>NC_139245.1:70077003-70736827 GCF_977018435.1 Lepisma saccharinum
TTGTTCATTACTGGGTTTTCTCCTCCATGGTGCGTTACCTTCAAATATACAAGTTTGCCAGATTGCAAATATTTTTATATGTTTCGTGCTTTATAATTTCGGTTATCCGTTAATACTATATTATGGTGCCAGTTGAAATATAAGTTCACGGAATCTCCTTCGAGGTGAGATCATGACGGTGATGTAAATTTTAGCTTCACTGGGTGGTCTCCTCTCGAAGGCGGTTTTCATTCAACAGAAGAAAGAGGATACACAAAAATAATTGTGTTCTAGGATTTCTTTTCCACCAGTTGAAATAATAATGTGCGCACTTGAGAGGCGATTGCCAAGTTTATGTTTTATTTTTCATTACTGGGTTTTCTCCTTCATGGCGCGTGATGCTTATACCCTCGACTGTTAAGAAATAAAATTTTCTTATGTAGGCTTTGGTTCCACTTCTCTTTGGCTTTGTCCTATTTGGAACTGATAAAGCTATTGAGTGGTGGCACCGCGGCCCTTCCATCGATAATACAATGTATTAGTCCAGAAGTTAAAATTCGTTAATATTGCAAGTTTTTAAAATCTTGAAGGGAAACACTCCTATTCTTGGTGTTCGTGGTTAAATTTTTCTGGTTTACTATTTTGGATGTAGGGAATTCATGTCAATGCTTTTATGTAAGAAAATTATATTTTTAAAATGATACGTAAGCCGTTTCTTTTAAGGAAAAGAAGTTCCTTGTGTAATTTCATTTTCATTGGATATTGTTGAAGTTGTCATGCTGTAACCAAATGTGCAGGCGAGTGGGAAGTAACTTGCTTCCCTCCCACTCCACCGACTGAAATTTGAGACACCTGGGACGTTGATAACTTTCATTTGCTTGTTTGCTTTCTGAGACGAAGGTTGGCAAGTTTCCGATTGCAGTGTTTGTAAATCTGTACTGTGATATAGTGTAGGATAAAGTTGATCCTTACTTATGAAATAGACGAAAATGGTACGTATATTTAGTAGGGATTCATCAGATGTGGATAGATTTTTGCGTTATTTACTTTCGTTTATGTTTAAATGTAGTTTTATCAAAATTTTCAGTATGTTATTTTAAAAGGAAATGTGTTGGGACCTCTTTGGAGTCGAGTTCATTACAGTGATTAACATTAAAACTCAATGGGTGGTCTCCTCTCGAGAGCGGATCTCATTTTTGTCAACACCCGAGTAATTGTATCTTGCCGAATTACGATTGTTGTTTGTGGCGTGCTGAAAATTTTTCTTTGGCGAACGTTAAGCAAGAATTCATGGAAAACACCTGAGGGGAGAAATCCGAGTTTAATGTTTACATTGTTCATTACTGGGTTTTCTCCTCCATGGTGCGTTACCTTCAAATATACAAGTTTGCCAGATTGCAAATATTTTTATATGTTTCGTGCTTTATAATTTCGGTTATCCGTTAATACTATATTATGGTGCCAGTTGAAATATAAGTTCACGGAATCTCCTTCGAGGTGAGATCATGACGGTGATGTAAATTTTAGCTTCACTGGGTGGTCTCCTCTCGAAGGCGGTTTTCATTCAACAGAAGAAAGAGGATACACAAAAATAATTGTGTTCTAGGATTTCTTTTCCACCAGTTGAAATAATAATGTGCGCACTTGAGAGGCGATTGCCAAGTTTATGTTTTATTTTTCATTACTGGGTTTTCTCCTTCATGTCGCGTGATGCTTATACCCTCGACTGTTAAGAAATAAAATTTTCTTATGTAGGCTTTGGTTCCACTTCTCTTTGGCTTTGTCCTATTTGGAACTGATAAAGCTATTGAGTGGTGGCACCGCGGCCCTTCCATCGATAATACAATGTATTAGTCCAGAAGTTAAAATTCGTTAACATTGCAAGTTTTTAAAATCTTGAAGGGAAACACTCCTATTCTTGGTGTTCGTGGTTAAATTTTTCTGGTTTACTATTTTGGATGTAGGGAATTCATGTCAATGCTTTTATGTAAGAAAATTATATTTTTAAAATGATACGTAAGCCGTTTCTTTAAGGAAAAGAAGTTCCTTGTGTAATTTCATTTTCATTGGATAATTGAAGTTGTCATGCTGTAACCAAATGTGCAGGCGAGTGGGAAGTAACTTGCTTCCCTCCCACTCCACCGACTGAAATTTGAGACACCTGGGACGTTGATAACTTTCATTTGCTTGTTTGCTTTCTGAGACGAAGGTTGGCAAGTTTCCGATTGCAGTGTTTGTAAATCTGTACTGTGATATAGTGTAGGATAAAGTTGATCCTTACTTATGAAATAGACGAAAATGGTACGTATATTTAGTAGGGATTCATCAGATGTGGATAGATTTTTGCGTTATTTACTTTCGTTTATGTTTAAATGTAGTTTTATCAAAATTTTCAGTATGTTATTTTAAAAGGAAATGTGTTGGGACCTCTTTGGAGTCGAGTTCATTACAGTGATTAACATTAAAACTCAATGGGTGGTCTCCTCTCGAGAGCGGATCTCATTTTTGTCAACACCCGAGTAATTGTAACTTGCCGAATTACGATTGTTGTTTGTGGCGTGCTGAAAATTTTTCTTTGGCGAACGTTAAGCAAGAATTCATGGAAAACACCTGAGGGGAGAAATCTGAGTTTAATGTTTACATTGTTCATTACTGGGTTTTCTCCTCCATGGTGCGTTACCTTCAAATATACAAGTTTGCCAGATTGCAAATATTTTTATATGTTTCGTGCTTTGTAATTTCGGTTATCCGTTAATACTATATTATGATGCCAGTTGAAATATAAGTTCACGGAATCTTCTTCGAGGTGAGATCATGACGGTGATGTAAATTTAACTTCACTGGGTGGTCTCCTCTCGAAGGCGGTTTTCATTCAACAGAAGAAAGAGGATACACAGAAATAATTGTGTTCTAGGATTTCTTTTCCACCAGTTGAAATAATAATGTGCGCACTTGAGAGGCGATTGCCAAGTATTGTTTTATTTTTCATTACTGGGTTTTCTCCTTCATGGCGCGTGATGCTTATACCCTCGACTGTTAAATAAAATTTTCTTATGTGGGCTTTGGTTCCACTTCTCTTTGGCTTTGTCCTATTTGGAACTGATAAAGCTATTGAGTGGTGGCACCGCGGCCCTTTCATCGATAATACAATGTATTAGTCCAGAAGTTAAAATTCGTTAATATTGCAAGTTTTTAAAATCTTGAAGGGAAACACTCCCATTCTTGGTGTTGGTGGTTAAATTTTTCTGGTTTACTATTTTGGATGTAGTGAATTCATGTCAATGCTTTTATGTAAGAAAATTATATTTTTAAAATGATACGTAAGCCGTTTCTTTTAAGGAAAAGAAGTACCTTGTGTAATTTCATTTTCATTGGATATTGTTGAATTTGTCATGCTGTAACCAAATGTGCAGGCGAGTGGGAAGTAACTTGTTTCCCTCCCACTCCACCGACTGAAATTTGAGACACCCGGGACGTTGATAACTTTCATTTGCTTGTTTGCTTTCTGAGACGAAGGTTGTCAAGATTCCGATTGCAGTGTTTGTAAATCTGTACTGTGATATAGTGTAGGATAAAGTTGATCCTTACTTATGAAATAGACGAAAATGGTACTTATATTTAGTAGGGATTCATCAGATGTGGAAAGATTTTTGCGTTATTTACTTTCGTTTATGTTTAAATGTAGTTTTATCAAAAATTTCAGTATGTTATTTTAAAAGGAAATATGTTGGGACCTCTTTGGAGGTGAGCTCATTACAGTGATTAACATTAAAACTCACTGGGTGGTCTCCTCTCGAGAGCGGATCTCATTTTTGTCAACACCCGAGTAATTGTATCTTGCCGAATTACGATTGTTGTTTGTGGCGTGCTGAAAATTTTTCTTTGGCGAACGTTAAGCAAGAATTCATGGCACACACCTGAGGGGAGAAATCCGAGTTTAATGTTTACATTGTTCATTACTGGGTTTTCTCCTCCATGGTGCGTTACCTCTCGAAGGCGGTTTTCATTCAACAGAAGAAAGAGGATACACAGAAATAATTGTGTTCTAGGATTTCTTTTCCACCAGTTGAAATAATAATGTGCGCACTTGAGAGGCGATTGCCAAGTTTATGTTTTATTTTTCATTACTGGGTTTTCTCCTTCATGGCGCGTGATGCTTATACCCTCGACTGTTAAATAAAATTTTCTTATGTGGGCTTTGGTTCCACTTCTCTTTGGCTTTGTCCTATTTGGAACTGATAAAGCTATTGAGTGGTGGCACCGCGGCCCTTTCATCGATAATACAATGTATTAGTCCAGAAGTTAAAATTCGTTAATATTGCAAGTTTTTAAAATCTTGAAGGGAAACACTCCCATTCTTGGTGTTCGTGGTTAAATTTTTCTGGTTTACTATTTTGGATGTAGGGAATTCATGTCAATGCTTTTATGTAAGAAAATTATATTTTTAAAATGATACGTAAGCCGTTTCTTTTAAGGAAAAGAAGTTCCTTGTGTAATTTCATTTTCATTGGATATTGTTGAAGTTGTCATGCTGTAACCAAATGTGCAGGCGAGGGGGAAGTAACTTGCTTCCCTCCCACTCCACCGACTGAAATTTGAGACACCTGGGACGTTGATAACTTTCATTTGCTTGTTTGCTTTCTGAGACGAAGGTTGGCAAGTTTCCGATTGCAGTGTTTGTAAATCTGTACTGTGATATAGTGTAGGATAAAGTTGATCCTTACTTATGAAATAGACGAAAATGGTACGTATATTTAGTAGGGATTCATCAGATGTGGATAGATTTTTGCGTTATTTACTTTCGTTTATGTTTAAATGTAGTTTTATCAAAATTTTCAGTATGTTATTTTAAAAGGAAATGTGTTGGGACCTCTTTGGAGGCGAGCTCATTACAGTGATTAACATTAAAACTCACTGGGTGGTCTCCTCTCGAGAGCGGATCTCATTTTTGTCAACACCCGAGTAATTGTATCTTGCCGAATTACGATTGTTGTTTGTGGCGAGCTGAAAATTTTTCTTTGGCGAACGTTAAGCAAGAATTCATGGCACACACCTGAGGGGAGAAATCCGAGTTTAATGTTTACATTGTTCATTACTGGGTTTTCTCCTCCATGGTGCGTTACCTTCAAATATACAAGTTTGCCAGATTGCAAATATTTTTATATGTTTCGTGCTTTATAATTTCGGTTATCCGTTAATACTATATTATGATGCCAGTTGAAATATAAGTTCACGGAATCTTCTTCGAGGTGAGATCATGACGGTGATGTAAATTTAACTTCACTGGGTGGTCTCCTCTCGAAGGCGGGTTTCATTCAACAGAAGAAAGAGGATACACAGAAATAATTGTGTTCTAGGATTTCTTTTCCACCAGTTGAAATAATAATGTGCGCACTTGAGAGGCGATTGCCAAGTATTGTTTTATTTTTCATTACTGGGTTTTCTCCTTCATGGCGCGTGATGCTTATACCCTCGACTGTTAAATAAAATTTTCTTATGTGGGCTTTGGTTCCACTTCTCTTTGGCTTTGTCCTATTTGGAACTGATAAAGCTATTGAGTGGTGGCACCGCGGCCCTTTCATCGATAATACAATGTATTAGTCCAGAAGTTAAAATTCGTTAATATTGCAAGTTTTTAAAATCTTGAAGGGAAACACTCCCATTCTTGGTGTTGGTGGTTAAATTTTTCTGGTTTACTATTTTGGATGTAGTGAATTCATGTCAATGCTTTTATGTAAGAAAATTATATTTTTAAAATGATACGTAAGCCGTTTCTTTTAAGGAAAAGAAGTTCCTTGTGTAATTTCATTTTCATTGGATATTGTTGAAGTTGTCATGCTGTAACCAAATGTGCAGGCGAGTGGGAAGTAACTTGCTTCCCTCCCACTCCACCGACTGAAATTTGAGACACCTGGGACGTTGATGACTTTCATTTGCTTGTTTGCTTTCTGAGACGAAGGTTGGCAAGTTTCCGATTGCAGTGTTTGTAAATCTGTACTGTGATATAGTGTAGGATAAAGTTGATCCTTACTTATGAAATAGACGAAAATGGTACGTATATTTAGTAGGGATTCATCAGATGTGGATAGATTTTTGCGTTATTTACTTTCGTTTATGTTTAAATGTAGTTTTATCAAAATTTTCAGTATGTTATTTTAAAAGGAAATGTGTTGGGACCTCTTTGGAGTCGAGTTCATTACAGTGATTAACATTAAAACTCAATGGGTGGTCTCCTCTCGAGAGCGGATCTCATTTTTGTCAACACCCGAGTAATTGTATCTTGCCGAATTACGATTGTTGTTTGTGGCGTGCTGAAAATTTTTCTTTGGCGAACGTTAAGCAAGAATTCATGGAAAACACCTGAGGGGAGAAATCCGAGTTTAATGTTTACATTGTTCATTACTGGGTTTTCTCCTCCATGGTGCGTTACCTTCAAATATACAAGTTTGCCAGATTGCAAATATTTTTATATGTTTCGTGCTTTATAATTTCGGTTATCCGTTAATACTATATTATGGTGCCAGTTGAAATATAAGTTCACGGAATCTCCTTCGAGGTGAGATCATGACGGTGATGTAAATTTTAGCTTCACTGGGTGGTCTCCTCTCGAAGGCGGTTTTCATTCAACAGAAGAAAGAGGATACACAAAAATAATTGTGTTCTAGGATTTCTTTTCCACCAGTTGAAATAATAATGTGCGCACTTGAGAGGCGATTGCCAAGTTTATGTTTTATTTTTCATTACTGGGTTTTCTCCTTCATGGCGCGTGATGCTTATACCCTCGACTGTTAAGAAATAAAATTTTCTTATGTAGGCTTTGGTTCCACTTCTCTTTGGCTTTGTCCTATTTGGAACTGATAAAGCTATTGAGTGGTGGCACCGCGGCCCTTCCATCGATAATACAATGTATTAGTCCAGAAGTTAAAATTCGTTAATATTGCAAGTTTTTAAAATCTTGAAGGGAAACACTCCTATTCTTGGTGTTCGTGGTTAAATTTTTCTGGTTTACTATTTTGGATGTAGGGAATTCATGTCAATGCTTTTATGTAAGAAAATTGTATTTTTAAAATGATACGTAAGCCGTTTCTTTTAAGGAAAAGAAGTTCCTTGTGTAATTTCATTTTCATTGGATATTGTTGAAGTTGTCATGCTGTAACCAAATGTGCAGGCGAGTGGGAAGTAACTTGCTTCCCTCCCACTCCACCGACTGAAATTTGAGACACCTGGGACGTTGATAACTTTAATTTGCTTGTTTGCTTTCTGAGACGAAGGTTGTCAAGATTCCGATTGCAGTGTTTGTAAATCTGTACTGTGATATAGTGTAGGATAAAGTTGATCCTTACTTATGAAATAGACGAAAATGGTACGTATATTTAGTAGGGATTCATCAGATGTGGATAGATTTTTGCGTTATTTACTTTCGTTTATGTTTAAATGTAGTTTTATCAAAATTTTCAGTATGCTATTTTAAAAGGAAATGTGTTGGGACCTCTTTGGAGGCGAGCTCATTACAGTGATTAACATTAAAACTCACTGGGTGGTCTCCTTTCGAGAGCGGATCTCATTTTTGTCAACACCCGAGTAATTGTATCTTGCCGAATTACGATTGTTGTTTGTGGCGTGCTGAAAATTTTTCTCTGGCGAACGTTAAGCAAGAATTCATGGCACACACCTGAGGGGAGAAATCCGAGTTTAATGTTTACATTGTTCATTACTGGGTTTTCTCCTCCATGGTGCGTTACCTTCAAATATACAAGTTTGCCAGATTGCAAATATTTTTATATGTTTCGTGCTTTGTAATTTCGGTTATCCGTTAATACTATATTATGGTGCCAGTTGAAATATAAGTTCACGGAATCTCCTTCGAGGTGAGATCATGACGGTGATGTAAATTTTAGCTTCACTGGGTGGTCTCCTCTCGAAGGCGGTTTTCATTCAACAGAAGAAAGAGGATACACAAAAATAATTGTGTTCTAGGATTTCTTTTCCACCAGTTGAAATAATAATGTGTGCACTTGAGAGGCGATTGCCAAGTTTATGTTTTATTTTTCATTACTGAGTTTTCTCCTTCATGGCGCGTGATGCTTATACCGTCGACTGTTAAGAAATAAAATTTTCTTATGTGGGCTTTGGTTCCACTTCTCTTTGGCTTTGTCCTATTTGGAACTGATAAAGCTATTGAGTGGTGGCACCGCGGCCCTTTCATCGATAATACAATGTATTAGTCCACAAGTTAAAATTCGTTAATATTGCAAGTTTTTAAAATCTTGAAGGGAAACACTCCCATTCTTGGTGTTCTTGGTTAAATTTTTCTGGTTTAATATTTTGATGTAGGGAATTCATGTCAATGCTTTTATGTAAGAAAGTTATATTTTTAAAATGATACGTAAGCCGTTTCTTTTAAGGAAAAGAAGTTCCTTGTGTAATTTCATTTTCATTGGATATTGTTGAAGTTGTCATGCTGTAACCAAATGTTCAGGCGAGTGGGAAGTAACTTGTTTCCCTCCCACTCCACCGACTGAAATTTGAGATACCTGGGACGTTGATAACTTTCATTTGGTTGTTTGCTTTCTGAGACGAAGGTTGGCAAGTTTCCGATTGCAGTGTTTGTAAATCTGTACTGTGATATAGTGTAGGATAAAGTTGATCCTTACTTATGAAATAGACGAAAATGGTACGTATATTTAGTAGGGATTCATCAGATGTGGATAGATTTTTGCGTTATTTACTTTCGTTTATGTTTAAATGTAGTTTTATCAAAATTTTCAGTATGTTATTTTAAAAGGAAATGTGTTGGGACCTCTTTGGAGGCGAGCTCATTACAGTGATTAACATTAAAACTCACTGGGTGGTCTCCTCTCGAGAGCGGATCTCATTTTTGTCAACACCCGAGTAATTGTATCTTGCCGAATTACGATTGTTGTTTGTGGCGTGCTGAAAATTTTTCTTTGGCGAACGTTAAGCAAGAATTCATGGCACACACCTGAGGGGAGAAATCCGAGTTTAATGTTTACATTGTTCATTACTGGGTTTTCTCCTCCATGGTGCGTTACCTTCAAATATACAAGTTTGCCAGATTGCAAATATTTTTATATGTTTCGTGCTTTATAATTTCGGTTATCCGTTAATACTATATTATGGTGCCAGTTGAAATATAAGTTCACGGAATCTTCTTCGAGGTGAGATCATGACGGTGATGTAAATTTAACTTCACTGGGTGGTCTCCTCTCGAAGGCGGTTTTCATTCAACAGAAGAAAGAGGATACACAGAAATAATTGTGTTCTAGGATTTCTTTTCCACCAGTTGAAATAATAATGTGCGCACTTGAGAGGCGATTGCCAAGTATTGTTTTATTTTTCATTACTGGGTTTTCTCCTTCATGGCGCGTGATGCTTATACCCTCGACTGTTAAATAAAATTTTCTTATGTGGGCTTTGGTTCCACTTCTCTTTGGCTTTGTCCTATTTGGAACTGATAAAGCTATTGAGTGGTGGCACCGCGGCCCTTTCATCGATAATACAATGTATTAGTCCAGAAGTTAAAATTCGTTAATATTGCAAGTTTTTAAAATCTTGAAGGGAAACACTCCCATTCTTGGTGTTGGTGGTTAAATTTTTCTGGTTTACTATTTTGGATGTAGTGAATTCATGTCAATGCTTTTATGTAAGAAAATTATATTTTTAAAATGATACGTAAGCCGTTTCTTTTAAGGAAAAGAAGTACCTTGTGTAATTTCATTTTCATTGGATATTGTTGAAGTTGTCATGCTGTAACCAAATGTGCAGGCGAGTGGGAAGTAACTTGCTTCCCTCCCACTCCACCGACTGAAATTTGAGACACCTGGGACGTTGATAACTTTCATTTGCTTGTTTGCTTTCTGAGACGAAGGTTGTCAAGATTCCGATTGCAGTGTTTGTAAATCTGTACTGTGATATAGTGTAGGATAAAGTTGATCCTTACTTATGAAATAGACGAAAATGGTACGTATATTTAGTAGGGATTCATCAGATGTGGATAGATTTTTGCGTTATTTACTTTCGTTTATGTTTAAATGTAGTTTTATCAAAATTTTCAGTATGTTATTTTAAAAGGAAATGTGTTGGGACCTCTTTGGAGGCGAGCTCATTACAGTGATTAACATTAAAACTCACTGGGTGGTCTCCTTTCGAGAGCGGATCTCATTTTTGTCAACACCCGAGTAATTGTATCTTGCCGAATTACGATTGTTGTTTGTGGCGTGCTGAAAATTTTTCTTTGGCGAACGTTAAGCAAGAATTCATGGCACACACCTGAGGGGAGAAATCCGAGTTTAATGTTTACATTGTTCATTACTGGGTTTTCTCCTCCATGGTGCGTTACCTTCAAATATACAAGTTTGCCAGATTGCAAATATTTTTATATGTTTCGTGCTTTGTAATTTCGGTTATCCGTTAATACTATATTATGGTGCCAGTTGAAATATAAGTTCACGGAATCTCCTTCGAGGTGAGATCATGACGGTGATGTAAATTTTAGCTTCACTGGGTGGTCTCCTCTCGAAGGCGGTTTTCATTCAACAGAAGAAAGAGGATACACAAAAATAATTGTGTTCTAGGATTTCTTTTCCACCAGTTGAAATAATAATGTGTGCACTTGAGAGGCGATTGCCAAGTTTATGTTTTATTTTTCATTACTGGGTTTTCTCCTTCACGGCGCGTGATGCTTATACCGTCGACTGTTAAGAAATAAAATTTTCTTATGTGGGCTTTGGTTCCACTTCTCTTTGGCTTTGTCCTATTTGGAACTGATAAAGCTATTGAGTGGTGGCACCGCGGCCCTTTCATCGATAATACAATGTATTAGTCCACAAGTTAAAATTCGTTAATATTGCAAGTTTTTAAAATCTTGAAGGGAAATACTCCCATTCTTGGTGTTCTTGGTTAAATTTTTCTGGTTTAATATTTTGATGTAGGGAATTCATTTCAATGCTTTTATGTAAGAAAATTATATTTTTAAAATGATACGTAAGCCGTTTCTTTTAAGGAAAAGAAGTTCCTTGTGTAATTTCATTTTCATTGGATATTGTTGAAGTTGTCATGCTGTAACCAAATGTGCAGGCGAGGGGGAAGTAACTTGCTTCCCTCCCACTCCACCGACTGAAATTTGAGACACCTGGGACGTTGATAACTTTCATTTGCTTGTTTGCTTTCTGAGACGAAGGTTGTCAAGTTTCCGATTGCAGTGTTTGTAAATCTGTACTGTGATATAGTGTAGGATAAAGTTGATCCTTACTTATGAAATAGACGAAAATGGTACGTATATTTAGTAGGGATTCATCAGATGTGGATAGATTTTTGCGTTATTTACTTTCGTTTATGTTTAAATGTAGTTTTATCAAAATTTTCAGTATGTTATTTTAAAAGGAAATGTGTTGGGACCTCTTTGGAGGCGAGCTCATTACAGTGATTAACATTAAAACTCACTGGGTGGTCTCCTCTCGAGAGCGGATCTCATTTTTGTCAACACCCGAGTAATTGTATCTTGCCGAATTACGATTGTTGTTTGTGGCGAGCTGAAAATTTTTCTTTGGCGAACGTTAAGCAAGAATTCATGGCACACACCTGAGGGGAGAAATCCGAGTTTAATGTTTACATTGTTCATTACTGGGTTTTCTCCTCCATGGTGCGTTACCTTCAAATATACAAGTTTGCCAGATTGCAAATATTTTTATATGTTTCGTGCTTTATAATTTCGGTTATCCGTTAATACTATATTATGATGCCAGTTGAAATATAAGTTCACGGAATCTTCTTCGAGGTGAGATCATGACGGTGATGTAAATTTAACTTCACTGGGTGGTCTCCTCTCGAAGGCGGTTTTCATTCAACAGAAGAAAGAGGATACACAGAAATAATTGTGTTCTAGGATTTCTTTTCCACCAGTTGAAATAATAATGTGCGCACTTGAGAGGCGATTGCCAAGTATTGTTTTATTTTTCATTACTGGGTTTTCTCCTTCATGGCGCGTGATGCTTATACCCTCGACTGTTAAATAAAATTTTCTTATGTGGGCTTTGGTTCCACTTCTCTTTGGCTTTGTCCTATTTGGAACTGATAAAGCTATTGAGTGGTGGCACCGCGGCCCTTTCATCGATAATACAATGTATTAGTCCACAAGTTAAAATTCGTTAATATTGCAAGTTTTTAAAATCTTGAAGGGAAACACTCCCATTCTTGGTGTTCTTGGTTAAATTTTTCTGGTTTAATATTTTGATGTAGGGAATTCATGTCAATGCTTTTATGTAAGAAAGTTATATTTTTAAAATGATACGTAAGCCGTTTCTTTTAAGGAAAAGAAGTTCCTTGTGTAATTTCATTTTCATTGGATATTGTTGAAGTTGTCATGCTGTAACCAAATGTTCAGGCGAGTGGGAAGTAACTTGTTTCCCTCCCACTCCACCGACTGAAATTTGAGATACCTGGGACGTTGATAACTTTCATTTGGTTGTTTGCTTTCTGAGACGAAGGTTGGCAAGTTTCCGATTGCAGTGTTTGTAAATCTGTACTGTGATATAGTGTAGGATAAAGTTGATCCTTACTTATGAAATAGACGAAAATGGTACGTATATTTAGTAGGGATTCATCAGATGTGGATAGATTTTTGCGTTATTTACTTTCGTTTATGTTTAAATGTAGTTTTATCAAAATTTTCAGTATGTTATTTTAAAAGGAAATGTGTTGGGACCTCTTTGGAGGCGAGCTCATTACAGTGATTAACATTAAAACTCACTGGGTGGTCTCCTCTCGAGAGCGGATCTCATTTTTGTCAACACCCGAGTAATTGTATCTTGCCGAATTACGATTGTTGTTTGTGGCGTGCTGAAAATTTTTCTTTGGCGAACGTTAAGCAAGAATTCATGGCACACACCTGAGGGGAGAAATCCGAGTTTAATGTTTACATTGTTCATTACTGGGTTTTCTCCTCCATGGTGCGTTACCTTCAAATATACAAGTTTGCCAGATTGCAAATATTTTTATATGTTTCGTGCTTTATAATTTCGGTTATCCGTTAATACTATATTATGGTGCCAGTTGAAATATAAGTTCACGGAATCTTCTTCGAGGTGAGATCATGACGGTGATGTAAATTTAACTTCACTGGGTGGTCTCCTCTCGAAGGCGGTTTTCATTCAACAGAAGAAAGAGGATACACAGAAATAATTGTGTTCTAGGATTTCTTTTCCACCAGTTGAAATAATAATGTGCGCACTTGAGAGGCGATTGCCAAGTATTGTTTTATTTTTCATTACTGGGTTTTCTCCTTCATGGCGCGTGATGCTTATACCCTCGACTGTTAAATAAAATTTTCTTATGTGGGCTTTGGTTCCACTTCTCTTTGGCTTTGTCCTATTTGGAACTGATAAAGCTATTGAGTGGTGGCACCGCGGCCCTTTCATCGATAATACAATGTATTAGTCCAGAAGTTAAAATTCGTTAATATTGCAAGTTTTTAAAATCTTGAAGGGAAACACTCCCATTCTTGGTGTTGGTGGTTAAATTTTTCTGGTTTACTATTTTGGATGTAGTGAATTCATGTCAATGCTTTTATGTAAGAAAATTATATTTTTAAAATGATACGTAAGCCGTTTCTTTTAAGGAAAAGAAGTACCTTGTGTAATTTCATTTTCATTGGATATTGTTGAAGTTGTCATGCTGTAACCAAATGTGCAGGCGAGTGGGAAGTAACTTGCTTCCCTCCCACTCCACCGACTGAAATTTGAGACACCTGGGACGTTGATAACTTTCATTTGCTTGTTTGCTTTCTGAGACGAAGGTTGTCAAGATTCCGATTGCAGTGTTTGTAAATCTGTACTGTGATATAGTGTAGGATAAAGTTGATCCTTACTTATGAAATAGACGAAAATGGTACGTATATTTAGTAGGGATTCATCAGATGTGGATAGATTTTTGCGTTATTTACTTTCGTTTATGTTTAAATGTAGTTTTATCAAAATTTTCAGTATGTTATTTTAAAAGGAAATGTGTTGGGACCTCTTTGGAGGCGAGCTCATTACAGTGATTAACATTAAAACTCACTGGGTGGTCTCCTTTCGAGAGCGGATCTCATTTTTGTCAACACCCGAGTAATTGTATCTTGCCGAATTACGATTGTTGTTTGTGGCGTGCTGAAAATTTTTCTTTGGCGAACGTTAAGCAAGAATTCATGGCACACACCTGAGGGGAGAAATCCGAGTTTAATGTTTACATTGTTCATTACTGGGTTTTCTCCTCCATGGTGCGTTACCTTCAAATATACAAGTTTGCCAGATTGCAAATATTTTTATATGTTTCGTGCTTTGTAATTTCGGTTATCCGTTAATACTATATTATGGTGCCAGTTGAAATATAAGTTCACGGAATCTCCTTCGAGGTGAGATCATGACGGTGATGTAAATTTTAGCTTCACTGGGTGGTCTCCTCTCGAAGGCGGTTTTCATTCAACAGAAGAAAGAGGATACACAAAAATAATTGTGTTCTAGGATTTCTTTTCCACCAGTTGAAATAATAATGTGTGCACTTGAGAGGCGATTGCCAAGTTTATGTTTTATTTTTCATTACTGGGTTTTCTCCTTCACGGCGCGTGATGCTTATACCGTCGACTGTTAAGAAATAAAATTTTCTTATGTGGGCTTTGGTTCCACTTCTCTTTGGCTTTGTCCTATTTGGAACTGATAAAGCTATTGAGTGGTGGCACCGCGGCCCTTTCATCGATAATACAATGTATTAGTCCACAAGTTAAAATTCGTTAATATTGCAAGTTTTTAAAATCTTGAAGGGAAATACTCCCATTCTTGGTGTTCTTGGTTAAATTTTTCTGGTTTAATATTTTGATGTAGGGAATTCATTTCAATGCTTTTATGTAAGAAAATTATATTTTTAAAATGATACGTAAGCCGTTTCTTTTAAGGAAAAGAAGTTCCTTGTGTAATTTCATTTTCATTGGATATTGTTGAAGTTGTCATGCTGTAACCAAATGTGCAGGCGAGGGGGAAGTAACTTGCTTCCCTCCCACTCCACCGACTGAAATTTGAGACACCTGGGACGTTGATAACTTTCATTTGCTTGTTTGCTTTCTGAGACGAAGGTTGTCAAGTTTCCGATTGCAGTGTTTGTAAATCTGTACTGTGATATAGTGTAGGATAAAGTTGATCCTTACTTATGAAATAGACGAAAATGGTACGTATATTTAGTAGGGATTCATCAGATGTGGATAGATTTTTGCGTTATTTACTTTCGTTTATGTTTAAATGTAGTTTTATCAAAATTTTCAGTATGTTATTTTAAAAGGAAATGTGTTGGGACCTCTTTGGAGGCGAGCTCATTACAGTGATTAACATTAAAACTCACTGGGTGGTCTCCTCTCGAGAGCGGATCTCATTTTTGTCAACACCCGAGTAATTGTATCTTGCCGAATTACGATTGTTGTTTGTGGCGAGCTGAAAATTTTTCTTTGGCGAACGTTAAGCAAGAATTCATGGCACACACCTGAGGGGAGAAATCCGAGTTTAATGTTTACATTGTTCATTACTGGGTTTTCTCCTCCATGGTGCGTTACCTTCAAATATACAAGTTTGCCAGATTGCAAATATTTTTATATGTTTCGTGCTTTATAATTTCGGTTATCCGTTAATACTATATTATGATGCCAGTTGAAATATAAGTTCACGGAATCTTCTTCGAGGTGAGATCATGACGGTGATGTAAATTTAACTTCACTGGGTGGTCTCCTCTCGAAGGCGGTTTTCATTCAACAGAAGAAAGAGGATACACAGAAATAATTGTGTTCTAGGATTTCTTTTCCACCAGTTGAAATAATAATGTGCGCACTTGAGAGGCGATTGCCAAGTATTGTTTTATTTTTCATTACTGGGTTTTCTCCTTCATGGCGCGTGATGCTTATACCCTCGACTGTTAAATAAAATTTTCTTATGTGGGCTTTGGTTCCACTTCTCTTTGGCTTTGTCCTATTTGGAACTGATAAAGCTATTGAGTGGTGGCACCGCGGCCCTTTCATCGATAATACAATGTATTAGTCCAGAAGTTAAAATTCGTTAATATTGCAAGTTTTTAAAATCTTGAAGGGAAACACTCCCATTCTTGGTGTTGGTGGTTAAATTTTTCTGGTTTACTATTTTGGATGTAGTGAATTCATGTCAATGCTTTTATGTAAGAAAATTATATTTTTAAAATGATACGTAAGCCGTTTCTTTTAAGGAAAAGAAGTACCTTGTGTAATTTCATTTTCATTGGATATTGTTGAAGTTGTCATGCTGTAACCAAATGTTCAGGCGAGTGGGAAGTAACTTGTTTCCCTCCCACTCCACCGACTGAAATTTGAGATACCTGGGACGTTGATAACTTTCATTTGGTTGTTTGCTTTCTGAGACGAAGGTTGGCAAGTTTCCGATTGCAGTGTTTGTAAATCTGTACTGTGATATAGTGTAGGATAAAGTTGATCCTTACTTATGAAATAGACGAAAATGGTACGTATATTTAGTAGGGATTCATCAGATGTGGATAGATTTTTGCGTTATTTACTTTCGTTTATGTTTAAATGTAGTTTTATCAAAATTTTCAGTATGTTATTTTAAAAGGAAATGTGTTGGGACCTCTTTGGAGGCGAGCTCATTACAGTGATTAACATTAAAACTCACTGGGTGGTCTCCTTTCGAGAGCGGATCTCATTTTTGTCAACACCCGAGTAATTGTATCTTGCCGAATTACGATTGTTGTTTGTGGCGTGCTGAAAATTTTTCTTTGGCGAACGTTAAGCAAGAATTCATGGCACACACCTGAGGGGAGAAATCCGAGTTTAATGTTTACATTGTTCATTACTGGGTTTTCTCCTCCATGGTGCGTTACCTTCAAATATACAAGTTTGCCAGATTGCAAATATTTTTATATGTTTCGTGCTTTGTAATTTCGGTTATCCGTTAATACTATATTATGGTGCCAGTTGAAATATAAGTTCACGGAATCTCCTTCGAGGTGAGATCATGACGGTGATGTAAATTTTAGCTTCACTGGGTGGTCTCCTCTCGAAGGCGGTTTTCATTCAACAGAAGAAAGAGGATACACAAAAATAATTGTGTTCTAGGATTTCTTTTCCACCAGTTGAAATAATAATGTGTGCACTTGAGAGGCGATTGCCAAGTTTATGTTTTATTTTTCATTACTGGGTTTTCTCCTTCATGGCGCGTGATGCTTATACCGTCGACTGTTAAGAAATAAAATTTTCTTATGTGGGCTTTGGTTCCACTTCTCTTTGGCTTTGTCCTATTTGGAACTGATAAAGCTATTGAGTGGTGGCACCGCGGCCCTTTCATCGATAATACAATGTATTAGTCCACAAGTTAAAATTCGTTAATATTGCAAGTTTTTAAAATCTTGAAGGGAAACACTCCCATTCTTGGTGTTCTTGGTTAAATTTTTCTGGTTTAATATTTTGATGTAGGGAATTCATTTCAATGCTTTTATGTAAGAAAGTTATATTTTTAAAATGATACGTAAGCCGTTTCTTTTAAGGAAAAGAAGTTCCTTGTGTAATTTCATTTTCATTGGATATTGTTGAAGTTGTCATGCTGTAACCAAATGTTCAGGCGAGTGGGAAGTAACTTGTTTCCCTCCCACTCCACCGACTGAAATTTGAGATACCTGGGACGTTGATAACTTTCATTTGGTTGTTTGCTTTCTGAGACGAAGGTTGGCAAGTTTCCGATTGCAGTGTTTGTAAATCTGTACTGTGATATAGTGTAGGATAAAGTTGATCCTTACTTATGAAATAGACGAAAATGGTACGTATATTTAGTAGGGATTCATCAGATGTGGATAGATTTTTGCGTTATTTACTTTCGTTTATGTTTAAATGTAGTTTTATCAAAATTTTCAGTATGTTATTTTAAAAGGAAATGTGTTGGGACCTCTTTGGAGGCGAGCTCATTACAGTGATTAACATTAAAACTCACTGGGTGGTCTCCTCTCGAGAGCGGATCTCATTTTTGTCAACACCCGAGTAATTGTATCTTGCCGAATTACGATTGTTGTTTGTGGCGAGCTGAAAATTTTTCTTTGGCGAACGTTAAGCAAGAATTCATGGCACACACCTGAGGGGAGAAATCCGAGTTTAATGTTTACATTGTTCATTACTGGGTTTTCTCCTCCATGGTGCGTTACCTTCAAATATACAAGTTTGCCAGATTGCAAATATTTTTATATGTTTCGTGCTTTATAATTTCGGTTATCCGTTAATACTATATTATGATGCCAGTTGAAATATAAGTTCACGGAATCTTCTTCGAGGTGAGATCATGACGGTGATGTAAATTTAACTTCACTGGGTGGTCTCCTCTCGAAGGCGGTTTTCATTCAACAGAAGAAAGAGGATACACTGAAATAATTGTGTTCTAGGATTTCTTTTCCACCAGTTGAAATAATAATGTGCGCACTTGAGAGGCGATTGCCAAGTATTGTTTTATTTTTCATTACTGGGTTTTCTCCTTCATGGCGCGTGATGCTTATACCCTCGACTGTTAAATAAAATTTTCTTATGTGGGCTTTGGTTCCACTTCTCTTTGGCTTTGTCCTATTTGGAACTGATAAAGCTATTGAGTGGTGGCACCGCGGCCCTTTCATCGATAATACAATGTATTAGTCCAGAAGTTAAAATTCGTTAATATTGCAAGTTTTTAAAATCTTGAAATGAAACACTCCCATTCTTGGTGTTGGTGGTTAAATTTTTCTGGTTTACTATTTTGGATGTAGTGAATTCATGTCAATGCTTTTATGTAAGAAAATTATATTTTTAAAATGATACGTAAGCCGTTTCTTTTAAGGAAAAGAAGTACCTTGTGTAATTTCATTTTCATTGGATATTGTTGAAGTTGTCATGCTGTAACCAAATGTGCAGGCGAGTGGGAAGTAACTTGTTTCCCACCCACTCCACCGACTGAAATTTGAGACACCCGGGACGTTGATAACTTTCATTTGCTTGTTTGCTTTCTGAGACGAAGGTTGTCAAGATTCCGATTGCAGTGTTTGTAAATCTGTACTGTGATATAGTGTAGGATAAAGTTGATCCTTACTTATGAAATAGACGAAAATGGTACGTATATTTAGTAGGGATTCATCAGATGTGGAAAGATTTTTGCGTTATTTACTTTCGTTTATGTTTAAATGTAGTTTTATCAAAATTTTCAGTATGTTATTTTAAAAGGAAATGTGTTGGGACCTCTTTGGAGGCGAGCTCATTACAGTGATTAACATTAAAACTCACTGGGTGGTCTCCTCTCGAGAGCGGATCTCATTTTTGTCAACACCCGAGTAATTGTATCTTGCCGAATTACGATTGTTATTTGTGGCGTGCTGAAAATTTTTCTTTGGCGAACGTTAAGCAAGAATTCATGGCACACACCTGAGGGGAGAAATCCGAGTTTAATGTTTACATTTTTCATTACTGGGTTTTCTCCTCCATGGTGCGTTACCTTCATATATACAAGTTTGCCAGATTGCAAATATTTTTATATGTTTCGTGCTTTATAATTTCGGTTATCCGTTAATACTATATTATGGTGCCAGTTGAAATATAAGTTCACGGAATCTCCTTCGAGGTGAGATCATGACGGTGATGTAAATTTTAGCTTCACTGGGTGGTCTCCTCTCGAAGGCGGTTTTCATTCAACAGAAGAAAGAGGATACACAAAAATAATTGTGTTCTAGGATTTCTTTTCCACCAGTTGAAATAATAATGTGCGCACTTGAGAGGCGATTGCCAAGTTTATGTTTTATTTTTCATTACTGGGTTTTCTCCTTCATGGCGCGTGATGCTTATACCCTCGACTGTTAAATAAAATTTTCTTATGTGGGCTTTGGTTCCACTTCTCTTTGGCTTTGTCCTATTTGGAACTGATAAAGCTATTGAGTGGTGGCACCGCGGCCCTTTCATCGATAATACAATGTATTAGTCCAGAAGTTAAAATTCGTTAATATTGCAAGTTTTTAAAATCTTGAAGGGAAACACTCCCATTCTTGGTGTTCGTGGTTAAATTTTTCTGGTTTACTATTTTGGATGTAGGGAATTCATGTCAATGCTTTTATGTAAGAAAATTATGTATTTAAAATGATACGTAAGCCGTTTCTTTTAAGGAAAAGAAGTTCCTTGTGTAATTTCATTTTCATTGGATATTGTTGAAGTTGTCATGCTGTAACCAAATGTGCAGGCGAGTGGGAAGTAACTTGCTTCCCTCCCACTCCACCGACTGAAATTTGAGACACCTGGTACGTTGATGACTTTCATTTGCTTGTTTGCTTTCTGAGACGAAGGTTGGCAAGTTTCCGATTGCAGTGTTTGTAAATCTGTACTGTGATATAGTGTAGGATAAAGTTGATCCTTACTTATGAAATAGACGAAAATGGTACGTATATTTAGTAGGGATTCATCAGATGTGGATAGATTTTTGCGTTATTTACTTTCGTTTATGTTTAAATGTAGTTTTATCAAAATTTTCAGTATGTTATTTTAAAAGGAAATGTGTTGGGACCTCTTTGGAGTCGAGTTCATTACAGTGATTAACATTAAAACTCAATGGGTGGTCTCCTCTCTAGAGCGGATCTCATTTTTGTCAACACCCGAGTAATTGTATCTTGCCGAATTACGATTGTTGTTTGTGGCGTGCTGAAAATTTTTCTTTGGCGAACGTTAAGCAAGAATTCATGGAAAACACCTGAGGGGAGAAATCCGAGTTTAATGTTTACATTGTTCATTACTGGGTTTTCTCCTCCATGGTGCGTTACCTTCAAATATACAAGTTTGCCAGATTGCAAATATTTTTATATGTTTCGTGCTTTATAATTTCGGTTATCCGTTAATACTATATTATGGTGCCAGTTGAAATATAAGTTCACGGAATCTCCTTCGAGGTGAGATCATGACGGTGATGTAAATTTTAGCTTCACTGGGTGGTCTCCTCTCGAAGGCGGTTTTCATTCAACAGAAGAAAGAGGATACACAAAAATAATTGTGTTCTAGGATTTCTTTTCCACCAGTTGAAATAATAATGTGCGCACTTGAGAGGCGATTGCCAAGTTTATGTTTTATTTTTCATTACTGGGTTTTCTCCTTCATGGCGCGTGATGCTTATACCGTCGACTGTTAAGAAATAAAATTTTCTTATGTGGGCTTTGGTTCCACTTCTCTTTGGCTTTGTCCTATTTGGAACTGATAAAGCTATTGAGTGGTGGCACCGCGGCCCTTTCATCGATAATACAATGTATTAGTCCACAAGTTAAAATTCGTTAATATTGCAAGTTTTTAAAATCTTGAAGGGAAACACTCCCATTCTTGGTGTTCTTGGTTAAATTTTTCTGGTTTAATATTTTGATGTAGGGAATTCATGTCAATGCTTTTATGTAAGAAAGTTATATTTTTAAAATGATACGTAAGCCGTTTCTTTTAAGGAAAAGAAGTTCCTTGTGTAATTTCATTTTCATTGGATATTGTTGAAGTTGTCATGCTGTAACCAAATGTTCAGGCGAGTGGGAAGTAACTTGTTTCCCTCCCACTCCACCGACTGAAATTTGAGATACCTGGGACGTTGATAACTTTCATTTGGTTGTTTGCTTTCTGAGACGAAGGTTGGCAAGTTTCCGATTGCAGTGTTTGTAAATCTGTACTGTGATATAGTGTAGGATAAAGTTGATCCTTACTTATGAAATAGACGAAAATGGTACGTATATTTAGTAGGGATTCATCAGATGTGGATAGATTTTTGCGTTATTTACTTTCGTTTATGTTTAAATGTAGTTTTATCAAAATTTTCAGTATGTTATTTTAAAAGGAAATGTGTTGGGACCTCTTTGGAGGCGAGCTCATTACAGTGATTAACATTAAAACTCACTGGGTGGTCTCCTCTCGAGAGCGGATCTCATTTTTGTCAACACCCGAGTAATTGTATCTTGCCGAATTACGATTGTTGTTTGTGGCGTGCTGAAAATTTTTCTTTGGCGAACGTTAAGCAAGAATTCATGGCACACACCTGAGGGGAGAAATCCGAGTTTAATGTTTACATTGTTCATTACTGGGTTTTCTCCTCCATGGTGCGTTACCTTCAAATATACAAGTTTGCCAGATTGCAAATATTTTTATATGTTTCGTGCTTTATAATTTCGGTTATCCGTTAATACTATATTATGGTGCCAGTTGAAATATAAGTTCACGGAATCTTCTTCGAGGTGAGATCATGACGGTGATGTAAATTTAACTTCACTGGGTGGTCTCCTCTCGAAGGCGGTTTTCATTCAACAGAAGAAAGAGGATACACAGAAATAATTGTGTTCTAGGATTTCTTTTCCACCAGTTGAAATAATAATGTGCGCACTTGAGAGGCGATTGCCAAGTATTGTTTTATTTTTCATTACTGGGTTTTCTCCTTCATGGCGCGTGATGCTTATACCCTCGACTGTTAAATAAAATTTTCTTATGTGGGCTTTGGTTCCACTTCTCTTTGGCTTTGTCCTATTTGGAACTGATAAAGCTATTGAGTGGTGGCACCGCGGCCCTTTCATCGATAATACAATGTATTAGTCCAGAAGTTAAAATTCGTTAATATTGCAAGTTTTTAAAATCTTGAAGGGAAACACTCCCATTCTTGGTGTTCGTGGTTAAATTTTTCTGGTTTACTATTTTGGATGTAGGGAATTCATGTCAATGCTTTTATGTAAGAAAATTATATTTTTAAAATGATACGTAAGCCGTTTCTTTTAAGGGAAAGAAGTTCCTTGTGTAATTTCATTTTCATTGGATATTGTTGAAGTTGTCATCCTGTAACCAAATGTGCAGGCGAGTGGGAAGTAACTTGCTTCCCTCCCACTCCACCGACTGAAATTTGAGACAGCTGGGACGTTGATAACTTTAATTTGCTTGTTTGCTTTCTGAGACGAAGGTTGGCAAGTTTCCGATTGCAGTGTTTGTAAATCTGTACTGTGATATAGTGTTGGATAAAGTTGATTTTTACTTATGAAATAGACGAAAATGGTACGTATATTTTGTAGGGATTCATCAGATGTGGATAGATTTTTGCGTTATTTACTTTCGTTTATGTTTAAATGTAGTTTTATCACAATTTTCAGTATGTTATTTTAAAAGGAAATGTGTTGGGACCTCTTTGGAGGTGAGCTCATTACAGTGATTAACATTAAAACTTACTGGGTGGTCTCCTCGAGAGCGGATCTCATTTTTGTCAACACCCGAGAAATTGTATCTTGCCGAATTACGATTGTTGTTTGTGGCGTGCTGAAAATTTTTCTCTGGCGAACGTTAAGCAAGAATTCATGGCACACACCTGAGGGGAGAAATCCGAGTTTAATGTTTACATTGTTCATTACTGGGTTTTCTCCTCCATGGTGCGTTACCTTCAAATATACAAGTTTGCCAGATTGCAAATATTTTTATATGTTTCGTGCTTTGTAATTTCGGTTATCCGTTAATACTATATTATGGTGCCAGTTGAAATATAAGTTCACGGAATCTCCTTCGAGGTGAGATCATGACGGTGATGTAAATTTTAGCTTCACTGGGTGGTCTCCTCTCGAAGGCGGTTTTCATTCAACAGAAGAAAGAGGAAACACAAAAATAATTGTGTTCTAGGATTTCTTTTCCACCAGTTGAAATAATAATGTGTGCACTTGAGTGGCGATTGCCAAGTTTATGTTTTATTTTTCATTACTGGGTTTTCTCCTTCATGGCGCGTGATGCTTATACCGTCGACTGTTAAGAAATAAAATTTTCTTATGTGGGCTTTGGTTCCACTTCTCTTTGGCTTTGTCCTATTTGGAACTGATAAAGCTATTGAGTTGTGGCACCGCGGCCCTTTCATCGATAATACAATGTATTAGTCCACAAGTTAAAATTCGTTAATATTGCAAGTTTTTAAAATCTTGAAGGGAAACACTCCCATTCTTGGTGTTCTTGGTTAAATTTTTCTGGTTTAATATTTTGATGTAGGGAATTCATGTCAATGCTTTTATGTAAGAAAATTATATTTTTAAAATGATACGTAAGCCGTTTCTTTTAAGGAAAAGAAGTTCCTTGTGTAATTTCATTTTCATTGGATATTGTTGAAGTTGTCATGCTGTAACCAAATGTTCAGGCGAGTGGGAAGTAACTTGTTTCCCTCCCACTCCACCGACTGAAATTTGAGATACCTGGGACGTTGATAACTTTCATTTGGTTGTTTGCTTTCTGAGACGAAGGTTGGCAAGTTTCCGATTGCAGTGTTTGTAAATCTGTACTGTGATATAGTGTAGGATAAAGTTGATCCTTACTTATGAAATAGACGAAAATGGTACGTATATTTAGTAGGGATTCATCAGATGTGGATAGATTTTTGCGTTATTTACTTTCGTTTATGTTTAAATGTAGTTTTATCAAAATTTTCAGTATGTTATTTTAAAAGGAAATGTGTTGGGACCTCTTTGGAGGCGAGCTCATTACAGTGATTAACATTAAAACTCACTGGGTGGTCTCCTCTCGAGAGCGGATCTCATTTTTGTCAACACCCGAGTAATTGTATCTTGCCGAATTACGATTGTTGTTTGTGGCGTGCTGAAAAATTTTCTTTGGCGAACGTTAAGCAAGAATTCATGGCACACACCTGAGGGGAGAAATCCGAGTTTAATGTTTACATTGTTCATTACTGGGTTTTCTCCTCCATGGTGCGTTACCTTCAAATATACAAGTTTGCCAGATTGCAAATATTTTTATATGTTTCGTGCTTTATAATTTCGGTTATCCGTTAATACTATATTATGGTGCCAGTTGAAATATAAGTTCACGGAATCTTCTTCGAGGTGAGATCATGACGGTGATGTAAATTTAACTTCACTGGGTGGTCTCCTCTCGAAGGCGGTTTTCATTCAACAGAAGAAAGAGGATACACAGAAATAATTGTGTTCTAGGATTTCTTTTCCACCAGTTGAAATAATAATGTGCGCACTTGAGAGGCGATTGCCAAGTTTATGTTTTATTTTTCATTACTGGGTTTTCTCCTTCATGGCGCGTGATGCTTATACCCTCGACTGTTAAATAAAATTTTCTTATGTGGGCTTTTGTTCCACTTCTCTTTGGCTTTGTCCTATTTGGAACTGATAAAGCTATTGAGTGGTGGCACCGCGGCCCTTTCATCGATAATACAATGTATTAGTCCACAAGTTAAAATTCGTTAATATTGCAAGTTTTTAAAATCTTGAAGGGAAACACTCCCATTCTTGGTGTTCTTGGTTAAATTTTTCTGGTTTAATATTTTGATGTAGGGAATTCATGTCAATGCTTTTATGTAAGAAAATTATATTTTTAAAATGATACGTAAGCCGTTTCTTTTAAGGAAAAGAAGTTCCTTGTGTAATTTCATTTTCATTGGATATTGTTGAAGTTGTCATGCTGTAACCAAATGTGCAGGCGAGTGGGAAGTAACTTGTTTCCCTCCCACTCCACCGACTGAAATTTGAGATACCTGGGACGTTGATAACTTTCATTTGCTTGTTTGCTTTCTGAGACGAAGGTTGGCAAGTTTCCGATTGCAGTGTTTGTAAATCTGTACTGTGATATAGTGTAGGATAAAGTTGATCCTTACTTATGAAATAGACGAAAATGGTACGTATATTTAGTAGGGATTCATCAGATGTGGATAGATTTTTGCGTTATTTACTTTCGTTTATGTTTAAATGTAGTTTTATCAAAATTTTCAGTATGTTATTTTAAAAGGAAATGTGTTGGGACCTCTTTGGAGGCGAGCTCATTACAGTGATTAACATTAAAACTCACTGGGTGGTCTCCTTTCGAGAGCGGATCTCATTTTTGTCAACACCCGAGTAATTGTATCTTGCCGAATTACGATTGTTGTTTGTGGCGTGCTGAAAATTTTTCTTTGGCGAACGTTAAGCAAGAATTCATGGCACACACCTGAGGGGAGAAATCCGAGTTTAATGTTTACATTGTTCATTACTGGGTTTTCTCCTCCATGGTGCGTTACCTTCAAATATACAAGTTTGCCAGATTGCAAATATTTTTATATGTTTCATGCTTTGTAATTTCGGTTATCCGTTAATACTATATTATGGTGCCAGTTGAAATATAAGTTCACGGAATCTCCTTCGAGGTGAGATCATGACGGTGATGTAAATTTTAGCTTCACTGGGTGGTCTCCTCTCGAAGGCGGTTTTCATTCAACAGAAGAAAGAGGATACACAAAAATAATTGTGTTCTAGGATTTTTTTTTTTACCAGTTGAAATAACAATGTGTGCACTTGAGAAGCGATTGCCAAGTTTATGTTTTATTTTTCATTACTGGGTTTTCTCCGTCATGGCGCGTGATGCTTATACCGTCGACTGTTAAGAAATAAAATTTTCTTATGTGGGCTTTGGTTCCACTTCTCTTTGGCTTTGTCCTATTTGGAACTGATAAAGCTATTGAGTGGTGGCACCGCGGCCCTTTCATCGATAATACAATGTATTAGTCCACAAGTTAAAATTCGTTAATATTGCAAGTTTTTAAAATCTTGAAGGGAAACACTCCCATTCTTGGTGTTCTTGGTTAAATTTTTCTGGTTTAATATTTTGATGTAGGGAATTCATGTCAATGCTTTTATGTAAGAAAGTTATATTTTTAAAATGATACGTAAGCCGTTTCTTTTAAGGAAAAGAAGTTCCTTGTGTAATTTCATTTTCATTGGATATTGTTGAAGTTGTCATGCTGTAACCAAATGTTCAGGCGAGTGGGAAGTAACTTGTTTCCCTCCCACTCCACCGACTGAAATTTGAGATACCTGGGACGTTGATAACTTTCATTTGGTTGTTTGCTTTCTGAGACGAAGGTTGGCAAGTTTCCGATTGCAGTGTTTGTAAATCTGTACTGTGATATAGTGTAGGATAAAGTTGATCCTTACTTATGAAATAGACGAAAATGGTACGTATATTTAGTAGGGATTCATCAGATGTGGATAGATTTTTGCGTTATTTACTTTCGTTTATGTTTAAATGTAGTTTTATCAAAATTTTCAGTATGTTATTTTAAAAGGAAATGTGTTGGGACCTCTTTGGAGGCGAGCTCATTACAGTGATTAACATTAAAACTCACTGGGTGGTCTCCTCTCGAGAGCGGATCTCATTTTTATCAACACCCGAGTAATTGTATCTTGCCGAATTACGATTGTTGTTTGTGGCGTGCTGAAAATTTTTCTTTGGCGAACGTTAAGTAAGAATTCATGGCACACACCTGAGGGGAGAAATCCGAGTTTAATGTTTACATTGTTCATTACTGGGTTTTCTCCTCCATGGTGCGTTACCTTCAAATATACAAGTTTGCCAGATTGCAAATATTTTTATATGTTTCGTGCTTTATAATTTCGGTTATCCGTTAATACTATATTATGGTGCCAGTTGAAATATAAGTTCACGGAATCTTCTTCGAGGTGAGATCATGACGGTGATGTAAATTTAACTTCACTGGGTGGTCTCCTCTCGAAGGCGGTTTTCATTCAACAGAAGAAAGAGGATACACAGAAATAATTGTGTTCTAGGATTTCTTTTCCACCAGTTGAAATAATAATGTGCGCACTTGAGAGGCGATTGCCAAGTATTGTTTTATTTTTCATTACTGGGTTTTCTCCTTCATGGCGCGTGATGCTTATACCCTCGACTGTTAAATAAAATTTTCTTATGTGGGCTTTGGTTCCACTTCTCTTTGGCTTTGTCCTATTTGGAACTGATAAAGCTATTGAGTGGTGGCACCGCGGCCCTTTCATCGATAATACAATGTATTAGTCCAGAAGTTAAAATTCGTTAATATTGCAAGTTTTTAAAATCTTGAAGGGAAACACTCCCATTCTTGGTGTTCTTGGTTAAATTTTTCTGGTTTAATATTTTGATGTAGGGAATTCATGTCAATGCTTTTATGTAAGAAAATTATATTTTTAAAATGATACGTAAGCCGTTTCTTTTAAGGAAAAGAAGTTCCTTGTGTAATTTAATTTTCATTGGATATTCTTGAAGTTGTCATGCTGTAACCAAATGTGCAGGCGAGTGGGAAGTAACTTGTTTCCCTCCCACTCCACCGACTGAAATTTGAGATACCTGGGACGTTGATAACTTTCATTTGCTTGTTTGCTGTCTGAGACGAAGGTTGTCAAGTTTCCGATTGCAGTGTTTGTAAATCTGTACTGTGATATAGTGTAGGATAAAGTTGATCCTTACTTATGAAATAGAAGCAAATGGTACGTATATTTAGTAGGGATTCATCAGATGTGAATAGATTTTTGCGTTATTTACTTTCGTTTATGTTTAAATGTAGTTTTATCAAAATTTTCAGTATGTTATTTTAAAAGGAAATGTGTTGGGACCTCTTTGGAGGTGAGCTCATTACAGTGATTAACATTAAAACTCACTGGGTGGTCTCCTCTCGAGAGCGGATCTCATTTTTGTCAACACCCGAGTAATTGTATTTTGCCGAATTACGATTGTTATTTGTGGCGTGCTGAAAATTTTTCTTTGGCGAACGTTAAGCAAGAATTCATGGCACACACCTGAGGGGAGAAATCCGAGTTTAATGTTTACATTGTTCATTACTGGGTTTTCTCCTCCATGGTGCGTTACCTTCAAATATACAAGTTTGCCAGATTGCAAATATTTTTTAATGTTTCGTGCTTTATAATTTCGGTTATCCGTTAATACTATATTATGGTGCCAGTTGAAATATAAGTTCTTTGGAATCTCCTTCGAGGTGAGATCATGACGGTGATGTAAATTTTAGCTTCACTGGGTGGTCTCCTCTCGAAGGCGGTTTTCATTCAACAGAAGAAAGAGGATACACAAAAATAATTGTGTTCTAGGATTTCTTTTCCACCAGTTGAAATAATAATGTGCGCACTTGAGAGGCGATTGCCAAGTTTATGTTTTATTTTTCATTACTGGGTTTTCTCCTTCATGGCGCGTGATGCTTATACCCTCGACTGTTAAGAAATAAAATTTTCTTATGTAGGCTTTGGTTCCACTTCTCTTTGGCTTTGTCCTATTTGGAACTGATAAAGCTATTGAGTGGTGGCACCGCGGCCCTTCCATCGATAATACAATGTATTAGTCCACAAGTTAAAATTCGTTAATATTGCAAGTTTTTAAAATCTTGAAGGGAAACACTCCCATTCTTGGTGTTCGTGGTTAAATTTTTCTGGTTTACTATTTTGGATGTAGGGAATTCATGTCAATGCTTTTATGTAAGAAAATTATATTTTTAAAATGATAGGTAAGCCGTTTCTTTTAAGGGAAAGAAGTTCCTTGTGTAATTTCATTTTCATTGGATATTGTTGAAGTTGTCATCCTGTAACCAAATGTCCAGGCGAGTGGGAAGTAACTTGCTTCCCTCCCGCTCCACCGACTGAAATTTGAGACACCTGGGACGTTGATAACTTTAATTTGCTTGTTTGCTTTCTGAGACGAAGGTTGGCAAGTTTCCGATTGCAGTGTTTGTAAATTTGTACTGTGATATAGTGTAGGATAAAGTTGATTTTTACTTATGAAATAGACGAAAATGGTACGTATATTTTGTAGGGATTCATCAGATGTGGATAGATTTTTGCGTTATTTACTTTCGTTTATGTTTAAATGTAGTTTTATCAAAATTTTCAGTATGTTATTTTAAAAGGAAATGTGTTGGGACCTCTTTGGAGGCGAGCTCATTACAGTGATTAACATTAAAATTTACTGGGTGGTCTCCTCGAGAGCGGATCTCATTTTTGTCAACACCCGAGAAATTGTATCTTGCCGAATTACGATTGTTGTTTGTGGCGTGCTGAAAATTTTTCTTTGGCGAACATTAAGCAAGAATTCATGGCACACACCTGAGGGGAGAAATCCGAGTTTAATGTTTACATTGTTCATTACTGGGTTTTCTCCTCCATGGTGCGTTACCTTCAAATATACAAGTTTGCCAGATTGCAAATATTTTTATATGTTTCGTGCTTTGTAATTTCGGTTATCCGTTAATACTATATTATGGTGCCAGTTGAAATATAAGTTCACGGAATCTCCTTCGAGGTGAGATCATGACGGTGATGTAAATTTTAGCTTCACTGGGTGGTCTCCTCTCGAAGGCGGTTTTCATTCAACAAAAGAAAGAGGATACACAAAAATAATTGTGTTCTAGGATTTCTTTTCCACCAGTTGAAATAATAATGTGTGCACTTGAGAGGCGATTGCCAAGTTTATGTTTTATTTTTCATTACTGGGTTTTCTCCTTCATGGCGCGTGATGCTTATACCGTCGACTGTTAAGAAATAAAATTTTCTTTTGTGGGCTTTGGTTCCACTTCTCTTTGGCTTTGTCCTATTTGGAACTGATAAAGCTATTGAGTGGTGGCACCGCGGCCCTTTCATCGATAATACAATGTATTAGTCCACAAGTTAAAATTCGTTAATATTGCAAGTTTTTAAAATCTTGAAGGGAAACACTCCCATTCTTGGTGTTCTTGGTTAAATTTTTCTGGTTTAATATTTTGATGTAGGGAATTCATGTCAATGCTTTTATGTAAGAAAGTTATATTTTTAAAATGATACGTAAGCAGTTTCTTTTAAGGAAAAGAAGTTCCTTGTGTAATTTCATTTTCATTGGATATTGTTGAAGTTGTCATGCTGTAACCAAATGTTCAGGCGAGTGGGAAGTAACTTGTTTCCCTCCCACTCCACCGACTGAAATTTGAGATACCTGGGACGTTGATAACTTTCATTTGGTTGTTTGCTTTCTGAGACGAAGGTTGGCAAGTTTCCGATTGCAGTGTTTGTAAATCTGTACTGTGATATATTGTAGGATAAAGTTGATCCTTACTTATGAAATAGACGAAAATGGTACGTATATTTAGTAGGGATTCATCAGATGTGGATAGATTTTTGCGTTATTTACTTTCGTTTATGTTTAAATGTAGTTTTATCAAAATTTTCAGTATGTTATTTTAAAAGGAATTGTGTTGGGACCTCTTTGGAGGCGAGCTCATTACAGTGATTAACATTAAAACTCACTGGGTGGTCTCCTCTCGAGAGCGGATCTCATTTTTGTCAACACCCGAGTAATTGTATCTTGCCGAATTACGATTGTTGTTTGTGGCGTGCTGAAAATTTTTCTTTGGCGAACGTTAAGCAAGAATTCATGGCACACACCTGAGGGGAGAAATCCGAGTTTAATGTTTACATTGTTCATTACTGGGTTTTCTCCTCCATGGTGCGTTACCTTCAAATATACAAGTTTGCCAGATTGCAAATATTTTTATATGTTTCGTGCTTTATAATTTCGGTTATCCGTTAATACTATATTATGGTGCCAGTTGAAATATAAGTTCACGGAATCTTCTTCGAGGTGAGATCATGACGGTGATGTAAATTTAACTTCACTGGGTGGTGTCCTCTCGAAGGCGGTTTTCATTCAACAGAAGAAAGAGGATACACAGAAATAATTGTGTTCTAGGATTTCTTTTCCTACCAGTTGAAATAATAATGTGCGCACTTTAGAGGCGATTGCAAAGTATTGTTTTATTTTTCATTACTGGGTTTTCTCCTTCATGGCGCGTGATGCTTATACCCTCGACTGTTAAATAAAATTTTCTTATGTGGGCTTTGGTTCCACTTCTCTTTGGCTTTGTCCTATTTGGAACTGATAAAGCTATTGAGTGGTGGCACCGCGGCCCTTTCATCGATAATACAATGTATTAGTCCAGAAGTTAAAATTCGTTAATATTGCAAGTTTTTAAAATCTTGAAGGGAAACACTCCCATTCTTGGTGTTCGTGGTTAAATTTTTCTGGTTTACTATTTTGGATGTAGGGAATTCATGTCAATGCTTTTATGTAAGAAAATTATATTTTTAAAATGATACGTAAGCCGTTTCTTTTAAGGAAAAGAAGTTCCTTGTGTAATTTCATTTTCATTGGATATTGTTGAAGTTGTCATCCTGTAACCAAATGTGCAGGCGAGTGGGAAGTAACTTGCTTCCCTCCCACTCCACCGACTGAAATTTGAGACACCTGGGACGTTGATAACTTTAATTTGCTTGTTTGCTTTCTGAGACGAAGGTTGGCAAGTTTCCGATTGCAGTGTTTGTAAATCTGTACTGTGATATAGTGTAGGATAAAGTTGATTTTTACTTATGAAATAGACGAAAATGGTACGTATATTTTGTAGGGATTCACCAGATGTGGATAGATTTTTGCGTTATTTACTTTCGTTTATGTTTAAATGTAGTTTTATCAAAATTTTCAGTATGTTATTTTAAAAGGAAATGTGTTGGGACCTCTTTGGAGGCGAGCTCATTACAGTGATTAACATTAAAACTCACTGGGTGGTCTCCTCTCGAGAGCGGATCTCATTTTTGTCAACACCCGAGTAATTGTATCTTGCCGAATTACGATTGTTGTTTGTGGCGTGCTGAAAATTTTTCTTTGGCGAACGTTAAGCAAGAATTCATGGCACACACCTGAGGGGAGAAATCCGAGTTTAATGTTTACATTGTTCATTACTGGGTTTTCTCCTCCATGGTGCGTTACCTTCAAATATACAAGTTTGCCAGATTGCAAATATTTTTATATGTTTCGTGCTTTATAATTTCGGTTATCCGTTAATACTATATTATGGTGCCAGTTGAAATATAAGTTCACGGAATCTTCTTCGAGGTGAGATCATGACGGTGATGTAAATTTAACTTCACTGGGTGGTCTCCTCTCGAAGGCGGTTTTCATTCAACAGAAGAAAGAGGATACACAGAAATAATTGTGTTCTAGGATTTCTTTTCCTACCAGTTGAAATAATAATGTGCGCACTTTAGAGGCGATTGCCAAGTATTGTTTTATTTTTCATTACTGGGTTTTCTCCTTCATGGCGCGTGATGCTTATACCCTCGACTGTTAAATAAAATTTTCTTATGTGGGCTTTGGTTCCACTTCTCTTTGGCTTTGTCCTATTTGGAACTGATAAAGCTATTGAGTGGTGGCACCGCGGCCCTTTCATCGATAATACAATGTATTAGTCCAGAAGTTAAAATTCGTTAATATTGCAAGTTTTTAAAATCTTGAAGGGAAACACTCCCATTCTTGGTGTTCGTGGTTAAATTTTTCTGGTTTACTATTTTGGATGTAGGGAATTCATGTCAATGCTTTTATGTAAGAAAATTATATTTTTAAAATGATACGTAAGCCGTTTCTTTTAAGGGAAAGAAGTTCCTTGTGTAATTTCATTTTCATTGGATATTGTTGAAGTTGTCATCCTGTAACCAAATGTGCAGGCGAGTGGGAAGTAACTTGCTTCCCTCCCGCTCCACCGACTGAAATTTGAGACACCTGGGACGTTGATAACTTTAATTTGCTTGTTTGCTTTCTGAGACGAAGGTTGGCAAGTTTCCGATTGCAGTGTTTGTAAATCTGTACTGTGATATAGTGTAGGATAAAGTTGATTTTTACTTATGAAATAGACGAAAATGGTACGTATATTTTGTAGGGATTCATCAGATGTGGATAGATTTTTGCGTTATTTACTTTCGTTTATGTTTAAATGTAGTTTTATCAAAATTTTCAGTATGTTATTTTAAAAGGAAATGTGTTGGGACCTCTTTGGAGGCGAGCTCATTACAGTGATTAACATTAAAACTTACTGGGTGGTCTCCTCGAGAGCGGATCTCATTTTTGTCAACACCCGAGAAATTGTATCTTGCCGAATTACGATTGTTGTTTGTGGCGTGCTGAAAATTTTTCTTTGGCGAACGTTAAGCAAGAATTCATGGCACACACCTGAGGGGAGAAATCCGAGTTTAATGTTTACATTGTTCATTACTGGGTTTTCTCCTCCATGGTGCGTTACCTTCAAATATACAAGTTTGCCAGATTGCAAATATTTTTATATGTTTCGTGCTTTGTAATTTCGGTTATCCGTTAATACTATATTATGGTGCCAGTTGAAATATAAGTTCACGGAATCTCCTTCGAGGTGAGATCATGACGGTGATGTAAATTTTAGCTTCACTGGGTGGTCTCCTCTCGAAGGCGGTTTTCATTCAACAGAAGAAAGAGGATACACAAAAATAATTGTGTTCTAGGATTTCTTTTCCACCAGTTGAAATAATAATGTGTGCACTTGAGAGGCGATTGCCAAGTTTATGTTTTATTTTTCATTACTGGGTTTTCTCCTTCATGGCGCGTGATGCTTATACCGTCGACTGTTAAGAAATAAAATTTTCTTATGTAGGCTTTGGTTCCACTTCTCTTTGGCTTTGTCCTATTTGGAACTGATAAAGCTATTGAGTGGTGGCACCGCGGCCCTTTCATCGATAATACAATGTATTAGTCCACAAGTTAAAATTCGTTAATATTGCAAGTTTTTAAAATCTTGAAGGGAAACACTCCCATTCTTGGTGTTTTTCGTTAAATTTTTCTGGTTTAATATTTTGATGTAGGGAATTCATGTCAATGCTTTTATGTAAGAAAATTATATTTTTAAAATGATACGTAAGCCGTTTCTTTTAAGGAAAAGAAGTTCCTTGTGTAATTTCATTTTCATTGGATATTGTTGAAGTTGTCATGCTGTAACCAAATGTTCAGGCGAGTGGGAAGTAACTTGTTTCCCTCCCACTCCACCGACTGAAATTTGAGATACCTGGGACGTTGATAACTTTCATTTGGTTGTTTGCTTTCTGAGACGAAGGTTGGCAAGTTTCCGATTGCAGTGTTTGTAAATCTGTACTGTGATATAGTGTAGGATAAAGTTGATCCTTACTTATGAAATAGACGAAAATGGTACGTATATTTAGTAGGGATTCATCAGATGTGGATAGATTTTTGCGTTATTTACTTTCGTTTATGTTTAAATGTAGTTTTATCAAAATTTTCAGTATGTTATTTTAAAAGGAAATGTGTTGGGACCTCTTTGGAGGCGAGCTCATTACAGTGATTAACATTAAAACTCACTGGGTGGTCTCCTCTCGAGAGCGGATCTCATTTTTGTCAACACCCGAGTAATTGTATCTTGCCGAATTACGATTGTTGTTTGTGGCGTGCTGAAAATTTTTCTTTGGCGAACGTTAAGCAAGAATTCATGGCACACACCTGAGGGGAGAAATCCGAGTTTAATGTTTACATTGTTCATTACTGGGTTTTCTCCTCCATGGTGCGTTACCTTCAAATATACAAGTTTGCCAGATTGCAAATATTTTTATATGTTTCGTGCTTTATAATTTCGGTTATCCGTTAATACTATATTATGGTGCCAGTTGAAATATAAGTTCACGGAATCTTCTTCGAGGTGAGATCATGACGGTGATGTAAATTTAACTTCACTGGGTGGTGTCCTCTCGAAGGCGGTTTTCATTCAACAGAAGAAAGAGGATACACAGAAATAATTGTGTTCTAGGATTTCTTTTCCTACCAGTTGAAATAATAATGTGCGCACTTTAGAGGCGATTGCCAAGTATTGTTTTATTTTTCATTACTGGGTTTTCTCCTTCATGGCGCGTGATGCTTATACCCTCGACTGTTAAATAAAATTTTCTTATGTGGGCTTTGGTTCCACTTCTCTTTGGCTTTGTCCTATTTGGAACTGATAAAGCTATTGAGTGGTGGCACCGCGGCCCTTTCATCGATAATACAATGTATTAGTCCAGAAGTTAAAATTCGTTAATATTGCAAGTTTTTAAAATCTTGAAGGGAAACACTCCCATTCTTGGTGTTCGTGGTTAAATTTTTCTGGTTTACTATTTTGGATGTAGGGAATTCATGTCAATGCTTTTATGTAAGAAAATTATATTTTTAAAATGATACGTAAGCCGTTTCTTTTAAGGAAAAGAAGTTCCTTGTGTAATTTCATTTTCATTGGATATTGTTGAAGTTGTCATCCTGTAACCAAATGTGCAGGCGAGTGGGAAGTAACTTGCTTCCCTCCCACTCCACCGACTGAAATTTGAGACACCTGGGACGTTGATAACTTTAATTTGCTTGTTTGCTTTCTGAGACGAAGGTTGGCAAGTTTCCGATTGCAGTGTTTGTAAATCTGTACTGTGATATAGTGTAGGATAAAGTTGATTTTTACTTATGAAATAGACGAAAATGGTACGTATATTTTGTAGGGATTCATCAGATGTGGATAGATTTTTGCGTTATTTACTTTCGTTTATGTTTAAATGTAGTTTTATCAAAATTTTCAGTATGTTATTTTAAAAGGAAATGTGTTGGGACCTCTTTGGAGGCGAGCTCATTACAGTGATTAACATTAAAACTCACTGGGTGGTCTCCTCTCGAGAGCGGATCTCATTTTTGTCAACACCCGAGTAATTGTATCTTGCCGAATTACGATTGTTGTTTGTGGCGTGCTGAAAATTTTTCTTTGGCGAACGTTAAGCAAGAATTCATGGCACACACCTGAGGGGAGAAATCCGAGTTTAATGTTTACATTGTTCATTACTGGGTTTTCTCCTCCATGGTGCGTTACCTTCAAATATACAAGTTTGCCAGATTGCAAATATTTTTATATGTTTCGTGCTTTATAATTTCGGTTATCCGTTAATACTATATTATGGTGCCAGTTGAAATATAAGTTCACGGAATCTTCTTCGAGGTGAGATCATGACGGTGATGTAAATTTAACTTCACTGGGTGGTCTCCTCTCGAAGGCGGTTTTCATTCAACAGAAGAAAGAGGATACACAGAAATAATTGTGTTCTAGGATTTCTTTTCCTACCAGTTGAAATAATAATGTGCGCACTTTAGAGGCGATTGCCAAGTATTGTTTTATTTTTCATTACTGGGTTTTCTCCTTCATGGCGCGTGATACTTATACCCTCGACTGTTAAATAAAATTTTCTTATGTGGGCTTTGGTTCCACTTCTCTTTGGCTTTGTCCTATTTGGAACTGATAAAGCTATTGAGTGGTGGCACCGCGGCCCTTTCATCGATAATACAATGTATTAGTCCAGAAGTTAAAATTCGTTAATATTGCAAGTTTTTAAAATCTTGAAGGGAAACACTCCCATTCTTGGTGTTCGTGGTTAAATTTTTCTGGTTTACTATTTTGGATGTAGGGAATTCATGTCAATGCTTTTATGTAAGAAAATTATATTTTTAAAATGATACGTAAGCCGTTTCTTTTAAGGGAAAGAAGTTCCTTGTGTAATTTCATTTTCATTGGATATTGTTGAAGTTGTCATCCTGTAACCAAATGTGCAGGCGAGTGGGAAGTAACTTGCTTCCCTCCCGCTCCACCGACTGAAATTTGAGACACCTGGGACGTTGATAACTTTAATTTGCTTGTTTGCTTTCTGAGACGAAGGTTGGCAAGTTTCCGATTACAGTGTTTGTAAATCTGTACTGTGATATAGTGTAGGATAAAGTTGATTTTTACTTATGAAATAGACGAAAATGGTACGTATATTTTGTAGGGATTCATCAGATGTGGATAGATTTTTGCGTTATTTACTTTCGTTTATGTTTAAATGTAGTTTTATCAAAATTTTCAGTATGTTATTTTAAAAGGAAATGTGTTGGGACCTCTTTGGAGGCGAGCTCATTACAGTGATTAACATTAAAACTTACTGGGTGGTCTCCTCGAGAGCGGATCTCATTTTTGTCAACACCCGAGAAATTGTATCTTGCCGAATTACGATTGTTGTTTGTGGCGTGCTGAAAATTTTTCTTTGGCGAACGTTAAGCAAGAATTCATGGCACACACCTGAGGGGAGAAATCCGAGTTTAATGTTTACATTGTTCATTACTGGGTTTTCTCCTCCATGGTGCGTTACCTTCAAATATACAAGTTTGCCAGATTGCAAATATTTTTATATGTTTCGTGCTTTGTAATTTCGGTAATCCGTTAATACTATATTATGGTGCCAGTTGAAATATAAGTTCACGGAATCTCCTTCGAGGTGAGATCATGACGGTGATGTAAATTTTAGCTTCACTGGGTGGTCTCCTCTCGAAGGCGGTTTTCATTCAACAGAAGAAAGAGGATACACAGAAATAATTGTGTTCTAGGATTTCTTTTCCACCAGTTGAAATAATAATGTGTGCACTTGAGAGGCGATTGCCAAGTTTATGTTTTATTTTTCATTACTGGGTTTTCTCCTTCATGGCGCGTGATGCTTATACCCTCGACTGTTAAATAAAATTTTCTTATGTGGGCTTTGGTTCCACTTCTCTTTGGCTTTGTCCTATTTGGAACTGATAAAGCTATTGAGTGGTGGCACCGCGGCCCTTTCATCGATAATACAATGTATTAGTCCACAAGTTAAAATTCGTTAATATTGCAAGTTTTTAAAATCTTGAAGGGAAACACTCCCATTCTTGGTGTTCTTGGTTAAATTTTTCTGGTTTAATATTTTGATGTAGGGAATTCATGTCAATGCTTTTATGTAAGAAAATTATATTTTTAAAATGATACGTAAGCCGTTTCTTTTAAGGAAAAGAACTTCCTTGTGTAATTTCATTTTCATTGGATATTGTTGAAGTTGTCATGCTGTAACCAAATGTGCAGGCGAGTGGGAAGTAACTTGTTTCCCTCCCACTCCACCGACTGAAATTTGAGATACCTGGGACGTTGATAACTTTCATTTGCTTGTTTGCTTTCTGAGACGAAGGTTGGCAAGTTTCCGATTGCAGTGTTTGTAAATCTGTACTGTGATATAGTGTAGGATAAAGTTGATCCTTACTTATGAAATAGACGAAAATGGTACGTATACTTAGTAGGGATTCATCAGATGTGGATAGATTTTTGCGTTATTTACTTTCGTTTATGTTTAAATGTAGTTTTATCAAAATTTTCAGTATGTTATTTTAAAAGGAAATGTGTTGGGACCTCTTTGGAGGCGAGCTCATTACAGTGATTAACATTAAAACTCACTGGGTGGTCTCCTCTCGAGAGCGGATCTCATTTTTGTCAACACCCGAGTAATTGTATTTTGCCGAATTACGATTGTTGTTTGTGGCGTGCTGAAAATTTTTCTTTGGCGAACGTTAAGCAAGAATTCATGGCACACACCTGAGGGGAGAAATCCGAGTTTAATGTTTACATTGTTCATTACTGGGTTTTCTCCTCCATGGTGCGTTACCTTCAAATATACAAGTTTGCAAGATTGCAAATATTTTTATATGTTTCGTGCTTTATAATTTCGGTTATCCGTTAATACTATATTATGGTGCCAGTTGAAATATAAGTTCACGGAATCTTCTTCGAGGTGAGATCATGACGGTGATGTAAATTTAACTTCACTGGGTGGTCTCCTCTCGAAGGCGGTTTTCATTCAACAGAAGAAAGAGGATACACAAAAATAATTGTGTTCTAGGATTTCTTTTCCACCAGTTGAAATAATAATGTGTGCACTTGAGAGGCGATTGCCAAGTTTATGTTTTATTTTTCATTACTGGGTTTTCTCCTTCATGGCGCGTGATGCTTATACCGTCGACTGTTAAGAAATAAAATTTTCTTATGTGGGCTTTGGTTCCACTTCTCTTTGGCTTTGTCCTATTTGGAACTGATAAAGCTATTGAGTGGTGGCACCGGGGCCCTTTCATCGATAATACAATGTATTAGTCCAGAAGTTAAAATTCGTTAATATTGCAAGTTTTTAAAATCTTGAAGGGAAACACTCCCATTCTTGGTGTTCTTGGTTAAATTTTTCTGGTTTAATATTTTGATGTAGGGAATTCATGTCAATGCTTTTATGTAAGAAAATTATATTTTTAAAATGATACATAAGCCGTTTCTTTTAAGGAAAAGAAGTTCCTTGTGTAATTTCATTTTCATTGGATATTGTTGAAGTTGTCATGCTGTAACCAAATGTGCAGGCGAGTGGGAAGTAACTTGTTTCCCTCCCACTCCACCGACTGAAATTTGAGATACCTGGGACGTTGATAACTTTCATTTGCTTGTTTGCTGTCTGAGACGAAGGTTGTCAAGTTTCCGATTGCAGTGTTTGTAAATCTGTACTGTGATATAGTGTAGGATAAAGTTGATCCTTACTTATGAAATAGAAGCAAATGGTACGTATATTTAGTAGGGATTCATCAGATGTGAATAGATTTTTGCGTTATTTACTTTCGTTTATGTTTAAATGTATTTTTGTCAAAATTTTCAGTATGTTATTTTAAAAGGAAATGTGTTGAGACTTCTTTGGAGGCGAGCTCATTACAGTGATTAACATTAAAACTCACTGGGTGGTCCCCTCGAGAGCGGATCTCATTTTTGTCAACACCCGAGTAATTGTATCTTGCCGAATTACGATTGTTGTTTGTGGCGTGCTGAAAATTTTTCTTTGGCGAACGTTAAGCAAGAATTCATGGCACACACCTGAGGGGAGAAATCCGAGTTTAATGTTTACATTGTTCATTACTGGGTTTTCTCCTCCATGGTGCGTTACCTTCAAATATACAAGTTTGCCAGATTGCAAATATTTTTATATGTTTCGTGCTTTATAATTTCGGTTATCCGTTAATACTATATTATGGTGCCAGTTGAAATATAAGTTCACGGAATCTCCTTCGAGGTGAGATCATGACGGTGATGTAAATTTTAGCTTCACTGGGTGGTCTCCTCTCGAAGGCGGTTTTCATTCAACAGAAGAAAGAGGATACACAAAAATAATTGTGTTCTAGGATTTCTTTTCCACCAGTTGAAATAATAATGTGTGCACTTGAGAGGCGATTGCCAAGTTTATGTTTTATTTTTCATTACTGGGTTTTCTCCTTCATGGCGCGTGATGCTTATACCGTCGACTGTTAAGAAATAAAATTTTCTTATGTGGGCTTTGGTTCCACTTCTCTTTGGCTTTGTCCTATTTGGAACTGATAAAGCTATTGAGTGGTGGCACCGCGGCCCTTTCATCGATAATACAATGTATTAGTCCAGAAGTTAAAATTCGTTAATATTGCAAGTTTTAAAAATCTTGAAGGGAAACACTCCCATTCTTGGTGTTCTTGGTTAAATTTTTCTGGTTTAATATTTTGATGTAGGGAATTCATGTCAATGCTTTTATGTAAGAAAATTATATTTTTAAAATGATACGTAAGCCGTTTCTTTTAAGGAAAAGAAGTTCCTTGTGTAATTTCATTTTCATTGGATATTGTTGAAGTTGTCATGCTGTAACCAAATGTGCAGGCGAGTGGGAAGTAACTTGTTTCCCTCCCACTCCACCGACTGAAATTTGAGATACCTGGGACGTTGATAACTTTCATTTGCTTGTTTGCTGTCTGAGACGAAGGTTGTCAAGTTTCCGATTGCAGTGTTTGTAAATCTGTACTGTGATATAGTGTAGGATAAAGTTGATCCTTACTTATGAAATAGAAGCAAATGGTACGTATATTTAGTAGGGATTCATCAGATGTGAATAGATTTTTGCGTTATTTACTTTCGTTTATGTTTAAATGTAGTTTTATCAAAATTTTCAGTATGTTATTTTAAAAGGAAATGTGTTGGGACCTCTTTGGAGGTGAGCTCATTACAGTGATTAACATTAAAACTCACTGGGTGGTCTCCTCTCGAGAGCGGATCTCATTTTTGTCAACACCCGAGTAATTGTATTTTGCCGAATTACGATTGTTATTTGTGGCGTGCTGAAAATTTTTCTTTGGCGAACGTTAAGCAAGAATTCATGGCACACACCTGAGGGGAGAAATCCGAGTTTAATGTTTACATTGTTCATTACTGGGTTTTCTCCTCCATGGTGCGTTACCTTCAAATATACAAGTTTGCCAGATTGCAAATATTTTTATATGTTTCGTGCTTTATAATTTCGGTTATCCGTTAATACTATATTATGGTGCCAGTTGAAATATAAGTTCTTTGGAATCTCCTTCGAGGTGAGATCATGACGGTGATGTAAATTTTAGCTTCACTGGGTGGTCTCCTCTCGAAGGCGGTTTTCATTCAACAGAAGAAAGAGGATACACAAAAATAATTTTGTTCTAGGATTTCTTTTCCACCAGTTGAAATAATAATGTGCGCACTTGAGAGGCGATTGCCAATTTATGTTTTATTTTTCATTACTGGGTTTTCTCCTTCATGGCGCGTGATGCTTATACCCTCGACTGTTAAATAAAATTTTCTTATGTGGGGTTTGGTTCCACTTCTCTTTGGCTTTGTCCTATTTGGAACTGATAAAGCTATTGAGTGGTGGCACCGCGGCCCTTTCATCGATAATACAATGTATTAGTCCAGAAGTTAAAATTCGTTAATATTGCAAGTTTTTAAAATCTTGAAGGGAAACACTCCCATTCTTGGTGTTCGTGGTTAAATTTTTCTGGTTTACTATTTTGGATGTAGGGAATTCATGTCAATGCTTTTATGTAAGAAAATTATATTTTTAAAATGATAGGTAAGCCGTTTCTTTTAAGGGAAAGAAGTTCCTTGTGTAATTTCATTTTCATTGGATATTGTTGAAGTTGTCATCCTGTAACCAAATGTGCAGGCGAGTGGGAAGTAACTTGCTTCCCTCCCGCTCCACCGACTGAAATTTGAGACACCTGGGACGTTGATAACTTTAATTTGCTTGTTTGCTTTCTGAGACGAAGGTTGGCAAGTTTCCGATTGCAGTGTTTGTAAATCTGTACTGTGATATAGTGTAGGATAAAGTTGATTTTTACTTATGAAATAGACGAAAATGGTACGTATATTTTGTAGGGATTCATCAGATGTGGATAGATTTTTGCGTTATTTACTTTCGTTTATGTTTAAATGTAGTTTTATCAAAATTTTCAGTATGTTATTTTAAAAGGAAATGTGTTGGGACCTCTTTGGAGGCGAGCTCATTACAGTGATTAACATTAAAATTTACTGGGTGGTCTCCTCGAGAGCGGATCTCATTTTTGTCAACACCCGAGAAATTGTATCTTGCCGAATTACGATTGTTGTTTGTGGCGTGCTGAAAATTTTTCTTTGGCGAACATTAAGCAAGAATTCATGGCACACACCTGAGGGGAGAAATCCGAGTTTAATGTTTACATTGTTCATTACTGGGTTTTCTCCTCCATGGTGCGTTACCTTCAAATATACAAGTTTGCCAGATTGCAAATATTTTTATATGTTTCGTGCTTTGTAATTTCGGTTATCCGTTAATACTATATTATGGTGCCAGTTGAAATATAAGTTCACGGAATCTCCTTCGAGGTGAGATCATGACGGTGATGTAAATTTTAGCTTCACTGGGTGGTCTCCTCTCGAAGGCGGTTTTCATTCAACAGAAGAAAGAGGATACACAAAAATAATTGTGTTCTAGGATTTCTTTTCCACAAGTTGAAATAATAATGTGTGCACTTGAGAGGCGATTGCCAAGTTTATGTTTTATTTTTCATTACTGGGTTTTCTCCTTCATGGCGCGTGATGCTTATACCGTCGACTGTTAAGAAATAAAATTTTCTTTTGTGGGCTTTGGTTCCACTTCTCTTTGGCTTTGTCCTATTTGGAACTGATAAAGCTATTGAGTGGTGGCACCGCGGCCCTTTCATCGATAATACAATGTATTAGTCCACAAGTTAAAATTCGTTAATATTGCAAGTTTTTAAAATCTTGAAGGGAAACACTCCCATTCTTGGTGTTCGTGGTTAAATTTTTCTGGTTTACTATTTTGGATGTAGGGAATTCATGTCAATGCTTTTATGTAAGAAAATTATATTTTTAAAATGATACGTAAGCCGTTTCTTTTAAGGAAAAGAAGTTCCTTGTGTAATTTCATTTTCATTGGATATTGTTGAAGTTGTCATCCTGTAACCAAATGTGCAGGCGAGTGGGAAGTAACTTGCTTCCCTCCCACTCCACCGACTGAAATTTGAGACACCTGGGACGTTGATAACTTTAATTTGCTTGTTTGCTTTCTGAGACGAAGGTTGGCAAGTTTCCGATTGCAGTGTTTGTAAATCTGTACTGTGATATAGTGTAGGATAAAGTTGATTTTTACTTATGAAATAGACGAAAATGGTACGTATATTTTGTAGGGATTCATCAGATGTGGATAGATTTTTGCGTTATTTACTTTCGTTTATGTTTAAATGTAGTTTTATCAAAATTTTCAGTATGTTATTTTAAAAGGAAATGTGTTGGGACCTCTTTGGAGGCGAGCTCATTACAGTGATTAACATTAAAACTCACTGGGTGGTCTCCTCTCGAGAGCGGATCTCATTTTTGTCAACACCCGAGTAATTGTATCTTGCCGAATTACGATTGTTGTTTGTGGCGTGCTGAAAATTTTTCTTTGGCGAACGTTAAGCAAGAATTCATGGCACACACCTGAGGGGAGAAATCCGAGTTTAATGTTTACATTGTTCATTACTGGGTTTTCTCCTCCATGGTGCGTTACCTTCAAATATACAAGTTTTCCAGATTGCAAATATTTTTATATGTTTCGTGCTTTATAATTTCGGTTATCCGTTAATACTATATTATGGTGCCAGTTGAAATATAAGTTCACGGAATCTTCTTCGAGGTGAGATCATGACGGTGATGTAAATTTAACTTCACTGGGTGGTCTCCTCTCGAAGGCGGTTTTCATTCAACAGAAGAAAGAGGATACACAGAAATAATTGTGTTCTAGGATTTCTTTTCCTACCAGTTGAAATAATAATGTGCGCACTTTAGAGGCGATTGCCAAGTATTGTTTTATTTTTCATTACTGGGTTTTCTCCTTCATGGCGCGTGATGCTTATACCCTCGACTGTTAAATAAAATTTTCTTATGTGGGCTTTGGTTCCACTTCTCTTTGGCTTTGTCCTATTTGGAACTGATAAAGCTATTGAGTGGTGGCACCGCGGCCCTTTCATCGATAATACAATGTATTAGTCCAGAAGTTAAAATTCGTTAATATTGCAAGTTTTTAAAATCTTGAAGGGAAACACTCCCATTCTTGGTGTTCGTGGTTAAATTTTTCTGGTTTTTCTATTTTGGATGTAGGGAATTCATGTCAATGCTTTTATGTAAGAAAATTATATTTTTAAAATGATACGTAAGCCGTTTCTTTTAAGGGAAAGAAGTTCCTTGTGTAATTTCATTTTCATTGGATATTGTTGAAGTTGTCATCCTGTAACCAAATGTGCAGGCGAGTGGGAAGTAACTTGCTTCCCTCCCGCTCCACCGACTGAAATTTGAGACACCTGGGACGTTGATAACTTTAATTTGCTTGTTTGCTTTCTGAGACGAAGGTTGGCAAGTTTCCGATTGCAGTGTTTGTAAATCTGTACTGTGATATAGTGTAGGATAAAGTTGATTTTTACTTATGAAATAGACGAAAATGGTACGTATATTTTGTAGGGATTCATCAGATGTGGATAGATTTTTGCGTTATTTACTTTCGTTTATGTTTAAATGTAGTTTTATCAAAATTTTCAGTATGTTATTTTAAAAGGAAATGTGTTGGGACCTCTTTGGAGGCGAGCTCATTACAGTGATTAACATTAAAACTTACTGGGTGGTCTCCTCGAGAGCGGATCTCATTTTTGTCAACACCCGAGAAATTGTATCTTGCCGAATTACGATTGTTGTTTGTGGCGTGCTGAAAATTTTTCTTGGGCGAACGTTAAGCAAGAATTCATGGCACACACCTGAGGGGAGAAATCCGAGTTTAATGTTTACATTGTTCATTACTGGGTTTTCTCCTCCATGGTGCGTTACCTTCAAATATACAAGTTTGCCAGATTGCAAATATTTTTATATGTTTCGTGCTTTATAATTTCGGTTATCCGTTAATACTATATTATGGTGCCAGTTGAAATATAAGTTCACGGAATCTCCTTCGAGGTGAGATCATGACGGTGATGTAAATTTTAGCTTCACTGGGTGGTCTCCTCTCGAAGGCGGTTTTCATTCAACAGAAGAAAGAGGATACACAAAAATAATTGTGTTCTAGGATTTCTTTTCCACCAGTTGAAATAATAATGTGTGCACTTGAGAGGCGATTGCCAAGTTTATGTTTTATTTTTCATTACTGGGTTTTCTCCTTCATGGCGCGTGATGCTTATACCGTCGACTGTTAAGAAATAAAATTTTCTTATGTGGGCTTTGGTTCCACTTCTCTTTGGCTTTGTCCTATTTGGAACTGATAAAGCTATTGAGTGGTGGCACCGCGGCCCTTTCATCGATAATACAATGTATTAGTCCAGAAGTTAAAATTCGTTAATATTGCAAGTTTTAAAAATCTTGAAGGGAAACACTCCCATTCTTGGTGTTCTTGGTTAAATTTTTCTGGTTTAATATTTTGATGTAGGGAATTCATGTCAATGCTTTTATGTAAGAAAATTATATTTTTAAAATGATACGTAAGCCGTTTCTTTTAAGGAAAAGAAGTTCCTTGTGTAATTTCATTTTCATTGGATATTGTTGAAGTTGTCATGCTGTAACCAAATGTGCAGGCGAGTGGGAAGTAACTTGTTTCCCTCCCACTCCACCGACTGAAATTTGAGATACCTGGGACGTTGATAACTTTCATTTGCTTGTTTGCTGTCTGAGACGAAGGTTGTCAAGTTTCCGATTGCAGTGTTTGTAAATCTGTACTGTGATATAGTGTAGGATAAAGTTGATCCTTACTTATGAAATAGAAGCAAATGGTACGTATATTTAGTAGGGATTCATCAGATGTGAATAGATTTTTGCGTTATTTACTTTCGTTTATGTTTAAATGTAGTTTTATCAAAATTTTCAGTATGTTATTTTAAAAGGAAATGTGTTGGGACCTCTTTGGAGGTGAGCTCATTACAGTGATTAACATTAAAACTCACTGGGTGGTCTCCTCTCGAGAGCGGATCTCATTTTTGTCAACACCCGAGTAATTGTATTTTGCCGAATTACGATTGTTATTTGTGGCGTGCTGAAAATTTTTCTTTGGCGAACGTTAAGCAAGAATTCATGGCACACACCTGAGGGGAGAAATCCGAGTTTAATGTTTACATTGTTCATTACTGGGTTTTCTCCTCCATGGTGCGTTACCTTCAAATATACAAGTTTGCCAGATTGCAAATATTTTTATATGTTTCGTGCTTTATAATTTCGGTTATCCGTTAATACTATATTATGGTGCCAGTTGAAATATAAGTTCTTTGGAATCTCCTTCGAGGTGAGATCATGACGGTGATGTAAATTTTAGCTTCACTGGGTGGTCTCCTCTCGAAGGCGGTTTTCATTCAACAGAAGAAAGAGGATACACAAAAATAATTTTGTTCTAGGATTTCTTTTCCACCAGTTGAAATAATAATGTGCGCACTTGAGAGGCGATTGCCAATTTATGTTTTATTTTTCATTACTGGGTTTTCTCCTTCATGGCGCGTGATGCTTATACCCTCGACTGTTAAATAAAATTTTCTTATGTGGGGTTTGGTTCCACTTCTCTTTGGCTTTGTCCTATTTGGAACTGATAAAGCTATTGAGTGGTGGCACCGCGGCCCTTTCATCGATAATACAATGTATTAGTCCAGAAGTTAAAATTCGTTAATATTGCAAGTTTTTAAAATCTTGAAGGGAAACACTCCCATTCTTGGTGTTCGTGGTTAAATTTTTCTGGTTTACTATTTTGGATGTAGGGAATTCATGTCAATGCTTTTATGTAAGAAAATTATATTTTTAAAATGATAGGTAAGCCGTTTCTTTTAAGGGAAAGAAGTTCCTTGTGTAATTTCATTTTCATTGGATATTGTTGAAGTTGTCATCCTGTAACCAAATGTGCAGGCGAGTGGGAAGTAACTTGCTTCCCTCCCGCTCCACCGACTGAAATTTGAGACACCTGGGACGTTGATAACTTTAATTTGCTTGTTTGCTTTCTGAGACGAAGGTTGGCAAGTTTCCGATTGCAGTGTTTGTAAATCTGTACTGTGATATAGTGTAGGATAAAGTTGATTTTTACTTATGAAATAGACGAAAATGGTACGTATATTTTGTAGGGATTCATCAGATGTGGATAGATTTTTGCGTTATTTACTTTCGTTTATGTTTAAATGTAGTTTTATCAAAATTTTCAGTATGTTATTTTAAAAGGAAATGTGTTGGGACCTCTTTGGAGGCGAGCTCATTACAGTGATTAACATTAAAATTTACTGGGTGGTCTCCTCGAGAGCGGATCTCATTTTTGTCAACACCCGAGAAATTGTATCTTGCCGAATTACGATTGTTGTTTGTGGCGTGCTGAAAATTTTTCTTTGGCGAACATTAAGCAAGAATTCATGGCACACACCTGAGGGGAGAAATCCGAGTTTAATGTTTACATTGTTCATTACTGGGTTTTCTCCTCCATGGTGCGTTACCTTCAAATATACAAGTTTGCCAGATTGCAAATATTTTTATATGTTTCGTGCTTTGTAATTTCGGTTATCCGTTAATACTATATTATGGTGCCAGTTGAAATATAAGTTCACGGAATCTCCTTCGAGGTGAGATCATGACGGTGATGTAAATTTTAGCTTCACTGGGTGGTCTCCTCTCGAAGGCGGTTTTCATTCAACAGAAGAAAGAGGATACACAAAAATAATTGTGTTCTAGGATTTCTTTTCCACAAGTTGAAATAATAATGTGTGCACTTGAGAGGCGATTGCCAAGTTTATGTTTTATTTTTCATTACTGGGTTTTCTCCTTCATGGCGCGTGATGCTTATACCGTCGACTGTTAAGAAATAAAATTTTCTTTTGTGGGCTTTGGTTCCACTTCTCTTTGGCTTTGTCCTATTTGGAACTGATAAAGCTATTGAGTGGTGGCACCGCGGCCCTTTCATCGATAATACAATGTATTAGTCCACAAGTTAAAATTCGTTAATATTGCAAGTTTTTAAAATCTTGAAGGGAAACACTCCCATTCTTGGTGTTCGTGGTTAAATTTTTCTGGTTTACTATTTTGGATGTAGGGAATTCATGTCAATGCTTTTATGTAAGAAAATTATATTTTTAAAATGATACGTAAGCCGTTTCTTTTAAGGAAAAGAAGTTCCTTGTGTAATTTCATTTTCATTGGATATTGTTGAAGTTGTCATCCTGTAACCAAATGTGCAGGCGAGTGGGAAGTAACTTGCTTCCCTCCCACTCCACCGACTGAAATTTGAGACACCTGGGACGTTGATAACTTTAATTTGCTTGTTTGCTTTCTGAGACGAAGGTTGGCAAGTTTCCGATTGCAGTGTTTGTAAATCTGTACTGTGATATAGTGTAGGATAAAGTTGATTTTTACTTATGAAATAGACGAAAATGGTACGTATATTTTGTAGGGATTCATCAGATGTGGATAGATTTTTGCGTTATTTACTTTCGTTTATGTTTAAATGTAGTTTTATCAAAATTTTCAGTATGTTATTTTAAAAGGAAATGTGTTGGGACCTCTTTGGAGGCGAGCTCATTACAGTGATTAACATTAAAACTCACTGGGTGGTCTCCTCTCGAGAGCGGATCTCATTTTTGTCAACACCCGAGTAATTGTATCTTGCCGAATTACGATTGTTGTTTGTGGCGTGCTGAAAATTTTTCTTTGGCGAACGTTAAGCAAGAATTCATGGCACACACCTGAGGGGAGAAATCCGAGTTTAATGTTTACATTGTTCATTACTGGGTTTTCTCCTCCATGGTGCGTTACCTTCAAATATACAAGTTTTCCAGATTGCAAATATTTTTATATGTTTCGTGCTTTATAATTTCGGTTATCCGTTAATACTATATTATGGTGCCAGTTGAAATATAAGTTCACGGAATCTTCTTCGAGGTGAGATCATGACGGTGATGTAAATTTAACTTCACTGGGTGGTCTCCTCTCGAAGGCGGTTTTCATTCAACAGAAGAAAGAGGATACACAGAAATAATTGTGTTCTAGGATTTCTTTTCCTACCAGTTGAAATAATAATGTGCGCACTTTAGAGGCGATTGCCAAGTATTGTTTTATTTTTCATTACTGGGTTTTCTCCTTCATGGCGCGTGATGCTTATACCCTCGACTGTTAAATAAAATTTTCTTATGTGGGCTTTGGTTCCACTTCTCTTTGGCTTTGTCCTATTTGGAACTGATAAAGCTATTGAGTGGTGGCACCGCGGCCCTTTCATCGATAATACAATGTATTAGTCCAGAAGTTAAAATTCGTTAATATTGCAAGTTTTTAAAATCTTGAAGGGAAACACTCCCATTCTTGGTGTTCGTGGTTAAATTTTTCTGGTTTTTCTATTTTGGATGTAGGGAATTCATGTCAATGCTTTTATGTAAGAAAATTATATTTTTAAAATGATACGTAAGCCGTTTCTTTTAAGGGAAAGAAGTTCCTTGTGTAATTTCATTTTCATTGGATATTGTTGAAGTTGTCATCCTGTAACCAAATGTGCAGGCGAGTGGGAAGTAACTTGCTTCCCTCCCGCTCCACCGACTGAAATTTGAGACACCTGGGACGTTGATAACTTTAATTTGCTTGTTTGCTTTCTGAGACGAAGGTTGGCAAGTTTCCGATTGCAGTGTTTGTAAATCTGTACTGTGATATAGTGTAGGATAAAGTTGATTTTTACTTATGAAATAGACGAAAATGGTACGTATATTTTGTAGGGATTCATCAGATGTGGATAGATTTTTGCGTTATTTACTTTCGTTTATGTTTAAATGTAGTTTTATCAAAATTTTCAGTATGTTATTTTAAAAGGAAATGTGTTGGGACCTCTTTGGAGGCGAGCTCATTACAGTGATTAACATTAAAACTTACTGGGTGGTCTCCTCGAGAGCGGATCTCATTTTTGTCAACACCCGAGAAATTGTATCTTGCCGAATTACGATTGTTGTTTGTGGCGTGCTGAAAATTTTTCTTTGGCGAACGTTAAGCAAGAATTCATGGCACACACCTGAGGGGAGAAATCCGAGTTTAATGTTTACATTGTTCATTACTGGGTTTTCTCCTCCATGGTGCGTTACCTTCAAATATACAAGTTTGCCAGATTGCAAATATTTTTATATGTTTCGTGCTTTGTAATTTCGGTTATCCGTTAATACTATATTATGGTGCCAGTTGAAATATAAGTTCACGGAATCTCCTTCGAGGTGAGATCATGACGGTGATGTAAATTTTAGGTTCACTGGGTGGTCTCCTCTCGAAGGCGGTTTTCATTCAACAGAAGAAAGAGGATACACAAAAATAATTGTGTTCTAGGATTTCTTTTCCACCAGTTGAAATAATAATGTGTGCACTTGAGAGGCGATTGCCAAGTTTATGTTTTATTTTTCATTACTGGGTTTTCTCCTTCATGGCGCGTGATGCTTATACCGTCGACTGTTAAGAAATAAAATTTTCTTATGTAGGCTTTGGTTCCACTTCTCTTTGGCTTTGTCCTATTTGGAACTGATAAAGCTATTGAGTGGTGGCACCGCGGCCCTTTCATCGATAATACAATGTATTAGTCCACAAGTTAAAATTCGTTAATATTGCAAGTTTTTAAAATCTTGAAGGGAAACACTCCCATTCTTGGTGTTTTTGGTTAAATTTTTCTGGTTTAATATTTTGATGTAGGGAATTCATGTCAATGCTTTTATGTAAGAAAATTATATTTTTAAAATGATACGTAAGCCGTTTCTTTTAAGGAAAAGAAGTTCCTTGTGTAATTTCATTTTCATTGGATATTGTTGAAGTTGTCATGCTGTAACCAAATGTTCAGGCGAGTGGGAAGTAACTTGTTTCCCTCCCACTCCACCGACTGAAATTTGAGATACCTGGGACGTTGATAACTTTCATTTGGTTGTTTGCTTTCTGAGACGAAGGTTGGCAAGTTTCCGATTGCAGTGTTTGTAAATCTGTACTGTGATATAGTGTAGGATAAAGTTGATCCTTACTTATGAAATAGACGAAAATGGTACGTATATTTAGTAGGGATTCATCAGATGTGGATAGATTTTTGCGTTATTTACTTTCGTTTATGTTTAAATGTAGTTTTATCAAAATTTTCAGTATGTTATTTTAAAAGGAAATGTGTTGGGACCTCTTTGGAGGCGAGCTCATTACAGTGATTAACATTAAAACTCACTGGGTGGTCTCCTCTCGAGAGCGGATCTCATTTTTGTCAACACCCGAGTAATTGTATCTTGCCGAATTACGGTTGTTGTTTGTGGCGTGCTGAAAATTTTTCTTTGGCGAACGTTAAGCAAGAATTCATGGCACACACCTGAGGGGAGAAATCCGAGTTTAATGTTTACATTGTTCATTACTGGGTTTTCTCCTCCATGGTGCGTTACCTTCAAATATACAAGTTTGCCAGATTGCAAATATTTTTATATGTTTCGTGCTTTATAATTTCGGTTATCCGTTAATACTATATTATGGTGCCAGTTGAAATATAAGTTCACGGAATCTTCTTCGAGGTGAGATCATGACGGTGATGTAAATTTAACTTCACTGGGTGGTCTCCTCTCGAAGGCGGTTTTCATTCAACAGAAGAATGAGGATACACAAAAATAATTGTGTTCTAGGATTTCTTTTCCACCAGTTGAAATAATAATGTGTGCACTTGAGAGGCGATTGCCAAGTTTATGTTTTATTTTTCATTACTGGGTTTTCTCCTTCATGGCGCGTGATGCTTATACCGTCGACTGTTAAGAAATAAAATTTTCTTATGTGGGCTTTGGTTCCACTTCTCTTTGGCTTTGTCCTATTTGGAACTGATAAAGCTATTGAGTGGTGGCACCGGGGCCCTTTCATCGATAATACAATGTATTAGTCCAGAAGTTAAAATTCGTTAATATTGCAAGTTTTTAAAATCTTGAAGGGAAACACTCCCATTCTTGGTGTTCTTGGTTAAATTTTTCTGGTTTAATATTTTGATGTAGGGAATTCATGTCAATGCTTTTATGTAAGAAAATTATATTTTTAAAATGATACATAAGCCGTTTCTTTTAAGGAAAAGAAGTTCCTTGTGTAATTTCATTTTCATTGGATATTGTTGAAGTTGTCATGCTGTAACCAAATGTGCAGGCGAGTGGGAAGTAACTTGTTTCCCTCCCACTCCACCGACTGAAATTTGAGATACCTGGGACGTTGATAACTTTCATTTGCTTGTTTGCTGTCTGAGACGAAGGTTGTCAAGTTTCCGATTGCAGTGTTTGTAAATCTGTACTGTGATATAGTGTAGGATAAAGTTGATCCTTACTTATGAAATAGAAGCAAATGGTACGTATATTTAGTAGGGATTCATCAGATGTGAATAGATTTTTGCGTTATTTACTTTCGTTTATGTTTAAATGTATTTTTGTCAAAATTTTCAGTATGTTATTTTAAAAGGAAATGTGTTGGGACTTCTTTGGAGGCGAGCTCATTACAGTGATTAACATTAAAACTCACTGGGTGGTCCCCTCGAGAGCGGATCTCATTTTTGTCAACACCCGAGTAATTGTATCTTGCCGAATTACGATTGTTGTTTGTGGCGTGCTGAAAATTTTTCTTTGGCGAACGTTAAGCAAGAATTCATGGCACACACCTGAGGGGAGAAATCCGAGTTTAATGTTTACATTGTTCATTACTGGGTTTTCTCCTCCATGGTGCGTTACCTTCAAATATACAAGTTTGCCAGATTGCAAATATTTTTATATGTTTCGTGCTTTATAATTTCGGTTATCCGTTAATACTATATTATGGTGCCAGTTGAAATATAAGTTCACGGAATCTCCTTCGAGGTGAGATCATGACGGTGATGTAAATTTTAGCTTCACTGGGTGGTCTCCTCTCGAAGGCGGTTTTCATTCAACAGAAGAAAGAGGATACACAAAAATAATTGTGTTCTAGGATTTCTTTTCCACCAGTTGAAATAATAATGTGTGCACTTGAGAGGCGATTGCCAAGTTTATGTTTTATTTTTCATTACTGGGTTTTCTCCTTCATGGCGCGTGATGCTTATACCGTCGACTGTTAAGAAATAAAATTTTCTTATGTGGGCTTTGGTTCCACTTCTCTTTGGCTTTGTCCTATTTGGAACTGATAAAGCTATTGAGTGGTGGCACCGCGGCCCTTTCATCGATAATACAATGTATTAGTCCAGAAGTTAAAATTCGTTAATATTGCAAGTTTTTAAAATCTTGAAGGGAAACACTCCCATTCTTGGTGTTCTTGGTTAAATTTTTCTGGTTTAATATTTTGAAGTAGTGATTCATGTCAATGCTTTTATGTAAGAAAATTATATTTTTAAAATGATACGTAAGCCGTTTCTTTTAAGGAAAAGAAGTTCCTTGTGTAATTTCATTTTCATTGGATATTGTTGAAGTTGTCATGCTGTAACCAAATGTGCAGGCGAGTGGGAAGTAACTTGTTTCCCTCCCACTCCACCGACTGAAATTTGAGATACCTGGGACGTTGATAACTTTCATTTGCTTGTTTGCTGTCTGAGACGAAGGTTGTCAAGTTTCCGATTGCAGTGTTTGTAAATCTGTACTGTGATATAGTGTAGGATAAAGTTGATCCTTACTTATGAAATAGAAGCAAATGGTACGTATATTTAGTAGGGATTCATCAGATGTGAATAGATTTTTGCGTTATTTACTTTCGTTTATGTTTAAATGTAGTTTTATCAAAATTTTCAGTATGTTATTTTAAAAGGAAATGTGTTGGGACCTCTTTGGAGGTGAGCTCATTACAGTGATTAACATTAAAACTCACTGGGTGGTCTCCTCTCGAGAGCGGATCTCATTTTTGTCAACACCCGAGTAATTGTATCTTGCCGAATTACGATTGTTATTTGTGGCGTGCTGAAAATTTTTCTTTGGCGAACGTTAAGCAAGAATTCATGGCACACACCTGAAGGGAGAAATCCGAGTTTAATGTTTACATTTTTCATTACTGGGGTTTCTCCTCCATGGTGCGTTACCTTCAAATATACAAGTTTGCCAGATTGCAAATATTTTTATGTTTCGTGCTTTATAATTTCGGTTATCCGTTAATACTATATTATGGTGCCAGTTGAAATATAAGTTCACGGAATCTCCTTCGAGGTGAGATCATGACGGTGATGTAAATTTTAGCTTCACTGGGTGGTCTCCTCTCGAAGGCGGTTTTCATTCAACAGAAGAAAGAGGATACACAAAAATAATTGTGTTCTAGGATTTCTTTTCCACCAGTTGAAATAATAATGTGTGCACTTGAGAGGCGATTGCCAAGTTTATGTTTTATTTTTCATTACTGGGTTTTCTCCTTCATGGCGCGTGATGTTTATACCGTCGACTGTTAAGAAATAAAATTTTCTTATGTGGGCTTTGGTTCCACTTCTCTTTGGCTTTGTCCTATTTGGAACTGATAAAGCTATTGAGTGGTGGCACCGCGGCCCTTTCATCGATAATACAATGTATTAGTCCAGAAGTTAAAATTCGTTAATATTGCAAGTTTTTAAAATCTTGAAGGGAAACACTCCCATTCTTGGTGTTCTTGGTTAAATTTTTCTGGTTTAATATTTTGATGTAGGGAATTCATGTCAATGCTTTTATGTAAGAAAATTATATTTTTAAAATGATACGTAAGCCGTTTCTTTTAAGGAAAAGAAGTTCCTTGTGTAATTTCATTTTCATTGGATATTGTTGAAGTTGTCATGCTGTAACCAAATGTGCAGGCGAGTGGGAAGTAACTTGTTTCCCTCCCACTCCACCGACTGAAATTTGAGATACCTGGGACGTTGATAACTTTCATTTGCTTGTTTGCTGTCTGAGACGAAGGTTGTCAAGTTTCCGATTGCAGTGTTTGTAAATCTGTACTGTGATATAGTGTAGGATAAAGTTGATCCTTACTTATGAAATAGAAGCAAATGGTACGTATATTTAGTAGGGATTCATCAGATGTGAATAGATTTTTGCGTTATTTACTTTCGTTTATGTTTAAATGTAGTTTTATCAAAATTTTCAGTATGTTATTTTAAAAGGAAATGTGTTGGGACCTCTTTGGAGGTGAGCTCATTACAGTGATTAACATTAAAACTCACTGGGTGGTCTCCTCTCGAGAGCGGATCTCATTTTTGTCAACACCCGAGTAATTGTATTTTGCCGAATTACGATTGTTATTTGTGGCGTGCTGAAAATTCTTCTTTGGCGAACGTTAAGCAAGAATTCATGGCACACACCTGAGGGGAGAAATCCGAGTTTAATGTTTACATTTTTCATTACTGGGGTTTCTCCTCCATGGTGCGTTACCTTCAAATATACAAGTTTGCCAGATTGCAAATATTTTTATATGTTTCGTGCTTTATAATTTCGTTTATCCGTTAATACTATATTATGGTGCCAGTTGAAATATAAGTTCACGGAATCTCCTTCGAGGTGAGATCATGACGGTGATGTAAATTTTAGCTTCACTGGGTGGTCTCCTCTCGAAGGCGGTTTTCATTCAACAGAAGAAAGAGCATTATACAAAAATAATTGTGTTCTAGGATTTCTTTTCCACCAGTTGAAATAATAATGTGTGCACTTGAGAGGCGATTGCCAAGTTTATGTTTTATTTTTCATTTCTGGGTTTTCTCCTTCATGGCGCGTGATGTTTATACCGTCGACTGTTAAGAAATAAAATTTTCTTATGTGGGCTTTGGTTCCACTTCTCTTTGGCTTTGTCCTATTTGGAACTGATAAAGCTATTGAGTGGTGGCACTGCGGCCCTTTCATCGATAATACAATGTATTAGTCCGGAAGTTAAAATTCGTTAATATTGCAAGTTTTTAAAATCTTGAAGGGAAACACTCCCATTCTTGGTGTTCTTGGTTAAATTTTTCTGGTTTAATATTTTGATGTAGGGAATTCATGTCAATGCTTTTATGTAAGAAAATTATATTTTTAAAATGATACGTAAGCCGTTTCTTTTAAGGAAAAGAAGTTCCTTGTGTAATTTCATTTTCATTGGATATTGTTGAAGTTGTCATGCTGTAACCAAATGTGCAGGCGAGTGGGAAGTAACTTGTTTCCCTCCCACTCCACCGACTGAAATTTGAGATACCTGGGACGTTGATAACTTTCATTTGCTTGTTTGCTGTCTGAGACGAAGGTTGTCAAGTTTCCGATTGCAGTGTTTGTAAATCTGTACTGTGATATAGTGTAGGATAAAGTTGATCCTTACTTATGAAATAGAAGCAAATGGTACGTATATTTAGTAGGGATTCATCAGATGTGAATAGATTTTTGCGTTATTTACTTTCGTTTATGTTTAAATGTAGTTTTATCAAAATTTTCAGTATGTTATTTTAAAAGGAAATGTGTTGGGACTTCTTTGGAGGCGAGCTCATTACAGTGATTAACATTAAAACTCACTGGGTGGTCCCCTCGAGAGCGGATCTAATTTTTGTCAACACCCGAGTAATTGTATCTTGCCGAATTACGATTGTTGTTTGTGGCGTGCTGAAAATTTTTCTTTGGCGAACGTTAAGCAAGAATTCATGGCACACACCTGAGGGGAGAAATCCGAGTTTAATGTTTACATTGTTCATTACTGGGTTTTCTCCTCCATGGTGCGTTACCTTCAAATATACAAGTTTGCCAGATTGCAAATATTTTTATATGTTTCGTGCTTTATAATTTCGGTTATCCGTTAATACTATATTATGGTGCCAGTTGAAATATAAGTTCACGGAATCTCCTTCGAGGTGAGATCATGACGGTGATGTAAATTTTAGCTTCACTGGGTGGTCTCCTCTCGAAGGCGGTTTTCATTCAACAGAAGAAAGAGGATACACAAAAATAATTGTGTTCTAGGATTTCTTTTCCACCAGTTGAAATAATAATGTGTGCACTTGAGAGGCGATTGCCAAGTTTATGTTTTATTTTTCATTACTGGGTTTTCTCCTTCATGGCGCGTGATGCTTATACCGTCGACTGTTAAGAAATAAAATTTTCTTATGTGGGCTTTGGTTCCACTTCTCTTTGGCTTTGTCCTATTTGGAACTGATAAAGCTATTGAGTGGTGGCACCGCGGCCCTTCCATCGATAATACAATGTATTAGTCCAGAAGTTAAAATTACTTAATATTGCAAGTTTTTAAAATCTTGAAGGGAAACACTCCCATTCTTGGTGTTCTTGGTTAAATTTTTCTGGTTTAATATTTTGATGTAGGGAATTCATGTCAATGCTTTTATGTAAGAAAATTATATTTTTAAAATGATACGTAAGCCGTTTCTTTTAAGGAAAAGAAGTTCCTTGTGTAATTTCATTTTCATTGGATATTGTTGAAGTTGTCATGCTGTAACCAAATGTGCAGGCGAGTGGGAAGTAACTTGTTTCCCTCCCACTCCACCGACTGAAATTTGAGATACCTGGGACGTTGATAACTTTCATTTGCTTGTTTGCTGTCTGAGACGAAGGTTGTCAATTTTCCGATTGCAGTGTTTGTACATCTGTACTGTGATATAGTGTAGGATAAAGTTGATCCTTACTTATGAAATAGAAGCAAATGGTACGTATATTTAGTAGGGATTCAACAGATGTGAATAGATTTTTGCGTTATTTACTTTCGTTTATGTTTAAATGTAGTTTTATCAAAATTTTCAGTATGTTATTTTAAAAGGAAATGTGTTGGGACCTCTTTGGAGGTGAGCTCATTACAGTGATTAACATTAAAACTCACTGGGTGGTCTCCTCTCGAGAGCGGATCTCATTTTTGTCAACACCCGAGTAATTGTATCTTGCCGAATTACGATTGTTATTTGTGGCGTGCTGAAAATTTTTCTTTGGCGAACGTTAAGCAAGAATTCATGGCACACACCTGAGGGGAGAAATCCGAGTTTAATGTTTACATTTTTCATTACTGGGGTTTCTCCTCCATGGTGCGTTACCTTCAAATATACAAGTTTGCCAGATTGCAAATATTTTTATATGTTTCGTGCTTTATAATTTCGGTTATCCGTTAATACTATATTATGGTGCCAGTTGAAATATAAGTTCACGGAATCTCCTTCGAGGTGAGATCATGACGGTGATGTAAATTTTAGCTTCACTGGGTGGTCTCCTCTCGAAGGCGGTTTTCATTCAACAGAAGAAAGAGGATACACAAAAATAATTGTGTTCTAGGATTTCTTTTCCACCAGTTGAAATAATAATGTGTGCACTTGAGAGGCGATTGCCAAGTTTATGTTTTATTTTTCATTACTGGGTTTTCTCCTTCATGGCGCGTGATGTTTATACCGTCGACTGTTAAGAAATAAAATTTTCTTATGTGGGCTTTGGTTCCACTTCTCTTTGGCTTTGTCCTATTTGGAACTGATAAAGCTATTGAGTGGTGGCACCGCGGCCCTTTCATCGATAATACAATGTATTAGTCCAGAAGTTAAAATTCGTTAATATTGCAAGTTTTTAAAATCTTGAAGGGAAACACTCCCATTCTTGGTGTTCTTGGTTAAATTTTTCTGGTTTAATATTTTGATGTAGGGAATTCATGTCAATGCTTTTATGTAAGAAAATTATATTTTTAAAATGATACGTAAGCCGTTTCTTTTAAGGAAAAGAAGTTCCTTGTGTAATTTCATTTTCATTGGATATTGTTGAAGTTGTCATGCTGTAACCAAATGTGCAGGCGAGTGGGAAGTAACTTGTTTCCCTCCCACTCCACCGACTGAAATTTGAGATACCTGGGACGTTGATAACTTTCATTTGCTTGTTTGCTGTCTGAGACGAAGGTTGTCAAGTTTCCGATTGCAGTGTTTGTAAATCTGTACTATGATATAGTGTAGGATAAAGTTGATCCTTACTTATGAAATAGAAGCAAATGGTACGTATATTTAGTAGGGATTCATCAGATGTGAATAGATTTTTGCGTTATTTACTTTCGTTTATGTTTAAATGTAGTTTTATCAAAATTTTCAGTATGTTATTTTAAAAGGAAATGTGTTGGGACCTCTTTGGAGGTGAGCTCATTACAGTGATTAACATTAAAACTCACTGGGTGGTCTCCTCTCGAGAGCGGATCTCATTTTTGTCAACACCCGAGTAATTGTATTTTGCCGAATTACGATTGTTATTTGTGGCGTGCTGAAAATTTTTCTTTGGCGAACGTTAAGCAAGAATTCATGGCACACACCTGAGGGGAGAAATCCGAGTTTAATGTTTACATTGTTCATTACTGGGTTTTCTCCTCCATGGTGCGTTACCTTCAAATATACAAGTTTGCCAGATTGCAAATATTTTTATATGTTTCGTGCTTTATAATTTCGGTTATCCGTTAATACTATATTATGGTGCCAGTTGAAATATAAGTTCTTTGGAATCTCCTTCGAGGTGAGATCATGACGGTGATGTAAATTTTAGCTTCACTGGGTGGTCTCCTCTCGAAGGCGGTTTTCATTCAACAGAAGAAAGAGGATACACAAAAATAATTTTGTTCTAGGATTTCTTTTCCACCAGTTGAAATAATAATGTGCGCACTTGAGAGGCGATTGCCAATTTATGTTTTATTTTTCATTACTGGGTTTTCTCCTTCATGGCGCGTGATGCTTATACCCTCGACTGTTAAGAAATAAAATTTTCTTATGTAGGCTTTGGTTAAACTTCTGTTTGGCTTTGTCCTATTTGGAACTGATAAAGCTATTGAGTGGTGGCACCGCGGCCCTTCCATCGATAATACAATGTATTAGTCCAGAAGTTAAAATTCGTTAATATTGCAAGTTTTTAAAATCTTGAAGGGAAACACTCCCATTCTTGGTGTTCTTGGTTAAATTTTTCTGGTTTAATATTTTGATGTAGGGAATTCATGTCAATGCTTTTATGTAAGAAAATTATATTTTTAAAATGATACGTAAGCCGTTTCTTTTAAGGAAAAGAAGTTCCTTGTGTAATTTCATTTTCATTGGATATTGTTGAAGTTGTCATGCTGTAACCAAATGTGCAGGCGAGTGGGAAGTAACTTGTTTCCCTCCCACTCCACCGACTGAAATTTGAGACACCTGGGACGTTGATAACTTTCATTTGCTTGTTTGCTGTCTGAGACGAAGGTTGTAAAGTTTCCGATTGCTGTGTTCGTAAATCTGTACTGTGATATAGTGTAGGATAAACTTGATCCTTACTTATGAAATAGAAGAAAATGGTACGTATATTTACTAGGGATTCATCAGACGTGGATAGATTTTTGCGTTATTTACTTTCGTTTATGTTTAAATGTAGTTTTATCAAATTTTTCAGTATGTTATTTTAAAAGGAAATGTGTTGGGACCTCTTTGGAGGCGAGCTCATTACAGTGCGGATCTCATTTTTGTCAATACCCGAGTAATTGTATCTTGCCGAATTACGATTATTATTTGTGGCGTGCTGAAAATTTTCCTTTGGCGAACGTTAAGCAAGAATTCATGGCAAACACCTGAGGGGAGAAATCCGAGTTTAATGTTTACATTTTTCATTACTGGGTTTTCTCCTCCATGGTGCGTTACCATCAAATATACAAGTTTGCCAGATTGCAAATATTTTTATATGTTTCGTGCTTTATAATTTCGGTTATCCGTTAATACTATTTTATGGTGCCAGTTGAAATATAAGTTTACGGAATCACCTTCGAGGTGAGATCATGACGGTGATGTAAATTTTAGCTTCACTGGGTGGTCTCCTCTCGGAGGCGGTTTTCATTCAACAGAAGAAAGAGGATACACAAAAATAATTGTGTTCTAGGATTTCTTTTCCACCAGTTGAAATAATAATGTGCGCACTTGAGAGGCGATTGCCAAGTTAAGGTTTTTTTTTCATTACTGGGTTTTCTCCTTCATGGCGCGTGATGCTTATACCCTCGACTGTTAAGAAATAAAATTTTCTTATGTGGGCTTTGGTTCCACTTCTCTTTGGATTTGTCCTATTTGGAACTGATAAAGCTATTGAGTGGTGGCACCGCGGCCATTTCATCGATAATACAATGTATTAGTCCAGAAGTTAAAATTCGTTAATATTGCAAGTTTTTGAAATCATGAAGGGAAACACTCCAATTCTTGGTGTTCGTGGTTAAGTTTTTCTGGTTTACTCTTTTGGATGTAGGGAATTCATGTCAATGCTTTTATGTAAGAAAATTATATTTTTAAAATGATACGTAAGCCGTTTCTTTTAAGGAAAAGAAGTTCCTTTTGTAATTTCATTTTCATTGGATATTGTTGAAGTTGTCATGCTGTAACCAAATGTGCGTGCGAGTGGGAAGTAACTTGTTTCCCTCCCACTCCACCGACTGAAATTTGAGATACCTGGGACGTTGATAACTTTCATTTGCTTGTTTGCTGTCTGAGACGAAGGTTGTAAAGTTTCCGATTGCAGTGTTTGTAAATCTGTACTGTGATATAGTGTAGGATAAACTTGATCCTTACTTATGAAATAGAAGAAAATGGTACGTATATTTACTAGGGATTCATCAGACGTGGATAGATTTTTGCGTTATTTACTTTCGTTTATGTTTAAATGTAGTTTTATCAAATTTTTCAGTATGTTATTTTAAAAGGAAATGTGTTGGGACCTCTTTGGAGGCGAGCTCATTTCAGTGATTAACATTAAAACTCACTGGGTGGACTCCTCTCGAGAGGGGATCTCATTTTTCTCAACACCCGAATAATTGTATCTTGCCGAATTACGATTATTATTTGTGGCTTGCTGAAAATTTTCCTTTGGCGAACGTTAAGTAAGAATTCATGGCAAACACCTGAGGGGAGAAATCCGAGTTTAATGTTTACATTTTTCATTACTGGGTTTTCTCCTCCATGGTGCGTTACCATCAAATATACAAGTTTGCCAGATTGCAAATATTTTTATATGTTTCGTGCTTTATAATTTCGGTTATCCGTTAATACTATTTTATGGTGCCAGTTGAAATATAAGTTCACGGAATCACCTTCGAGGTGAGATCATGACCGTGATGTAAATTTTAGCTTCACTGGGTGGTCTCCTCTCGGAGGCGGTTTTCATTCAACAGAAGAAAGAGGATACACAAAAATAATTGCGTTCTAGGATTTCTTTTCCACCAGTTGAAATAATAATGTGCGCACTTGAGAGGCGATTGCCAAGTTAATGTTTTATTTTTCATTACTGGGTTTTCTCCTTCATGGCGCGTGATACTTATACCCTCGACTGTTAAGAAATAAAATTTTCTTATGTGGGCTTTGGTTCCACTTCTCTTTGGCTTTGCCCTATTTGGAACTGATAAAGCTATTGAGTGGTGGCACCGCGGCCATTTCATCGATAATACAATGTATTAGTCCAGAAGTTAAAATTCGTTAATATTGCAAGTTTTTGAAATCATGAAGGGAAACACTCCAATTCTTGGTGTTCGTGGTTAAGTTTTTCTGGTTTACTATTTTGGATGTAGGGAATTCATGTCAATGCTTTTATGTAAGAAAATTATATTTTTAAAATGATACGTAAGCCGTTTCTTTTAAGGAAAAGAAGTTCATTTTGTAATTTCATTTTCATTGGATATTGTTGAAGTTGTCATGCTGTAACCAAATGTGCGGGCGAGTGGGAAGTAACTTGTTTCCCTCCCACTCCACCGACTGAAATTTGAGACACCTGGGACGTTGATAACTTTCATTTGCTTGTTTGCTGTCTGAGACGAAGGTTGTAAAGTTTCCGATTGCAGTGTTTGTAAATCTGTACTGTGATATAGTGTAGGATAAACTTGATCCTTACTTATGAAATAGAAGAAAATGGTACGTATATTTACTAGGGATTCATCAGACGTGGATAGATTTTTGCGTTATTTACTTTCGTTTATGTTTAAATGTAGTTTTATCAAATTTTTCAGTATGTTATTTTAAAAGGAAATTTGTTGGGACCTCTTTGGAGGCGAGCTCATTACAGTGATTAACATTAAAACTCACTGGGTGGACTCCTCTCGAGAGGGGATCTCATTTTTCTCAACACCCGAATAATTGTATCTTGCCGAATTACGATTATTATTTGTGGCTTGCTGAAAATTTTCCTTTGGCGAACGTTAAGTAAGAATTCATGGCAAACACCTGAGGGGAGAAATCCGAGTTTAATGTTTACATTTTTCATTACTGGGTTTTCTCCTCCATGGTGCGTTACCATCAAATATACAAGTTTGCCAGATTGCAAATATTTTTATATGTTTTCGTGCTTTATAATTTCGGTTATCCGTTAATACTATTTTATGGTGCCAGTTGAAATATAAGTTCACGGAATCACCTTCGAGGTGAGATCATGACGGTGATGTAAATTTTAGCTTCACTGGGTGGTCTCCTCTCGGAGGCGGTTTTCATTCAACAGAAGAAAGAGGATACACAAAAATAATTGTGTTCTAGGATTTCTTTTCCACCAGTTGAAATAATAATGTGCGCACTTGAGAGGCGATTGCCAAGTTAATGTTTTATTTTTCATTACTGGGTTTTCTCCTTCATGGCGCGTGATGCTTATACCCTCGACTGTTAAGAAATAAAATTTTCTTATGTGGGCTTTGGTTCCTCTTCTCTTTGGCTTTGCCCTATTTGGAACTGATAAAGCTATTGAGTGGTGGCACCGCGGCCATTTCATCGATAATACAATGTATTAGTCCAGAAGTTAAAATTCGTTAATATTGCAAGTTTTTGAAATCATGAAGGGAAACACTCCAATTCTTGGTGTTTGTGGTTAAGTTTTTCTGTTTTACTATTTTGGATGTAGGGAATTCATGTCAATGCTTTTATGTAAGAAAATTATATTTTTAAAATGATACGTAAGCCGTTTCTTTTAAGGAAAAGAAGTTCCTTTTGTAATTTCATTTTCATTGGATATTGTTGAAGTTGTCATGCTGTAACCAAATGTGCGGGCGAGTGGGAAGTAACTTGTTTCCCTCCCACTCCACCGACTGAAATTTGAGACACCTGGGACGTTGATAACTTTCATTTGCTTGTTTGCTGTCTGAGACGAAGGTTGTAAAGTTTCCGATTGCAGTGTTTGTAAATCTGTACTGTGATATAGTTTAGGATAAAGTTGATCCTTACTTATGAAATAGAAGAAAATGGTACGTATATTTAGTAGGGATTCATCAGATGTGGATAGATTTTTGCGTTATTTACTTTCGTTTATGTTTAAATGTAGTTTTATCAAAATTTTCAGTATGTTATTTTAAAAGGAAATGTGTTGGGACCTCTTTGGAGGCGAGCTCATTACAGTGATTAACATTAAAACTCACTGGGTGGACTCCTCTCGAGAGGGGATCTCATTTTTCTCAACACCCGAATAATTGTATCTTGCCGAATTACGATTATTATTTGTGGCTTGCTGAAAATTTTCCTTTGGCGAACGTTAAGTAAGAATTCATGGCAAACACCTGAGGGGAGAAATCCGAGTTTAATGTTTACATTTTTCATTACTGGGTTTTCTCCTCCATGGTGCGTTACCATCAAATATACAAGTTTGCCAGATTGCAAATATTTTTATATGTTTCGTGCTTTATAATTTCGGTTATCCGTTAATACTATTTTATGGTGCCAGTTGAAATATAAGTTCACGGAATCACCTTCGAGGTGAGATCATGACGGTGATGTAAATTTTAGCTTCACTGGGTGGTCTCCTCTCGGAGGCGGTTTTCATTCAACAGAAGAAAGAGGATACACAAAAATAATTGTGTTCTAGGATTTCTTTTCCACCAGTTGAAATAATAATGTGCGCACTTGAGAGGCGATTGCCAAGTTAATGTTTTATTTTTCATTACTGTGTTTTCTCCTTCATGGCGCGTGATGCTTATACCCTCGACTGTTAAGAAATAAAATTTTCTTATGTGGGCTTTGGTTCCACTTCTCTTTGGCTTTGCCCTATTTGGAACTGATAAAGCTATTGAGTGGTGGCACCGCGGCCATTTCATCGATAATACAATGTATTAGTCCAGAAGTTAAAATTCGTTAATATTGCAAATTTTTAAAATCTTGAAGGGAAACACTCCCATTCTTGGTGTTCGTGGTTAAATTTTTCTGGTTTACTATTTTGGATGTAGGGAATTCATGTCAATGCTTTTATGTAAGAAAATTATATTTTTAAAATGATACGTAAGCCGTTTCTTTTAAGGAAAAGAAGTTCCTTTTGTAATTTCATTTTCATTGGATATTGTTGAAGTTGTCATGCTGTAACCAAATGTGAAGGCGAGTGGAAAGTAACTTGTTTCCCTCCCACTCCACCGACTGAAATTTGAGACACCTGGGACGTTGATAACTTTCATTTGCTTGTTTGCTGTCTGAGACGAAGGTTCTAAAGTTTCCGATTGCAGTGTTTGTAAATCTGTAATGTGATATAGTTTAGGATAAAGTTGATCCTTACTTATGAAATAGAAGAAAATGGTACGTATATTTAGCAGGGATTCATCAGATGTGGATAGATTTTTGCGTTATTTACTTTCGTTTATGTTTAAATGTAGTTTTATCAAAATTTTCAGTATGTTATTTTAAAAGGAAATGTGTTGGGACCTCTTTGGAGGCGAGCTCATTACAGTGATTAACATTAAAACTCACTGGGTGGACTCCTCTCGAGAGGGGATCTCATTTTTCTCAACACCCGAATAATTGTATCTTGCCGAATTACGATTATCATTTGTGGCTTGCTGAAAATTTTCCTTTGGCGAACGTTAAGTAAGAATTCATGGCAAACACCTGAGGGGAGAAATCCGAGTTTAATGTTTACATTTTTCATTACTGGGTTTTCTCCTCCATGGTGCGTTACCATCAAATATACAAGTTTGCCAGATTGCAAATATTTTTATATGTTTCGTGCTTTATAATTTCGGTTATCTGTTAATACTATTTTATGGTGCCAGTTGAAATATAAGTTCACGGAATCACCTTCGAGGTGAGATCATGACCGTGATGTAAATTTTAGCTTCACTGGGTGGTCTCCTCTCGGAGGCGGTTTTCATTCAACAGAAGAAAGAGGATACACAAAAATAATTGTGTTCTAGGATTTCTTTTCCACCAGTTGAAATAATAATGTGCGCACTTGAGAGGCGATTGCCAAGTTAATGTTTTATTTTTCATTACTGGGTTTTCTCCTTCATGGCGCGTGATGCTTATACCCTCGACTGTTAAGAAATAAAATTTTCTTATGTGGGCTTTGGTTCCACTTCTCTTTGGCTTTGCCCTATTTGGAACTGATAAAGCTATTGAGTGGTGGCACCGCGGCCATTTCATCGATAATACAATGTATTAGTCCAGAAGTTAAAATTCGTTAATATTGCAAGTTTTTGAAATCATGAAGGGAAACACTCCAATTCTTGGTGTTTGTGGTTACGTTTTTCTGTTTTACTATTTTGGATGTAGGGAATTCATGTCAATGCTTTTATGTAAGAAAATTATATTTTTAAAATGATACGTAAGCCGTTTCTTTTAAGGAAAAGAAGTTCCTTTTGTAATTTCATTTTCATTGGATATTGTTGAAGTTGTCATGCTGTAACCAAATGTGCGGGCGAGTGGGAAGTAACTTGTTTCCCTCCCACTCCACCGACTGAAATTTGAGACACCTGGGACGTTGATAACTTTCATTTGCTTGTTTCCTGTCTGAGACGAAGGTTGTAAAGTTTCCGATTGCAGTGTTTGTAAATCTGTACTGTGATATAGTGTAGGATAAACTTGATCCTTACTTATGAAATAGAAGAAAATGGTACGTATATTTAGTAGGGATTCATCAGACGTGGATAGATTTTTGCGTTATTTACTTTCGTTTATGTTTAAATGTAGTTTTATCAAATTTTTCAGTATGTTATTTTAAAAGGAAATGTGTTGGGACCTCTTTGGAGGCGAGCTCGTTACAGTGCGGATCTCATTTTTGTCAATACCCGAGTAATTGTATCTTGCCGAATTACGATTATTATTTGTGGCGTGCTGAAAATTTTTCTTTGGCGAACGTTAAGCAAGAATTCATGGCAAACACCTGAGGGGAGAAATCCGAGTTTAATGTTTACATTTTTCATTACTGGGTTTTCTCCTCCATGGTGCGTTACCATCAAATATACAAGTTTGCCAGATTGCAAATATTTTTATATGTTTCGTGCTTTATAATTTCGGTTATCCGTTAATACTATTTTATGGTGCCAGTTGAAATATAAGTTCACGGAATCACCTTCGAGGTGAGATCATGACGGTGATGTAAATTTTAGCTTCACTGGGTGGTCTCCTCTCGGAGGCGGTTTTCATTCAACAGAAGAAAGAGGATACACAAAAATAATTGTGTTCTAGGATTTCTTTTCCACCAGTTGAAATAATAATGTGCGCACTTGAGAGGCGATTGCCAAGTTAATGTTTTATTTTTCATTACTGGGTTTTCTCCTTCATGGCGCGTGATGCTTATACCCTCGACTGTTAAGAAATAAAATTTTCTTATGTGGGCTTTGGTTCCACTTCTCTTTGGATTTGTCCTATTTGGAACTGATAAAGCTATTGAGTGGTGGCACCGCGGCCATTTCATCGATAATACAATGTATTAGTCCAGAAGTTAAAATTCGTTAATATTGCAAATTTTTAAAATCTTGAAGGGAAACACTCCCATTCTTGGTGTTCGTGGTTAAATTTTTCTGTTTTACTATTTTGGATGTAGGGAATTCATGTCAATGCTTTTATGTAAGAAAATTATATTTTTAATATAATACGTAAGCCGTTTCTTTTAAGGAAAAGAAGTTCCTTTTGTAATTTCATTTTCATTGGATATTGTTGAAGTTGTCATGCTGTAACCAAATGTGCAGGCGAGTGGGAAGTAACTTGTTTCCCTCCCACTCCACCGACTGAAATTTGAGACACCTGGGACGTTGATAACTTTCATTTGCTTCTTTGCTGTCTGAGACGAAGGTTGTAAAGTTTCCGATTGCAGTGTTTGTAAATCTGTACTGTGATATAGTTTAGGATAAAGTTGATCCTTACTTATGAAATAGAAGAAAATGGTACGTATATTTAGTAGGGATTCATCAGATGTGGATAGATTTTTGCGTTATTTACTTTCGTTTATGTTTAAATGTAGTTTTATCAAAATTTTCAGTATGTTATTTTAAAAGGAAATGTGTTGGGACCTCTTTGGAGGCGAGCTCATTACAGTGATTAACATTAAAACTCACTGGGTGGACTCCTCTCGAGAGGGGATCTCATTTTTCTCAACACCCGAATAATTGTATCTTGCCGAATTACGATTATTATTTGTGGCTTGCTGAAAATTTTCCTTTGGCGAACGTTAAGTAAGAATTCATGGCAAACACCTGAGGGGAGAAATCCGAGTTTAATGTTTACATTTTTCATTACTGGGTTTTCTCCTCCATGGTGCGTTACCATCAAATATACAAGTTTGCCAGATTGCAAATATTTTTATATGTTTCGTGCTTTATAATTTCGGTTATCCGTTAATACTATTTTATGGTGCCAGTTGAAATATAAGTTCACGGAATCACCTTCGAGGTGAGATCATGACCGTGATGTAAATTTTAGCTTCACTGGGTGGTCTCCTCTCGGAGGCGGTTTTCATTCAACAGAAGAAAGAGGATACACAAAAATAATTGTGTTCTAGGATTTCTTTTCCACCACTTGAAATAATAATGTGCGCACTTGAGAGGCGATTGCCAAGTTAATGTTTTATTTTTCATTACTGGGTTTTCTCCTTCATGGCGCGTGATGCTTATACCCTCGACTGTTAAGAAATAAAATTTTCTTATGTGGGCTTTGGTTCCACTTCTCTTTGGCTTTGCCCTATTTGGAACTGATAAAGCTATTGAGTGGTGGCACCGCGGCCATTTCATCGATAATACAATGTATTAGTCCAGAAGTTAAAATTCGTTAATATTGCAAATTTTTAAAATCTTGAAGGGAAACACTCCCATTCTTGGTGTTCGTGGTTAAATTTTTCTGGTTTACTATTTTGGATGTAGGGAATTCATGTCAATGCTTTTATGTAAGAAAATTATATTTTTAAAATGATACGTAAGCCGTTTCTTTTAAGGAAAAGAAGTTCCTTTTGTAATTTCATTTTCATTGGATATTGTTGAAGTTGTCATGCTGTAACCAAATGTGAAGGCGAGTGGAAAGTAACTTGTTTCCCTCCCACTCCACCGACTGAAATTTGAGACACCTGGGACGTTGATAACTTTCATTTGCTTGTTTGCTGTCTGAGATGAAGGTTCTAAAGTTTCCGATTGCAGTGTTTGTAAATCTGTACTGTGATATAGTTTAGGATAAAGTTGATCCTTACTTATGAAATAGAAGAAAATGGTACGTATATTTAGTAGGGATTCATCAGATGTGGATAGATTTTTGCGTTATTTACTTTCGTTTATGTTTAAATGTAGTTTTATCAAAATTTTCAGTATGTTATTTTAAAAGGAAATGTGTTGGGACCTCTTTGGAGGCGAGCTCATTACAGTGATTAACATTAAAACTCACTGGGTGGACTCCTCTCGAGAGGGGATCTCATTTTTCTCAACACCCGAATAATTGTATCTTGCCGAATTACGATTATTATTTGTGGCTTGCTGAAAATTTTCCTTTGGCGAACGTTAAGTAAGAATTCATGGCAAACACCTGAGGGGAGAAATCCGAGTTTAATGTTTACATTTTTCATTACTGGGTTTTCTCCTCCATGGTGCGTTACCATCAAATATACAAGTTTGCCAGATTGCAAATATTTTTATATGTTTCGTGCTTTATAATTTCGGTTATCTGTTAATACTATTTTATGGTGCCAGTTGAAATATAAGTTCACGGAATCACCTTCGAGGTGAGATCATGACCGTGATGTAAATTTTAGCTTCACTGGGTGGTCTCCTCTCGGAGGCGGTTTTCATTCAACAGAAGAAAGAGGATACACAAAAATAATTGTGTTCTAGGATTTCTTTTCCACCAGTTGAAATAATAATGTGCGCACTTGAGAGGCGATTGCCAAGTTAAGGTTTTTTTTTCATTACTGGGTTTTCTCCTTCATGGCGCGTGATGCTTATACCCTCGACTGTTAAGAAATAAAATTTTCTTATGTGGGCTTTGGTTCCACTTCTCTTTGGATTTGTCCTATTTGGAACTGATAAAGCTATTGAGTGGTGGCACCGCGGCCATTTCATCGATAATACAATGTATTAGTCCAGAAGTTAAAATTCGTTAATATTGCAAGTTTTTGAAATCATGAAGGGAAACACTCCAATTCTTGGTGTTCGTGGTTAAGTTTTTCTGGTTTACTATTTTGGATGTAGGGAATTCATGTCAATGCTTTTATGTAAGAAAATTATATTTTTAAAATGATACGTAAGCCGTTTCTTTTAAGGAAAAGAAGTTCCTTTTGTAATTTCATTTTCATTGGATATTGTTGAAGTTGTCATGCTGTAACCAAATGTGCGGGCGAGTGGGAAGTAACTTGTTTCCCTCCCACTCCACCGACTGAAATTTGAGATATCTGGGACGTTGATAACTTTCATTTGCTTGTTTGCTGTCTGAGACGAAGGTTGTAAAGTTTCCGATTGCAGTGTTTGTAAATCTGTACTGTGATATAGTGTAGGATAAACTTGATCCTTACTTATGAAATAGAAGAAAATGGTACGTATATTTAGTAGGGATTCATCAGACGTGGATAGATTTTTGCGTTATTTACTTTCGTTTATGTTTAAATGTAGTTTTATCAAATTTTTCAGTATGTTATTTTAAAAGGAAATGTGTTGGGACCTCTTTGGAGGCGAGCTCATTACAGTGATTAACATTAAAACTCACTGGGTGGACTCCTCTCGAGAGGGGATCTCATTTTTCTCAACACCCGAATAATTGTATCTTGCCGAATTACGATTATTATTTGTGGCTTGCTGAAAATTTTCCTTTGGCGAACGTTAAGTAAGAATTCATGGCAAACACCTGAGGGGAGAAATCCGAGTTTAATGTTTACATTTTTCATTACTGGGTTTTCTCCTCCATGGTGCGTTACCATCAAATATACAAGTTTGCCAGATTGCAAATATTTTTATATGTTTCGTGCTTTATAATTTCGGTTATCTGTTAATACTATTTTATGGTGCCAGTTGAAATATAAGTTCACGGAATCACCTTCGAGGTGAGATCATGACCGTGATGTAAATTTTAGCTTCACTGGGTGGTCTCCTCTCGGAGGCGGTTTTCATTCAACAGAAGAAAGAGGATACACAAAAATAATTGTGTTCTAGGATTTCTTTTCCACCAGTTGAAATAATAATGTGCGCACTTGAGAGGCGATTGCCAAGTTAAGGTTTTTTTTTCATTACTGGGTTTTCTCCTTCATGGCGCGTGATGCTTATACCCTCGACTGTTAAGAAATAAAATTTTCTTATGTGGGCTTTGGTTCCACTTCTCTTTGGATTTGTCCTATTTGGAACTGATAAAGCTATTGAGTGGTGGCACCGCGGCCATTTCATCGATAATACAATGTATTAGTCCAGAAGTTAAAATTCGTTAATATTGCAAGTTTTTGAAATCATGAACGGAAACACTCCAATTCTTGGTGTTCGTGGTTAAGTTTTTCTGGTTTACTATTTTGGATGTAGGGAATTCATGTCAATGCTTTTATGTAAGAAAATTATATTTTTAAAATGATACGTAAGCCGTTTCTTTTAAGGAAAAGAAGTTCCTTTTGTAATTTCATTTTCATTGGATATTGTTGAAGTTGTCATGCTGTAACCAAATGTGCGGGCGAGTGGGAAGTAACTTGTTTCCCTCCCACTCCACCGACTGAAATTTGAGATATCTGGGACGTTGATAACTTTCATTTGCTTGTTTGCTGTCTGAGACGAAGGTTGTAAAGTTTCCGATTGCAGTGTTTGTAAATCTGTACTGTGATATAGTGTAGGATAAACTTGATCCTTACTTATGAAATAGAAGAAAATGGTACGTATATTTAGTAGGGATTCATCAGACGTGGATAGATTTTTGCGTTATTTACTTTCGTTTATGTTTAAATGTAGTTTTATCAAATTTTTCAGTATGTTATTTTAAAAGGAAATGTGTTGGGACCTCTTTGGAGGCGAGCTCATTACAGTGATTAACATTAAAACTCACTGGGTGGACTCCTCTCGAGAGGGGATCTCATTTTTCTCAACACCCGAATAATTGTATCTTGCCGAATTACGATTATTATTTGTGGCTTGCTGAAAATTTTCCTTTGGCGAACGTTAAGTAAGAATTCATGGCAAACACCTGAGGGGAGAAATCCGAGTTTAATGTTTACATTTTTCATTACTGGGTTTTCTCCTCCATGGTGCGTTACCATCAAATATACAAGTTTGCCAGATTGCAAATATTTTTATATGTTTCGTGCTTTATAATTTCGGTTATCCGTTAATACTATTTTATGGTGCCAGTTGAAATATAAGTTCACGGAATCACCTTCGAGGTGAGATCATGACCGTGATGTAAATTTTAGCTTCACTGGGTGGTCTCCTCTCGGAGGCGGTTTTCATTCAACAGAAGAAAGAGGATACACAAAAATAATTGCGTTCTAGGATTTCTTTTCCACCAGTTGAAATAATAATGTGCGCACTTGAGAGGCGATTGCCAAGTTAATGTTTTATTTTTCATTACTGGGTTTTCTCCTTCATGGCGCGTGATGCTTATACCCTCGACTGTTAAGAAATAAAATTTTCTTATGTGGGCTTTGGTTCCACTTCTCTTTGGATTTGTCCTATTTGGAACTGATAAAGCTATTGAGTGGTGGCACCGCGGCCATTTCATCGATAATACAATGTATTAGTCCAGAAGTTAAAATTCGTTAATATTGCAAATTTTTAAAATCTTGAAGGGAAACACTCCCATTCTTGGTGTTCGTGGTTAAATTTTTCTGTTTTACTATTTTGGATGTAGGGAATTCATGTCAATGCTTTTATGTAAGAAAATTATATTTTTAATATAATACGTAAGCCGTTTCTTTTAAGGAAAAGAAGTTCCTTTTGTAATTTCATTTTCATTGGATATTGTTGAAGTTGTCATGCTGTAACCAAATGTGCAGGCGAGTGGGAAGTAACTTGTTTCCCTCCCACTCCACCGACTGAAATTTGAGACAACTGGGACGTTGATAACTTTCATTTGCTTCTTTGCTGTCTGAGACGAAGGTTGTAAAGTTTCCGATTGCAGTGTTTGTAAATCTGTACTGTGATATAGTTTAGGATAAAGTTGATCCTTACTTATGAAATAGAAGAAAATGGTACGTATATTTAGTAGGGATTCATCAGATGTGGATAGATTTTTGCGTTATTTACTTTCGTTTATGTTTAAATGTAGTTTTATCAAAATTTTCAGTATGTTATTTTAAAAGGAAATGTGTTGGGACCTCTTTGGAGGCGAGCTCATTACAGTGATTAACATTAAAACTCACTGGGTGGACTCCTCTCGAGAGGGGATCTCATTTTTCTCAACACCCGAATAATTGTATCTTGCCGAATTACGATTATTATTTGTGGCTTGCTGAAAATTTTCCTTTGGCGAACGTTAAGTAAGAATTCATGGCAAACACCTGAGGGGAGAAATCCGAGTTTAATGTTTACATTTTTCATTACTGGGTTTTCTCCTCCATGGTGCGTTACCATCAAATATACAAGTTTGCCAGATTGCAAATATTTTTATATGTTTCGTGCTTTATAATTTCGGTTATCCGTTAATACTATTTTATGGTGCCAGTTGAAATATAAGTTCACGGAATCACCTTCGAGGTGAGATCATGACCGTGATGTAAATTTTAGCTTCACTGGGTGGTCTCCTCTCGGAGGCGGTTTTCATTCAACAGAAGAAAGAGGATACACAAAAATAATTGTGTTCTAGGATTTCTTTTCCACCACTTGAAATAATAATGTGCGCACTTGAGAGGCGATTGCCAAGTTAATGTTTTATTTTTCATTACTGGGTTTTCTCCTTCATGGCGCGTGATGCTTATACCCTCGACTGTTAAGAAATAAAATTTTCTTATGTGGGCTTTGGTTCAACTTCTCTTTGGCTTTGCCCTATTTGGAACTGATAAAGCTATTGAGTGGTGGCACCGCGGCCATTTCATCGATAATACAATGTATTAGTCCAGAAGTTAAAATTCGTTAATATTGCAAATTTTTAAAATCTTGAAGGGAAACACTCCCATTCTTGGTGTTCGTGGTTAAATTTTTCTGGTTTACTATTTTGGATGTAGGGAATTCATGTCAATGCTTTTATGTAAGAAAATTATATTTTTAAAATGATACGTAAGCCGTTTCTTTTAAGGAAAAGAAGTTCCTTTTGTAATTTCATTTTCATTGGATATTGTTGAAGTTGTCATGCTGTAACCAAATGTGAAGGCGAGTGGAAAGTAACTTGTTTCCCTCCCACTCCACCGACTGAAATTTGAGACACCTGGGACGTTGATAACTTTCATTTGCTTGTTTGCTGTCTGAGATGAAGGTTGTAAAGTTTCCGATTGCAGTGTTTGTAAATCTGTACTGTGATATAGTTTAGGATAAAGTTGATCCTTACTTATGAAATAGAAGAAAATGGTACGTATATTTAGTAGGGATTCATCAGATGTGGATAGATTTTTGCGTTATTTACTTTCGTTTATGTTTAAATGTAGTTTTATCAAAATTTTCAGTATGTTATTTTAAAAGGAAATGTGTTGGGACCTCTTTGGAGGCGAGCTCATTACAGTGATTAACATTAAAACTCACTGGGTGGACTCCTCTCGAGAGGGGATCTCATTTTTCTCAACACCCGAATAATTGTATCTTGCCGAATTACGATTATTATTTGTGGCTTGCTGAAAATTTTCCTTTGGCGAACGTTAAGTAAGAATTCATGGCAAACACCTGAGGGGAGAAATCCGAGTTTAATGTTTACATTTTTCATTACTGGGTTTTCTCCTCCATGGTGCGTTACCATCAAATATACAAGTTTGCCAGATTGCAAATATTTTTATATGTTTCGTGCTTTATAATTTCGGTTATCTGTTAATACTATTTTATGGTGCCAGTTGAAATATAAGTTCACGGAATCACCTTCGAGGTGAGATCATGACCGTGATGTAAATTTTAGCTTCACTGGGTGGTCTCCTCTCGGAGGCGGTTTTCATTCAACAGAAGAAAGAGGATACACAAAAATAATTGTGTTCTAGGATTTCTTTTCCACCAGTTGAAATAATAATGTGCGCACTTGAGAGGCGATTGCCAAGTTAAGGTTTTTTTTCATTACTGGGTTTTCTCCTTCATGGCGCGTGATGCTTATACCCTCGACTGTTAAGAAATAAAATTTTCTTATGTGGGCTTTGGTTCCACTTCTCTTTGGATTTGTCCTATTTGGAACTGATAAAGCTATTGAGTGGTGGCACCGCGGCCATTTCATCGATAATACAATGTATTAGTCCAGAAGTTAAAATTCGTTAATATTGCAAGTTTTTGAAATCATGAAGGGAAACACTCCAATTCTTGGTGTTCGTGGTTAAGTTTTTCTGGTTTACTATTTTGGATGTAGGGAATTCATGTCAATGCTTTTATGTAAGAAAATTATATTTTTAAAATGATACGTAAGCCGTTTCTTTTAAGGAAAAGAAGTTCCTTTTGTAATTTCATTTTCATTGGATATTGTTGAAGTTGTCATGCTGTAACCAAATGTGCGGGCGAGTGGGAAGTAACTTGTTTCCCTCCCACTCCACCGACTGAAATTTGAGATATCTGGGACGTTGATAACTTTCATTTGCTTGTTTGCTGTCTGAGACGAAGGTTGTAAAGTTTCCGATTGCAGTGTTTGTAAATCTGTACTGTGATATAGTGTAGGATAAACTTGATCCTTACTTATGAAATAGAAGAAAATGGTACGTATATTTACTAGGGATTCATCAGACGTGGATAGATTTTTGCGTTATTTACTTTCGTTTATGTTTAAATGTAGTTTTATCAAATTTTTCAGTATGTTATTTTAAAAGGAAATGTGTTGGGACCTCTTTGGAGGCGAGCTCATTACAGTGATTAACATTAAAACTCACTGGGTGGACTCCTCTCGAGAGGGGATCTCATTTTTCTCAACACCCGAATAATTGTATCTTGCCGAATTACGATTATTATTTGTGGCTTGCTGAAAATTTTCCTTTGGCGAACGTTAAGTAAGAATTCATGGCAAACACCTGAGGGGAGAAATCCGAGTTTAATGTTTACATTTTTCATTACTGGGTTTTCTCCTCCATGGTGCGTTACCATCAAATATACAAGTTTGCCAGATTGCAAATATTTTTATATGTTTCGTGCTTTATAATTTCGGTTATCCGTTAATACTATTTTATGGTGCCAGTTGAAATATAAGTTCACGGAATCACCTTCGAGGTGAGATCATGACGGTGATGTAAATTTTAGCTTCACTGGGTGGTCTCCTCTCGGAGGCGGTTTTCATTCAACAGAAGAAAGAGGATAGACAAAAATAATTGTGTTCTAGGATTTCTTTTCCACCAGTTGAAATAATAATGTGCGCACTTGAGAGGCGATTGCAAAGATAATGTTTTATTTTTCATTACTGGGTTTTCTCCTTCATGGCGCGTGATGCTTATACCCTCGACTGTTAAGAAATAAAATTTTCTTATGTGGGCTTTGGTTCCACTTCTCTTTGGCTTTGCCCTATTTGGAACTGATAAAGCTATTGAGTGGTGGCACCGCGGCCATTTCATCGATAATACAATGTATTAGTCCAGAAGTTAAAATTCGTTAATATTGCAAATTTTTAAAATCTTGAAGGGAAACACTCCCATTCTTGGTGTTCGTGGTTAAATTTTTCTGGTTTACTATTTTGGATGTAGGGAATTCATGTCAATGCTTTTATGTAAGAAAATTATATTTTTAAAATGATACGTAAGCCGTTTCTTTTAAGGAAAAGAAGTTCCTTTTGTAATTTCATTTTCATTGGATATTGTTGAAGTTGTCATGCTGTAACCAAATGTGAAGGCGAGTGGAAAGTAACTTGTTTCCCTCCCACTCCACCGACTGAAATTTGAGACACCTGGGACGTTGATAACTTTCATTTGCTTGTTTGCTGTCTGAGACGAAGGTTCTAAAGTTTCCGATTGCAGTGTTTGTAAATCTGTACTGTGATATAGTTTAGGATAAAGTTGATCCTTACTTATGAAATAGAAGAAAATGGTACGTATATTTAGTAGGGATTCATCAGATGTGGATAGATTTTTGCGTTATTTACTTTCGTTTATGTTTAAATGTAGTTTTATCAAATTTTTCAGTATGTTATTTTAAAAGGAAATGTGTTGGGACCTCTTTGGAGGCGAGCTCATTACAGTGATTAACATTAAAACTCACTGGGTGGACTCCTCTCGAGAGGGGATCTCATTTTTCTCAACACCCGAATAATTGTATCTTGCCGAATTACGATTATTATTTGTGGCTTGCTGAAAATTTTCCTTTGGCGAACGTTAAGTAAGAATTCATGGCAAACACCTGAGGGGAGAAATCCGAGTTTAATGTTTACATTTTTCATTACTGGGTTTTCTCCTCCATGGTGCGTTACCATCAAATATACAAGTTTGCCAGATTGCAAATATTTTTATATGTTTCGTGCTTTATAATTTCGGTTATCCGTTAATACTATTTTATGGTGCCAGTTGAAATATAAGTTCACGGAATCACCTTCGAGGTGAGATCATGACCGTGATGTAAATTTTAGCTTCACTGGGTGGTCTCCTCTCGGAGGCGGTTTTCATTCAACAGAAGAAAGAGGATACACAAAAATAATTGCGTTCTAGGATTTCTTTTCCACCAGTTGAAATAATAATGTGCGCACTTGAGAGGCGATTGCCAAGTTAATGTTTTATTTTTCATTACTGGGTTTTCTCCTTCATGGCGCGTGATACTTATACCCTCGACTGTTAAGAAATAAAATTTTCTTATGTGGGCTTTGGTTCCACTTCTCTTTGGCTTTGCCCTATTTGGAACTGATAAAGCTATTGAGTGGTGGCACCGCGGCCATTTCATCGATAATACAATGTATTAGTCCAGAAGTTAAAATTCGTTAATATTGCAAGTTTTTGAAATCATGAAGGGAAACACTCCAATTCTTGGTGTTCGTGGTTAAGTTTTTCTGGTTTACTATTTTGGATGTAGGGAATTCATGTCAATGCTTTTATGTAAGAAAATTATATTTTTAAAATGATACGTAAGCCGTTTCTTTTAAGGAAAAGAAGTTCATTTTGTAATTTCATTTTCATTGGATATTGTTGAAGTTGTCATGCTGTAACCAAATGTGCGGGCGAGTGGGAAGTAACTTGTTTCCCTCCCACTCCACCGACTGAAATTTGAGACACCTGGGACGTTGATAACTTTCATTTGCTTGTTTGCTGTCTGAGACGAAGGTTGTAAAGTTTCCGATTGCAGTGTTTGTAAATCTGTACTGTGATATAGTGTAGGATAAACTTGATCCTTACTTATGAAATAGAAGAAAATGGTACGTATATTTAGTAGGGATTCATCAGACGTGGATAGATTTTTGCGTTATTTACTTTCGTTTATGTTTAAATGTAGTTTTATCAAATTTTTCAGTATGTTATTTTAAAAGGAAATGTGTTGGGACCTCTTTGGAGGCGAGCTCATTACAGTGATTAACATTAAAACTCACTGGGTGGACTCCTCTCGAGAGGGGATCTCATTTTTCTCAACACCCGAATAATTGTATCTTGCCGAATTACGATTATTATTTGTGGCTTGCTGAAAATTTTCCTTTGGCGAACGTTAAGTAAGAATTCATGGCAAACACCTGAGGGGAGAAATCCGAGTTTAATGTTTACATTTTTCATTACTGGGTTTTCTCCTCCATGGTGCGTTACCATCAAATATACAAGTTTGCCAGATTGCAAATATTTTTATATGTTTCGTGCTTTATAATTTCGGTTATCCGTTAATACTATTTTATGGTGCCAGTTGAAATATAAGTTCACGGAATCACCTTCGAGGTGAGATCATGACGGTGATGTAAATTTTAGCTTCACTGGGTGGTCTCCTCTCGGAGGCGGTTTTCATTCAACAGAAGAAAGAGGATACACAAAAATAATTGTGTTCTAGGATTTCTTTTCCACCAGTTGAAATAATAATGTGCGCACTTGAGAGGCGATTGCAAAGATAATGTTTTATTTTTCATTACTGGGTTTTCTCCTTCATGGCGCGTGATGCTTATACCCTCGACTGTTAAGAAATAAAATTTTCTTATGTGGGCTTTGGTTCCACTTCTCTTTGGCTTTGCCCTATTTGGAACTGATAAAGCTATTGAGTGGTGGCACCGCGGCCATTTCATCGATAATACAATGTATTAGTCCAGAAGTTAAAATTCGTTAATATTGCAAATTTTTAAAATCTTGAAGGGAAACACTCCCATTCTTGGTGTTCGTGGTTAAATTTTTCTGGTTTACTATTTTGGATGTAGGGAATTCATGTCAATGCTTTTATGTAAGAAAATTATATTTTTAAAATGATACGTAAGCCGTTTCTTTTAAGGAAAAGAAGTTCCTTTTGTAATTTCATTTTCATTGGATATTGTTGAAGTTGTCATGCTGTAACCAAATGTGAAGGCGAGTGGAAAGTAACTTGTTTCCCTCCCACTCCACCGACTGAAATTTGAGACACCTGGGACGTTGATAACTTTCATTTGCTTGTTTGCTGTCTGAGACGAAGGTTCTAAAGTTTCCGATTGCAGTGTTTGTAAATCTGTACTGTGATATAGTTTAGGATAAAGTTGATCCTTACTTATGAAATAGAAGAAAATGGTACGTATATTTAGTAGGGATTCATCAGATGTGGATAGATTTTTGCGTTATTTACTTTCGTTTATGTTTAAATGTAGTTTTATCAAAATTTTCAGTATGTTATTTTAAAAGGAAATGTGTTGGGACCTCTTTGGAGGCGAGCTCATTACAGTGATTAACATTAAAACTCACTGGGTGGACTCCTCTCGAGAGGGGATCTCATTTTTCTCAACACCCGAATAATTGTATCTTGCCGAATTACGATTATTATTTGTGGCTTGCTGAAAATTTTCCTTTGGCGAACGTTAAGTAAGAATTCATGGCAAACACCTGAGGGGAGAAATCCGAGTTTAATGTTTACATTTTTCATTACTGGGTTTTCTCCTCCATGGTGCGTTACCATCAAATATACAAGTTTGCCAGATTGCAAATATTTTTATATGTTTCGTGCTTTATAATTTCGGTTATCCGTTAATACTATTTTATGGTGCCAGTTGAAATATAAGTTCACGGAATCACCTTCGAGGTGAGATCATGACCGTGATGTAAATTTTAGCTTCACTGGGTGGTCTCCTCTCGGAGGCGGTTTTCATTCAACAGAAGAAAGAGGATACACAAAAATAATTGCGTTCTAGGATTTCTTTTCCACCAGTTGAAATAATAATGTGCGCACTTGAGAGGCGATTGCCAAGTTAATGTTTTATTTTTCATTACTGGGTTTTCTCCTTCATGGCGCGTGATACTTATACCCTCGACTGTTAAGAAATAAAATTTTCTTATGTGGGCTTTGGTTCCACTTCTCTTTGGCTTTGCCCTATTTGGAACTGATAAAGCTATTGAGTGGTGGCACCGCGGCCATTTCATCGATAATACAATGTATTAGTCCAGAAGTTAAAATTCGTTAATATTGCAAGTTTTTGAAATCATGAAGGGAAACACTCCAATTCTTGGTGTTCGTGGTTAAGTTTTTCTGGTTTACTATTTTGGATGTAGGGAATTCATGTCAATGCTTTTATGTAAGAAAATTATATTTTTAAAATGATACGTAAGCCGTTTCTTTTAAGGAAAAGAAGTTCATTTTGTAATTTCATTTTCATTGGATATTGTTGAAGTTGTCATGCTGTAACCAAATGTGCGGGCGAGTGGGAAGTAACTTGTTTCCCTCCCACTCCACCGACTGAAATTTGAGACACCTGGGACGTTGATAACTTTCATTTGCTTGTTTGCTGTCTGAGACGAAGGTTGTAAAGTTTCCGATTGCAGTGTTTGTAAATCTGTACTGTGATATAGTGTAGGATAAACTTGATCCTTACTTATGAAATAGAAGAAAATGGTACGTATATTTACTAGGGATTCATCAGACGTGGATAGATTTTTGCGTTATTTACTTTCGTTTATGTTTAAATGTAGTTTTATCAAATTTTTCAGTATGTTATTTTAAAAGGAAATGTGTTGGGACCTCTTTGGAGGCGAGCTCATTACAGTGATTAACATTAAAACTCACTGGGTGGACTCCTCTCGAGAGGGGATCTCATTTTTCTCAACACCCGAATAATTGTATCTTGCCGAATTACGATTATTATTTGTGGCTTGCTGAAAATTTTCCTTTGGCGAACGTTAAGTAAGAATTCATGGCAAACACCTGAGGGGAGAAATCCGAGTTTAATGTTTACATTTTTCATTACTGGGTTTTCTCCTCCATGGTGCGTTACCATCAAATATACAAGTTTGCCAGATTGCAAATATTTTTATATGTTTCGTGCTTTATAATTTCGGTTATCCGTTAATACTATTTTATGGTGCCAGTTGAAATATAAGTTCACGGAATCACCTTCGAGGTGAGATCATGACGGTGATGTAAATTTTAGCTTCACTGGGTGGTCTCCTCTCGGAGGCGGTTTTCATTCAACAGAAGAAAGAGGATACACAAAAATAATTGTGTTCTAGGATTTCTTTTCCACCAGTTGAAATAATAATGTGCGCACTTGAGAGGCGATTGCCAAGTTAATGTTTTATTTTTCATTACTGGGTTTTCTCCTTCATGGCGCGTGATGCTTATACCCTCGACTGTTAAGAAATAAAATTTTCTTATGTGGGCTTTGGTTCCTCTTCTCTTTGGCTTTGCCCTATTTGGAACTGATAAAGCTATTGAGTGGTGGCACCGCGGCCATTTCATCGATAATACAATGTATTAGTCCAGAAGTTAAAATTCGTTAATATTGCAAGTTTTTGAAATCATGAAGGGAAACACTCCAATTCTTGGTGTTTGTGGTTAAGTTTTTCTGTTTTACTATTTTGGATGTAGGGAATTCATGTCAATGCTTTTATGTAAGAAAATTATATTTTTAAAATGATACGTAAGCCGTTTCTTTTAAGGAAAAGAAGTTCCTTTTGTAATTTCATTTTCATTGGATATTGTTGAAGTTGTCATGCTGTAACCAAATGTGCGGGCGAGTGGGAAGTAACTTGTTTCCCTCCCACTCCACCGACTGAAATTTGAGACACCTGGGACGTTGATAACTTTCATTTGCTTGTTTGCTGTCTGTGACGAAGGTTGTAGAGTTTCCGATTGCAGTGTTTGTAAATCTGTACTGTGATATAGTTTAGGATAAAGTTGATCCTTACTTATGAAATAGAAGAAAATGGTACGTATATTTACTAGGGATTCATCAGACGTGGATAGATTTTTGCGTTATTTACTTTCGTTTATGTTTAAATGTAGTTTTATCAAATTTTTCAGTATGTTATTTTAAAAGGAAATGTGTTGGGACCTCTTTGGAGGCGAGCTCATTACAGTGCGACTCTCATTTTTGTCAATACCCGAGTAATTGTATCTTGCCGAATTACGATTATTATTTGTGGCGTGCTGAAAATTTTTCTTTGGCGAACGTTAAGCAAGAATTCATGGCAAACACCTGAGGGGAGAAATCCGAGTTTAATGTTTACATTTTTCATTACTGGGTTTTCTCCTCCATGGTGCGTTACCATCAAATATACAAGTTTGCCAGATTGCAAATATTTTTATATGTTTCGTGCTTTATAATTTCGGTTATCCGTTAATACTATTTTATGGTGCCAGTTGAAATATAAGTTCACGGAATCACCTTCGAGGTGAGATCATGACGGTGATGTAAATTTTAGCTTCACTGGGTGGTCTCCTCTCGGAGGCGGTTTTCATTCAACAGAAGAAAGAGGATACACAAAAATAATTGTGTTCTAGGATTTCTTTTCCACCAGTTGAAATAATAATGTGCGCACTTGAGAGGCGATTGCCAAGTTAAGGTTTTTTTTTCATTACTGGGTTTTCTCCTTCATGGCGCGTGATGCTTATACCCTCGACTGTTAAGAAATAAAATTTTCTTATGTGGGCTTTGGTTCCACTTCTCTTTGGATTTGTCCTATTTGGAACTGATAAAGCTATTGAGTGGTGGCACCGCGGCCATTTCATCGATAATACAATGTATTAGTCCAGAAGTTAAAATTCGTTAATATTGCAAATTTTTAAAATCTTGAAGGGAAACACTCCCATTCTTGGTGTTCGTGGTTAAATTTTTCTGTTTTACTATTTTGGATGTAGGGAATTCATGTCAATGCTTTTATGTAAGAAAATTATATTTTTAATATAATACGTAAGCCGTTTCTTTTAAGGAAAAGAAGTTCCTTTTGTAATTTCATTTTCATTGGATATTGTTGAAGTTGTCATGCTGTAACCAAATGTGCAGGCGAGTGGGAAGTAACTTGTTTCCCTCCCACTCCACCGACTGAAATTTGAGACACCTGGGACGTTGATAACTTTCATTTGCTTCTTTGCTGTCTGAGACGAAGGTTGTAAAGTTTCCGATTGCAGTGTTTGTAAATCTGTACTGTGATATAGTTTAGGATAAAGTTGATCCTTACTTATGAAATAGAAGAAAATGGTACGTATATTTAGTAGGGATTCATCAGATGTGGATAGATTTTTGCGTTATTTACTTTCGTTTATGTTTAAATGTAGTTTTATCAAAATTTTCAGTATGTTATTTTAAAAGGAAATGTGTTGGGACCTCTTTGGAGGCGAGCTCATTACAGTGATTAACATTAAAACTCACTGGGTGGACTCCTCTCGAGAGGGGATCTCATTTTTCTCAACACCCGAATAATTGTATCTTGCCGAATTACGATTATTATTTGTGGCTTGCTGAAAATTTTCCTTTGGCGAACGTTAAGTAAGAATTCATGGCAAACACCTGAGGGGAGAAATCCGAGTTTAATGTTTACATTTTTCATTACTGGGTTTTCTCCTCCATGGTGCGTTACCATCAAATATACAAGTTTGCCAGATTGCAAATATTTTTATATGTTTCGTGCTTTATAATTTCGGTTATCCGTTAATACTATTTTATGGTGCCAGTTGAAATATAAGTTCACGGAATCACCTTCGAGGTGAGATCATGACGGTGATGTAAATTTTAGCTTCACTGGGTGGTCTCCTCTCGGAGGCGGTTTTCATTCAACAGAAGAAAGAGGATACACAAAAATAATTGTGTTCTAGGATTTCTTTTCCACCAGTTGAAATAATAATGTGCGCACTTGAGAGGCGATTGCCAAGTTAATGTTTTATTTTTCATTACTGGGTTTTCTCCTTCATGGCGCGTGATGCTTATACCCTCGACTGTTAAGAAATAAAATTTTCTTATGTGGGCTTTGGTTCCACTTCTCTTTGGCTTTGCCCTATTTGGAACTGATAAAGCTATTGAGTGGTGGCACCGCGGCCATTTCATCGATAATACAATGTATTAGTCCAGAAGTTAAAATTCGTTAATATTGCAAGTTTTTGAAATCATGAAGGGAAACACTCCAATTCTTGGTGTTCGTGGTTAAATTTTTCTGTTTTACTATTTTGGATGTAGGGAATTCATGTCAATGCTTTTATGTAAGAAAATTATATTTTTAAAATGATACGTAAGCCGTTTCTTTTAAGGAAAAGAAGTTCCTTTTGTAATTTCATTTTCATTGGATATTGTTGAAGTTGTCATGCTGTAACCAAATGTGAAGGCGAGTGGAAAGTAACTTGTTTCCCTCCCACTCCACCGACTGAAATTTGAGACACCTGGGACGTTGATAACTTTCATTTGCTTGTTTGCTGTCTGAGACGAAGGTTCTAAAGTTTCCGATTGCAGTGTTTGTAAATCTGTACTGTGATATAGTTTAGGATAAAGTTGATCCTTACTTATGAAATAGAAGAAAATGGTACGTATATTTAGTAGGGATTCATCAGATGTGGATAGATTTTTGCGTTATTTACTTTCGTTTATGTTTAAATGTAGTTTTATCAAAATTTTCAGTATGTTATTTTAAAAGGAAATGTGTTGGGACCTCTTTGGAGGCGAGCTCATTACAGTGATTAACATTAAAACTCACTGGGTGGACTCCTCTCGAGAGGGGATCTCATTTTTCTCAACACCCGAATAATTGTATCTTGCCGAATTACGATTATTATTTGTGGCTTGCTGAAAATTTTCCTTTGGCGAACGTTAAGTAAGAATTCATGGCAAACACCTGAGGGGAGAAATCCGAGTTTAATGTTTACATTTTTCATTACTGGGTTTTCTCCTCCATGGTGCGTTACCATCAAATATACAAGTTTGCCAGATTGCAAATATTTTTATATGTTTCGTGCTTTATAATTTCGGTTATCCGTTAATACTATTTTATGGTGCCAGTTGAAATATAAGTTCACGGAATCACCTTCGAGGTGAGATCATGACCGTGATGTAAATTTTAGCTTCACTGGGTGGTCTCCTCTCGGAGGCGGTTTTCATTCAACAGAAGAAAGAGGATACACAAAAATAATTGCGTTCTAGGATTTCTTTTCCACCAGTTGAAATAATAATGTGCGCACTTGAGAGGCGATTGCCAAGTTAATGTTTTATTTTTCATTACTGGGTTTTCTCCTTCATGGCGCGTGATACTTATACCCTCGACTGTTAAGAAATAAAATTTTCTTATGTGGGCTTTGGTTCCACTTCTCTTTGGCTTTGCCCTATTTGGAACTGATAAAGCTATTGAGTGGTGGCACCGCGGCCATTTCATCGATAATACAATGTATTAGTCCAGAAGTTAAAATTCGTTAATATTGCAAGTTTTTGAAATCATGAAGGGAAACACTCCAATTCTTGGTGTTCGTGGTTAAGTTTTTCTGGTTTACTATTTTGGATGTAGGGAATTCATGTCAATGCTTTTATGTAAGAAAATTATATTTTTAAAATGATACGTAAGCCGTTTCTTTTAAGGAAAAGAAGTTCATTTTGTAATTTCATTTTCATTGGATATTGTTGAAGTTGTCATGCTGTAACCAAATGTGCGGGCGAGTGGGAAGTAACTTGTTTCCCTCCCACTCCACCGACTGAAATTTGAGACACCTGGGACGTTGATAACTTTCATTTGCTTGTTTGCTGTCTGAGACGAAGGTTGTAAAGTTTCCGATTGCAGTGTTTGTAAATCTGTACTGTGATATAGTGTAGGATAAACTTGATCCTTACTTATGAAATAGAAGAAAATGGTACGTATATTTACTAGGGATTCATCAGACGTGGATAGATTTTTGCGTTATTTACTTTCGTTTATGTTTAAATGTAGTTTTATCAAATTTTTCAGTATGTTATTTTAAAAGGAAATGTGTTGGGACCTCTTTGGAGGCGAGCTCATTACAGTGATTAACATTAAAACTCACTGGGTGGACTCCTCTCGAGAGGGGATCTCATTTTTCTCAACACCCGAATAATTGTATCTTGCCGAATTACGATTATTATTTGTGGCTTGCTGAAAATTTTCCTTTGGCGAACGTTAAGTAAGAATTCATGGCAAACACCTGAGGGGAGAAATCCGAGTTTAATGTTTACATTTTTCATTACTGGGTTTTCTCCTCCATGGTGCGTTACCATCAAATATACAAGTTTGCCAGATTGCAAATATTTTTATATGTTTCGTGCTTTATAATTTCGGTTATCCGTTAATACTATTTTATGGTGCCAGTTGAAATATAAGTTCACGGAATCACCTTCGAGGTGAGATCATGACGGTGATGTAAATTTTAGCTTCACTGGGTGGTCTCCTCTCGGAGGCGGTTTTCATTCAACAGAAGAAAGAGGATACACAAAAATAATTGTGTTCTAGGATTTCTTTTCCACCAGTTGAAATAATAATGTGCGCACTTGAGAGGCGATTGCCAAGTTAATGTTTTATTTTTCATTACTGGGTTTTCTCCTTCATGGCGCGTGATGCTTATACCCTCGACTGTTAAGAAATAAAATTTTCTTATGTGGGCTTTGGTTCCTCTTCTCTTTGGCTTTGCCCTATTTGGAACTGATAAAGCTATTGAGTGGTGGCACCGCGGCCATTTCATCGATAATACAATGTATTAGTCCAGAAGTTAAAATTCGTTAATATTGCAAGTTTTTGAAATCATGAAGGGAAACACTCCAATTCTTGGTGTTTGTGGTTAAGTTTTTCTGTTTTACTATTTTGGATGTAGGGAATTCATGTCAATGCTTTTATGTAAGAAAATTATATTTTTAAAATGATACGTAAGCCGTTTCTTTTAAGGAAAAGAAGTTCCTTTTGTAATTTCATTTTCATTGGATATTGTTGAAGTTGTCATGCTGTAACCAAATGTGCGGGCGAGTGGGAAGTAACTTGTTTCCCTCCCACTCCACCGACTGAAATTTGAGACACCTGGGACGTTGATAACTTTCATTTGCTTGTTTGCTGTCTGAGACGAAGGTTGTAAAGTTTCCGATTGCAGTGTTTGTAAATCTGTACTGTGATATAGTGTAGGATAAACTTGATCCTTACTTATGAAATAGAAGAAAATGGTACGTATATTTACTAGGGATTCATCAGACGTGGATAGATTTTTGCGTTATTTACTTTCGTTTATGTTTAAATGTAGTTTAATCAAATTTTTCAGTATGTTATTTTAAAAGGAAATGTGTTGGGACCTCTTTGGAGGCGAGCTCATTACAGTGCGACTCTCATTTTTGTCAATACCCGAGTAATTGTATCTTGCCGAATTACGATTATTATTTGTGGCGTGCTGAAAATTTTTCTTTGGCGAACGTTAAGCAAGAATTCATGGCAAACACCTGAGGGGAGAAATCCGAGTTTAATGTTTACATTTTTCATTACTGGGTTTTCTCCTCCATGGTGCGTTACCATCAAATATACAAGTTTGCCAGATTGCAAATATTTTTATATGTTTCGTGCTTTATAATTTCGGTTATCCGTTAATACTATTTTATGGTGCCAGTTGAAATATAAGTTCACGGAATCACCTTCGAGGTGAGATCATGACGGTGATGTAAATTTTAGCTTCACTGGGTGGTCTCCTCTCGGAGGCGGTTTTCATTCAACAGAAGAAAGAGGATACACAAAAATAATTGTGTTCTAGGATTTCTTTTCCACCAGTTGAAATAATAATGTGCGCACTTGAGAGGCGATTGCCAAGTTAAGGTTTTTTTTTCATTACTGGGTTTTCTCCTTCATGGCGCGTGATGCTTATACCCTCGACTGTTAAGAAATAAAATTTTCTTATGTGGGCTTTGGTTCCACTTCTCTTTGGATTTGTCCTATTTGGAACTGATAAAGCTATTGAGTGGTGGCACCGCGGCCATTTCATCGATAATACAATGTATTAGTCCAGAAGTTAAAATTCGTTAATATTGCAAATTTTTAAAATCTTGAAGGGAAACACTCCCATTCTTGGTGTTCGTGGTTAAATTTTTCTGTTTTACTATTTTGGATGTAGGGAATTCATGTCAATGCTTTTATGTAAGAAAATTATATTTTTAATATAATACGTAAGCCGTTTCTTTTAAGGAAAAGAAGTTCCTTTTGTAATTTCATTTTCATTGGATATTGTTGAAGTTGTCATGCTGTAACCAAATGTGCAGGCGAGTGGGAAGTAACTTGTTTCCCTCCCACTCCACCGACTGAAATTTGAGACACCTGGGACGTTGATAACTTTCATTTGCTTCTTTGCTGTCTGAGACGAAGGTTGTAAAGTTTCCGATTGCAGTGTTTGTAAATCTGTACTGTGATATAGTTTAGGATAAAGTTGATCCTTACTTATGAAATAGAAGAAAATGGTACGTATATTTAGTAGGGATTCATCAGATGTGGATAGATTTTTGCGTTATTTACTTTCGTTTATGTTTAAATGTAGTTTTATCAAAATTTTCAGTATGTTATTTTAAAAGGAAATGTGTTGGGACCTCTTTGGAGGCGAGCTCATTACAGTGATTAACATTAAAACTCACTGGGTGGACTCCTCTCGAGAGGGGATCTCATTTTTCTCAACACCCGAATAATTGTATCTTGCCGAATTACGATTATTATTTGTGGCTTGCTGAAAATTTTCCTTTGGCGAACGTTAAGTAAGAATTCATGGCAAACACCTGAGGGGAGAAATCCGAGTTTAATGTTTACATTTTTCATTACTGGGTTTTCTCCTCCATGGTGCGTTACCATCAAATATACAAGTTTGCCAGATTGCAAATATTTTTATATGTTTCGTGCTTTATAATTTCGGTTATCCGTTAATACTATTTTATGGTGCCAGTTGAAATATAAGTTCACGGAATCACCTTCGAGGTGAGATCATGACGGTGATGTAAATTTTAGCTTCACTGGGTGGTCTCCTCTCGGAGGCGGTTTTCATTCAACAGAAGAAAGAGGATACACAAAAATAATTGTGTTCTAGGATTTCTTTTCCACCAGTTGAAATAATAATGTGCGCACTTGAGAGGCGATTGCCAAGTTAATGTTTTATTTTTCATTACTGGGTTTTCTCCTTCATGGCGCGTGATGCTTATACCCTCGACTGTTAAGAAATAAAATTTTCTTATGTGGGCTTTGGTTCCACTTCTCTTTGGCTTTGCCCTATTTGGAACTGATAAAGCTATTGAGTGGTGGCACCGCGGCCATTTCATCGATAATACAATGTATTAGTCCAGAAGTTAAAATTCGTTAATATTGCAAGTTTTTGAAATCATGAAGGGAAACACTCCAATTCTTGGTGTTCGTGGTTAAATTTTTCTGTTTTACTATTTTGGATGTAGGGAATTCATGTCAATGCTTTTATGTAAGAAAATTATATTTTTAAAATGATACGTAAGCCGTTTCTTTTAAGGAAAAGAAGTTCCTTTTGTAATTTCATTTTCATTGGATATTGTTGAAGTTGTCATGCTGTAACCAAATGTGCGGGCGAGTGGGAAGTAACTTGTTTCCCTCCCACTCCACCGACTGAAATTTGAGACACCTGGGACGTTGATAACTTTCATTTGCTTGTTTGCTGTCTGAGACGAAGGTTGTAAAGTTTCCGATTGCAGTGTTTGTAAATCTGTACTGTGATATAGTGTAGGATAAACTTGATCCTTACTTATGAAATAGAAGAAAATGGTACGTATATTTACTAGGGATTCATCAGACGTGGATAGATTTTTGCGTTATTTACTTTCGTTTATGTTTAAATGTAGTTTTATCAAATTTTTCAGTATCTTATTTTAAAAGGAAATGTGTTGGGACCTCTTTGGAGGCGAGCTCATTACAGTGATTAACATTAAAACTCACTGGGTGGACTCCTCTCGAGAGGGGATCTCATTTTTCTCAACACCCGAATAATTGTATCTTGCCGAATTACGATTATTATTTGTGGCTTGCTGAAAATTTTCCTTTGGCGAACGTTAAGTAAGAATTCATGGCAAACACCTGAGGGGAGAAATCCGAGTTTAATGTTTACATTTTTCATTACTGGGTTTTCTCCTCCATGGTGCGTTACCATCAAATATACAAGTTTGCCAGATTGCAAATATTTTTATATGTTTCGTGCTTTATAATTTCGGTTATCCGTTAATACTATTTTATGGTGCCAGTTGAAATATAAGTTCACGGAATCACCTTCGAGGTGAGATCATGACGGTGATGTAAATTTTAGCTTCACTGGGTGGTCTCCTCTCGGAGGCGGTTTTCATTCAACAGAAGAAAGAGGATACACAAAAATAATTGTGTTCTAGGATTTCTTTTCCACCAGTTGAAATAATAATGTGCGCACTTGAGAGGCGATTGCAAAGATAATGTTTTATTTTTCATTACTGGGTTTTCTCCTTCATGGCGCGTGATGCTTATACCCTCGACTGTTAAGAAATAAAATTTTCTTATGTGGGCTTTGGTTCCACTTCTCTTTGGCTTTGCCCTATTTGGAACTGATAAAGCTATTGAGTGGTGGCACCGCGGCCATTTCATCGATAATACAATGTATTAGTCCAGAAGTTAAAATTCGTTAATATTGCAAATGTTTAAAATCTTGAAGGGAAACACTCCCATTCTTGGTGTTCGTGGTTAAATTTTTCTGGTTTACTATTTTGGATGTAGGGAATTCATGTCAATGCTTTTATGTAAGAAAATTATATTTTTAAAATGATACGTAAGCCGTTTCTTTTAAGGAAAAGAAGTTCCTTTTGTAATTTCATTTTCATTGGATATTGTTGAAGTTGTCATGCTGTAACCAAATGTGAAGGCGAGTGGAAAGTAACTTGTTTCCCTCCCACTCCACCGACTGAAATTTGAGACACCTGGGACGTTGATAACTTTCATTTGCTTGTTTGCTGTCTGAGACGAAGGTTCTAAAGTTTCCGATTGCAGTGTTTGTAAATCTGTACTGTGATATAGTTTAGGATAAAGTTGATCCTTACTTATGAAATAGAAGAAAATGGTACGTATATTTAGTAGGGATTCATCAGATGTGGATAGATTTTTGCGTTATTTACTTTCGTTTATGTTTAAATGTAGTTTTATCAAAATTTTCAGTATGTTATTTTAAAAGGAAATGTGTTGGGACCTCTTTGGAGGCGAGCTCATTACAGTGATTAACATTAAAACTCACTGGGTGGACTCCTCTCGAGAGGGGATCTCATTTTTCTCAACACCCGAATAATTGTATCTTGCCGAATTACGATTATTATTTGTGGCTTGCTGAAAATTTTCCTTTGGCGAACGTTAAGTAAGAATTCATGGCAAACACCTGAGGGGAGAAATCCGAGTTTAATGTTTACATTTTTCATTACTGGGTTTTCTCCTCCATGGTGCGTTACCATCAAATATACAAGTTTGCCAGATTGCAAATATTTTTATATGTTTCGTGCTTTATAATTTCGGTTATCCGTTAATACTATTTTATGGTGCCAGTTGAAATATAAGTTCACGGAATCACCTTCGAGGTGAGATCATGACCGTGATGTAAATTTTAGCTTCACTGGGTGGTCTCCTCTCGGAGGCGGTTTTCATTCAACAGAAGAAAGAGGATACACAAAAATAATTGCGTTCTAGGATTTCTTTTCCACCAGTTGAAATAATAATGTGCGCACTTGAGAGGCGATTGCCAAGTTAATGTTTTATTTTTCATTACTGGGTTTTCTCCTTCATGGCGCGTGATACTTATACCCTCGACTGTTAAGAAATAAAATTTTCTTATGTGGGCTTTGGTTCCACTTCTCTTTGGCTTTGCCCTATTTGGAACTGATAAAGCTATTGAGTGGTGGCACCGCGGCCATTTCATCGATAATACAATGTATTAGTCCAGAAGTTAAAATTCGTTAATATTGCAAGTTTTTGAAATCATGAAGGGAAACACTCCAATTCTTGGTGTTCGTGGTTAAGTTTTTCTGGTTTACTATTTTGGATGTAGGGAATTCATGTCAATGCTTTTATGTAAGAAAATTATATTTTTAAAATGATACGTAAGCCGTTTCTTTTAAGGAAAAGAAGTTCATTTTGTAATTTCATTTTCATTGGATATTGTTGAAGTTGTCATGCTGTAACCAAATGTGCGGGCGAGTGGGAAGTAACTTGTTTCCCTCCCACTCCACCGACTGAAATTTGAGACACCTGGGACGTTGATAACTTTCATTTGCTTGTTTGCTGTCTGAGACGAAGGTTGTAAAGTTTCCGATTGCAGTGTTTGTAAATCTGTACTGTGATATAGTGTAGGATAAACTTGATCCTTACTTATGAAATAGAAGAAAATGGTACGTATATTTACTAGGGATTCATCAGACGTGGATAGATTTTTGCGTTATTTACTTTCGTTTATGTTTAAATGTAGTTTTATCAAATTTTTCAGTATGTTATTTTAAAAGGAAATGTGTTGGGACCTCTTTGGAGGCGAGCTCATTACAGTGATTAACATTAAAACTCACTGGGTGGACTCCTCTCGAGAGGGGATCTCATTTTTCTCAACACCCGAATAATTGTATCTTGCCGAATTACGATTATTATTTGTGGCTTGCTGAAAATTTTCCTTTGGCGAACGTTAAGTAAGAATTCATGGCAAACACCTGAGGGGAGAAATCCGAGTTTAATGTTTACATTTTTCATTACTGGGTTTTCTCCTCCATGGTGCGTTACCATCAAATATACAAGTTTGCCAGATTGCAAATATTTTTATATGTTTCGTGCTTTATAATTTCGGTTATCCGTTAATACTATTTTATGGTGCCAGTTGAAATATAAGTTCACGGAATCACCTTCGAGGTGAGATCATGACGGTGATGTAAATTTTAGCTTCACTGGGTGGTCTCCTCTCGGAGGCGGTTTTCATTCAACAGAAGAAAGAGGATACACAAAAATAATTGTGTTCTAGGATTTCTTTTCCACCAGTTGAAATAATAATGTGCGCACTTGAGAGGCGATTGCCAAGTTAATGTTTTATTTTTCATTACTGGGTTTTCTCCTTCATGGCGCGTGATGCTTATACCCTCGACTGTTAAGAAATAAAATTTTCTTATGTGGGCTTTGGTTCCTCTTCTCTTTGGCTTTGCCCTATTTGGAACTGATAAAGCTATTGAGTGGTGGCACCGCGGCCATTTCATCGATAATACAATGTATTAGTCCAGAAGTTAAAATTCGTTAATATTGCAAGTTTTTGAAATCATGAAGGGAAACACTCCAATTCTTGGTGTTTGTGGTTAAGTTTTTCTGTTTTACTATTTTGGATGTAGGGAATTCATGTCAATGCTTTTATGTAAGAAAATTATATTTTTAAAATGATACGTAAGCCGTTTCTTTTAAGGAAAAGAAGTTCCTTTTGTAATTTCATTTTCATTGGATATTGTTGAAGTTGTCATGCTGTAACCAAATGTGCGGGCGAGTGGGAAGTAACTTGTTTCCCTCCCACTCCACCGACTGAAATTTGAGACACCTGGGACGTTGATAACTTTCATTTGCTTGTTTGCTGTCTGAGACGAAGGTTGTAAAGTTTCCGATTGCAGTGTTTGTAAATCTGTACTGTGATATAGTGTAGGATAAACTTGATCCTTACTTATGAAATAGAAGAAAATGGTACGTATATTTACTAGGGATTCATCAGACGTGGATAGATTTTTGCGTTATTTACTTTCGTTTATGTTTAAATGTAGTTTTATCAAATTTTTCAGTATGTTATTTTAAAAGGAAATGTGTTGGGACCTCTTTGGAGGCGAGCTCATTACAGTGCGGATCTCATTTTTGTCAATACCCGAGTAATTGTATCTTGCCGAATTACGATTATTATTTGTGGCGTGCTGAAAATTTTTCTTTGGCGAACGTTAAGCAAGAATTCATGGCAAACACCTGAGGGGAGAAATCCGAGTTTAATGTTTACATTTTTCATTACTGGGTTTTCTCCTCCATGGTGCGTTACCATCAAATATACAAGTTTGCCAGATTGCAAATATTTTTATATGTTTCGTGCTTTATAATTTCGGTTATCCGTTAATACTATTTTATGGTGCCAGTTGAAATATAAGTTCACGGAATCACCTTCGAGGTGAGATCATGACGGTGATGTAAATTTTAGCTTCACTGGGTGGTCTCCTCTCGGAGGCGGTTTTCATTCAACAGAAGAAAGAGGATACACAAAAATAATTGTGTTCTAGGATTTCTTTTCCACCAGTTGAAATAATAATGTGCGCACTTGAGAGGCGATTGCCAAGTTAAGGTTTTTTTTTCATTACTGGGTTTTCTCCTTCATGGCGCGTGATGCTTATACCCTCGACTGTTAAGAAATAAAATTTTCTTATGTGGGCTTTGGTTCCACTTCTCTTTGGATTTGTCCTATTTGGAACTGATAAAGCTATTGAGTGGTGGCACCGCGGCCATTTCATCGATAATACAATGTATTAGTCCAGAAGTTAAAATTCGTTAATATTGCAAATTTTTAAAATCTTGAAGGGAAACACTCCCATTCTTGGTGTTCGTGGTTAAATTTTTCTGTTTTACTATTTTGGATGTAGGGAATTCATGTCAATGCTTTTATGTAAGAAAATTATATTTTTAATATAATACGTAAGCCGTTTCTTTTAAGGAAAAGAAGTTCCTTGTGTAATTTCATTTTCATTGGATATTGTTGAAGTTGTCATGCTGTAACCAAATGTGCAGGCGAGTGGGAAGTAACTTGTTTCCCTCCCACTCCACCGACTGAAATTTGAGACACCTGGGACGTTGATAACTTTCATTTGCTTCTTTGCTGTCTGAGACGAAGGTTGTAAAGTTTCCGATTGCAGTGTTTGTAAATCTGTACTGTGATATAGTTTAGGATAAAGTTGATCCTTACTTATGAAATAGAAGAAAATGGTACGTATATTTAGTAGGGATTCATCAGATGTGGATAGATTTTTGCGTTATTTACTTTCGTTTATGTTTAAATGTAGTTTTATCAAAATTTTCAGTATGTTATTTTAAAAGGAAATGTGTTGGGACCTCTTTGGAGGCGAGCTCATTACAGTGATTAACATTAAAACTCACTGGGTGGACTCCTCTCGAGAGGGGATCTCATTTTTCTCAACACCCGAATAATTGTATCTTGCCGAATTACGATTATTATTTGTGGCTTGCTGAAAATTTTCCTTTGGCGAACGTTAAGTAAGAATTCATGGCAAACACCTGAGGGGAGAAATCCGAGTTTAATGTTTACATTTTTCATTACTGGGTTTTCTCCTCCATGGTGCGTTACCATCAAATATACAAGTTTGCCAGATTGCAAATATTTTTATATGTTTCGTGCTTTATAATTTCGGTTATCCGTTAATACTATTTTATGGTGCCAGTTGAAATATAAGTTCACGGAATCACCTTCGAGGTGAGATCATGACGGTGATGTAAATTTTAGCTTCACTGGGTGGTCTCCTCTCGGAGGCGGTTTTCATTCAACAGAAGAAAGAGGATACACAAAAATAATTGTGTTCTAGGATTTCTTTTCCACCAGTTGAAATAATAATGTGCGCACTTGAGAGGCGATTGCCAAGTTAATGTTTTATTTTTCACTCACTGGGTGGACTCCTCTCGAGAGGGGATCTCATTTTTCTCAACACCCGAATAATTGTATCTTGCAGAATTACGATTATTATTTGTGGCTTGCTGAAAATTTTCCTTTGGCGAACGTTAAGTAAGAATTCATGGCAAACACCTGAGGGGAGAAATCCGAGTTTAATGTTTACATTTTTCATTACTGGGTTTTCTCCTCCATGGTGCGTTACCATCAAATATACAAGTTTGCCAGATTGCAAATATTTTTATATGTTTCGTGCTTTATAATTTCGGTTATCCGTTAATACTATTTTATGGTGCCAGTTGAAATATAAGTTCACGGAATCACCTTCGAGGTGAGATCATGACGGTGATGTAAATTTTAGCTTCACTGGGTGGTCTCCTCTCGGAGGCGGTTTTCATTCAACAGAAGAAAGAGGATACACAAAAATAATTGTGTTCTAGGATTTCTTTTCCACCAGTTGAAATAATAATGTGCGCACTTGAGAGGCGATTGCAAAGATAATGTTTTATTTTTCATTACTGGGTTTTCTCCTTCATGGCGCGTGATGCTTATACCCTCGACTGTTAAGAAATAAAATTTTCTTATGTGGGCTTTGGTTCCACTTCTCTTTGGCTTTGCCCTATTTGGAACTGATAAAGCTATTGAGTGGTGGCACCGCGGCCATTTCATCGATAATACAATGTATTAGTCCAGAAGTTAAAATTCGTTAATATTGCAAATTTTTAAAATCTTGAAGGGAAACACTCCCATTCTTGGTGTTCGTGGTTAAATTTTTCTGGTTTACTATTTTGGATGTAGGGAATTCATGTCAATGCTTTTATGTAAGAAAATTATATTTTTAAAATGATACGTAAGCCGTTTCTTTTAAGGAAAAGAAGTTCCTTTTGTAATTTCATTTTCATTGGATATTGTTGAAGTTGTCATGCTGTAACCAAATGTGAAGGCGAGTGGAAAGTAACTTGTTTCCCTCCCACTCCACCGACTGAAATTTGAGACACCTGGGACGTTGATAACTTTCATTTGCTTGTTTGCTGTCTGAGACGAAGGTTCTAAAGTTTCCGATTGCAGTGTTTGTAAATCTGTACTGTGATATAGTTTAGGATAAAGTTGATCCTTACTTATGAAATAGAAGAAAATGGTACGTATATTTAGTAGGGATTCATCAGATGTGGATAGATTTTTGCGTTATTTACTTTCGTTTATGTTTAAATGTAGTTTTATCAAAATTTTCAGTATGTTATTTTAAAAGGAAATGTGTTGGGACCTCTTTGGAGGCGAGCTCATTACAGTGATTAACATTAAAACTCACTGGGTGGACTCCTCTCGAGAGGGGATCTCATTTTTCTCAACACCCGAATAATTGTATCTTGCCGAATTACGATTATTATTTGTGGCTTGCTGAAAATTTTCCTTTGGCGAACGTTAAGTAAGAATTCATGGCAAACACCTGAGGGGAGAAATCCGAGTTTAATGTTTACATTTTTCATTACTGGGTTTTCTCCTCCATGGTGCGTTACCATCAAATATACAAGTTTGCCAGATTGCAAATATTTTTATATGTTTCGTGCTTTATAATTTCGGTTATCCGTTAATACTATTTTATGGTGCCAGTTGAAATATAAGTTCACGGAATCACCTTCGAGGTGAGATCATGACCGTGATGTAAATTTTAGCTTCACTGGGTGGTCTCCTCTCGGAGGCGGTTTTCATTCAACAGAAGAAAGAGGATACACAAAAATAATTGCGTTCTAGGATTTCTTTTCCACCAGTTGAAATAATAATGTGCGCACTTGAGAGGCGATTGCCAAGTTAATGTTTTATTTTTCATTACTGGGTTTTCTCCTTCATGGCGCGTGATACTTATACCCTCGACTGTTAAGAAATAAAATTTTCTTATGTGGGCTTTGGTTCCACTTCTCTTTGGCTTTGCCCTATTTGGAACTGATAAAGCTATTGAGTGGTGGCACCGCGGCCATTTCATCGATAATACAATGTATTAGTCCAGAAGTTAAAATTCGTTAATATTGCAAGTTTTTGAAATCATGAAGGGAAACACTCCAATTCTTGGTGTTCGTGGTTAAGTTTTTCTGGTTTACTATTTTGGATGTAGGGAATTCATGTCAATGCTTTTATGTAAGAAAATTATATTTTTAAAATGATACGTAAGCCGTTTCTTTTAAGGAAAAGAAGTTCATTTTGTAATTTCATTTTCATTGGATATTGTTGAAGTTGTCATGCTGTAACCAAATGTGCGGGCGAGTGGGAAGTAACTTGTTTCCCTCCCACTCCACCGACTGAAATTTGAGACACCTGGGACGTTGATAACTTTCATTTGCTTGTTTGCTGTCTGAGACGAAGGTTGTAAAGTTTCCGATTGCAGTGTTTGTAAATCTGTACTGTGATATAGTGTAGGATAAACTTGATCCTTACTTATGAAATAGAAGAAAATGGTACGTATATTTACTAGGGATTCATCAGACGTGGATAGATTTTTGCGTTATTTACTTTCGTTTATGTTTAAATGTAGTTTTATCAAATTTTTCAGTATGTTATTTTAAAAGGAAATGTGTTGGGACCTCTTTGGAGGCGAGCTCATTACAGTGATTAACATTAAAACTCACTGGGTGGACTCCTCTCGAGAGGGGATCTCATTTTTCTCAACACCCGAATAATTGTATCTTGCCGAATTACGATTATTATTTGTGGCTTGCTGAAAATTTTCCTTTGGCGAACGTTAAGTAAGAATTCATGGCAAACACCTGAGGGGAGAAATCCGAGTTTAATGTTTACATTTTTCATTACTGGGTTTTCTCCTCCATGGTGCGTTACCATCAAATATACAAGTTTGCCAGATTGCAAATATTTTTATATGTTTCGTGCTTTATAATTTCGGTTATCCGTTAATACTATTTTATGGTGCCAGTTGAAATATAAGTTCACGGAATCACCTTCGAGGTGAGATCATGACGGTGATGTAAATTTTAGCTTCACTGGGTGGTCTCCTCTCGGAGGCGGTTTTCATTCAACAGAAGAAAGAGGATACACAAAAATAATTGTGTTCTAGGATTTCTTTTCCACCAGTTGAAATAATAATGTGCGCACTTGAGAGGCGATTGCCAAGTTAATGTTTTATTTTTCATTACTGGGTTTTCTCCTTCATGGCGCGTGATGCTTATACCCTCGACTGTTAAGAAATAAAATTTTCTTATGTTGGCTTTGGTTCCTCTTCTCTTTGGCTTTGCCCTATTTGGAACTGATAAAGCTATTGAGTGGTGGCACCGCGGCCATTTCATCGATAATACAATGTATTAGTCCAGAAGTTAAAATTCGTTAATATTGCAAGTTTTTGAAATCATGAAGGGAAACACTCCAATTCTTGGTGTTTGTGGTTAAGTTTTTCTGTTTTACTATTTTGGATGTAGGGAATTCATGTCAATGCTTTTATGTAAGAAAATTATATTTTTAAAATGATACGTAAGCCGTTTCTTTTAAGGAAAAGAAGTTCCTTTTGTAATTTCATTTTCATTGGATATTGTTGAAGTTGTCATGCTGTAACCAAATGTGCGGGCGAGTGGGAAGTAACTTGTTTCCCTCCCACTCCACCGACTGAAATTTGAGACACCTGGGACGTTGATAACTTTCATTTGCTTGTTTGCTGTCTGAGACGAAGGTTGTAAAGTTTCCGATTGCAGTGTTTGTAAATCTGTACTGTGATATAGTGTAGGATAAACTTGATCCTTACTTATGAAATAGAAGAAAATGGTACGTATATTTACTAGGGATTCATCAGACGTGGATAGATTTTTGCGTTATTTACTTTCGTTTATGTTTAAATGTAGTTTTATCAAATTTTTCAGTATGTTATTTTAAAAGGAAATGTGTTGGGACCTCTTTGGAGGCGAGCTCATTACAGTGCGGATCTCATTTTTGTCAATACCCGAGTAATTGTATCTTGCCGAATTACGATTATTATTTGTGGCGTGCTGAAAATTTTTCTTTGGCGAACGTTAAGCAAGAATTCATGGCAAACACCTGAGGGGAGAAATCCGAGTTTAATGTTTACATTTTTCATTACTGGGTTTTCTCCTCCATGGTGCGTTACCATCAAATATACAAGTTTGCCAGATTGCAAATATTTTTATATGTTTCGTGCTTTATAATTTCGGTTATCCGTTAATACTATTTTATGGTGCCAGTTGAAATATAAGTTCACGGAATCACCTTCGAGGTGAGATCATGACGGTGATGTAAATTTTAGCTTCACTGGGTGGTCTCCTCTCGGAGGCGGTTTTCATTCAACAGAAGAAAGAGGATACACAAAAATAATTGTGTTCTAGGATTTCTTTTCCACCAGTTGAAATAATAATGTGCGCACTTGAGAGGCGATTGCCAAGTTAAGGTTTTTTTTTCATTACTGGGTTTTCTCCTTCATGGCGCGTGATGCTTATACCCTCGACTGTTAAGAAATAAAATTTTCTTATGTGGGCTTTGGTTCCACTTCTCTTTGGATTTGTCCTATTTGGAACTGATAAAGCTATTGAGTGGTGGCACCGCGGCCATTTCATCGATAATACAATGTATTAGTCCAGAAGTTAAAATTCGTTAATATTGCAAATTTTTAAAATCTTGAAGGGAAACACTCCCATTCTTGGTGTTCGTGGTTAAATTTTTCTGTTTTACTATTTTGGATGTAGGGAATTCATGTCAATGCTTTTATGTAAGAAAATTATATTTTTAATATAATACGTAAGCCGTTTCTTTTAAGGAAAAGAAGTTCCTTGTGTAATTTCATTTTCATTGGATATTGTTGAAGTTGTCATGCTGTAACCAAATGTGCAGGCGAGTGGGAAGTAACTTGTTTCCCTCCCACTCCACCGACTGAAATTTGAGACACCTGGGACGTTGATAACTTTCATTTGCTTCTTTGCTGTCTGAGACGAAGGTTGTAAAGTTTCCGATTGCAGTGTTTGTAAATCTGTACTGTGATATAGTTTAGGATAAAGTTGATCCTTACTTATGAAATAGAAGAAAATGGTACGTATATTTAGTAGGGATTCATCAGATGTGGATAGATTTTTGCGTTATTTACTTTCGTTTATGTTTAAATGTAGTTTTATCAAAATTTTCAGTATGTTATTTTAAAAGGAAATGTGTTGGGACCTCTTTGGAGGCGAGCTCATTACAGTGATTAACATTAAAACTCACTGGGTGGACTCCTCTCGAGAGGGGATCTCATTTTTCTCAACACCCGAATAATTGTATCTTGCCGAATTACGATTATTATTTGTGGCTTGCTGAAAATTTTCCTTTGGCGAACGTTAAGTAAGAATTCATGGCAAACACCTGAGGGGAGAAATCCGAGTTTAATGTTTACATTTTTCATTACTGGGTTTTCTCCTCCATGGTGCGTTACCATCAAATATACAAGTTTGCCAGATTGCAAATATTTTTATATGTTTCGTGCTTTATAATTTCGGTTATCCGTTAATACTATTTTATGGTGCCAGTTGAAATATAAGTTCACGGAATCACCTTCGAGGTGAGATCATGACGGTGATGTAAATTTTAGCTTCACTGGGTGGTCTCCTCTCGGAGGCGGTTTTCATTCAACAGAAGAAAGAGGATACACAAAAATAATTGTGTTCTAGGATTTCTTTTCCACCAGTTGAAATAATAATGTGCGCACTTGAGAGGCGATTGCCAAGTTAATGTTTTATTTTTCACTCACTGGGTGGACTCCTCTCGAGAGGGGATCTCATTTTTCTCAACACCCGAATAATTGTATCTTGCAGAATTACGATTATTATTTGTGGCTTGCTGAAAATTTTCCTTTGGCGAACGTTAAGTAAGAATTCATGGCAAACACCTGAGGGGAGAAATCCGAGTTTAATGTTTACATTTTTCATTACTGGGTTTTCTCCTCCATGGTGCGTTACCATCAAATATACAAGTTTGCCAGATTGCAAATATTTTTATATGTTTCGTGCTTTATAATTTCGGTTATCCGTTAATACTATTTTATGGTGCCAGTTGAAATATAAGTTCACGGAATCACCTTCGAGGTGAGATCATGACGGTGATGTAAATTTTAGCTTCACTGGGTGGTCTCCTCTCGGAGGCGGTTTTCATTCAACAGAAGAAAGAGGATACACAAAAATAATTGTGTTCTAGGATTTCTTTTCCACCAGTTGAAATAATAATGTGCGCACTTGAGAGGCGATTGCAAAGATAATGTTTTATTTTTCATTACTGGGTTTTCTCCTTCATGGCGCGTGATGCTTATACCCTCGACTGTTAAGAAATAAAATTTTCTTATGTGGGCTTTGGTTCCACTTCTCTTTGGCTTTGCCCTATTTGGAACTGATAAAGCTATTGAGTGGTGGCACCGCGGCCATTTCATCGATAATACAATGTATTAGTCCAGAAGTTAAAATTCGTTAATATTGCAAATTTTTAAAATCTTGAAGGGAAACACTCCCATTCTTGGTGTTCGTGGTTAAATTTTTCTGGTTTACTATTTTGGATGTAGGGAATTCATGTCAATGCTTTTATGTAAGAAAATTATATTTTTAAAATGATACGTAAGCCGTTTCTTTTAAGGAAAAGAAGTTCCTTTTGTAATTTCATTTTCATTGGATATTGTTGAAGTTGTCATGCTGTAACCAAATGTGAAGGCGAGTGGAAAGTAACTTGTTTCCCTCCCACTCCACCGACTGAAATTTGAGACACCTGGGACGTTGATAACTTTCATTTGCTTGTTTGCTGTCTGAGACGAAGGTTCTAAAGTTTCCGATTGCAGTGTTTGTAAATCTGTACTGTGATATAGTTTAGGATAAAGTTGATCCTTACTTATGAAATAGAAGAAAATGGTACGTATATTTAGTAGGGATTCATCAGATGTGGATAGATTTTTGCGTTATTTACTTTCGTTTATGTTTAAATGTAGTTTTATCAAAATTTTCAGTATGTTATTTTAAAAGGAAATGTGTTGGGACCTCTTTGGAGGCGAGCTCATTACAGTGATTAACATTAAAACTCACTGGGTGGACTCCTCTCGAGAGGGGATCTCATTTTTCTCAACACCCGAATAATTGTATCTTGCCGAATTACGATTATTATTTGTGGCTTGCTGAAAATTTTCCTTTGGCGAACGTTAAGTAAGAATTCATGGCAAACACCTGAGGGGAGAAATCCGAGTTTAATGTTTACATTTTTCATTACTGGGTTTTCTCCTCCATGGTGCGTTACCATCAAATATACAAGTTTGCCAGATTGCAAATATTTTTATATGTTTCGTGCTTTATAATTTCGGTTATCCGTTAATACTATTTTATGGTGCCAGTTGAAATATAAGTTCACGGAATCACCTTCGAGGTGAGATCATGACCGTGATGTAAATTTTAGCTTCACTGGGTGGTCTCCTCTCGGAGGCGGTTTTCATTCAACAGAAGAAAGAGGATACACAAAAATAATTGCGTTCTAGGATTTCTTTTCCACCAGTTGAAATAATAATGTGCGCACTTGAGAGGCGATTGCCAAGTTAATGTTTTATTTTTCATTACTGGGTTTTCTCCTTCATGGCGCGTGATACTTATACCCTCGACTGTTAAGAAATAAAATTTTCTTATGTGGGCTTTGGTTCCACTTCTCTTTGGCTTTGCCCTATTTGGAACTGATAAAGCTATTGAGTGGTGGCACCGCGGCCATTTCATCGATAATACAATGTATTAGTCCAGAAGTTAAAATTCGTTAATATTGCAAGTTTTTGAAATCATGAAGGGAAACACTCCAATTCTTGGTGTTCGTGGTTAAGTTTTTCTGGTTTACTATTTTGGATGTAGGGAATTCATGTCAATGCTTTTATGTAAGAAAATTATATTTTTAAAATGATACGTAAGCCGTTTCTTTTAAGGAAAAGAAGTTCATTTTGTAATTTCATTTTCATTGGATATTGTTGAAGTTGTCATGCTGTAACCAAATGTGCGGGCGAGTGGGAAGTAACTTGTTTCCCTCCCACTCCACCGACTGAAATTTGAGACACCTGGGACGTTGATAACTTTCATTTGCTTGTTTGCTGTCTGAGACGAAGGTTGTAAAGTTTCCGATTGCAGTGTTTGTAAATCTGTACTGTGATATAGTGTAGGATAAACTTGATCCTTACTTATGAAATAGAAGAAAATGGTACGTATATTTACTAGGGATTCATCAGACGTGGATAGATTTTTGCGTTATTTACTTTCGTTTATGTTTAAATGTAGTTTTATCAAATTTTTCAGTATGTTATTTTAAAAGGAAATGTGTTGGGACCTCTTTGGAGGCGAGCTCATTACAGTGATTAACATTAAAACTCACTGGGTGGACTCCTCTCGAGAGGGGATCTCATTTTTCTCAACACCCGAATAATTGTATCTTGCCGAATTACGATTATTATTTGTGGCTTGCTGAAAATTTTCCTTTGGCGAACGTTAAGTAAGAATTCATGGCAAACACCTGAGGGGAGAAATCCGAGTTTAATGTTTACATTTTTCATTACTGGGTTTTCTCCTCCATGGTGCGTTACCATCAAATATACAAGTTTGCCAGATTGCAAATATTTTTATATGTTTCGTGCTTTATAATTTCGGTTATCCGTTAATACTATTTTATGGTGCCAGTTGAAATATAAGTTCACGGAATCACCTTCGAGGTGAGATCATGACGGTGATGTAAATTTTAGCTTCACTGGGTGGTCTCCTCTCGGAGGCGGTTTTCATTCAACAGAAGAAAGAGGATACACAAAAATAATTGTGTTCTAGGATTTCTTTTCCACCAGTTGAAATAATAATGTGCGCACTTGAGAGGCGATTGCCAAGTTAATGTTTTATTTTTCATTACTGGGTTTTCTCCTTCATGGCGCGTGATGCTTATACCCTCGACTGTTAAGAAATAAAATTTTCTTATGTTGGCTTTGGTTCCTCTTCTCTTTGGCTTTGCCCTATTTGGAACTGATAAAGCTATTGAGTGGTGGCACCGCGGCCATTTCATCGATAATACAATGTATTAGTCCAGAAGTTAAAATTCGTTAATATTGCAAGTTTTTGAAATCATGAAGGGAAACACTCCAATTCTTGGTGTTTGTGGTTAAGTTTTTCTGTTTTACTATTTTGGATGTAGGGAATTCATGTCAATGCTTTTATGTAAGAAAATTATATTTTTAAAATGATACGTAAGCCGTTTCTTTTAAGGAAAAGAAGTTCCTTTTGTAATTTCATTTTCATTGGATATTGTTGAAGTTGTCATGCTGTAACCAAATGTGCGGGCGAGTGGGAAGTAACTTGTTTCCCTCCCACTCCACCGACTGAAATTTGAGACACCTGGGACGTTGATAACTTTCATTTGCTTGTTTGCTGTCTGAGACGAAGGTTGTAAAGTTTCCGATTGCAGTGTTTGTAAATCTGTACTGTGATATAGTGTAGGATAAACTTGATCCTTACTTATGAAATAGAAGAAAATGGTACGTATATTTACTAGGGATTCATCAGACGTGGATAGATTTTTGCGTTATTTACTTTCGTTTATGTTTAAATGTAGTTTTATCAAATTTTTCAGTATGTTATTTTAAAAGGAAATGTGTTGGGACCTCTTTGGAGGCGAGCTCATTACAGTGCGGATCTCATTTTTGTCAATACCCGAGTAATTGTATCTTGCCGAATTACGATTATTATTTGTGGCGTGCTGAAAATTTTTCTTTGGCGAACGTTAAGCAAGAATTCATGGCAAACACCTGAGGGGAGAAATCCGAGTTTAATGTTTACATTTTTCATTACTGGGTTTTCTCCTCCATGGTGCGTTACCATCAAATATACAAGTTTGCCAGATTGCAAATATTTTTATATGTTTCGTGCTTTATAATTTCGGTTATCCGTTAATACTATTTTATGGTGCCAGTTGAAATATAAGTTCACGGAATCACCTTCGAGGTGAGATCATGACGGTGATGTAAATTTTAGCTTCACTGGGTGGTCTCCTCTCGGAGGCGGTTTTCATTCAACAGAAGAAAGAGGATACACAAAAATAATTGTGTTCTAGGATTTCTTTTCCACCAGTTGAAATAATAATGTGCGCACTTGAGAGGCGATTGCCAAGTTAAGGTTTTTTTTTCATTACTGGGTTTTCTCCTTCATGGCGCGTGATGCTTATACCCTCGACTGTTAAGAAATAAAATTTTCTTATGTGGGCTTTGGTTCCACTTCTCTTTGGATTTGTCCTATTTGGAACTGATAAAGCTATTGAGTGGTGGCACCGCGGCCATTTCATCGATAATACAATGTATTAGTCCAGAAGTTAAAATTCGTTAATATTGCAAATTTTTAAAATCTTGAAGGGAAACACTCCCATTCTTGGTGTTCGTGGTTAAATTTTTCTGTTTTACTATTTTGGATGTAGGGAATTCATGTCAATGCTTTTATGTAAGAAAATTATATTTTTAATATAATACGTAAGCCGTTTCTTTTAAGGAAAAGAAGTTCCTTTTGTAATTTCATTTTCATTGGATATTGTTGAAGTTGTCATGCTGTAACCAAATGTGCAGGCGAGTGGGAAGTAACTTGTTTCCCTCCCACTCCACCGACTGAAATTTGAGACACCTGGGACGTTGATAACTTTCATTTGCTTCTTTGCTGTCTGAGACGAAGGTTGTAAAGTTTCCGATTGCAGTGTTTGTAAATCTGTACTGTGATATAGTTTAGGATAAAGTTGATCCTTACTTATGAAATAGAAGAAAATGGTACGTATATTTAGTAGGGATTCATCAGATGTGGATAGATTTTTGCGTTATTTACTTTCGTTTATGTTTAAATGTAGTTTTATCAAAATTTTCAGTATGTTATTTTAAAAGGAAATGTGTTGGGACCTCTTTGGAGGCGAGCTCATTACAGTGATTAACATTAAAACTCACTGGGTGGACTCCTCTCGAGAGGGGATCTCATTTTTCTCAACACCCGAATAATTGTATCTTGCCGAATTACGATTATTATTTGTGGCTTGCTGAAAATTTTCCTTTGGCGAACGTTAAGTAAGAATTCATGGCAAACACCTGAGGGGAGAAATCCGAGTTTAATGTTTACATTTTTCATTACTGGGTTTTCTCCTCCATGGTGCGTTACCATCAAATATACAAGTTTGCCAGATTGCAAATATTTTTATATGTTTCGTGCTTTATAATTTCGGTTATCCGTTAATACTATTTTATGGTGCCAGTTGAAATATAAGTTCACGGAATCACCTTCGAGGTGAGATCATGACGGTGATGTAAATTTTAGCTTCACTGGGTGGTCTCCTCTCGGAGGCGGTTTTCATTCAACAGAAGAAAGAGGATACACAAAAATAATTGTGTTCTAGGATTTCTTTTCCACCAGTTGAAATAATAATGTGCGCACTTGAGAGGCGATTGCCAAGTTAATGTTTTATTTTTCATTACTGGGTTTTCTCCTTCATGGCGCGTGATGCTTATACCCTCGACTGTTAAGAAATAAAATTTTCTTATGTGGGCTTTGGTTCCACTTCTCTTTGGCTTTGCCCTATTTGGAACTGATAAAGCTATTGAGTGGTGGCACCGCGGCCATTTCATCGATAATACAATGTATTAGTCCAGAAGTTAAAATTCGTTAATATTGCAAATTTTTAAAATCTTGAAGGGAAACACTCCCATTCTTGGTGTTCGTGGTTAAATTTTTCTGGTTTACTATTTTGGATGTAGGGAATTCATGTCAATGCTTTTATGTAAGAAAATTATATTTTTAAAATGATACGTAAGCCGTTTCTTTTAAGGAAAAGAAGTTCCTTTTGTAATTTCATTTTCATTGGATATTGTTGAAGTTGTCATGCTGTAACCAAATGTGAAGGCGAGTGGAAAGTAACTTGTTTCCCTCCCACTCCACCGACTGAAATTTGAGACACCTGGGACGTTGATAACTTTCATTTGCTTGTTTGCTGTCTGAGACGAAGGTTCTAAAGTTTCCGATTGCAGTGTTTGTAAATCTGTAATGTGATATAGTTTAGGATAAAGTTGATCCTTACTTATGAAATAGAAGAAAATGGTACGTATATTTAGCAGGGATTCATCAGATGTGGATAGATTTTTGCGTTATTTACTTTCGTTTATGTTTAAATGTAGTTTTATCAAAATTTTCAGTATGTTATTTTAAAAGGAAATGTGTTGGGACCTCTTTGGAGGCGAGCTCATTACAGTGATTAACATTAAAACTCACTGGGTGGACTCCTCTCGAGAGGGGATCTCATTTTTCTCAACACCCGAATAATTGTATCTTGCCGAATTACGATTATTATTTGTGGCTTGCTGAAAATTTTCCTTTGGCGAACGTTAAGTAAGAATTCATGGCAAACACCTGAGGGGAGAAATCCGAGTTTAATGTTTACATTTTTCATTACTGGGTTTTCTCCTCCATGGTGCGTTACCATCAAATATACAAGTTTGCCAGATTGCAAATATTTTTATATGTTTCGTGCTTTATAATTTCGGTTATCTGTTAATACTATTTTATGGTGCCAGTTGAAATATAAGTTCACGGAATCACCTTCGAGGTGAGATCATGACCGTGATGTAAATTTTAGCTTCACTGGGTGGTCTCCTCTCGGAGGCGGTTTTCATTCAACAGAAGAAAGAGGATACACAAAAATAATTGTGTTCTAGGATTTCTTTTCCACCAGTTGAAATAATAATGTGCGCACTTGAGAGGCGATTGCCAAGTTAATGTTTTATTTTTCATTACTGGGTTTTCTCCTTCATGGCGCGTGATGCTTATACCCTCGACTGTTAAGAAATAAAATTTTCTTATGTGGGCTTTGGTTCCACTTCTCTTTGGCTTTGCCCTATTTGGAACTGATAAAGCTATTGAGTGGTGGCACCGCGGCCATTTCATCGATAATACAATGTATTAGTCCAGAAGTTAAAATTCGTTAATATTGCAAGTTTTTGAAATCATGAAGGGAAACACTCCAATTCTTGGTGTTTGTGGTTAAGTTTTTCTGTTTTACTATTTTGGATGTAGGGAATTCATGTCAATGCTTTTATGTAAGAAAATTATATTTTTAAAATGATACGTAAGCGTTTCTTTTAAGGAAAAGAAGTTCATTTTGTAATTTCATTTTCATTGGATATTGTTGAAGTTGTCATGCTGTAACCAAATGTGCGGGCGAGTGGGAAGTAACTTGTTTCCCTCCCACTCCACCGACTGAAATTTGAGACACCTGGGACGTTGATAACTTTCATTTGCTTGTTTGCTGTCTGAGACGAAGGTTGTAAAGTTTCCGATTGCAGTGTTTGTAAATCTGTACTGTGATATAGTGTAGGATAAACTTGATCCTTACTTATGAAATAGAAGAAAATGGTACGTATATTTAGTAGGGATTCATCAGACGTGGATAGATTTTTGCGTTATTTACTTTCGTTTATGTTTAAATGTAGTTTTATCAAATTTTTCAGTATGTTATTTTAAAAGGAAATGTGTTGGGACCTCTTTGGAGGCGAGCTCGTTACAGTGCGGATCTCATTTTTGTCAATACCCGAGTAATTGTATCTTGCCGAATTACGATTATTATTTGTGGCGTGCTGAAAATTTTTCTTTGGCGAACGTTAAGCAAGAATTCATGGCAAACACCTGAGGGGAGAAATCCGAGTTTAATGTTTACATTTTTCATTACTGGGTTTTCTCCTCCATGGTGCGTTACCATCAAATATACAAGTTTGCCAGATTGCAAATATTTTTATATGTTTCGTGCTTTATAATTTCGGTTATCTGTTAATACTATTTTATGGTGCCAGTTGAAATATAAGTTCACGGAATCACCTTCGAGGTGAGATCATGACCGTGATGTAAATTTTAGCTTCACTGGGTGGTCTCCTCTCGGAGGCGGTTTTCATTCAACAGAAGAAAGAGGATACACAAAAATAATTGTGTTCTAGGATTTCTTTTCCACCAGTTGAAATAATAATGTGCGCACTTGAGAGGCGATTGCCAAGTTAATGTTTTATTTTTCATTACTGGGTTTTCTCCTTCATGGCGCGTGATGCTTATACCCTCGACTGTTAAGAAATAAAATTTTCTTATGTGGGCTTTGGTTCCACTTCTCTTTGGCTTTGCCCTATTTGGAACTGATAAAGCTATTGAGTGGTGGCACCGCGGCCATTTCATCGATAATACAATGTATTAGTCCAGAAGTTAAAATTCGTTAATATTGCAAGTTTTTGAAATCATGAAGGGAAACACTCCAATTCTTGGTGTTTGTGGTTAAGTTTTTCTGTTTTACTATTTTGGATGTAGGGAATTCATGTCAATGCTTTTATGTAAGAAAATTATATTTTTAAAATGATACGTAAGCGTTTCTTTTAAGGAAAAGAAGTTCCTTTTGTAATTTCATTTTCATTGGATATTGTTGAAGTTGTCATGCTGTAACCAAATGTGCGGGCGAGTGGGAAGTAACTTGTTTCCCTCCCACTCCACCGACTGAAATTTGAGACACCTGGGACGTTGATAACTTTCATTTGCTTGTTTGCTGTCTGAGACGAAGGTTGTAAAGTTTCCGATTGCAGTGTTTGTAAATCTGTACTGTGATATAGTGTAGGATAAACTTGATCCTTACTTATGAAATAGAAGAAAATGGTACGTATATTTAGTAGGGATTCATCAGACGTGGATAGATTTTTGCGTTATTTACTTTCGTTTATGTTTAAATGTAGTTTTATCAAAATTTTCAGTATGTTATTTTAAAAGGAAATGTGTTGGGACCTCTTTGGAGGCGAGCTCATTACAGTGATTAACATTAAAACTCACTGGGTGGACTCCTCTCGAGAGGGGATCTCATTTTTCTCAACACCCGAATAATTGTATCTTGCCGAATTACGATTATTATTTGTGGCTTGCTGAAAATTTTCCTTTGGCGAACGTTAAGTAAGAATTCATGGCAAACACCTGAGGGGAGAAATCCGAGTTTAATGTTTACATTTTTCATTACTGGGTTTTCTCCTCCATGGTGCGTTACCATCAAATATACAAGTTTGCCAGATTGCAAATATTTTTATATGTTTCGTGCTTTATAATTTCGGTTATCCGTTAATACTATTTTATGGTGCCAGTTGAAATATAAGTTCACGGAATCACCTTCGAGGTGAGATCATGACGGTGATGTAAATTTTAGCTTCACTGGGTGGTCTCCTCTCGGAGGCGGTTTTCATTCAACAGAAGAAAGAGGATACACAAAAATAATTGTGTTCTAGGATTTCTTTTCCACCAGTTGAAATAATAATGTGCGCACTTGAGAGGCGATTGCCAAGTTAAGGTTTTTTTTTCATTACTGGGTTTTCTCCTTCATGGCGCGTGATGCTTATACCCTCGACTGTTAAGAAATAAAATTTTCTTATGTGGGCTTTGGTTCCACTTCTCTTTGGATTTGTCCTATTTGGAACTGATAAAGCTATTGAGTGGTGGCACCGCGGCCATTTCATCGATAATACAATGTATTAGTCCAGAAGTTAAAATTCGTTAATATTGCAAATTTTTAAAATCTTGAAGGGAAACACTCCCATTCTTGGTGTTCGTGGTTAAATTTTTCTGTTTTACTATTTTGGATGTAGGGAATTCATGTCAATGCTTTTATGTAAGAAAATTATATTTTTAATATAATACGTAAGCCGTTTCTTTTAAGGAAAAGAAGTTCCTTTTGTAATTTCATTTTCATTGGATATTGTTGAAGTTGTCATGCTGTAACCAAATGTGCAGGCGAGTGGGAAGTAACTTGTTTCCCTCCCACTCCACCGACTGAAATTTGAGACACCTGGGACGTTGATAACTTTCATTTGCTTGTTTGCTGTCTGAGACGAAGGTTGTAAAGTTTCCGATTGCAGTGTTTGTAAATCTGTACTGTGATATAGTTTAGGATAAAGTTGATCCTTACTTATGAAATAGAAGAAAATGGTACGTATATTTAGTAGGGATTCATCAGATGTGGATAGATTTTTGCGTTATTTACTTTCGTTTATGTTTAAATGTAGTTTTATCAAAATTTTCAGTATGTTATTTTAAAAGGAAATGTGTTGGGACCTCTTTGGAGGCGAGCTCATTACAGTGATTAACATTAAAACTCACTGGGTGGACTCCTCTCGAGAGGGGATCTCATTTTTCTCAACACCCGAATAATTGTATCTTGCCGAATTACGATTATTATTTGTGGCTTGCTGAAAATTTTCCTTTGGCGAACGTTAAGTAAGAATTCATGGCAAACACCTGAGGGGAGAAATCCGAGTTTAATGTTTACATTTTTCATTACTGGGTTTTCTCCTCCATGGTGCGTTACCATCAAATATACAAGTTTGCCAGATTGCAAATATTTTTATATGTTTCGTGCTTTATAATTTCGGTTATCCGTTAATACTATTTTATGGTGCCAGTTGAAATATAAGTTCACGGAATCACCTTCGAGGTGAGATCATGACCGTGATGTAAATTTTAGCTTCACTGGGTGGTCTCCTCTCGGAGGCGGTTTTCATTCAACAGAAGAAAGAGGATACACAAAAATAATTGCGTTCTAGGATTTCTTTTCCACCAGTTGAAATAATAATGTGCGCACTTGAGAGGCGATTGCCAAGTTAATGTTTTATTTTTCATTACTGGGTTTTCTCCTTCATGGCGCGTGATACTTATACCCTCGACTGTTAAGAAATAAAATTTTCTTATGTGGGCTTTGGTTCCACTTCTCTTTGGCTTTGCCCTATTTGGAACTGATAAAGCTATTGAGTGGTGGCACCGCGGCCATTTCATCGATAATACAATGTATTAGTCCAGAAGTTAAAATTCGTTAATATTGCAAGTTTTTGAAATCATGAAGGGAAACACTCCAATTCTTGGTGTTCGTGGTTAAGTTTTTCTGGTTTACTATTTTGGATGTAGGGAATTCATGTCAATGCTTTTATGTAAGAAAATTATATTTTTAAAATGATACGTAAGCCGTTTCTTTTAAGGAAAAGAAGTTCATTTTGTAATTTCATTTTCATTGGATATTGTTGAAGTTGTCATGCTGTAACCAAATGTGCGGGCGAGTGGGAAGTAACTTGTTTCCCTCCCACTCCACCGACTGAAATTTGAGACACCTGGGACGTTGATAACTTTCATTTGCTTGTTTGCTGTCTGAGACGAAGGTTGTAAAGTTTCCGATTGCAGTGTTTGTAAATCTGTACTGTGATATAGTGTAGGATAAACTTGATCCTTACTTATGAAATAGAAGAAAATGGTACGTATATTTACTAGGGATTCATCAGACGTGGATAGATTTTTGCGTTATTTACTTTCGTTTATGTTTAAATGTAGTTTTATCAAATTTTTCAGTATGTTATTTTAAAAGGAAATGTGTTGGGACCTCTTTGGAGGCGAGCTCATTACAGTGATTAACATTAAAACTCACTGGGTGGACTCCTCTCGAGAGGGGATCTCATTTTTCTCAACACCCGAATAATTGTATCTTGCCGAATTACGATTATTATTTGTGGCTTGCTGAAAATTTTCCTTTGGCGAACGTTAAGTAAGAATTCATGGCAAACACCTGAGGGGAGAAATCCGAGTTTAATGTTTACATTTTTCATTACTGGGTTTTCTCCTCCATGGTGCGTTACCATCAAATATACAAGTTTGCCAGATTGCAAATATTTTTATATGTTTCGTGCTTTATAATTTCGGTTATCCGTTAATACTATTTTATGGTGCCAGTTGAAATATAAGTTCACGGAATCACCTTCGAGGTGAGATCATGACGGTGATGTAAATTTTAGCTTCACTGGGTGGTCTCCTCTCGGAGGCGGTTTTCATTCAACAGAAGAAAGAGGATACACAAAAATAATTGTGTTCTAGGATTTCTTTTCCACCAGTTGAAATAATAATGTGCGCACTTGAGAGGCGATTGCCAAGTTAATGTTTTATTTTTCATTACTGGGTTTTCTCCTTCATGGCGCGTGATGCTTATACCCTCGACTGTTAAGAAATAAAATTTTCTTATGTGGGCTTTGGTTCCTCTTCTCTTTGGCTTTGCCCTATTTGGAACTGATAAAGCTATTGAGTGGTGGCACCGCGGCCATTTCATCGATAATACAATGTATTAGTCCAGAAGTTAAAATTCGTTAATATTGCAAGTTTTTGAAATCATGAAGGGAAACACTCCAATTCTTGGTGTTTGTGGTTAAGTTTTTCTGTTTTACTATTTTGGATGTAGGGAATTCATGTCAATGCTTTTATGTAAGAAAATTATATTTTTAAAATGATACGTAAGCCGTTTCTTTTAAGGAAAAGAAGTTCCTTTTGTAATTTCATTTTCATTGGATATTGTTGAAGTTGTCATGCTGTAACCAAATGTGCGGGCGAGTGGGAAGTAACTTGTTTCCCTCCCACTCCACCGACTGAAATTTGAGACACCTGGGACGTTGATAACTTTCATTTGCTTGTTTGCTGTCTGAGACGAAGGTTGTAAAGTTTCCGATTGCAGTGTTTGTAAATCTGTACTGTGATATAGTGTAGGATAAACTTGATCCTTACTTATGAAATAGAAGAAAATGGTACGTATATTTACTAGGGATTCATCAGACGTGCATAGATTTTTGCGTTATTTACTTTCGTTTATGTTTAAATGTAGTTTTATCAAATTTTTCAGTATGTTATTTTAAAAGGAAATGTGTTGGGACCTCTTTGGAGGCGAGCTCATTACAGTGCGGATCTCATTTTTGTCAATACCCGAGTAATTGTATCTTGCCGAATTACGATTATTATTTGTGGCGTGCTGAAAATTTTTCTTTGGCGAACGTTAAGCAAGAATTCATGGCAAACACCTGAGGGGAGAAATCCGAGTTTAATGTTTACATTTTTCATTACTGGGTTTTCTCCTCCATGGTGCGTTACCATCAAATATACAAGTTTGCCAGATTGCAAATATTTTTATATGTTTCGTGCTTTATAATTTCGGTTATCCGTTAATACTATTTTATGGTGCCAGTTGAAATATAAGTTCACGGAATCACCTTCGAGGTGAGATCATGACGGTGATGTAAATTTTAGCTTCACTGGGTGGTCTCCTCTCGGAGGCGGTTTTCATTCAACAGAAGAAAGAGGATACACAAAAATAATTGTGTTCTAGGATTTCTTTTCCACCAGTTGAAATAATAATGTGCGCACTTGAGAGGCGATTGCCAAGTTAAGGTTTTTTTTTCATTACTGGGTTTTCTCCTTCATGGCGCGTGATGCTTATACCCTCGACTGTTAAGAAATAAAATTTTCTTATGTGGGCTTTGGTTCCACTTCTCTTTGGATTTGTCCTATTTGGAACTGATAAAGCTATTGAGTGGTGGCACCGCGGCCATTTCATCGATAATACAATGTATTAGTCCAGAAGTTAAAATTCGTTAATATTGCAAATTTTTAAAATCTTGAAGGGAAACACTCCCATTCTTGGTGTTCGTGGTTAAATTTTTCTGTTTTACTATTTTGGATGTAGGGAATTCATGTCAATGCTTTTATGTAAGAAAATTATATTTTTAATATGATACGTAAGCCGTTTCTTTTAAGGAAAAGAAGTTCCTTTTGTAATTTCATTTTCATTGGATATTGTTGAAGTTGTCATGCTGTAACCAAATGTGCGGGCGAGTGGGAAGTAACTTGTTTCCCTCCCACTCCACCGACTGAAATTTGAGACACCTGGGACGTTGATAACTTTCATTTGCTTCTTTGCTGTCTGAGACGAAGGTTGTAAAGTTTCCGATTGCAGTGTTTGTAAATCTGTACTGTGATATAGTTTAGGATAAAGTTGATCCTTACTTATGAAATAGAAGAAAATGGTACGTATATTTAGTAGGGATTCATCAGATGTGGATAGATTTTTGCGTTATTTACTTTCGTTTATGTTTAAATGTAGTTTTATCAAAATTTTCAGTATGTTATTTTAAAAGGAAATGTGTTGGGACCTCTTTGGAGGCGAGCTCATTACAGTGATTAACATTAAAACTCACTGGGTGGACTCCTCTCGAGAGGGGATCTCATTTTTCTCAACACCCGAATAATTGTATCTTGCCGAATTACGATTATTATTTGTGGCTTGCTGAAAATTTTCCTTTGGCGAACGTTAAGTAAGAATTCATGGCAAACACCTGAGGGGAGAAATCCGATTTTAATGTTTACATTTTTCATTACTGGGTTTTCTCCTCCATGGTGCGTTACCATCAAATATACAAGTTTGCCAGATTGCAAATATTTTTATATGTTTCGTGCTTTATAATTTCGGTTATCCGTTAATACTATTTTATGGTGCCAGTTGAAATATAAGTTCACGGAATCACCTTCGAGGTGAGATCATGACGGTGATGTAAATTTTAGCTTCACTGGGTGGTCTCCTCTCGGAGGCGGTTTTCATTCAACAGAAGAAAGAGGATACACAAAAATAATTGTGTTCTAGGATTTCTTTTCCACCAGTTGAAATAATAATGTGCGCACTTGAGAGGCGATTGCCAAGTTAATGTTTTATTTTTCATTACTGGGTTTTCTCCTTCATGGCGCGTGATGCTTATACCCTCGACTGTTAAGAAATAAAATTTTCTTATGTGGGCTTTGGTTCCACTTCTCTTTGGCTTTGCCCTATTTGGAACTGATAAAGCTATTGAGTGGTGGCACCGCGGCCATTTCATCGATAATACAATGTATTAGTCCAGAAGTTAAAATTCGTTAATATTGCAAATTTTTAAAATCTTGAAGGGAAACACTCCCATTCTTGGTGTTCGTGGTTAAATTTTTCTGGTTTACTATTTTGGATGTAGGGAATTCATGTCAATGCTTTTATGTAAGAAAATTATATTTTTAAAATGATACGTAAGCCGTTTCTTTTAAGGAAAAGAAGTTCCTTTTGTAATTTCATTTTCATTGGATATTGTTGAAGTTGTCATGCTGTAACCAAATGTGAAGGCGAGTGGAAAGTAACTTGTTTCCCTCCCACTCCACCGACTGAAATTTGAGACACCTGGGACGTTGATAACTTTCATTTGCTTGTTTGCTGTCTGAGACGAAGGTTCTAAAGTTTCCGATTGCAGTGTTTGTAAATCTGTAATGTGATATAGTTTAGGATAAAGTTGATCCTTACTTATGAAATAGAAGAAAATGGTACGTATATTTAGCAGGGATTCATCAGATGTGGATAGATTTTTGCGTTATTTACTTTCGTTTATGTTTAAATGTAGTTTTATCAAAATTTTCAGTATGTTATTTTAAAAGGAAATGTGTTGGGACCTCTTTGGAGGCGAGCTCATTACAGTGATTAACATTAAAACTCACTGGGTGGACTCCTCTCGAGAGGGGATCTCATTTTTCTCAACACCCGAATAATTGTATCTTGCCGAATTACGATTATTATTTGTGGCTTGCTGAAAATTTTCCTTTGGCGAACGTTAAGTAAGAATTCATGGCAAACACCTGAGGGGAGAAATCCGAGTTTAATGTTTACATTTTTCATTACTGGGTTTTCTCCTCCATGGTGCGTTACCATCAAATATACAAGTTTGCCAGATTGCAAATATTTTTATATGTTTCGTGCTTTATAATTTCGGTTATCTGTTAATACTATTTTATGGTGCCAGTTGAAATATAAGTTCACGGAATCACCTTCGAGGTGAGATCATGACCGTGATGTAAATTTTAGCTTCACTGGGTGGTCTCCTCTCGGAGGCGGTTTTCATTCAACAGAAGAAAGAGGATAAACAAAAATAATTGTGTTCTAGGATTTCTTTTCCACCAGTTGAAATAATAATGTGCGCACTTGAGAGGCGATTGCCAAGTTAATGTTTTATTTTTCATTACTGGGTTTTCTCCTTCATGGCGCGTGATGCTTATACCCTCGACTGTTAAGAAATAAAATTTTCTTATGTGGGCTTTGGTTCCACTTCTCTTTGGCTTTGCCCTATTTGGAACTGATAAAGCTATTGAGTGGTGGCACCGCGGCCATTTCATCGATAATACAATGTATTAGTCCAGAAGTTAAAATTCGTTAATATTGCAAGTTTTTGAAATCATGAAGGGAAACACTCCAATTCTTGGTGTTTGTGGTTAAGTTTTTCTGTTTTACTATTTTGGATGTAGGGAATTCATGTCAATGCTTTTATGTAAGAAAATTATATTTTTAAAATGATACGTAAGCGTTTCTTTTAAGGAAAAGAAGTTCCTTTTGTAATTTCATTTTCATTGGATATTGTTGAAGTTGTCATGCTGTAACCAAATGTGCGGGCGAGTGGGAAGTAACTTGTTTCCCTCCCACTCCACCGACTGAAATTTGAGACACCTGGGACGTTGATAACTTTCATTTGCTTGTTTGCTGTCTGAGACGAAGGTTGTAAAGTTTCCGATTGCAGTGTTTGTAAATCTGTACTGTGATATAGTGTAGGATAAACTTGATCCTTACTTATGAAATAGAAGAAAATGGTACGTATATTTAGTAGGGATTCATCAGACGTGGATAGATTTTTGCGTTATTTACTTTCGTTTATGTTTAAATGTAGTTTTATCAAATTTTTCAGTATGTTATTTTAAAAGGAAATGTGTTGGGACCTCTTTGGAGGCGAGCTCGTTACAGTGCGGATCTCATTTTTGTCAATACCCGAGTAATTGTATCTTGCCGAATTACGATTATTATTTGTGGCGTGCTGAAAATTTTTCTTTGGCGAACGTTAAGCAAGAATTCATGGCAAACACCTGAGGGGAGAAATCCGAGTTTAATGTTTACATTTTTCATTACTGGGTTTTCTCCTCCATGGTGCGTTACCATCAAATATACAAGTTTGCCAGATTGCAAATATTTTTATATGTTTCGTGCTTTATAATTTCGGTTATCTGTTAATACTATTTTATGGTGCCAGTTGAAATATAAGTTCACGGAATCACCTTCGAGGTGAGATCATGACCGTGATGTAAATTTTAGCTTCACTGGGTGGTCTCCTCTCGGAGGCGGTTTTCATTCAACAGAAGAAAGAGGATACACAAAAATAATTGTGTTCTAGGATTTCTTTTCCACCAGTTGAAATAATAATGTGCGCACTTGAGAGGCGATTGCCAAGTTAATGTTTTATTTTTCATTACTGGGTTTTCTCCTTCATGGCGCGTGATGCTTATACCCTCGACTGTTAAGAAATAAAATTTTCTTATGTGGGCTTTGGTTCCACTTCTCTTTGGCTTTGCCCTATTTGGAACTGATAAAGCTATTGAGTGGTGGCACCGCGGCCATTTCATCGATAATACAATGTATTAGTCCAGAAGTTAAAATTCGTTAATATTGCAAGTTTTTGAAATCATGAAGGGAAACACTCCAATTCTTGGTGTTTGTGGTTAAGTTTTTCTGTTTTACTATTTTGGATGTAGGGAATTCATGTCAATGCTTTTATGTAAGAAAATTATATTTTTAAAATGATACGTAAGCGTTTCTTTTAAGGAAAAGAAGTTCCTTTTGTAATTTCATTTTCATTGGATATTGTTGAAGTTGTCATGCTGTAACCAAATGTGCGGGCGAGTGGGAAGTAACTTGTTTCCCTCCCACTCCACCGACTGAAATTTGAGACACCTGGGACGTTGATAACTTTCATTTGCTTGTTTGCTGTCTGAGACGAAGGTTGTAAAGTTTCCGATTGCAGTGTTTGTAAATCTGTACTGTGATATAGTGTAGGATAAACTTGATCCTTACTTATGAAATAGAAGAAAATGGTACGTATATTTAGTAGGGATTCATCAGACGTGGATAGATTTTTGCGTTATTTACTTTCGTTTATGTTTAAATGTAGTTTTATCAAATTTTTCAGTATGTTATTTTAAAAGGAAATGTGTTGGGACCTCTTTGGAGGCGAGCTCATTACAGTGATTAACATTAAAACTCACTGGGTGGACTCCTCTCGAGAGGGGATCTCATTTTTCTCAACACCCGAATAATTGTATCTTGCCGAATTACGATTATTATTTGTGGCTTGCTGAAAATTTTCCTTTGGCGAACGTTAAGTAAGAATTCATGGCAAACACCTGAGGGGAGAAATCCGAGTTTAATGTTTACATTTTTCATTACTGGGTTTTCTCCTCCATGGTGCGTTACCATCAAATATACAAGTTTGCCAGATTGCAAATATTTTTATATGTTTCGTGCTTTATAATTTCGGTTATCCGTTAATACTATTTTATGGTGCCAGTTGAAATATAAGTTCACGGAATCACCTTCGAGGTGAGATCATGACCGTGATGTAAATTTTAGCTTCACTGGGTGGTCTCCTCTCGGAGGCGGTTTTCATTCAACAGAAGAAAGAGGATACACAAAAATAATTGCGTTCTAGGATTTCTTTTCCACCAGTTGAAATAATAATGTGCGCACTTGAGAGGCGATTGCCAAGTTAATGTTTTATTTTTCATTACTGGGTTTTCTCCTTCATGGCGCGTGATACTTATACCCTCGACTGTTAAGAAATAAAATTTTCTTATGTGGGCTTTGGTTCCACTTCTCTTTGGCTTTGCCCTATTTGGAACTGATAAAGCTATTGAGTGGTGGCACCGCGGCCATTTCATCGATAATACAATGTATTAGTCCAGAAGTTAAAATTCGTTAATATTGCAAGTTTTTGAAATCATGAAGGGAAACACTCCAATTCTTGGTGTTCGTGGTTAAGTTTTTCTGGTTTACTATTTTGGATGTAGGGAATTCATGTCAATGCTTTTATGTAAGAAAATTATATTTTTAAAATGATACGTAAGCCGTTTCTTTTAAGGAAAAGAAGTTCATTTTGTAATTTCATTTTCATTGGATATTGTTGAAGTTGTCATGCTGTAACCAAATGTGCGGGCGAGTGGGAAGTAACTTGTTTCCCTCCCACTCCACCGACTGAAATTTGAGACACCTGGGACGTTGATAACTTTCATTTGCTTGTTTGCTGTCTGAGACGAAGGTTGTAAAGTTTCCGATTGCAGTGTTTGTAAATCTGTACTGTGATATAGTGTAGGATAAACTTGATCCTTACTTATGAAATAGAAGAAAATGGTACGTATATTTACTAGGGATTCATCAGACGTGGATAGATTTTTGCGTTATTTACTTTCGTTTATGTTTAAATGTAGTTTTATCAAATTTTTCAGTATGTTATTTTAAAAGGAAATGTGTTGGGACCTCTTTGGAGGCGAGCTCATTACAGTGATTAACATTAAAACTCACTGGGTGGACTCCTCTCGAGAGGGGATCTCATTTTTCTCAACACCCGAATAATTGTATCTTGCCGAATTACGATTATTATTTGTGGCTTGCTGAAAATTTTCCTTTGGCGAACGTTAAGTAAGAATTCATGGCAAACACCTGAGGGGAGAAATCCGAGTTTAATGTTTACATTTTTCATTACTGGGTTTTCTCCTCCATGGTGCGTTACCATCAAATATACAAGTTTGCCAGATTGCAAATATTTTTATATGTTTCGTGCTTTATAATTTCGGTTATCCGTTAATACTATTTTATGGTGCCAGTTGAAATATAAGTTCACGGAATCACCTTCGAGGTGAGATCATGACGGTGATGTAAATTTTAGCTTCACTGGGTGGTCTCCTCTCGGAGGCGGTTTTCATTCAACAGAAGAAAGAGGATACACAAAAATAATTGTGTTCTAGGATTTCTTTTCCACCAGTTGAAATAATAATGTGCGCACTTGAGAGGCGATTGCAAAGATAATGTTTTATTTTTCATTACTGGGTTTTCTCCTTCATGGCGCGTGATGCTTATACCCTCGACTGTTAAGAAATAAAATTTTCTTATGTGGGCTTTGGTTCCACTTCTCTTTGGCTTTGCCCTATTTGGAACTGATAAAGCTATTGAGTGGTGGCACCGCGGCCATTTCATCGATAATACAATGTATTAGTCCAGAAGTTAAAATTCGTTAATATTGCAAATTTTTAAAATCTTGAAGGGAAACACTCCCATTCTTGGTGTTCGTGGTTAAATTTTTCTGGTTTACTATTTTGGATGTAGGGAATTCATGTCAATGCTTTTATGTAAGAAAATTATATTTTTAAAATGATACGTAAGCCGTTTCTTTTAAGGAAAAGAAGTTCCTTTTGTAATTTCATTTTCATTGGATATTGTTGAAGTTGTCATGCTGTAACCAAATGTGAAGGCGAGTGGAAAGTAACTTGTTTCCCTCCCACTCCACCGACTGAAATTTGAGACACCTGGGACGTTGATAACTTTCATTTGCTTGTTTGCTGTCTGAGACGAAGGTTCTAAAGTTTCCGATTGCAGTGTTTGTAAATCTGTACTGTGATATAGTTTAGGATAAAGTTGATCCTTACTTATGAAATAGAAGAAAATGGTACGTATATTTAGTAGGGATTCATCAGATGTGGATAGATTTTTGCGTTATTTACTTTCGTTTATGTTTAAATGTAGTTTTATCAAAATTTTCAGTATGTTATTTTAAAAGGAAATGTGTTGGGACCTCTTTGGAGGCGAGCTCATTACAGTGATTAACATTAAAACTCACTGGGTGGACTCCTCTCGAGAGGGGATCTCATTTTTCTCAACACCCGAATAATTGTATCTTGCCGAATTACGATTATTATTTGTGGCTTGCTGAAAATTTTCCTTTGGCGAACGTTAAGAAAGAATTTATGGCAAACACCTGAGGGGAGAAATCCGAGTTTAATGTTTACATTTTTCATTACTGGGTTTTCTCCTCCATGGTGCGTTACCATCAAATATACAAGTTTGCCAGATTGCAAATATTTTTATATGTTTCGTGCTTTATAATTTCGGTTATCCGTTAATACTATTTTATGGTGCCAGTTGAAATATAAGTTCACGGAATCACCTTCGAGGTGAGATCATGACCGTGATGTAAATTTTAGCTTCACTGGGTGGTCTCCTCTCGGAGGCGGTTTTCATTCAACAGAAGAAAGAGGATACACAAAAATAATTGCGTTCTAGGATTTCTTTTCCACCAGTTGAAATAATAATGTGCGCACTTGAGAGGCGATTGCCAAGTTAATGTTTTATTTTTCATTACTGGGTTTTCTCCTTCATGGCGCGTGATACTTATACCCTCGACTGTTAAGAAATAAAATTTTCTTATGTGGGCTTTGGTTCCACTTCTCTTTGGCTTTGCCCTATTTGGAACTGATAAAGCTATTGAGTGGTGGCACCGCGGCCATTTCATCGATAATACAATGTATTAGTCCAGAAGTTAAAATTCGTTAATATTGCAAGTTTTTGAAATCATGAAGGGAAACACTCCAATTCTTGGTGTTCGTGGTTAAGTTTTTCTGGTTTACTATTTTGGATGTAGGGAATTCATGTCAATGCTTTTATGTAAGAAAATTATATTTTTAAAATGATACGTAAGCCGTTTCTTTTAAGGAAAAGAAGTTCATTTTGTAATTTCATTTTCATTGGATATTGTTGAAGTTGTCATGCTGTAACCAAATGTGCGGGCGAGTGGGAAGTAACTTGTTTCCCTCCCACTCCACCGACTGAAATTTGAGACACCTGGGACGTTGATAACTTTCATTTGCTTGTTTGCTGTCTGAGACGAAGGTTGTAAAGTTTCCGATTGCAGTGTTTGTAAATCTGTACTGTGATATAGTGTAGGATAAACTTGATCCTTACTTATGAAATAGAAGAAAATGGTACGTATATTTACTAGGGATTCATCAGACGTGGATAGATTTTTGCGTTATTTACTTTCGTTTATGTTTAAATGTAGTTTTATCAAATTTTTCAGTATGTTATTTTAAAAGGAAATGTGTTGGGACCTCTTTGGAGGCGAGCTCATTACAGTGATTAACATTAAAACTCACTGGGTGGACTCCTCTCGAGAGGGGATCTCATTTTTCTCAACACCCGAATAATTGTATCTTGCCGAATTACGATTATTATTTGTGGCTTGCTGAAAATTTTCCTTTGGCGAACGTTAAGTAAGAATTCATGGCAAACACCTGAGGGGAGAAATCCGAGTTTAATGTTTACATTTTTCATTACTGGGTTTTCTCCTCCATGGTGCGTTACCATCAAATATACAAGTTTGCCAGATTGCAAATATTTTTATATGTTTCGTGCTTTATAATTTCGGTTATCCGTTAATACTATTTTATGGTGCCAGTTGAAATATAAGTTCACGGAATCACCTTCGAGGTGAGATCATGACGGTGATGTAAATTTTAGCTTCACTGGGTGGTCTCCTCTCGGAGGCGGTTTTCATTCAACAGAAGAAAGAGGATACACAAAAATAATTGTGTTCTAGGATTTCTTTTCCACCAGTTGAAATAATAATGTGCGCACTTGAGAGGCGATTGCCAAGTTAATGTTTTATTTTTCATTACTGGGTTTTCTCCTTCATGGCGCGTGATGCTTATACCCTCGACTGTTAAGAAATAAAATTTTCTTATGTGGGCTTTGGTTCCTCTTCTCTTTGGCTTTGCCCTATTTGGAACTGATAAAGCTATTGAGTGGTGGCACCGCGGCCATTTCATCGATAATACAATGTATTAGTCCAGAAGTTAAAATTCGTTAATATTGCAAGTTTTTGAAATCATGAAGGGAAACACTCCAATTCTTGGTGTTTGTGGTTAAGTTTTTCTGTTTTACTATTTTGGATGTAGGGAATTCATGTCAATGCTTTTATGTAAGAAAATTATATTTTTAAAATGATACGTAAGCCGTTTCTTTTAAGGAAAAGAAGTTCCTTTTGTAATTTCATTTTCATTGGATATTGTTGAAGTTGTCATGCTGTAACCAAATGTGCGGGCGAGTGGGAAGTAACTTGTTTCCCTCCCACTCCACCGACTGAAATTTGAGACACCTGGGACGTTGATAACTTTCATTTGCTTGTTTGCTGTCTGAGACGAAGGTTGTAAAGTTTCCGATTGCAGTGTTTGTAAATCTGTACTGTGATATAGTGTAGGATAAACTTGATCCTTACTTATGAAATAGAAGAAAATGGTACGTATATTTACTAGGGATTCATCAGACGTGGATAGATTTTTGCGTTATTTACTTTCGTTTATGTTTAAATGTAGTTTTATCAAATTTTTCAGTATGTTATTTTAAAAGGAAATGTGTTGGGACCTCTTTGGAGGCGAGCTCGTTACAGTGCGGATCTCATTTTTGTCAATACCCGAGTAATTGTATCTTGCCGAATTACGATTATTATTTGTGGCGTGCTGAAAATTTTTCTTTGGCGAACGTTAAGCAAGAATTCATGGCAAACACCTGAGGGGAGAAATCCGAGTTTAATGTTTACATTTTTCATTACTGGGTTTTCTCCTCCATGGTGCGTTACCATCAAATATACAAGTTTGCCAGATTGCAAATATTTTTATATGTTTCGTGCTTTATAATTTCGGTTATCTGTTAATACTATTTTATGGTGCCAGTTGAAATATAAGTTCACGGAATCACCTTCGAGGTGAGATCATGACCGTGATGTAAATTTTAGCTTCACTGGGTGGTCTCCTCTCGGAGGCGGTTTTCATTCAACAGAAGAAAGAGGATACACAAAAATAATTGTGTTCTAGGATTTCTTTTCCACCAGTTGAAATAATAATGTGCGCACTTGAGAGGCGATTGCCAAGTTAATGTTTTATTTTTCATTACTGGGTTTTCTCCTTCATGGCGCGTGATGCTTATACCCTCGACTGTTAAGAAATAAAATTTTCTTATGTGGGCTTTGGTTCCACTTCTCTTTGGCTTTGCCCTATTTGGAACTGATAAAGCTATTGAGTGGTGGCACCGCGGCCATTTCATCGATAATACAATGTATTAGTCCAGAAGTTAAAATTCGTTAATATTGCAAGTTTTTGAAATCTTGAAGGGAAACACTCCCATTCTTGGTGTTCGTGGTTAAATTTTTCTGTTTTACTATTTTGGATGTAGGGAATTCATGTCAATGCTTTTATGTAAGAAAATTATATTTTTAATATAATACGTAAGCCGTTTCTTTTAAGGAAAAGAAGTTCCTTTTGTAATTTCATTTTCATTGGATATTGTTGAAGTTGTCATGCTGTAACCAAATGTGCAGGCGAGTGGGAAGTAACTTGTTTCCCTCCCACTCCACCGACTGAAATTTGAGACACCTGGGACGTTGATAACTTTCATTTGCTTCTTTGCTGTCTGAGACGAAGGTTGTAAAGTTTCCGATTGCAGTGTTTGTAAATCTGTACTGTGATATAGTTTAGGATAAAGTTGATCCTTACTTATGAAATAGAAGAAAATGGTACGTATATTTAGTAGGGATTCATCAGATGTGGATAGATTTTTGCGTTATTTACTTTCGTTTATGTTTAAATGTAGTTTTATCAAAATTTTCAGTATGTTATTTTAAAAGGAAATGTGTTGGGACCTCTTTGGAGGCGAGCTCATTACAGTGATTAACATTAAAACTCACTGGGTGGACTCCTCTCGAGAGGGGATCTCATTTTTCTCAACACCCGAATAATTGTATCTTGCCGAATTACGATTATTATTTGTGGCTTGCTGAAAATTTTCCTTTGGCGAACGTTAAGTAAGAATTCATGGCAAACACCTGAGGGGAGAAATCCGAGTTTAATGTTTACATTTTTCATTACTGGGTTTTCTCCTCCATGGTGCGTTACCATCAAATATACAAGTTTGCCAGATTGCAAATATTTTTATATGTTTCGTGCTTTATAATTTCGGTTATCCGTTAATACTATTTTATGGTGCCAGTTGAAATATAAGTTCACGGAATCACCTTCGAGGTGAGATCATGACGGTGATGTAAATTTTAGCTTCACTGGGTGGTCTCCTCTCGGAGGCGGTTTTCATTCAACAGAAGAAAGAGGATACACAAAAATAATTGTGTTCTAGGATTTCTTTTCCACCAGTTGAAATAATAATGTGCGCACTTGAGAGGCGATTGCCAAGTTAATGTTTTATTTTTCATTACTGGGTTTTCTCCTTCATGGCGCGTGATGCTTATACCCTCGACTGTTAAGAAATAAAATTTTCTTATGTGGGCTTTGGTTCCACTTCTCTTTGGCTTTGCCCTATTTGGAACTGATAAAGCTATTGAGTGGTGGCACCGCGGCCATTTCATCGATAATACAATGTATTAGTCCAGAAGTTAAAATTCGTTAATATTGCAAATTTTTAAAATCTTGAAGGGAAACACTCCCATTCTTGGTGTTCGTGGTTAAATTTTTCTGGTTTACTATTTTGGATGTAGGGAATTCATGTCAATGCTTTTATGTAAGAAAATTATATTTTTAAAATGATACGTAAGCCGTTTCTTTTAAGGAAAAGAAGTTCCTTTTGTAATTTCATTTTCATTGGATATTGTTGAAGTTGTCATGCTGTAACCAAATGTGAAGGCGAGTGGAAAGTAACTTGTTTCCCTCCCACTCCACCGACTGAAATTTGAGACACCTGGGACGTTGATAACTTTCATTTGCTTGTTTGCTGTCTGAGACGAAGGTTCTAAAGTTTCCGATTGCAGTGTTTGTAAATCTGTAATGTGATATAGTTTAGGATAAAGTTGATCCTTACTTATGAAATAGAAGAAAATGGTACGTATATTTAGCAGGGATTCATCAGATGTGGATAGATTTTTGCGTTATTTACTTTCGTTTATGTTTAAATGTAGTTTTATCAAAATTTTCAGTATGTTATTTTAAAAGGAAATGTGTTGGGACCTCTTTGGAGGCGAGCTCATTACAGTGATTAACATTAAAACTCACTGGGTGGACTCCTCTCGAGAGGGGATCTCATTTTTCTCAACACCCGAATAATTGTATCTTGCCGAATTACGATTATTATTTGTGGCTTGCTGAAAATTTTCCTTTGGCGAACGTTAAGTAAGAATTCATGGCAAACACCTGAGGGGAGAAATCCGAGTTTAATGTTTACATTTTTCATTACTGGGTTTTCTCCTCCATGGTGCGTTACCATCAAATATACAAGTTTGCCAGATTGCAAATATTTTTATATGTTTCGTGCTTTATAATTTCGGTTATCTGTTAATACTATTTTATGGTGCCAGTTGAAATATAAGTTCACGGAATCACCTTCGAGGTGAGATCATGACCGTGATGTAAATTTTAGCTTCACTGGGTGGTCTCCTCTCGGAGGCGGTTTTCATTCAACAGAAGAAAGAGGATAAACAAAAATAATTGTGTTCTAGGATTTCTTTTCCACCAGTTGAAATAATAATGTGCGCACTTGAGAGGCGATTGCCAAGTTAATGTTTTATTTTTCATTACTGGGTTTTCTCCTTCATGGCGCGTGATGCTTATACCCTCGACTGTTAAGAAATAAAATTTTCTTATGTGGGCTTTGGTTCCACTTCTCTTTGGCTTTGCCCTATTTGGAACTGATAAAGCTATTGAGTGGTGGCACCGCGGCCATTTCATCGATAATACAATGTATTAGTCCAGAAGTTAAAATTCGTTAATATTGCAAGTTTTTGAAATCATGAAGGGAAACACTCCAATTCTTGGTGTTTGTGGTTAAGTTTTTCTGTTTTACTATTTTGGATGTAGGGAATTCATGTCAATGCTTTTATGTAAGAAAATTATATTTTTAAAATGATACGTAAGCGTTTCTTTTAAGGAAAAGAAGTTCCTTTTGTAATTTCATTTTCATTGGATATTGTTGAAGTTGTCATGCTGTAACCAAATGTGCGGGCGAGTGGGAAGTAACTTGTTTCCCTCCCACTCCACCGACTGAAATTTGAGACACCTGGGACGTTGATAACTTTCATTTGCTTGTTTGCTGTCTGAGACGAAGGTTGTAAAGTTTCCGATTGCAGTGTTTGTAAATCTGTACTGTGATATAGTGTAGGATAAACTTGATCCTTACTTATGAAATAGAAGAAAATGGTACGTATATTTAGTAGGGATTCATCAGACGTGGATAGATTTTTGCGTTATTTACTTTCGTTTATGTTTAAATGTAGTTTTATCAAATTTTTCAGTATGTTATTTTAAAAGGAAATGTGTTGGGACCTCTTTGGAGGCGAGCTCGTTACAGTGCGGATCTCATTTTTGTCAATACCCGAGTAATTGTATCTTGCCGAATTACGATTATTATTTGTGGCGTGCTGAAAATTTTTCTTTGGCGAACGTTAAGCAAGAATTCATGGCAAACACCTGAGGGGAGAAATCCGAGTTTAATGTTTACATTTTTCATTACTGGGTTTTCTCCTCCATGGTGCGTTACCATCAAATATACAAGTTTGCCAGATTGCAAATATTTTTATATGTTTCGTGCTTTATAATTTCGGTTATCTGTTAATACTATTTTATGGTGCCAGTTGAAATATAAGTTCACGGAATCACCTTCGAGGTGAGATCATGACCGTGATGTAAATTTTAGCTTCACTGGGTGGTCTCCTCTCGGAGGCGGTTTTCATTCAACAGAAGAAAGAGGATACACAAAAATAATTGTGTTCTAGGATTTCTTTTCCACCAGTTGAAATAATAATGTGCGCACTTGAGAGGCGATTGCCAAGTTAATGTTTTATTTTTCATTACTGGGTTTTCTCCTTCATGGCGCGTGATGCTTATACCCTCGACTGTTAAGAAATAAAATTTTCTTATGTGGGCTTTGGTTCCACTTCTCTTTGGCTTTGCCCTATTTGGAACTGATAAAGCTATTGAGTGGTGGCACCGCGGCCATTTCATCGATAATACAATGTATTAGTCCAGAAGTTAAAATTCGTTAATATTGCAAGTTTTTGAAATCATGAAGGGAAACACTCCAATTCTTGGTGTTTGTGGTTAAGTTTTTCTGTTTTACTATTTTGGATGTAGGGAATTCATGTCAATGCTTTTATGTAAGAAAATTATATTTTTAAAATGATACGTAAGCGTTTCTTTTAAGGAAAAGAAGTTCCTTTTGTAATTTCATTTTCATTGGATATTGTTGAAGTTGTCATGCTGTAACCAAATGTGCGGGCGAGTGGGAAGTAACTTGTTTCCCTCCCACTCCACCGACTGAAATTTGAGACACCTGGGACGTTGATAACTTTCATTTGCTTGTTTGCTGTCTGAGACGAAGGTTGTAAAGTTTCCGATTGCAGTGTTTGTAAATCTGTACTGTGATATAGTGTAGGATAAACTTGATCCTTACTTATGAAATAGAAGAAAATGGTACGTATATTTAGTAGGGATTCATCAGACGTGGATAGATTTTTGCGTTATTTACTTTCGTTTATGTTTAAATGTAGTTTTATCAAATTTTTCAGTATGTTATTTTAAAAGGAAATGTGTTGGGACCTCTTTGGAGGCGAGCTCATTACAGTGATTAACATTAAAACTCACTGGGTGGACTCCTCTCGAGAGGGGATCTCATTTTTCTCAACACCCGAATAATTGTATCTTGCCGAATTACGATTATTATTTGTGGCTTGCTGAAAATTTTCCTTTGGCGAACGTTAAGTAAGAATTCATGGCAAACACCTGAGGGGAGAAATCCGAGTTTAATGTTTACATTTTTCATTACTGGGTTTTCTCCTCCATGGTGCGTTACCATCAAATATACAAGTTTGCCAGATTGCAAATATTTTTATATGTTTCGTGCTTTATAATTTCGGTTATCCGTTAATACTATTTTATGGTGCCAGTTGAAATATAAGTTCACGGAATCACCTTCGAGGTGAGATCATGACCGTGATGTAAATTTTAGCTTCACTGGGTGGTCTCCTCTCGGAGGCGGTTTTCATTCAACAGAAGAAAGAGGATACACAAAAATAATTGCGTTCTAGGATTTCTTTTCCACCAGTTGAAATAATAATGTGCGCACTTGAGAGGCGATTGCCAAGTTAATGTTTTATTTTTCATTACTGGGTTTTCTCCTTCATGGCGCGTGATACTTATACCCTCGACTGTTAAGAAATAAAATTTTCTTATGTGGGCTTTGGTTCCACTTCTCTTTGGCTTTGCCCTATTTGGAACTGATAAAGCTATTGAGTGGTGGCACCGCGGCCATTTCATCGATAATACAATGTATTAGTCCAGAAGTTAAAATTCGTTAATATTGCAAGTTTTTGAAATCATGAAGGGAAACACTCCAATTCTTGGTGTTCGTGGTTAAGTTTTTCTGGTTTACTATTTTGGATGTAGGGAATTCATGTCAATGCTTTTATGTAAGAAAATTATATTTTTAAAATGATACGTAAGCCGTTTCTTTTAAGGAAAAGAAGTTCATTTTGTAATTTCATTTTCATTGGATATTGTTGAAGTTGTCATGCTGTAACCAAATGTGCGGGCGAGTGGGAAGTAACTTGTTTCCCTCCCACTCCACCGACTGAAATTTGAGACACCTGGGACGTTGATAACTTTCATTTGCTTGTTTGCTGTCTGAGACGAAGGTTGTAAAGTTTCCGATTGCAGTGTTTGTACATCTGTACTGTGATATAGTGTAGGATAAACTTGATCCTTACTTATGAAATAGAAGAAAATGGTACGTATATTTAGTAGGGATTCATCAGACGTGGATAGATTTTTGCGTTATTTACTTTCGTTTATGTTTAAATGTAGTTTTATCAAATTTTTCAGTATGTTATTTTAAAAGGAAATGTGTTGGGACCTCTTTGGAGGCGAGCTCATTACAGTGATTAACATTAAAACTCACTGGGTGGACTCCTCTCGAGAGGGGATCTCATTTTTCTCAACACCCGAATAATTGTATCTTGCCGAATTACGATTATTATTTGTGGCTTGCTGAAAATTTTCCTTTGGCGAACGTTAAGTAAGAATTCATGGCAAACACCTGAGGGGAGAAATCCGAGTTTAATGTTTACATTTTTCATTACTGGGTTTTCTCCTCCATGGTGCGTTACCATCAAATATACAAGTTTGCCAGATTGCAAATATTTTTATATGTTTCGTGCTTTATAATTTCGGTTATCCGTTAATACTATTTTATGGTGCCAGTTGAAATATAAGTTCACGGAATCACCTTCGAGGTGAGATCATGACGGTGATGTAAATTTTAGCTTCACTGGGTGGTCTCCTCTCGGAGGCGGTTTTCATTCAACAGAAGAAAGAGGATACACAAAAATAATTGTGTTCTAGGATTTCTTTTCCACCAGTTGAAATAATAATGTGCGCACTTGAGAGGCGATTGCAAAGATAATGTTTTATTTTTCATTACTGGGTTTTCTCCTTCATGGCGCGTGATGCTTATACCCTCGACTGTTAAGAAATAAAATTTTCTTATGTGGGCTTTGGTTCCACTTCTCTTTGGCTTTGCCCTATTTGGAACTGATAAAGCTATTGAGTGGTGGCACCGCGGCCATTTCATCGATAATACAATGTATTAGTCCAGAAGTTAAAATTCGTTAATATTGCAAATTTTTAAAATCTTGAAGGGAAACACTCCCATTCTTGGTGTTCGTGGTTAAATTTTTCTGGTTTACTATTTTGGATGTAGGGAATTCATGTCAATGCTTTTATGTAAGAAAATTATATTTTTAAAATGATACGTAAGCCGTTTCTTTTAAGGAAAAGAAGTTCCTTTTGTAATTTCATTTTCATTGGATATTGTTGAAGTTGTCATGCTGTAACCAAATGTGAAGGCGAGTGGAAAGTAACTTGTTTCCCTCCCACTCCACCGACTGAAATTTGAGACACCTGGGACGTTGATAACTTTCATTTGCTTGTTTGCTGTCTGAGACGAAGGTTCTAAAGTTTCCGATTGCAGTGTTTGTAAATCTGTACTGTGATATAGTTTAGGATAAAGTTGATCCTTACTTATGAAATAGAAGAAAATGGTACGTATATTTAGTAGGGATCATCAGATGTGGATAGATTTTTGCGTTATTTACTTTCGTTTATGTTTAAATGTAGTTTTATCAAAATTTTCAGTATGTTATTTTAAAAGGAAATGTGTTGGGACCTCTTTGGAGGCGAGCTCATTACAGTGATTAACATTAAAACTCACTGGGTGGACTCCTCTCGAGAGGGGATCTCATTTTTCTCAACACCCGAATAATTGTATCTTGCCGAATTACGATTATTATTTGTGGCTTGCTGAAAATTTTCCTTTGGCGAACGTTAAGAAAGAATTCATGGCAAACACCTGAGGGGAGAAATCCGAGTTTAATGTTTACATTTTTCATTACTGGGTTTTCTCCTCCATGGTGCGTTACCATCAAATATACAAGTTTGCCAGATTGCAAATATTTTTATATGTTTCGTGCTTTATAATTTCGGTTATCCGCTAATACTATTTTATGGTGCCAGTTGAAATATAAGTTCACGGAATCACCTTCGAGGTGAGATCATGACCGTGATGTAAATTTTAGCTTCACTGGGTGGTCTCCTCTCGGAGGCGGTTTTCATTCAACAGAAGAAAGAGGATACACAAAAATAATTGCGTTCTAGGATTTCTTTTCCACCAGTTGAAATAATAATGTGCGCACTTGAGAGGCGATTGCCAAGTTAATGTTTTATTTTTCATTACTGGGTTTTCTCCTTCATGGCGCGTGATACTTATACCCTCGACTGTTAAGAAATAAAATTTTCTTATGTGGGCTTTGGTTCCACTTCTCTTTGGCTTTGCCCTATTTGGAACTGATAAAGCTATTGAGTGGTGGCACCGCGGCCATTTCATCGATAATACAATGTATTAGTCCAGAAGTTAAAATTCGTTAATATTGCAAGTTTTTGAAATCATGAAGGGAAACACTCCAATTCTTGGTGTTCGTGGTTAAGTTTTTCTGGTTTACTATTTTGGATGTAGGGAATTCATGTCAATGCTTTTATGTAAGAAAATTATATTTTTAAAATGATACGTAAGCCGTTTCTTTTAAGGAAAAGAAGTTCATTTTGTAATTTCATTTTCATTGGATATTGTTGAAGTTGTCATGCTGTAACCAAATGTGCGGGCGAGTGGGAAGTAACTTGTTTCCCTCCCACTCCACCGACTGAAATTTGAGACACCTGGGACGTTGATAACTTTCATTTGCTTGTTTGCTGTCTGAGACGAAGGTTGTAAAGTTTCCGATTGCAGTGTTTGTAAATCTGTACTGTGATATAGTGTAGGATAAACTTGATCCTTACTTATGAAATAGAAGAAAATGGTACGTATATTTACTAGGGATTCATCAGACGTGGATAGATTTTTGCGTTATTTACTTTCGTTTATGTTTAAATGTAGTTTTATCAAATTTTTCAGTATGTTATTTTAAAAGGAAATGTGTTGGGACCTCTTTGGAGGCGAGCTCATTACAGTGATTAACATTAAAACTCACAGGGTGGACTCCTCTCGAGAGGGGATCTCATTTTTCTCAACACCCGAATAATTGTATCTTGCCGAATTACGATTATTATTTGTGGCTTGCTGAAAATTTTCCTTTGGCGAACGTTAAGTAAGAATTCATGGCAAACACCTGAGGGGAGAAATCCGAGTTTAATGTTTACATTTTTCATTACTGGGTTTTCTCCTCCATGGTGCGTTACCATCAAATATACAAGTTTGCCAGATTGCAAATATTTTTATATGTTTCGTGCTTTATAATTTCGGTTATCCGTTAATACTATTTTATGGTGCCAGTTGAAATATAAGTTCACGGAATCACCTTCGAGGTGAGATCATGACGGTGATGTAAATTTTAGCTTCACTGGGTGGTCTCCTCTCGGAGGCGGTTTTCATTCAACAGAAGAAAGAGGATACACAAAAATAATTGTGTTCTAGGATTTCTTTTCCACCAGTTGAAATAATAATGTGCGCACTTGAGAGGCGATTGCCAAGTTAATGTTTTATTTTTCATTACTGGGTTTTCTCCTTCATGGCGCGTGATGCTTATACCCTCGACTGTTAAGAAATAAAATTTTCTTATGTGGGCTTTGGTTCCTCTTCTCTTTGGCTTTGCCCTATTTGGAACTGATAAAGCTATTGAGTGGTGGCACCGCGGCCATTTCATCGATAATACAATGTATTAGTCCAGAAGTTAAAATTCGTTAATATTGCAAGTTTTTGAAATCATGAAGGGAAACACTCCAATTCTTGGTGTTTGTGGTTAAGTTTTTCTGTTTTACTATTTTGGATGTAGGGAATTCATGTCAATGCTTTTATGTAAGAAAATTATATTTTTAAAATGATACGTAAGCCGTTTCTTTTAAGGAAAAGAAGTTCCTTTTGTAATTTCATTTTCATTGGATATTGTTGAAGTTGTCATGCTGTAACCAAATGTGCGGGCGAGTGGGAAGTAACTTGTTTCCCTCCCACTCCACCGACTGAAATTTGAGACACCTGGGACGTTGATAACTTTCATTTGCTTGTTTGCTGTCTGAGACGAAGGTTGTAAAGTTTCCGATTGCAGTGTTTGTAAATCTGTACTGTGATATAGTGTAGGATAAACTTGATCCTTACTTATGAAATAGAAGAAAATGGTACGTATATTTACTAGGGATTCATCAGACGTGGATAGATTTTTGCGTTATTTACTTTCGTTTATGTTTAAATGTAGTTTTATCAAATTTTTCAGTATGTTATTTTAAAAGGAAATGTGTTGGGACCTCTTTGGAGGCGAGCTCATTACAGTGCGGATCTCATTTTTGTCAATACCCGAGTAATTGTATCTTGCCGAATTACGATTATTATTTGTGGCGTGCTGAAAATTTTTCTTTGGCGAACGTTAAGCAAGAATTCATGGCAAACACCTGAGGGGAGAAATCCGAGTTTAATGTTTACATTTTTCATTACTGGGTTTTCTCCTCCATGGTGCGTTACCATCAAATATACAAGTTTGCCAGATTGCAAATATTTTTATATGTTTCGTGCTTTATAATTTCGGTTATCCGTTAATACTATTTTATGGTGCCAGTTGAAATATAAGTTCACGGAATCACCTTCGAGGTGAGATCATGACGGTGATGTAAATTTTAGCTTCACTGGGTGGTCTCCTCTCGGAGGCGGTTTTCATTCAACAGAAGAAAGAGGATACACAAAAATAATTGTGTTCTAGGATTTCTTTTCCACCAGTTGAAATAATAATGTGCGCACTTGAGAGGCGATTGCCAAGTTAAGGTTTTTTTTTCATTACTGGGTTTTCTCCTTCATGGCGCGTGATGCTTATACCCTCGACTGTTAAGAAATAAAATTTTCTTATGTGGGCTTTGGTTCCACTTCTCTTTGGATTTGTCCTATTTGGAACTGATAAAGCTATTGAGTGGTGGCACCGCGGCCATTTCATCGATAATACAATGTATTAGTCCAGAAGTTAAAATTCGTTAATATTGCAAATTTTTAAAATCTTGAAGGGAAACACTCCCATTCTTGGTGTTCGTGGTTAAATTTTTCTGTTTTACTATTTTGGATGTAGGGAATTCATGTCAATGCTTTTATGTAAGAAAATTATATTTTTAATATAATACGTAAGCCGTTTCTTTTAAGGAAAAGAAGTTCCTTTTGTAATTTCATTTTCATTGGATATTGTTGAAGTTGTCATGCTGTAACCAAATGTGCAGGCAAGTGGGAAGTAACTTGTTTCCCTCCCACTCCACCGACTGAAATTTGAGACACCTGGGACGTTGATAACTTTCATTTGCTTCTTTGCTGTCTGAGACGAAGGTTGTAAAGTTTCCGATTGCAGTGTTTGTAAATCTGTACTGTGATATAGTTTAGGATAAAGTTGATCCTTACTTATGAAATAGAAGAAAATGGTACGTATATTTAGTAGGGATTCATCAGATGTGGATAGATTTTTGCGTTATTTACTTTCGTTTATGTTTAAATGTAGTTTTATCAAAATTTTCAGTATGTTATTTTAAAAGGAAATGTGTTGGGACCTCTTTGGAGGCGAGCTCATTACAGTGATTAACATTAAAACTCACTGGGTGGACTCCTCTCGAGAGGGGATCTCATTTTTCTCAACACCCGAATAATTGTATCTTGCCGAATTACGATTATTATTTGTGGCTTGCTGAAAATTTTCCTTTGGCGAACGTTAAGTAAGAATTCATGGCAAACACCTGAGGGGAGAAATCCGAGTTTAATGTTTACATTTTTCATTACTGGGTTTTCTCCTCCATGGTGCGTTACCATCAAATATACAAGTTTGCCAGATTGCAAATATTTTTATATGTTTCGTGCTTTATAATTTCGGTTATCCGTTAATACTATTTTATGGTGCCAGTTGAAATATAAGTTCACGGAATCACCTTCGAGGTGAGATCATGACGGTGATGTAAATTTTAGCTTCACTGGGTGGTCTCCTCTCGGAGGCGGTTTTCATTCAACAGAAGAAAGAGGATACACAAAAATAATTGTGTTCTAGGATTTCTTTTCCACCAGTTGAAATAATAATGTGCGCACTTGAGAGGCGATTGCCAAGTTAATGTTTTATTTTTCATTACTGGGTTTTCTCCTTCATGGCGCGTGATGCTTATACCCTCGACTGTTAAGAAATAAAATTTTCTTATGTGGGCTTTGGTTCCACTTCTCTTTGGCTTTGCCCTATTTGGAACTGATAAAGCTATTGAGTGGTGGCACCGCGGCCATTTCATCGATAATACAATGTATTAGTCCAGAAGTTAAAATTCGTTAATATTGCAAATTTTTAAAATCTTGAAGGGAAACACTCCCATTCTTGGTGTTCGTGGTTAAATTTTTCTGGTTTACTATTTTGGATGTAGGGAATTCATGTCAATGCTTTTATGTAAGAAAATTATATTTTTAAAATGATACGTAAGCCGTTTCTTTTAAGGAAAAGAAGTTCCTTTTGTAATTTCATTTTCATTGGATATTGTTGAAGTTGTCATGCTGTAACCAAATGTGAAGGCGAGTGGAAAGTAACTTGTTTCCCTCCCACTCCACCGACTGAAATTTGAGACACCTGGGACGTTGATAACTTTCATTTGCTTGTTTGCTGTCTGAGACGAAGGTTCTAAAGTTTCCGATTGCAGTGTTTGTAAATCTGTAATGTGATATAGTTTAGGATAAAGTTGATCCTTACTTATGAAATAGAAGAAAATGGTACGTATATTTAGCAGGGATTCATCAGATGTGGATAGATTTTTGCGTTATTTACTTTCGTTTATGTTTAAATGTAGTTTTATCAAAATTTTCAGTATGTTATTTTAAAAGGAAATGTGTTGGGACCTCTTTGGAGGCGAGCTCATTACAGTGATTAACATTAAAACTCACTGGGTGGACTCCTCTCGAGAGGGGATCTCATTTTTCTCAACACCCGAATAATTGTATCTTGCCGAATTACGATTATTATTTGTGGCTTGCTGAAAATTTTCCTTTGGCGAACGTTAAGTAAGAATTCATGGCAAACACCTGAGGGGAGAAATCCGAGTTTAATGTTTACATTTTTCATTACTGGGTTTTCTCCTCCATGGTGCGTTACCATCAAATATACAAGTTTGCCAGATTGCAAATATTTTTATATGTTTCGTGCTTTATAATTTCGGTTATCTGTTAATACTATTTTATGGTGCCAGTTGAAATATAAGTTCACGGAATCACCTTCGAGGTGAGATCATGACCGTGATGTAAATTTTAGCTTCACTGGGTGGTCTCCTCTCGGAGGCGGTTTTCATTCAACAGAAGAAAGAGGATACACAAAAATAATTGTGTTCTAGGATTTCTTTTCCACCAGTTGAAATAATAATGTGCGCACTTGAGAGGCGATTGCCAAGTTAAGGTTTTTTTTTCATTACTGGGTTTTCTCCTTCATGGCGCGTGATGCTTATACCCTCGACTGTTAAGAAATAAAATTTTCTTATGTGGGCTTTGGTTCCACTTCTCTTTGGATTTGTCCTATTTGGAACTGATAAAGCTATTGAGTGGTGGCACCGCGGCCATTTCATCGATAATACAATGTATTAGTCCAGAAGTTAAAATTCGTTAATATTGCAAATTTTTAAAATCTTGAAGGGAAACACTCCCATTCTTGGTGTTCGTGGTTAAATTTTTCTGTTTTACTATTTTGGATGTAGGGAATTCATGTCAATGCTTTTATGTAAGAAAATTATATTTTTAATATAATACGTAAGCCGTTTCTTTTAAGGAAAAGAAGTTCCTTTTGTAATTTCATTTTCATTGGATATTGTTGAAGTTGTCATGCTGTAACCAAATGTGCAGGCGAGTGGGAAGTAACTTGTTTCCCTCCCACTCCACCGACTGAAATTTGAGACACCTGGGACGTTGATAACTTTCATTTGCTTGTTTGCTGTCTGAGACGAAGGTTGTAAAGTTTCCGATTGCAGTGTTTGTAAATCTGTACTGTGATATAGTTTAGGATAAAGTTGATCCTTACTTATGAAATAGAAGAAAATGGTACGTATATTTAGTAGGGATTCATCAGATGTGGATAGATTTTTGCGTTATTTACTTTCGTTTATGTTTAAATGTAGTTTTATCAAAATTTTCAGTATGTTATTTTAAAAGGAAATGTGTTGGGACCTCTTTGGAGGCGAGCTCATTACAGTGATTAACATTAAAACTCACTGGGTGGACTCCTCTCGAGAGGGGATCTCATTTTTCTCAACACCCGAATAATTGTATCTTGCCGAATTACGATTATTATTTGTGGCTTGCTGAAAATTTTCCTTTGGCGAACGTTAAGTAAGAATTCATGGCAAACACCTGAGGGGAGAAATCCGAGTTTAATGTTTACATTTTTCATTACTGGGTTTTCTCCTCCATGGTGCGTTACCATCAAATATACAAGTTTGCCAGATTGCAAATATTTTTATATGTTTCGTGCTTTATAATTTCGGTTATCCGTTAATACTATTTTATGGTGCCAGTTGAAATATAAGTTCACGGAATCACCTTCGAGGTGAGATCATGACGGTGATGTAAATTTTAGCTTCACTGGGTGGTCTCCTCTCGGAGGCGGTTTTCATTCAACAGAAGAAAGAGGATACACAAAAATAATTGTGTTCTAGGATTTCTTTTCCACCAGTTGAAATAATAATGTGCGCACTTGAGAGGCGATTGCCAAGTTAATGTTTTATTTTTCATTACTGGGTTTTCTCCTTCATGGCGCGTGATGCTTATACCCTCGACTGTTAAGAAATAAAATTTTCTTATGTGGGCTTTGGTTCCACTTCTCTTTGGCTTTGCCCTATTTGGAACTGATAAAGCTATTGAGTGGTGGCACCGCGGCCATTTCATCGATAATACAATGTATTAGTCCAGAAGTTAAAATTCGTTAATATTGCAAGTTTTTGAAATCATGAAGGGAAACACTCCAATTCTTGGTGTTTGTGGTTAAGTTTTTCTGTTTTACTATTTTGGATGTAGGGAATTCATGTCAATGCTTTTATGTAAGAAAATTATATTTTTAAAATGATACGTAAGCGTTTCTTTTAAGGAAAAGAAGTTCCTTTTGTAATTTCATTTTCATTGGATATTGTTGAAGTTGTCATGCTGTAACCAAATGTGCGGGCGAGTGGGAAGTAACTTGTTTCCCTCCCACTCCACCGACTGAAATTTGAGACACCTGGGACGTTGATAACTTTCATTTGCTTGTTTGCTGTCTGAGACGAAGGTTGTAAAGTTTCCGATTGCAGTGTTTGTAAATCTGTACTGTGATATAGTGTAGGATAAACTTGATCCTTACTTATGAAATAGAAGAAAATGGTACGTATATTTAGTAGGGATTCATCAGACGTGGATAGATTTTTGCGTTATTTACTTTCGTTTATGTTTAAATGTAGTTTTATCAAATTTTTCAGTATGTTATTTTAAAAGGAAATGTGTTGGGACCTCTTTGGAGGCGAGCTCGTTACAGTGCGGATCTCATTTTTGTCAATACCCGAGTAATTGTATCTTGCCGAATTACGATTATTATTTGTGGCGTGCTGAAAATTTTTCTTTGGCGAACGTTAAGCAAGAATTCATGGCAAACACCTGAGGGGAGAAATCCGAGTTTAATGTTTACATTTTTCATTACTGGGTTTTCTCCTCCATGGTGCGTTACCATCAAATATACAAGTTTGCCAGATTGCAAATATTTTTATATGTTTCGTGCTTTATAATTTCGGTTATCTGTTAATACTATTTTATGGTGCCAGTTGAAATATAAGTTCACGGAATCACCTTCTAGGTGAGATCATGACCGTGATGTAAATTTTAGCTTCACTGGGTGGTCTCCTCTCGGAGGCGGTTTTCATTCAACAGAAGAAAGAGGATACACAAAAATAATTGTGTTCTAGGATTTCTTTTCCACCAGTTGAAATAATAATGTGCGCACTTGAGAGGCGATTGCCAAGTTAATGTTTTATTTTTCATTACTGGGTTTTCTCCTTCATGGCGCGTGATGCTTATACCCTCGACTGTTAAGAAATAAAATTTTCTTATGTGGGCTTTGGTTCCACTTCTCTTTGGCTTTGCCCTATTTGGAACTGATAAAGCTATTGAGTGGTGGCACCGCGGCCATTTCATCGATAATACAATGTATTAGTCCAGAAGTTAAAATTCGTTAATATTGCAAGTTTTTGAAATCATGAAGGGAAACACTCCAATTCTTGGTGTTTGTGGTTAAGTTTTTCTGTTTTACTATTTTGGATGTAGGGAATTCATGTCAATGCTTTTATGTAAGAAAATTATATTTTTAAAATGATACGTAAGCGTTTCTTTTAAGGAAAAGAAGTTCCTTTTGTAATTTCATTTTCATTGGATATTGTTGAAGTTGTCATGCTGTAACCAAATGTGCGGGCGAGTGGGAAGTAACTTGTTTCCCTCCCACTCCACCGACTGAAATTTGAGACACCTGGGACGTTGATAACTTTCATTTGCTTGTTTGCTGTCTGAGACGAAGGTTGTAAAGTTTCCGATTGCAGTGTTTGTAAATCTGTACTGTGATATAGTGTAGGATAAACTTGATCCTTACTTATGAAATAGAAGAAAATGGTACGTATATTTAGTAGGGATTCATCAGACGTGGATAGATTTTTGCGTTATTTACTTTCGTTTATGTTTAAATGTAGTTTTATCAAATTTTTCAGTATGTTATTTTAAAAGGAAATGTGTTGGGACCTCTTTGGAGGCGAGCTCATTACAGTGATTAACATTAAAACTCACTGGGTGGACTCCTCTCGAGAGGGGATCTCATTTTTCTCAACACCCGAATAATTGTATCTTGCCGAATTACGATTATTATTTGTGGCTTGCTGAAAATTTTCCTTTGGCGAACGTTAAGTAAGAATTCATGGCAAACACCTGAGGGGAGAAATCCGAGTTTAATGTTTACATTTTTCATTACTGGGTTTTCTCCTCCATGGTGCGTTACCATCAAATATACAAGTTTGCCAGATTGCAAATATTTTTATATGTTTCGTGCTTTATAATTTCGGTTATCCGTTAATACTATTTTATGGTGCCAGTTGAAATATAAGTTCACGGAATCACCTTCGAGGTGAGATCATGACCGTGATGTAAATTTTAGCTTCACTGGGTGGTCTCCTCTCGGAGGCGGTTTTCATTCAACAGAAGAAAGAGGATACACAAAAATAATTGCGTTCTAGGATTTCTTTTCCACCAGTTGAAATAATAATGTGCGCACTTGAGAGGCGATTGCCAAGTTAATGTTTTATTTTTCATTACTGGGTTTTCTCCTTCATGGCGCGTGATACTTATACCCTCGACTGTTAAGAAATAAAATTTTCTTATGTGGGCTTTGGTTCCACTTCTCTTTGGCTTTGCCCTATTTGGAACTGATAAAGCTATTGAGTGGTGGCACCGCGGCCATTTCATCGATAATACAATGTATTAGTCCAGAAGTTAAAATTCGTTAATATTGCAAGTTTTTGAAATCATGAAGGGAAACACTCCAATTCTTGGTGTTCGTGGTTAAGTTTTTCTGGTTTACTATTTTGGATGTAGGGAATTCATGTCAATGCTTTTATGTAAGAAAATTATATTTTTAAAATGATACGCAAGCCGTTTCTTTTAAGGAAAAGAAGTTCATTTTGTAATTTCATTTTCATTGGATATTGTTGAAGTTGTCATGCTGTAACCAAATGTGCGGGCGAGTGGGAAGTAACTTGTTTCCCTCCCACTCCACCGACTGAAATTTGAGACACCTGGGACGTTGATAACTTTCATTTGCTTGTTTGCTGTCTGAGACGAAGGTTGTAAAGTTTCCGATTGCAGTGTTTGTAAATCTGTACTGTGATATAGTGTAGGATAAAGTTGATCCTTACTTATGAAATAGAAGAAAATGGTACGTATATTTACTAGGGATTCATCAGACGTGGATAGATTTTTGCGTTATTTACTTTCGTTTATGTTTAAATGTAGTTTTATCAAATTTTTCAGTATGTTATTTTAAAAGGAAATGTGTTGGGACCTCTTTGGAGGCGAGCTCATTACAGTGATTAACATTAAAACTCACTGGGTGGACTCCTCTCGAGAGGGGATCTCATTTTTCTCAACACCCGAATAATTGTATCTTGCCGAATTACGATTATTATTTGTGGCTTGCTGAAAATTTTCCTTTGGCGAACGTTAAGTAAGAATTCATGGCAAACACCTGAGGGGAGAAATCCGAGTTTAATGTTTACATTTTTCATTACTGGGTTTTCTCCTCCATGGTGCGTTACCATCAAATATACAAGTTTGCCAGATTGCAAATATTTTTATATGTTTCGTGCTTTATAATTTCGGTTATCCGTTAATACTATTTTATGGTGCCAGTTGAAATATAAGTTCACGGAATCACCTTCGAGGTGAGATCATGACGGTGATGTAAATTTTAGCTTCACTGGGTGGTCTCCTCTCGGAGGCGGTTTTCATTCAACAGAAGAAAGAGGATACACAAAAATAATTGTGTTCTAGGATTTCTTTTCCACCAGTTGAAATAATAATGTGCGCACTTGAGAGGCGATTGCAAAGATAATGTTTTATTTTTCATTACTGGGTTTTCTCCTTCATGGCGCGGGATGCTTATACCCTCGACTGTTAAGAAATAAAATTTTCTTATGTGGGCTTTGGTTCCACTTCTCTTTGGCTTTGCCCTATTTGGAACTGATAAAGCTATTGAGTGGTGGCACCGCGGCCATTTCATCGATAATACAATGTATTAGTCCAGAAGTTAAAATTCGTTAATATTGCAAATTTTTAAAATCTTGAAGGGAAACACTCCCATTCTTGGTGTTCGTGGTTAAATTTTTCTGGTTTACTATTTTGGATGTAGGGAATTCATGTCAATGCTTTTATGTAAGAAAATTATATTTTTAAAATGATACGTAAGCCGTTTCTTTTAAGGAAAAGAAGTTCCTTTTGTAATTTCATTTTCATTGGATATTGTTGAAGTTGTCATGCTGTAACCAAATGTGAAGGCGAGTGGAAAGTAACTTGTTTCCCTCCCACTCCACCGACTGAAATTTGAGACACCTGGGACGTTGATAACTTTCATTTGCTTGTTTGCTGTCTGAGACGAAGGTTCTAAAGTTTCCGATTGCAGTGTTTGTAAATCTGTACTGTGATATAGTTTAGGATAAAGTTGATCCTTACTTATGAAATAGAAGAAAATGGTACGTATATTTAGTAGGGATTCATCAGATGTGGATAGATTTTTGCGTTATTTACTTTCGTTTATGTTTAAATGTAGTTTTATCAAAATTTTCAGTATGTTATTTTAAAAGGAAATGTGTTGGGACCTCTTTGGAGGCGAGCTCATTACAGTGATTAACATTAAAACTCACTGGGTGGACTCCTCTCGAGAGGGGATCTCATTTTTCTCAACACCCGAATAATTGTATCTTGCCGAATTACGATTATTATTTGTGGCTTGCTGAAAATTTTCCTTTGGCGAACGTTAAGAAAGAATTCATGGCAAACACCTGAGGGGAGAAATCCGAGTTTAATGTTTACATTTTTCATTACTGGGTTTTCTCCTCCATGGTGCGTTACCATCAAATATACAAGTTTGCCAGATTGCAAATATTTTTATATGTTTCGTGCTTTATAATTTCGGTTATCCGTTAATACTATTTTATGGTGCCAGTTGAAATATAAGTTCACGGAATCACCTTCGAGGTGAGATCATGACCGTGATGTAAATTTTAGCTTCACTGGGTGGTCTCCTCTCGGAGGCGGTTTTCATTCAACAGAAGAAAGAGGATACACAAAAATAATTGCGTTCTAGGATTTCTTTTCCACCAGTTGAAATAATAATGTGCGCACTTGAGAGGCGATTGCCAAGTTAATGTTTTATTTTTCATTACTGGGTTTTCTCCTTCATGGCGCGTGATACTTATACCCTCGACTGTTAAGAAATAAAATTTTCTTATGTGGGCTTTGGTTCCACTTCTCTTTGGCTTTGCCCTATTTGGAACTGATAAAGCTATTGAGTGGTGGCACCGCGGCCATTTCATCGATAATACAATGTATTAGTCCAGAAGTTAAAATTCGTTAATATTGCAAGTTTTTGAAATCATGAAGGGAAACACTCCAATTCTTGGTGTTCGTGGTTAAGTTTTTCTGGTTTACTATTTTGGATGTAGGGAATTCATGTCAATGCTTTTATGTAAGAAAATTATATTTTTAAAATGATACGTAAGCCGTTTCTTTTAAGGAAAAGAAGTTCATTTTGTAATTTCATTTTCATTGGATATTGTTGAAGTTGTCATGCTGTAACCAAATGTGCGGGCGAGTGGGAAGTAACTTGTTTCCCTCCCACTCCACCGACTGAAATTTGAGACACCTGGGACGTTGATAACTTTCATTTGCTTGTTTGCTGTCTGAGACGAAGGTTGTAAAGTTTCCGATTGCAGTGTTTGTAAATCTGTACTGTGATATAGTGTAGGATAAACTTGATCCTTACTTATGAAATAGAAGAAAATGGTACGTATATTTAGTAGGGATTCATCAGACGTGGATAGATTTTTGCGTTATTTACTTTCGTTTATGTTTAAATGTAGTTTTATCAAATTTTTCAGTATGTTATTTTAAAAGGAAATGTGTTGGGACCTCTTTGGAGGCGAGCTCATTACAGTGATTAACATTAAAACTCACTGGGTGGACTCCTCTCGAGAGGGGATCTCATTTTTCTCAACACCCGAATAATTGTATCTTGCCGAATTACGATTATTATTTGTGGCTTGCTGAAAATTTTCCTTTGGCGAACGTTAAGAAAGAATTCATGGCAAACACCTGAGGGGAGAAATCCGAGTTTAATGTTTACATTTTTCATTACTGGGTTTTCTCCTCCATGGTGCGTTACCATCAAATATACAAGTTTGCCAGATTGCAAATATTTTTATATGTTTCGTGCTTTATAATTTCGGTTATCCGTTAATACTATTTTATGGTGCCAGTTGAAATATAAGTTCACGGAATCACCTTCGAGGTGAGATCATGACCGTGATGTAAATTTTAGCTTCACTGGGTGGTCTCCTCTCGGAGGCGGTTTTCATTCAACAGAAGAAAGAGGATACACAAAAATAATTGCGTTCTAGGATTTCTTTTCCACCAGTTGAAATAATAATGTGCGCACTTGAGAGGCGATTGCCAAGTTAATGTTTTATTTTTCATTACTGGGTTTTCTCCTTCATGGCGCGTGATACTTATACCCTCGACTGTTAAGAAATAAAATTTTCTTATGTGGGCTTTGGTTCCACTTCTCTTTGGCTTTGCCCTATTTGGAACTGATAAAGCTATTGAGTGGTGGCACCGCGGCCATTTCATCGATAATACAATGTATTAGTCCAGAAGTTAAAATTCGTTAATATTGCAAGTTTTTGAAATCATGAAGGGAAACACTCCAATTCTTGGTGTTCGTGGTTAAGTTTTTCTGGTTTACTATTTTGGATGTAGGGAATTCATGTCAATGCTTTTATGTAAGAAAATTATATTTTTAAAATGATACGTAAGCCGTTTCTTTTAAGGAAAAGAAGTTCATTTTGTAATTTCATTTTCATTGGATATTGTTGAAGTTGTCATGCTGTAACCAAATGTGCGGGCGAGTGGGAAGTAACTTGTTTCCCTCCCACTCCACCGACTGAAATTTGAGACACCTGGGACGTTGATAACTTTCATTTGCTTGTTTGCTGTCTGAGACGAAGGTTGTAAAGTTTCCGATTGCAGTGTTTGTAAATCTGTACTGTGATATAGTGTAGGATAAACTTGATCCTTACTTATGAAATAGAAGAAAATGGTACGTATATTTACTAGGGATTCATCAGACGTGGATAGATTTTTGCGTTATTTACTTTCGTTTATGTTTAAATGTAGTTTTATCAAATTTTTCAGTATGTTATTTTAAAAGGAAATGTGTTGGGACCTCTTTGGAGGCGAGCTCATTACAGTGATTAACATTAAAACTCACTGGGTGGACTCCTCTCGAGAGGGGATCTCATTTTTCTCAACACCCGAATAATTGTATCTTGCCGAATTACGATTATTATTTGTGGCTTGCTGAAAATTTTCCTTTGGCGAACGTTAAGTAAGAATTCATGGCAAACACCTGAGGGGAGAAATCCGAGTTTAATGTTTACATTTTTCATTACTGGGTTTTCTCCTCCATGGTGCGTTACCATCAAATATACAAGTTTGCCAGATTGCAAATATTTTTATATGTTTCGTGCTTTATAATTTCGGTTATCCGTTAATACTATTTTATGGTGCCAGTTGAAATATAAGTTCACGGAATCACCTTCGAGGTGAGATCATGACCGTGATGTAAATTTTAGCTTCACTGGGTGGTCTCCTCTCGGAGGCGGTTTTCATTCAACAGAAGAAAGAGGATACACAAAAATAATTGCGTTCTAGGATTTCTTTTCCACCAGTTGAAATAATAATGTGCGCACTTGAGAGGCGATTGCCAAGTTAATGTTTTATTTTTCATTACTGGGTTTTCTCCTTCATGGCGCGTGATACTTATACCCTCGACTGTTAAGAAATAAAATTTTCTTATGTGGGCTTTGGTTCCACTTCTCTTTGGCTTTGCCCTATTTGGAACTGATAAAGCTATTGAGTGGTGGCACCGCGGCCATTTCATCGATAATACAATGTATTAGTCCAGAAGTTAAAATTCGTTAATATTGCAAGTTTTTGAAATCATGAAGGGAAACACTCCAATTCTTGGTGTTCGTGGTTAAGTTTTTCTGGTTTACTATTTTGGATGTAGGGAATTCATGTCAATGCTTTTATGTAAGAAAATTATATTTTTAAAATGATACGTAAGCCGTTTCTTTTAAGGAAAAGAAGTTCATTTTGTAATTTCATTTTCATTGGATATTGTTGAAGTTGTCATGCTGTAACCAAATGTGCGGGCGAGTGGGAAGTAACTTGTTTCCCTCCCACTCCACCGACTGAAATTTGAGACACCTGGGACGTTGATAACTTTCATTTGCTTGTTTGCTGTCTGAGACGAAGGTTGTAAAGTTTCCGATTGCAGTGTTTGTAAATCTGTACTGTGATATAGTGTAGGATAAACTTGATCCTTACTTATGAAATAGAAGAAAATGGTACGTATATTTACTAGGGATTCATCAGACGTGGATAGATTTTTGCGTTATTTACTTTCGTTTATGTTTAAATGTAGTTTTATCAAATTTTTCAGTATGTTATTTTAAAAGGAAATGTGTTGGGACCTCTTTGGAGGCGAGCTCATTACAGTGATTAACATTAAAACTCACTGGGTGGACTCCTCTCGAGAGGGGATCTCATTTTTCTCAACACCCGAATAATTGTATCTTGCCGAATTACGATTATTATTTGTGGCTTGCTGAAAATTTTCCTTTGGCGAACGTTAAGTAAGAATTCATGGCAAACACCTGAGGGGAGAAATCCGAGTTTAATGTTTACATTTTTCATTACTGGGTTTTCTCCTCCATGGTGCGTTACCATCAAATATACAAGTTTGCCAGATTGCAAATATTTTTATATGTTTCGTGCTTTATAATTTCGGTTATCCGTTAATACTATTTTATGGTGCCAGTTGAAATATAAGTTCACGGAATCACCTTCGAGGTGAGATCATGACGGTGATGTAAATTTTAGCTTCACTGGGTGGTCTCCTCTCGGAGGCGGTTTTCATTCAACAGAAGAAAGAGGATACACAAAAATAATTGTGTTCTAGGATTTCTTTTCCACCAGTTGAAATAATAATGTGCGCACTTGAGAGGCGATTGCAAAGATAATGTTTTATTTTTCATTACTGGGTTTTCTCCTTCATGGCGCGTGATGCTTATACCCTCGACTGTTAAGAAATAAAATTTTCTTATGTGGGCTTTGGTTCCACTTCTCTTTGGCTTTGCCCTATTTGGAACTGATAAAGCTATTGAGTGGTGGCACCGCGGCCATTTCATCGATAATACAATGTATTAGTCCAGAAGTTAAAATTCGTTAATATTGCAAATTTTTAAAATCTTGAAGGGAAACACTCCCATTCTTGGTGTTCGTGGTTAAATTTTTCTGGTTTACTATTTTGGATGTAGGGAATTCATGTCAATGCTTTTATGTAAGAAAATTATATTTTTAAAATGATACGTAAGCCGTTTCTTTTAAGGAAAAGAAGTTCCTTTTGTAATTTCATTTTCATTGGATATTGTTGAAGTTGTCATGCTGTAACCAAATGTGAAGGCGAGTGGAAAGTAACTTGTTTCCCTCCCACTCCACCGACTGAAATTTGAGACACCTGGGACGTTGATAACTTTCATTTGCTTGTTTGCTGTCTGAGACGAAGGTTCTAAAGTTTCCGATTGCAGTGTTTGTAAATCTGTACTGTGATATAGTTTAGGATAAAGTTGATCCTTACTTATGAAATAGAAGAAAATGGTACGTATATTTAGTAGGGATTCATCAGATGTGGATAGATTTTTGCGTTATTTACTTTCGTTTATGTTTAAATGTAGTTTTATCAAAATTTTCAGTATGTTATTTTAAAAGGAAATGTGTTGGGACCTCTTTGGAGGCGAGCTCATTACAGTGATTAACATTAAAACTCACTGGGTGGACTCCTCTCGAGAGGGGATCTCATTTTTCTCAACACCCGAATAATTGTATCTTGCCGAATTACGATTATTATTTGTGGCTTGCTGAAAATTTTCCTTTGGCGAACGTTAAGAAAGAATTCATGGCAAACACCTGAGGGGAGAAATCCGAGTTTAATGTTTACATTTTTCATTACTGGGTTTTCTCCTCCATGGTGCGTTACCATCAAATATACAAGTTTGCCAGATTGCAAATATTTTTATATGTTTCGTGCTTTATAATTTCGGTTATCCGTTAATACTATTTTATGGTGCCAGTTGAAATATAAGTTCACGGAATCACCTTCGAGGTGAGATCATGACCGTGATGTAAATTTTAGCTTCACTGGGTGGTCTCCTCTCGGAGGCGGTTTTCATTCAACAGAAGAAAGAGGATACACAAAAATAATTGCGTTCTAGGATTTCTTTTCCACCAGTTGAAATAATAATGTGCGCACTTGAGAGGCGATTGCCAAGTTAATGTTTTATTTTTCATTACTGGGTTTTCTCCTTCATGGCGCGTGATACTTATACCCTCGACTGTTAAGAAATAAAATTTTCTTATGTGGGCTTTGGTTCCACTTCTCTTTGGCTTTGCCCTATTTGGAACTGATAAAGCTATTGAGTGGTGGCACCGCGGCCATTTCATCGATAATACAATGTATTAGTCCAGAAGTTAAAATTCGTTAATATTGCAAGTTTTTGAAATCATGAAGGGAAACACTCCAATTCTTGGTGTTCGTGGTTAAGTTTTTCTGGTTTACTATTTTGGATGTAGGGAATTCATGTCAATGCTTTTATGTAAGAAAATTATATTTTTAAAATGATACGTAAGCCGTTTCTTTTAAGGAAAAGAAGTTCATTTTGTAATTTCATTTTCATTGGATATTGTTGAAGTTGTCATGCTGTAACCAAATGTGCGGGCGAGTGGGAAGTAACTTGTTTCCCTCCCACTCCACCGACTGAAATTTGAGACACCTGGGACGTTGATAACTTTCATTTGCTTGTTTGCTGTCTGAGACGAAGGTTGTAAAGTTTCCGATTGCAGTGTTTGTAAATCTGTACTGTGATATAGTGTAGGATAAACTTGATCCTTACTTATGAAATAGAAGAAAATGGTACGTATATTTACTAGGGATTCATCAGACGTGGATAGATTTTTGCGTTATTTACTTTCGTTTATGTTTAAATGTAGTTTTATCAAATTTTTCAGTATGTTATTTTAAAAGGAAATGTGTTGGGACCTCTTTGGAGGCGAGCTCATTACAGTGATTAACATTAAAACTCACTGGGTGGACTCCTCTCGAGAGGGGATCTCATTTTTCTCAACACCCGAATAATTGTATCTTGCCGAATTACGATTATTATTTGTGGCTTGCTGAAAATTTTCCTTTGGCGAACGTTAAGTAAGAATTCATGGCAAACACCTGAGGGGAGAAATCCGAGTTTAATGTTTACATTTTTCATTACTGGGTTTTCTCCTCCATGGTGCGTTACCATCAAATATACAAGTTTGCCAGATTGCAAATATTTTTATATGTTTCGTGCTTTATAATTTCGGTTATCCGTTAATACTATTTTATGGTGCCAGTTGAAATATAAGTTCACGGAATCACCTTCGAGGTGAGATCATGACGGTGATGTAAATTTTAGCTTCACTGGGTGGTCTCCTCTCGGAGGCGGTTTTCATTCAACAGAAGAAAGAGGATACACAAAAATAATTGTGTTCTAGGATTTCTTTTCCACCAGTTGAAATAATAATGTGCGCACTTGAGAGGCGATTGCCAAGTTAATGTTTTATTTTTCATTACTGGGTTTTCTCCTTCATGGCGCGTGATGCTTATACCCTCGACTGTTAAGAAATAAAATTTTCTTATGTGGGCTTTGGTTCCTCTTCTCTTTGGCTTTGCCCTATTTGGAACTGATAAAGCTATTGAGTGGTGGCACCGCGGCCATTTCATCGATAATACAATGTATTAGTCCAGAAGTTAAAATTCGTTAATATTGCAAGTTTTTGAAATCATGAAGGGAAACACTCCAATTCTTGGTGTTTGTGGTTAAGTTTTTCTGTTTTACTATTTTGGATGTAGGGAATTCATGTCAATGCTTTTATGTAAGAAAATTATATTTTTAAAATGATACGTAAGCCGTTTCTTTTAAGGAAAAGAAGTTCCTTTTGTAATTTCATTTTCATTGGATATTGTTGAAGTTGTCATGCTGTAACCAAATGTGCGGGCGAGTGGGAAGTAACTTGTTTCCCTCCCACTCCACCGACTGAAATTTGAGACACCTGGGACGTTGATAACTTTCATTTGCTTGTTTGCTGTCTGAGACGAAGGTTGTAAAGTTTCCGATTGCAGTGTTTGTAAATCTGTACTGTGATATAGTGTAGGATAAACTTGATCCTTACTTATGAAATAGAAGAAAATGGTACGTATATTTACTAGGGATTCATCAGACGTGGATAGATTTTTGCGTTATTTACTTTCGTTTATGTTTAAATGTAGTTTTATCAAATTTTTCAGTATGTTATTTTAAAAGGAAATGTGTTGGGACCTCTTTGGAGGCGAGCTCATTACAGTGCGGATCTCATTTTTGTCAATACCCGAGTAATTGTATCTTGCCGAATTACGATTATTATTTGTGGCGTGCTGAAAATTTTTCTTTGGCGAACGTTAAGCAAGAATTCATGGCAAACACCTGAGGGGAGAAATCCGAGTTTAATGTTTACATTTTTCATTACTGGGTTTTCTCCTCCATGGTGCGTTACCATCAAATATACAAGTTTGCCAGATTGCAAATATTTTTATATGTTTCGTGCTTTATAATTTCGGTTATCCGTTAATACTATTTTATGGTGCCAGTTGAAATATAAGTTCACGGAATCACCTTCGAGGTGAGATCATGACGGTGATGTAAATTTTAGCTTCACTGGGTGGTCTCCTCTCGGAGGCGGTTTTCATTCAACAGAAGAAAGAGGATACACAAAAATAATTGTGTTCTAGGATTTCTTTTCCACCAGTTGAAATAATAATGTGCGCACTTGAGAGGCGATTGCCAAGTTAAGGTTTTTTTTTCATTACTGGGTTTTCTCCTTCATGGCGCGTGATGCTTATACCCTCGACTGTTAAGAAATAAAATTTTCTTATGTGGGCTTTGGTTCCACTTCTCTTTGGATTTGTCCTATTTGGAACTGATAAAGCTATTGAGTGGTGGCACCGCGGCCATTTCATCGATAATACAATGTATTAGTCCAGAAGTTAAAATTCGTTAATATTGCAAATTTTTAAAATCTTGAAGGGAAACACTCCCATTCTTGGTGTTCGTGGTTAAATTTTTCTGTTTTACTATTTTGGATGTAGGGAATTCATGTCAATGCTTTTATGTAAGAAAATTATATTTTTAATATAATACGTAAGCCGTTTCTTTTAAGGAAAAGAAGTTCCTTTTGTAATTTCATTTTCATTGGATATTGTTGAAGTTGTCATGCTGTAACCAAATGTGCAGGCGAGTGGGAAGTAACTTGTTTCCCTCCCACTCCACCGACTGAAATTTGAGACACCTGGGACGTTGATAACTTTCATTTGCTTCTTTGCTGTCTGAGACGAAGGTTGTAAAGTTTCCGATTGCAGTGTTTGTAAATCTGTACTGTGATATAGTTTAGGATAAAGTTGATCCTTACTTATGAAATAGAAGAAAATGGTACGTATATTTAGTAGGGATTCATCAGATGTGGATAGATTTTTGCGTTATTTACTTTCGTTTATGTTTAAATGTAGTTTTATCAAAATTTTCAGTATGTTATTTTAAAAGGAAATGTGTTGGGACCTCTTTGGAGGCGAGCTCATTACAGTGATTAACATTAAAACTCACTGGGTGGACTCCTCTCGAGAGGGGATCTCATTTTTCTCAACACCCGAATAATTGTATCTTGCCGAATTACGATTATTATTTGTGGCTTGCTGAAAATTTTCCTTTGGCGAACGTTAAGTAAGAATTCATGGCAAACACCTGAGGGGAGAAATCCGAGTTTAATGTTTACATTTTTCATTACTGGGTTTTCTCCTCCATGGTGCGTTACCATCAAATATACAAGTTTGCCAGATTGCAAATATTTTTATATGTTTCGTGCTTTATAATTTCGGTTATCCGTTAATACTATTTTATGGTGCCAGTTGAAATATAAGTTCACGGAATCACCTTCGAGGTGAGATCATGACGGTGATGTAAATTTTAGCTTCACTGGGTGGTCTCCTCTCGGAGGCGGTTTTCATTCAACAGAAGAAAGAGGATACACAAAAATAATTGTGTTCTAGGATTTCTTTTCCACCAGTTGAAATAATAATGTGCGCACTTGAGAGGCGATTGCCAAGTTAATGTTTTATTTTTCATTACTGGGTTTTCTCCTTCATGGCGCGTGATGCTTATACCCTCGACTGTTAAGAAATAAAATTTTCTTATGTGGGCTTTGGTTCCACTTCTCTTTGGCTTTGCCCTATTTGGAACTGATAAAGCTATTGAGTGGTGGCACCGCGGCCATTTCATCGATAATACAATGTATTAGTCCAGAAGTTAAAATTCGTTAATATTGCAAATTTTTAAAATCTTGAAGGGAAACACTCCCATTCTTGGTGTTCGTGGTTAAATTTTTCTGGTTTACTATTTTGGATGTAGGGAATTCATGTCAATGCTTTTATGTAAGAAAATTATATTTTTAAAATGATACGTAAGCCGTTTCTTTTAAGGAAAAGAAGTTCCTTTTGTAATTTCATTTTCATTGGATATTGTTGAAGTTGTCATGCTGTAACCAAATGTGAAGGCGAGTGGAAAGTAACTTGTTTCCCTCCCACTCCACCGACTGAAATTTGAGACACCTGGGACGTTGATAACTTTCATTTGCTTGTTTGCTGTCTGAGACGAAGGTTCTAAAGTTTCCGATTGCAGTGTTTGTAAATCTGTAATGTGATATAGTTTAGGATAAAGTTGATCCTTACTTATGAAATAGAAGAAAATGGTACGTATATTTACTAGGGATTCATCAGATGTGGATAGATTTTTGCGTTATTTACTTTCGTTTATGTTTAAATGTAGTTTTATCAAAATTTTCAGTATGTTATTTTAAAAGGAAATGTGTTGGGACCTCTTTGGAGGCGAGCTCATTACAGTGATTAACATTAAAACTCACTGGGTGGACTCCTCTCGAGAGGGGATCTCATTTTTCTCAACACCCGAATAATTGTATCTTGCCGAATTACGATTATTATTTGTGGCTTGCTGAAAATTTTCCTTTGGCGAACGTTAAGTAAGAATTCATGGCAAACACCTGAGGGGAGAAATCCGAGTTTAATGTTTACATTTTTCATTACTGGGTTTTCTCCTCCATGGTGCGTTACCATCAAATATACAAGTTTGCCAGATTGCAAATATTTTTATATGTTTCGTGCTTTATAATTTCGGTTATCTGTTAATACTATTTTATGGTGCCAGTTGAAATATAAGTTCACGGAATCACCTTCGAGGTGAGATCATGACCGTGATGTAAATTTTAGCTTCACTGGGTGGTCACCTCTCGGAGGCGGTTTTCATTCAACAGAAGAAAGAGGATACACAAAAATAATTGTGTTCTAGGATTTCTTTTCCACCAGTTGAAATAATAATGTGCGCACTTGAGAGGCGATTGCCAAGTTAATGTTTTATTTTTCATTACTGGGTTTTCTCCTTCATGGCGCGTGATGCTTATACCCTCGACTGTTAAGAAATAAAATTTTCTTATGTGGGCTTTGGTTCCACTTCTCTTTGGCTTTGCCCTATTTGGAACTGATAAAGCTATTGAGTGGTGGCACCGCGGCCATTTCATCGATAATACAATGTATTAGTCCAGAAGTTAAAATTCGTTAATATTGCAAGTTTTTGAAATCATGAAGGGAAACACTCCAATTCTTGGTGTTTGTGGTTAAGTTTTTCTGTTTTACTATTTTGGATGTAGGGAATTCATGTCAATGCTTTTATGTAAGAAAATTATATTTTTAAAATGATACGTAAGCGTTTCTTTTAAGGAAAAGAAGTTCCTTTTGTAATTTCATTTTCATTGGATATTGTTGAAGTTGTCATGCTGTAACCAAATGTGCGGGCGAGTGGGAAGTAACTTGTTTCCCTCCCACTCCACCGACTGAAATTTGAGACACCTGGGACGTTGATAACTTTCATTTGCTTGTTTGCTGTCTGAGACGAAGGTTCTAAAGTTTCCGATTGCAGTGTTTGTAAATCTGTACTGTGATATAGTTTAGGATAAAGTTGATCCTTACTTATGAAATAGAAGAAAATGGTACGTATATTTAGTAGGGATTCATCAGATGTGGATAGATTTTTGCGTTATTTACTTTCGTTTATGTTTAAATGTAGTTTTATCAAAATTTTCAGTATGTTATTTTAAAAGGAAATGTGTTGGGACCTCTTTGGAGGCGAGCTCATTACAGTGATTAACATTAAAACTCACTGGGTGGACTCCTCTCGAGAGGGGATCTCATTTTTCTCAACACCCGAATAATTGTATCTTGCCGAATTACGATTATTATTTGTGGCTTGCTGAAAATTTTCCTTTGGCGAACGTTAAGAAAGAATTCATGGCAAACACCTGAGGGGAGAAATCCGAGTTTAATGTTTACATTTTTCATTACTGGGTTTTCTCCTCCATGGTGCGTTACCATCAAATATACAAGTTTGCCAGATTGCAAATATTTTTATATGTTTCGTGCTTTATAATTTCGGTTATCCGTTAATACTATTTTATGGTGCCAGTTGAAATATAAGTTCACGGAATCACCTTCGAGGTGAGATCATGACCGTGATGTAAATTTTAGCTTCACTGGGTGGTCTCCTCTCGGAGGCGGTTTTCATTCAACAGAAGAAAGAGGATACACAAAAATAATTGCGTTCTAGGATTTCTTTTCCACCAGTTGAAATAATAATGTGCGCACTTGAGAGGCGATTGCCAAGTTAATGTTTTATTTTTCATTACTGGGTTTTCTCCTTCATGGCGCGTGATACTTATACCCTCGACTGTTAAGAAATAAAATTTTCTTATGTGGGCTTTGGTTCCACTTCTCTTTGGCTTTGCCCTATTTGGAACTGATAAAGCTATTGAGTGGTGGCACCGCGGCCATTTCATCGATAATACAATGTATTAGTCCAGAAGTTAAAATTCGTTAATATTGCAAGTTTTTGAAATCATGAAGGGAAACACTCCAATTCTTGGTGTTCGTGGTTAAGTTTTTCTGGTTTACTATTTTGGATGTAGGGAATTCATGTCAATGCTTTTATGTAAGAAAATTATATTTTTAAAATGATACGTAAGCCGTTTCTTTTAAGGAAAAGAAGTTCATTTTGTAATTTCATTTTCATTGGATATTGTTGAAGTTGTCATGCTGTAACCAAATGTGCGGGCGAGTGGGAAGTAACTTGTTTCCCTCCCACTCCACCGACTGAAATTTGAGACACCTGGGACGTTGATAACTTTCATTTGCTTGTTTGCTGTCTGAGACGAAGGTTGTAAAGTTTCCGATTGCAGTGTTTGTAAATCTGTACTGTGATATAGTGTAGGATAAACTTGATCCTTACTTATGAAATAGAAGAAAATGGTACGTATATTTAGTAGGGATTCATCAGACGTGGATAGATTTTTGCGTTATTTACTTTCGTTTATGTTTAAATGTAGTTTTATCAAATTTTTCAGTATGTTATTTTAAAAGGAAATGCGTTGGGACCTCTTTGGAGGCGAGCTCATTACAGTGATTAACATTAAAACTCACTGGGTGGACTCCTCTCGAGAGGGGATCTCATTTTTCTCAACACCCGAATAATTGTATCTTGCCGAATTACGATTATTATTTGTGGCTTGCTGAAAATTTTCCTTTGGCGAACGTTAAGAAAGAATTCATGGCAAACACCTGAGGGGAGAAATCCGAGTTTAATGTTTACATTTTTCATTACTGGGTTTTCTCCTCCATGGTGCGTTACCATCAAATATACAAGTTTGCCAGATTGCAAATATTTTTATATGTTTCGTGCTTTATAATTTCGGTTATCCGTTAATACTATTTTATGGTGCCAGTTGAAATATAAGTTCACGGAATCACCTTCGAGGTGAGATCATGACCGTGATGTAAATTTTAGCTTCACTGGGTGGTCTCCTCTCGGAGGCGGTTTTCATTCAACAGAAGAAAGAGGATACACAAAAATAATTGCGTTCTAGGATTTCTTTTCCACCAGTTGAAATAATAATGTGCGCACTTGAGAGGCGATTGCCAAGTTAATGTTTTATTTTTCATTACTGGGTTTTCTCCTTCATGGCGCGTGATACTTATACCCTCGACTGTTAAGAAATAAAATTTTCTTATGTGGGCTTTGGTTCCACTTCTCTTTGGCTTTGCCCTATTTGGAACTGATAAAGCTATTGAGTGGTGGCACCGCGGCCATTTCATCGATAATACAATGTATTAGTCCAGAAGTTAAAATTCGTTAATATTGCAAGTTTTTGAAATCATGAAGGGAAACACTCCAATTCTTGGTGTTCGTGGTTAAGTTTTTCTGGTTTACTATTTTGGATGTAGGGAATTCATGTCAATGCTTTTATGTAAGAAAATTATATTTTTAAAATGATACGTAAGCCGTTTCTTTTAAGGAAAAGAAGTTCATTTTGTAATTTCATTTTCATTGGATATTGTTGAAGTTGTCATGCTGTAACCAAATGTGCGGGCGAGTGGGAAGTAACTTGTTTCCCTCCCACTCCACCGACTGAAATTTGAGACACCTGGGACGTTGATAACTTTCATTTGCTTGTTTGCTGTCTGAGACGAAGGTTGTAAAGTTTCCGATTGCAGTGTTTGTAAATCTGTACTGTGATATAGTGTAGGATAAACTTGATCCTTACTTATGAAATAGAAGAAAATGGTACGTATATCTACTAGGGATTCATCAGACGTGGATAGATTTTTGCGTTATTTACTTTCGTTTATGTTTAAATGTAGTTTTATCAAATTTTTCAGTATGTTATTTTAAAAGGAAATGTGTTGGGACCTCTTTGGAGGCGAGCTCATTACAGTGATTAACATTAAAACTCACTGGGTGGACTCCTCTCGAGAGGGGATCTCATTTTTCTCAACACCCGAATAATTGTATCTTGCCGAATTACGATTATTATTTGTGGCTTGCTGAAAATTTTCCTTTGGCGAACGTTAAGTAAGAATTCATGGCAAACACCTGAGGGGAGAAATCCGAGTTTAATGTTTACATTTTTCATTACTGGGTTTTCTCCTCCATGGTGCGTTACCATCAAATATACAAGTTTGCCAGATTGCAAATATTTTTATATGTTTCGTGCTTTATAATTTCGGTTATCCGTTAATACTATTTTATGGTGCCAGTTGAAATATAAGTTCACGGAATCACCTTCGAGGTGAGATCATGACCGTGATGTAAATTTTAGCTTCACTGGGTGGTCTCCTCTCGGAGGCGGTTTTCATTCAACAGAAGAAAGAGGATACACAAAAATAATTGCGTTCTAGGATTTCTTTTCCACCAGTTGAAATAATAATGTGCGCACTTGAGAGGCGATTGCCAAGTTAATGTTTTATTTTTCATTACTGGGTTTTCTCCTTCATGGCGCGTGATACTTATACCCTCGACTGTTAAGAAATAAAATTTTCTTATGTGGGCTTTGGTTCCACTTCTCTTTGGCTTTGCCCTATTTGGAACTGATAAAGCTATTGAGTGGTGGCACCGCGGCCATTTCATCGATAATACAATGTATTAGTCCAGAAGTTAAAATTCGTTAATATTGCAAGTTTTTGAAATCATGAAGGGAAACACTCCAATTCTTGGTGTTCGTGGTTAAGTTTTTCTGGTTTACTATTTTGGATGTAGGGAATTCATGTCAATGCTTTTATGTAAGAAAATTATATTTTTAAAATGATACGTAAGCCGTTTCTTTTAAGGAAAAGAAGTTCATTTTGTAATTTCATTTTCATTGGATATTGTTGAAGTTGTCATGCTGTAACCAAATGTGCGGGCGAGTGGGAAGTAACTTGTTTCCCTCCCACTCCACCGACTGAAATTTGAGACACCTGGGACGTTGATAACTTTCATTTGCTTGTTTGCTGTCTGAGACGAAGGTTGTAAAGTTTCCGATTGCAGTGTTTGTAAATCTGTACTGTGATATAGTGTAGGATAAACTTGATCCTTACTTATGAAATAGAAGAAAATGGTACGTATATTTACTAGGGATTCATCAGACGTGGATAGATTTTTGCGTTATTTACTTTCGTTTATGTTTAAATGTAGTTTTATCAAATTTTTCAGTATGTTATTTTAAAAGGAAATGTGTTGGGACCTCTTTGGAGGCGAGCTCATTACAGTGATTAACATTAAAACTCACTGGGTGGACTCCTCTCGAGAGGGGATCTCATTTTTCTCAACACCCGAATAATTGTATCTTGCCGAATTACGATTATTATTTGTGGCTTGCTGAAAATTTTCCTTTGGCGAACGTTAAGTAAGAATTCATGGCAAACACCTGAGGGGAGAAATCCGAGTTTAATGTTTACATTTTTCATTACTGGGTTTTCTCCTCCATGGTGCGTTACCATCAAATATACAAGTTTGCCAGATTGCAAATATTTTTATATGTTTCGTGCTTTATAATTTCGGTTATCCGTTAATACTATTTTATGGTGCCAGTTGAAATATAAGTTCACGGAATCACCTTCGAGGTGAGATCATGACGGTGATGTAAATTTTAGCTTCACTGGGTGGTCTCCTCTCGGAGGCGGTTTTCATTCAACAGAAGAAAGAGGATACACAAAAATAATTGTGTTCTAGGATTTCTTTTCCACCAGTTGAAATAATAATGTGCGCACTTGAGAGGCGATTGCAAAGATAATGTTTTATTTTTCATTACTGGGTTTTCTCCTTCATGGCGCGTGATGCTTATACCCTCGACTGTTAAGAAATAAAATTTTCTTATGTGGGCTTTGGTTCCACTTCTCTTTGGCTTTGCCCTATTTGGAACTGATAAAGCTATTGAGTGGTGGCACCGCGGCCATTTCATCGATAATACAATGTATTAGTCCAGAAGTTAAAATTCGTTAATATTGCAAATTTTTAAAATCTTGAAGGGAAACACTCCCATTCTTGGTGTTCGTGGTTAAATTTTTCTGGTTTACTATTTTGGATGTAGGGAATTCATGTCAATGCTTTTATGTAAGAAAATTATATTTTTAAAATGATACGTAAGCCGTTTCTTTTAAGGAAAAGAAGTTCCTTTTGTAATTTCATTTTCATTGGATATTGTTGAAGTTGTCATGCTGTAACCAAATGTGAAGGCGAGTGGAAAGTAACTTGTTTCCCTCCCACTCCACCGACTGAAATTTGAGACACCTGGGACGTTGATAACTTTCATTTGCTTGTTTGCTGTCTGAGACGAAGGTTCTAAAGTTTCCGATTGCAGTGTTTGTAAATCTGTACTGTGATATAGTTTAGGATAAAGTTGATCCTTACTTATGAAATAGAAGAAAATGGTACGTATATTTAGTAGGGATTCATCAGATGTGGATAGATTTTTGCGTTATTTACTTTCGTTTATGTTTAAATGTAGTTTTATCAAAATTTTCAGTATGTTATTTTAAAAGGAAATGTGTTGGGACCTCTTTGGAGGCGAGCTCATTACAGTGATTAACATTAAAACTCACTGGGTGGACTCCTCTCGAGAGGGGATCTCATTTTTCTCAACACCCGAATAATTGTATCTTGCCGAATTACGATTATTATTTGTGGCTTGCTGAAAATTTTCCTTTGGCGAACGTTAAGAAAGAATTCATGGCAAACACCTGAGGGGAGAAATCCGAGTTTAATGTTTACATTTTTCATTACTGGGTTTTCTCCTCCATGGTGCGTTACCATCAAATATACAAGTTTGCCAGATTGCAAATATTTTTATATGTTTCGTGCTTTATAATTTCGGTTATCCGTTAATACTATTTTATGGTGCCAGTTGAAATATAAGTTCACGGAATCACCTTCGAGGTGAGATCATGACCGTGATGTAAATTTTAGCTTCACTGGGTGGTCTCCTCTCGGAGGCGGTTTTCATTCAACAGAAGAAAGAGGATACACAAAAATAATTGCGTTCTAGGATTTCTTTTCCACCAGTTGAAATAATAATGTGCGCACTTGAGAGGCGATTGCCAAGTTAATGTTTTATTTTTCATTACTGGGTTTTCTCCTTCATGGCGCGTGATACTTATACCCTCGACTGTTAAGAAATAAAATTTTCTTATGTGGGCTTTGGTTCCACTTCTCTTTGGCTTTGCCCTATTTGGAACTGATAAAGCTATTGAGTGGTGGCACCGCGGCCATTTCATCGATAATACAATGTATTAGTCCAGAAGTTAAAATTCGTTAATATTGCAAGTTTTTGAAATCATGAAGGGAAACACTCCAATTCTTGGTGTTCGTGGTTAAGTTTTTCTGGTTTACTATTTTGGATGTAGGGAATTCATGTCAATGCTTTTATGTAAGAAAATTATATTTTTAAAATGATACGTAAGCCGTTTCTTTTAAGGAAAAGAAGTTCATTTTGTAATTTCATTTTCATTGGATATTGTTGAAGTTGTCATGCTGTAACCAAATGTGCGGGCGAGTGGGAAGTAACTTGTTTCCCTCCCACTCCACCGACTGAAATTTGAGACACCTGGGACGTTGATAACTTTCATTTGCTTGTTTGCTGTCTGAGACGAAGGTTGTAAAGTTTCCGATTGCAGTGTTTGTAAATCTGTACTGTGATATAGTGTAGGATAAACTTGATCCTTACTTATGAAATAGAAGAAAATGGTACGTATATTTACTAGGGATTCATCAGACGTGGATAGATTTTTGCGTTATTTACTTTCGTTTATGTTTAAATGTAGTTTTATCAAATTTTTCAGTATGTTATTTTAAAAGGAAATGTGTTGGGACCTCTTTGGAGGCGAGCTCATTACAGTGATTAACATTAAAACTCACTGGGTGGACTCCTCTCGAGAGGGGATCTCATTTTTCTCAACACCCGAATAATTGTATCTTGCCGAATTACGATTATTATTTGTGGCTTGCTGAAAATTTTCCTTTGGCGAACGTTAAGTAAGAATTCATGGCAAACACCTGAGGGGAGAAATCCGAGTTTAATGTTTACATTTTTCATTACTGGGTTTTCTCCTCCATGGTGCGTTACCATCAAATATACAAGTTTGCCAGATTGCAAATATTTTTATATGTTTCGTGCTTTATAATTTCGGTTATCCGTTAATACTATTTTATGGTGCCAGTTGAAATATAAGTTCACGGAATCACCTTCGAGGTGAGATCATGACGGTGATGTAAATTTTAGCTTCACTGGGTGGTCTCCTCTCGGAGGCGGTTTTCATTCAACAGAAGAAAGAGGATACACAAAAATAATTGTGTTCTAGGATTTCTTTTCCACCAGTTGAAATAATAATGTGCGCACTTGAGAGGCGATTGCCAAGTTAATGTTTTATTTTTCATTACTGGGTTTTCTCCTTCATGGCGCGTGATGCTTATACCCTCGACTGTTAAGAAATAAAATTTTCTTATGTGGGCTTTGGTTCCTCTTCTCTTTGGCTTTGCCCTATTTGGAACTGATAAAGCTATTGAGTGGTGGCACCGCGGCCATTTCATCGATAATACAATGTATTAGTCCAGAAGTTAAAATTCGTTAATATTGCAAGTTTTTGAAATCATGAAGGGAAACACTCCAATTCTTGGTGTTTGTGGTTAAGTTTTTCTGTTTTACTATTTTGGATGTAGGGAATTCATGTCAATGCTTTTATGTAAGAAAATTATATTTTTAAAATGATACGTAAGCCGTTTCTTTTAAGGAAAAGAAGTTCCTTTTGTAATTTCATTTTCATTGGATATTGTTGAAGTTGTCATGCTGTAACCAAATGTGCGGGCGAGTGGGAAGTAACTTGTTTCCCTCCCACTCCACCGACTGAAATTTGAGACACCTGGGACGTTGATAACTTTCATTTGCTTGTTTGCTGTCTGAGACGAAGGTTGTAAAGTTTCCGATTGCAGTGTTTGTAAATCTGTACTGTGATATAGTGTAGGATAAACTTGATCCTTACTTATGAAATAGAAGAAAATGGTACGTATATTTACTAGGGATTCATCAGACGTGGATAGATTTTTGCGTTATTTACTTTCGTTTATGTTTAAATGTAGTTTTATCAAATTTTTCAGTATGTTATTTTAAAAGGAAATGTGTTGGGACCTCTTTGGAGGCGAGCTCATTACAGTGCGGATCTCATTTTTGTCAATACCCGAGTAATTGTATCTTGCCGAATTACGATTATTATTTGTGGCGTGCTGAAAATTTTTCTTTGGCGAACGTTAAGCAAGAATTCATGGCAAACACCTGAGGGGAGAAATCCGAGTTTAATGTTTACATTTTTCATTACTGGGTTTTCTCCTCCATGGTGCGTTACCATCAAATATACAAGTTTGCCAGATTGCAAATATTTTTATATGTTTCGTGCTTTATAATTTCGGTTATCCGTTAATACTATTTTATGGTGCCAGTTGAAATATAAGTTCACGGAATCACCTTCGAGGTGAGATCATGACGGTGATGTAAATTTTAGCTTCACTGGGTGGTCTCCTCTCGGAGGCGGTTTTCATTCAACAGAAGAAAGAGGATACACAAAAATAATTGTGTTCTAGGATTTCTTTTCCACCAGTTGAAATAATAATGTGCGCACTTGAGAGGCGATTGCCAAGTTAAGGTTTTTTTTTCATTACTGGGTTTTCTCCTTCATGGCGCGTGATGCTTATACCCTCGACTGTTAAGAAATAAAATTTTCTTATGTGGGCTTTGGTTCCACTTCTCTTTGGATTTGTCCTATTTGGAACTGATAAAGCTATTGAGTGGTGGCACCGCGGCCATTTCATCGATAATACAATGTATTAGTCCAGAAGTTAAAATTCGTTAATATTGCAAATTTTTAAAATCTTGAAGGGAAACACTCCCATTCTTGGTGTTCGTGGTTAAATTTTTCTGTTTTACTATTTTGGATGTAGGGAATTCATGTCAATGCTTTTATGTAAGAAAATTATATTTTTAATATAATACGTAAGCCGTTTCTTTTAAGGAAAAGAAGTTCCTTTTGTAATTTCATTTTCATTGGATATTGTTGAAGTTGTCATGCTGTAACCAAATGTGCAGGCGAGTGGGAAGTAACTTGTTTCCCTCCCACTCCACCGACTGAAATTTGAGACACCTGGGACGTTGATAACTTTCATTTGCTTCTTTGCTGTCTGAGACGAAGGTTGTAAAGTTTCCGATTGCAGTGTTTGTAAATCTGTACTGTGATATAGTTTAGGATAAAGTTGATCCTTACTTATGAAATAGAAGAAAATGGTACGTATATTTAGTAGGGATTCATCAGATGTGGATAGATTTTTGCGTTATTTACTTTCGTTTATGTTTAAATGTAGTTTTATCAAAATTTTCAGTATGTTATTTTAAAAGGAAATGTGTTGGGACCTCTTTGGAGGCGAGCTCATTACAGTGATTAACATTAAAACTCACTGGGTGGACTCCTCTCGAGAGGGGATCTCATTTTTCTCAACACCCGAATAATTGTATCTTGCCGAATTACGATTATTATTTGTGGCTTGCTGAAAATTTTCCTTTGGCGAACGTTAAGTAAGAATTCATGGCAAACACCTGAGGGGAGAAATCCGAGTTTAATGTTTACATTTTTCATTACTGGGTTTTCTCCTCCATGGTGCGTTACCATCAAATATACAAGTTTGCCAGATTGCAAATATTTTTATATGTTTCGTGCTTTATAATTTCGGTTATCCGTTAATACTATTTTATGGTGCCAGTTGAAATATAAGTTCACGGAATCACCTTCGAGGTGAGATCATGACGGTGATGTAAATTTTAGCTTCACTGGGTGGTCTCCTCTCGGAGGCGGTTTTCATTCAACAGAAGAAAGAGGATACACAAAAATAATTGTGTTCTAGGATTTCTTTTCCACCAGTTGAAATAATAATGTGCGCACTTGAGAGGCGATTGCCAAGTTAATGTTTTATTTTTCATTACTGGGTTTTCTCCTTCATGGCGCGTGATGCTTATACCCTCGACTGTTAAGAAATAAAATTTTCTTATGTGGGCTTTGGTTCCACTTCTCTTTGGCTTTGCCCTATTTGGAACTGATAAAGCTATTGAGTGGTGGCACCGCGGCCATTTCATCGATAATACAATGTATTAGTCCAGAAGTTAAAATTCGTTAATATTGCAAATTTTTAAAATCTTGAAGGGAAACACTCCCATTCTTGGTGTTCGTGGTTAAATTTTTCTGGTTTACTATTTTGGATGTAGGGAATTCATGTCAATGCTTTTATGTAAGAAAATTATATTTTTAAAATGATACGTAAGCCGTTTCTTTTAAGGAAAAGAAGTTCCTTTTGTAATTTCATTTTCATTGGATATTGTTGAAGTTGTCATGCTGTAACCAAATGTGAAGGCGAGTGGAAAGTAACTTGTTTCCCTCCCACTCCACCGACTGAAATTTGAGACACCTGGGACGTTGATAACTTTCATTTGCTTGTTTGCTGTCTGAGACGAAGGTTCTAAAGTTTCCGATTGCAGTGTTTGTAAATCTGTAATGTGATATAGTTTAGGATAAAGTTGATCCTTACTTATGAAATAGAAGAAAATGGTACGTATATTTACTAGGGATTCATCAGATGTGGATAGATTTTTGCGTTATTTACTTTCGTTTATGTTTAAATGTAGTTTTATCAAAATTTTCAGTATGTTATTTTAAAAGGAAATGTGTTGGGACCTCTTTGGAGGCGAGCTCATTACAGTGATTAACATTAAAACTCACTGGGTGGACTCCTCTCGAGAGGGGATCTCATTTTTCTCAACACCCGAATAATTGTATCTTGCCGAATTACGATTATTATTTGTGGCTTGCTGAAAATTTTCCTTTGGCGAACGTTAAGTAAGAATTCATGGCAAACACCTGAGGGGAGAAATCCGAGTTTAATGTTTACATTTTTCATTACTGGGTTTTCTCCTCCATGGTGCGTTACCATCAAATATACAAGTTTGCCAGATTGCAAATATTTTTATATGTTTCGTGCTTTATAATTTCGGTTATCTGTTAATACTATTTTATGGTGCCAGTTGAAATATAAGTTCACGGAATCACCTTCGAGGTGAGATCATGACCGTGATGTAAATTTTAGCTTCACTGGGTGGTCTCCTCTCGGAGGCGGTTTTCATTCAACAGAAGAAAGAGGATACACAAAAATAATTGTGTTCTAGGATTTCTTTTCCACCAGTTGAAATAATAATGTGCGCACTTGAGAGGCGATTGCCAAGTTAATGTTTTATTTTTCATTACTGGGTTTTCTCCTTCATGGCGCGTGATGCTTATACCCTCGACTGTTAAGAAATAAAATTTTCTTATGTGGGCTTTGGTTCCACTTCTCTTTGGCTTTGCCCTATTTGGAACTGATAAAGCTATTGAGTGGTGGCACCGCGGCCATTTCATCGATAATACAATGTATTAGTCCAGAAGTTAAAATTCGTTAATATTGCAAGTTTTTGAAATCATGAAGGGAAACACTCCAATTCTTGGTGTTTGTGGTTAAGTTTTTCTGTTTTACTATTTTGGATGTAGGGAATTCATGTCAATGCTTTTATGTAAGAAAATTATATTTTTAAAATGATACGTAAGCGTTTCTTTTAAGGAAAAGAAGTTCCTTTTGTAATTTCATTTTCATTGGATATTGTTGAAGTTGTCATGCTGTAACCAAATGTGCGGGCGAGTGGGAAGTAACTTGTTTCCCTCCCACTCCACCGACTGAAATTTGAGACACCTGGGACGTTGATAACTTTCATTTGCTTGTTTGCTGTCTGAGACGAAGGTTGTAAAGTTTCCGATTGCAGTGTTTGTAAATCTGTACTGTGATATAGTGTAGGATAAACTTGATCCTTACTTATGAAATAGAAGAAAATGGTACGTATATTTAGTAGGGATTCATCAGACGTGGATAGATTTTTGCGTTATTTACTTTCGTTTATGTTTAAATGTAGTTTTATCAAATTTTTCAGTATGTTATTTTAAAAGGAAATGTGTTGGGACCTCTTTGGAGGCGAGCTCGTTACAGTGCGGATCTCATTTTTGTCAATACCCGAGTAATTGTATCTTGCCGAATTACGATTATTATTTGTGGCGTGCTGAAAATTTTTCTTTGGCGAACGTTAAGCAAGAATTCATGGCAAACACCTGAGGGGAGAAATCCGAGTTTAATGTTTACATTTTTCATTACTGGGTTTTCTCCTCCATGGTGCGTTACCATCAAATATACAAGTTTGCCAGATTGCAAATATTTTTATATGTTTCGTGCTTTATAATTTCGGTTATCTGTTAATACTATTTTATGGTGCCAGTTGAAATATAAGTTCACGGAATCACCTTCGAGGTGAGATCATGACCGTGATGTAAATTTTAGCTTCACTGGGTGGTCTCCTCTCGGAGGCGGTTTTCATTCAACAGAAGAAAGAGGATACACAAAAATAATTGTGTTCTAGGATTTCTTTTCCACCAGTTGAAATAATAATGTGCGCACTTGAGAGGCGATTGCCAAGTTAATGTTTTATTTTTCATTACTGGGTTTTCTCCTTCATGGCGCGTGATGCTTATACCCTCGACTGTTAAGAAATAAAATTTTCTTATGTGGGCTTTGGTTCCACTTCTCTTTGGCTTTGCCCTATTTGGAACTGATAAAGCTATTGAGTGGTGGCACCGCGGCCATTTCATCGATAATACAATGTATTAGTCCAGAAGTTAAAATTCGTTAATATTGCAAGTTTTTGAAATCATGAGGGGAAACACTCCAATTCTTGGTGTTTGTGGTTAAGTTTTTCTGTTTTACTATTTTGGATGTAGGGAATTCATGTCAATGCTTTTATGTAAGAAAATTATATTTTTAAAATGATACGTAAGCGTTTCTTTTAAGGAAAAGAAGTTCCTTTTGTAATTTCATTTTCATTGGATATTGTTGAAGTTGTCATGCTGTAACCAAATGTGCGGGCGAGTGGGAAGTAACTTGTTTCCCTCCCACTCCACCGACTGAAATTTGAGACACCTGGGACGTTGATAACTTTCATTTGCTTGTTTGCTGTCTGAGACGAAGGTTGTAAAGTTTCCGATTGCAGTGTTTGTAAATCTGTACTGTGATATAGTGTAGGATAAACTTGATCCTTACTTATGAAATAGAAGAAAATGGTACGTATATTTAGTAGGGATTCATCAGACGTGGATAGATTTTTGCGTTATTTACTTTCGTTTATGTTTAAATGTAGTTTTATCAAATTTTTCAGTATGTTATTTTAAAAGGAAATGTGTTGGGACCTCTTTGGAGGCGAGCTCGTTACAGTGCGGATCTCATTTTTGTCAATACCCGAGTAATTGTATCTTGCCGAATTACGATTATTATTTGTGGCGTGCTGAAAATTTTTCTTTGGCGAACGTTAAGCAAGAATTCATGGCAAACACCTGAGGGGAGAAATCCGAGTTTAATGTTTACATTTTTCATTACTGGGTTTTCTCCTCCATGGTGCGTTACCATCAAATATACAAGTTTGCCAGATTGCAAATATTTTTATATGTTTCGTGCTTTATAATTTCGGTTATCCGTTAATACTATTTTATGGTGCCAGTTGAAATATAAGTTCACGGAATCACCTTCGAGGTGAGATCATGACGGTGATGTAAATTTTAGCTTCACTGGGTGGTCTCCTCTCGGAGGCGGTTTTCATTCAACAGAAGAAAGAGGATACACAAAAATAATTGTGTTCTAGGATTTCTTTTCCACCAGTTGAAATAATAATGTGCGCACTTGAGAGGCGATTGCCAAGTTAATGTTTTATTTTTCATTACTGGGTTTTCTCCTTCATGGCGCGTGATGCTTATACCCTCGACTGTTAAGAAATAAAATTTTCTTATGTGGGCTTTGGTTCCACTTCTCTTTGGATTTGTCCTATTTGGAACTGATAAAGCTATTGAGTGGTGGCACCGCGGCCATTTCATCGATAATACAATGTATTAGTCCAGAAGTTAAAATTCGTTAATATTGCAAATTTTTAAAATCTTGAAGGGAAACACTCCCATTCTTGGTGTTCGTGGTTAAATTTTTCTGTTTTACTATTTTGGATGTAGGGAATTCATGTCAATGCTTTTATGTAAGAAAATTATATTTTTAATATAATACGTAAGCCGTTTCTTTAAAGGAAAAGAAGTTCCTTTTGTAATTTCATTTTCATTGGATATTGTTGAAGTTGTCATGCTGTAACCAAATGTGCAGGCGAGTGGGAAGTAACTTGTTTCCCTCCCACTCCACCGACTGAAATTTGAGACACCTGGGACGTTGATAACTTTCATTTGCTTCTTTGCTGTCTGAGACGAAGGTTGTAAAGTTTCCGATTGCAGTGTTTGTAAATCTGTACTGTGATATAGTTTAGGATAAAGTTGATCCTTACTTATGAAATAGAAGAAAATGGTACGTATATTTAGTAGGGATTCATCAGATGTGGATAGATTTTTGCGTTATTTACTTTCGTTTATGTTTAAATGTAGTTTTATCAAAATTTTCAGTATGTTATTTTAAAAGGAAATGTGTTGGGACCTCTTTGGAGGCGAGCTCATTACAGTGATTAACATTAAAACTCACTGGGTGGACTCCTCTCGAGAGGGGATCTCATTTTTCTCAACACCCGAATAATTGTATCTTGCCGAATTACGATTATTATTTGTGGCTTGCTGAAAATTTTCCTTTGGCGAACGTTAAGTAAGAATTCATGGCAAACACCTGAGGGGAGAAATCCGAGTTTAATGTTTACATTTTTCATTACTGGGTTTTCTCCTCCATGGTGCGTTACCATCAAATATACAAGTTTGCCAGATTGCAAATATTTTTATATGTTTCGTGCTTTATAATTTCGGTTATCCGTTAATACTATTTTATGGTGCCAGTTGAAATATAAGTTCACGGAATCACCTTCGAGGTGAGATCATGACCGTGATGTAAATTTTAGCTTCACTGGGTGGTCTCCTCTCGGAGGCGGTTTTCATTCAACAGAAGAAAGAGGATACACAAAAATAATTGTGTTCTAGGATTTCTTTTCCACCACTTGAAATAATAATGTGCGCACTTGAGAGGCGATTGCCAAGTTAATGTTTTATTTTTCATTACTGGGTTTTCTCCTTCATGGCGCGTGATGCTTATACCCTCGACTGTTAAGAAATAAAATTTTCTTATGTGGGCTTTGGTTCCACTTCTCTTTGGCTTTGCCCTATTTGGAACTGATAAAGCTATTGAGTGGTGGCACCGCGGCCATTTCATCGATAATACAATGTATTAGTCCAGAAGTTAAAATTCGTTAATATTGCAAATTTTTAAAATCTTGAAGGGAAACACTCCCATTCTTGGTGTTCGTGGTTAAATTTTTCTGGTTTACTATTTTGGATGTAGGGAATTCATGTCAATGCTTTTATGTAAGAAAATTATATTTTTAAAATGATACGTAAGCCGTTTCTTTTAAGGAAAAGAAGTTCCTTTTGTAATTTCATTTTCATTGGATATTGTTGAAGTTGTCATGCTGTAACCAAATGTGAAGGCGAGTGGAAAGTAACTTGTTTCCCTCCCACTCCACCGACTGAAATTTGAGACACCTGGGACGTTGATAACTTTCATTTGCTTGTTTGCTGTCTGAGATGAAGGTTCTAAAGTTTCCGATTGCAGTGTTTGTAAATCTGTACTGTGATATAGTTTAGGATAAAGTTGATCCTTACTTATGAAATAGAAGAAAATGGTACGTATATTTAGTAGGGATTCATCAGATGTGGATAGATTTTTGCGTTATTTACTTTCGTTTATGTTTAAATGTAGTTTTATCAAAATTTTCAGTATGTTATTTTAAAAGGAAATGTGTTGGGACCTCTTTGGAGGCGAGCTCATTACAGTGATTAACATTAAAACTCACTGGGTGGACTCCTCTCGAGAGGGGATCTCATTTTTCTCAACACCCGAATAATTGTATCTTGCCGAATTACGATTATTATTTGTGGCTTGCTGAAAATTTTCCTTTGGCGAACGTTAAGTAAGAATTCATGGCAAACACCTGAGGGGAGAAATCCGAGTTTAATGTTTACATTTTTCATTACTGGGTTTTCTCCTCCATGGTGCGTTACCATCAAATATACAAGTTTGCCAGATTGCAAATATTTTTATATGTTTCGTGCTTTATAATTTCGGTTATCTGTTAATACTATTTTATGGTGCCAGTTGAAATATAAGTTCACGGAATCACCTTCGAGGTGAGATCATGACCGTGATGTAAATTTTAGCTTCACTGGGTGGTCTCCTCTCGGAGGCGGTTTTCATTCAACAGAAGAAAGAGGATACACAAAAATAATTGTGTTCTAGGATTTCTTTTCCACCAGTTGAAATAATAATGTGCGCACTTGAGAGGCGATTGCCAAGTTAAGGTTTTTTTTTCATTACTGGGTTTTCTCCTTCATGGCGCGTGATGCTTATACCCTCGACTGTTAAGAAATAAAATTTTCTTATGTGGGCTTTGGTTCCACTTCTCTTTGGATTTGTCCTATTTGGAACTGATAAAGCTATTGAGTGGTGGCACCGCGGCCATTTCATCGATAATACAATGTATTAGTCCAGAAGTTAAAATTCGTTAATATTGCAAGTTTTTGAAATCATGAAGGGAAACACTCCAATTCTTGGTGTTCGTGGTTAAGTTTTTCTGGTTTACTATTTTGGATGTAGGGAATTCATGTCAATGCTTTTATGTAAGAAAATTATATTTTTAAAATGATACGTAAGCCGTTTCTTTTAAGGAAAAGAAGTTCCTTTTGTAATTTCATTTTCATTGGATATTGTTGAAGTTGTCATGCTGTAACCAAATGTGCGGGCGAGTGGGAAGTAACTTGTTTCCCTCCCACTCCACCGACTGAAATTTGAGATACCTGGGACGTTGATAACTTTCATTTGCTTGTTTGCTGTCTGAGACGAAGGTTGTAAAGTTTCCGATTGCAGTGTTTGTAAATCTGTACTGTGATATAGTGTAGGATAATCTTGATCCTTACTTATGAAATAGAAGAAAATGGTACGTATATTTACTAGGGATTCATCAGACGTGGATAGATTTTTGCGTTATTTACTTTCGTTTATGTTTAAATGTAGTTTTATCAAATTTTTCAGTATGTTATTTTAAAAGGAAATGTGTTGGGACCTCTTTGGAGGCGAGCTCATTACAGTGATTAACATTAAAACTCACTGGGTGGACTCCTCTCGAGAGGGGATCTCATTTTTCTCAACACCCGAATAATTGTATCTTGCCGAATTACGATTATTATTTGTGGCTTGCTGAAAATTTTCCTTTGGCGAACGTTAAGTAAGAATTCATGGCAAACACCTGAGGGGAGAAATCCGAGTTTAATGTTTACATTTTTCATTACTGGGTTTTCTCCTCCATGGTGCGTTACCATCAAATATACAAGTTTGCCAGATTGCAAATATTTTTATATGTTTCGTGCTTTATAATTTCGGTTATCCGTTAATACTATTTTATGGTGCCAGTTGAAATATAAGTTCACGGAATCACCTTCGAGGTGAGATCATGACGGTGATGTAAATTTTAGCTTCACTGGGTGGTCTCCTCTCGGAGGCGGTTTTCATTCAACAGAAGAAAGAGGATACACAAAAATAATTGTGTTCTAGGATTTCTTTTCCACCAGTTGAAATAATAATGTGCGCACTTGAGAGGCGATTGCCAAGTTAATGTTTTATTTTTCATTACTGGGTTTTCTCCTTCATGGCGCGTGATGCTTATACCCTCGACTGTTAAGAAATAAAATTTTCTTATGTGGGCTTTGGTTCCACTTCTCTTTGGCTTTGCCCTATTTGGAACTGATAAAGCTATTGAGTGGTGGCACCGCGGCCATTTCATCGATAATACAATGTATTAGTCCAGAAGTTAAAATTCGTTAATATTGCAAATTTTTAAAATCTTGAAGGGAAACACTCCCATTCTTGGTGTTCGTGGTTAAATTTTTCTGGTTTACTATTTTGGATGTAGGGAATTCATGTCAATGCTTTTATGTAAGAAAATTATATTTTTAAAATGATACGTAAGCCGTTTCTTTTAAGGAAAAGAAGTTCCTTTTGTAATTTCATTTTCATTGGATATTGTTGAAGTTGTCATGCTGTAACCAAATGTGAAGGCGAGTGGAAAGTAACTTGTTTCCCTCCCACTCCACCGACTGAAATTTGAGACACCTGGGACGTTGATAACTTTCATTTGCTTGTTTGCTGTCTGAGACGAAGGTTCTAAAGTTTCCGATTGCAGTGTTTGTAAATCTGTAATGTGATATAGTTTAGGATAAAGTTGATCCTTACTTATGAAATAGAAGAAAATGGTACGTATATTTAGTAGGGATTCATCAGATGTGGATAGATTTTTGCGTTATTTACTTTCGTTTATGTTTAAATGTAGTTTTATCAAAATTTTCAGTATGTTATTTTAAAAGGAAATGTGTTGGGACCTCTTTGGAGGCGAGCTCATTACAGTGATTAACATTAAAACTCACTGGGTGGACTCCTCTCGAGAGGGGATCTCATTTTTCTCAACACCCGAATAATTGTATCTTGCCGAATTACGATTATTATTTGTGGCTTGCTGAAAATTTTCCTTTGGCGAACGTTAAGTAAGAATTCATGGCAAACACCTGAGGGGAGAAATCCGAGTTTAATGTTTACATTTTTCATTACTGGGTTTTCTCCTCCATGGTGCGTTACCATCAAATATACAAGTTTGCCAGATTGCAAATATTTTTATATGTTTCGTGCTTTATAATTTCGGTTATCTGTTAATACTATTTTATGGTGCCAGTTGAAATATAAGTTCACGGAATCACCTTCGAGGTGAGATCATGACCGTGATGTAAATTTTAGCTTCACTGGGTGGTCTCCTCTCGGAGGCGGTTTTCATTCAACAGAAGAAAGAGGATACACAAAAATAATTGTGTTCTAGGATTTCTTTTCCACCAGTTGAAATAATAATGTGCGCACTTGAGAGGCGATTGCCAAGTTAATGTTTTATTTTTCATTACTGGGTTTTCTCCTTCATGGCGCGTGATGCTTATACCCTCGACTGTTAAGAAATAAAATTTTCTTATGTGGGCTTTGGTTCCACTTCTCTTTGGCTTTGCCCTATTTGGAACTGATAAAGCTATTGAGTGGTGGCACCGCGGCCATTTCATCGATAATACAATGTATTAGTCCAGAAGTTAAAATTCGTTAATATTGCAAGTTTTTGAAATCATGAAGGGAAACACTCCAATTCTTGGTGTTTGTGGTTAAGTTTTTCTGTTTTACTATTTTGGATGTAGGGAATTCATGTCAATGCTTTTATGTAAGAAAATTATATTTTTAAAATGATACGTAAGCGTTTCTTTTAAGGAAAAGAAGTTCCTTTTGTAATTTCATTTTCATTGGATATTGTTGAAGTTGTCATGCTGTAACCAAATGTGCGGGCGAGTGGGAAGTAACTTGTTTCCCTCCCACTCCACCGACTGAAATTTGAGACACCTGGGACGTTGATAACTTTCATTTGCTTGTTTGCTGTCTGAGACGAAGGTTGTAAAGTTTCCGATTGCAGTGTTTGTAAATCTGTACTGTGATATAGTGTAGGATAAACTTGATCCTTACTTATGAAATAGAAGAAAATGGTACGTATATTTAGTAGGGATTCATCAGACGTGGATAGATTTTTGCGTTATTTACTTTCGTTTATGTTTAAATGTAGTTTTATCAAATTTTTCAGTATGTTATTTTAAAAGGAAATGTGTTGGGACCTCTTTGGAGGCGAGCTCGTTACAGTGCGGATCTCATTTTTGTCAATACCCGAGTAATTGTATCTTGCCGAATTACGATTATTATTTGTGGCGTGCTGAAAATTTTTCTTTGGCGAACGTTAAGCAAGAATTCATGGCAAACACCTGAGGGGAGAAATCCGAGTTTAATGTTTACATTTTTCATTACTGGGTTTTCTCCTCCATGGTGCGTTACCATCAAATATACAAGTTTGCCAGATTGCAAATATTTTTATATGTTTCGTGCTTTATAATTTCGGTTATCCGTTAATACTATTTTATGGTGCCAGTTGAAATATAAGTTCACGGAATCACCTTCGAGGTGAGATCATGACGGTGATGTAAATTTTAGCTTCACTGGGTGGTCTCCTCTCGGAGGCGGTTTTCATTCAACAGAAGAAAGAGGATACACAAAAATAATTGTGTTCTAGGATTTCTTTTCCACCAGTTGAAATAATAATGTGCGCACTTGAGAGGCGATTGCCAAGTTAATGTTTTATTTTTCATTACTGGGTTTTCTCCTTCATGGCGCGTGATGCTTATACCCTCGACTGTTAAGAAATAAAATTTTCTTATGTGGGCTTTGGTTCCACTTCTCTTTGGCTTTGCCCTATTTGGAACTGATAAAGCTATTGAGTGGTGGCACCGCGGCCATTTCATCGATAATACAATGTATTAGTCCAGAAGTTAAAATTCGTTAATATTGCAAGTTTTTGAAATCATGAGGGGAAACACTCCAATTCTTGGTGTTTGTGGTTAAGTTTTTCTGTTTTACTATTTTGGATGTAGGGAATTCATGTCAATGCTTTTATGTAAGAAAATTATATTTTTAAAATGATACGTAAGCGTTTCTTTTAAGGAAAAGAAGTTCCTTTTGTAATTTCATTTTCATTGGATATTGTTGAAGTTGTCATGCTGTAACCAAATGTGCGGGCGAGTGGGAAGTAACTTGTTTCCCTCCCACTCCACCGACTGAAATTTGAGACACCTGGGACGTTGATAACTTTCATTTGCTTGTTTGCTGTCTGAGACGAAGGTTGTAAAGTTTCCGATTGCAGTGTTTGTAAATCTGTACTGTGATATAGTGTAGGATAAACTTGATCCTTACTTATGAAATAGAAGAAAATGGTACGTATATTTAGTAGGGATTCATCAGACGTGGATAGATTTTTGCGTTATTTACTTTCGTTTATGTTTAAATGTAGTTTTATCAAATTTTTCAGTATGTTATTTTAAAAGGAAATGTGTTGGGACCTCTTTGGAGGCGAGCTCGTTACAGTGCGGATCTCATTTTTGTCAATACCCGAGTAATTGTATCTTGCCGAATTACGATTATTATTTGTGGCGTGCTGAAAATTTTTCTTTGGCGAACGTTAAGCAAGAATTCATGGCAAACACCTGAGGGGAGAAATCCGAGTTTAATGTTTACATTTTTCATTACTGGGTTTTCTCCTCCATGGTGCGTTACCATCAAATATACAAGTTTGCCAGATTGCAAATATTTTTATATGTTTCGTGCTTTATAATTTCGGTTATCCGTTAATACTATTTTATGGTGCCAGTTGAAATATAAGTTCACGGAATCACCTTCGAGGTGAGATCATGACGGTGATGTAAATTTTAGCTTCACTGGGTGGTCTCCTCTCGGAGGCGGTTTTCATTCAACAGAAGAAAGAGGATACACAAAAATAATTGTGTTCTAGGATTTCTTTTCCACCAGTTGAAATAATAATGTGCGCACTTGAGAGGCGATTGCCAAGTTAATGTTTTATTTTTCATTACTGGGTTTTCTCCTTCATGGCGCGTGATGCTTATACCCTCGACTGTTAAGAAATAAAATTTTCTTATGTGGGCTTTGGTTCCACTTCTCTTTGGATTTGTCCTATTTGGAACTGATAAAGCTATTGAGTGGTGGCACCGCGGCCATTTCATCGATAATACAATGTATTAGTCCAGAAGTTAAAATTCGTTAATATTGCAAATTTTTAAAATCTTGAAGGGAAACACTCCCATTCTTGGTGTTCGTGGTTAAATTTTTCTGTTTTACTATTTTGGATGTAGGGAATTCATGTCAATGCTTTTATGTAAGAAAATTATATTTTTAATATAATACGTAAGCCGTTTCTTTTAAGGAAAAGAAGTTCCTTTTGTAATTTCATTTTCATTGGATATTGTTGAAGTTGTCATGCTGTAACCAAATGTGCAGGCGAGTGGGAAGTAACTTGTTTCCCTCCCACTCCACCGACTGAAATTTGAGACACCTGGGACGTTGATAACTTTCATTTGCTTCTTTGCTGTCTGAGACGAAGGTTGTAAAGTTTCCGATTGCAGTGTTTGTAAATCTGTACTGTGATATAGTTTAGGATAAAGTTGATCCTTACTTATGAAATAGAAGAAAATGGTACGTATATTTAGTAGGGATTCATCAGATGTGGATAGATTTTTGCGTTATTTACTTTCGTTTATGTTTAAATGTAGTTTTATCAAAATTTTCAGTATGTTATTTTAAAAGGAAATGTGTTGGGACCTCTTTGGAGGCGAGCTCATTACAGTGATTAACATTAAAACTCACTGGGTGGACTCCTCTCGAGAGGGGATCTCATTTTTCTCAACACCCGAATAATTGTATCTTGCCGAATTACGATTATTATTTGTGGCTTGCTGAAAATTTTCCTTTGGCGAACGTTAAGTAAGAATTCATGGCAAACACCTGAGGGGAGAAATCCGAGTTTAATGTTTACATTTTTCATTACTGGGTTTTCTCCTCCATGGTGCGTTACCATCAAATATACAAGTTTGCCAGATTGCAAATATTTTTATATGTTTCGTGCTTTATAATTTCGGTTATCCGTTAATACTATTTTATGGTGCCAGTTGAAATATAAGTTCACGGAATCACCTTCGAGGTGAGATCATGACCGTGATGTAAATTTTAGCTTCACTGGGTGGTCTCCTCTCGGAGGCGGTTTTCATTCAACAGAAGAAAGAGGATACACAAAAATAATTGTGTTCTAGGATTTCTTTTCCACCACTTGAAATAATAATGTGCGCACTTGAGAGGCGATTGCCAAGTTAATGTTTTATTTTTCATTACTGGGTTTTCTCCTTCATGGCGCGTGATGCTTATACCCTCGACTGTTAAGAAATAAAATTTTCTTATGTGGGCTTTGGTTCCACTTCTCTTTGGCTTTGCCCTATTTGGAACTGATAAAGCTATTGAGTGGTGGCACCGCGGCCATTTCATCGATAATACAATGTATTAGTCCAGAAGTTAAAATTCGTTAATATTGCAAATTTTTAAAATCTTGAAGGGAAACACTCCCATTCTTGGTGTTCGTGGTTAAATTTTTCTGGTTTACTATTTTGGATGTAGGGAATTCATGTCAATGCTTTTATGTAAGAAAATTATATTTTTAAAATGATACGTAAGCCGTTTCTTTTAAGGAAAAGAAGTTCCTTTTGTAATTTCATTTTCATTGGATATTGTTGAAGTTGTCATGCTGTAACCAAATGTGAAGGCGAGTGGAAAGTAACTTGTTTCCCTCCCACTCCACCGACTGAAATTTGAGACACCTGGGACGTTGATAACTTTCATTTGCTTGTTTGCTGTCTGAGATGAAGGTTCTAAAGTTTCCGATTGCAGTGTTTGTAAATCTGTACTGTGATATAGTTTAGGATAAAGTTGATCCTTACTTATGAAATAGAAGAAAATGGTACGTATATTTAGTAGGGATTCATCAGATGTGGATAGATTTTTGCGTTATTTACTTTCGTTTATGTTTAAATGTAGTTTTATCAAAATTTTCAGTATGTTATTTTAAAAGGAAATGTGTTGGGACCTCTTTGGAGGCGAGCTCATTACAGTGATTAACATTAAAACTCACTGGGTGGACTCCTCTCGAGAGGGGATCTCATTTTTCTCAACACCCGAATAATTGTATCTTGCCGAATTACGATTATTATTTGTGGCTTGCTGAAAATTTTCCTTTGGCGAACGTTAAGTAAGAATTCATGGCAAACACCTGAGGGGAGAAATCCGAGTTTAATGTTTACATTTTTCATTACTGGGTTTTCTCCTCCATGGTGCGTTACCATCAAATATACAAGTTTGCCAGATTGCAAATATTTTTATATGTTTCGTGCTTTATAATTTCGGTTATCTGTTAATACTATTTTATGGTGCCAGTTGAAATATAAGTTCACGGAATCACCTTCGAGGTGAGATCATGACCGTGATGTAAATTTTAGCTTCACTGGGTGGTCTCCTCTCGGAGGCGGTTTTCATTCAACAGAAGAAAGAGGATACACAAAAATAATTGTGTTCTAGGATTTCTTTTCCACCAGTTGAAATAATAATGTGCGCACTTGAGAGGCGATTGCCAAGTTAAGGTTTTTTTTTCATTACTGGGTTTTCTCCTTCATGGCGCGTGATGCTTATACCCTCGACTGTTAAGAAATAAAATTTTCTTATGTGGGCTTTGGTTCCACTTCTCTTTGGATTTGTCCTATTTGGAACTGATAAAGCTATTGAGTGGTGGCACCGCGGCCATTTCATCGATAATACAATGTATTAGTCCAGAAGTTAAAATTCGTTAATATTGCAAGTTTTTGAAATCATGAAGGGAAACACTCCAATTCTTGGTGTTCGTGGTTAAGTTTTTCTGGTTTACTATTTTGGATGTAGGGAATTCATGTCAATGCTTTTATGTAAGAAAATTATATTTTTAAAATGATACGTAAGCCGTTTCTTTTAAGGAAAAGAAGTTCCTTTTGTAATTTCATTTTCATTGGATATTGTTGAAGTTGTCATGCTGTAACCAAATGTGCGGGCGAGTGGGAAGTAACTTGTTTCCCTCCCACTCCACCGACTGAAATTTGAGATACCTGGGACGTTGATAACTTTCATTTGCTTGTTTGCTGTCTGAGACGAAGGTTGTAAAGTTTCCGATTGCAGTGTTTGTAAATCTGTACTGTGATATAGTGTAGGATAATCTTGATCCTTACTTATGAAATAGAAGAAAATGGTACGTATATTTACTAGGGATTCATCAGACGTGGATAGATTTTTGCGTTATTTACTTTCGTTTATGTTTAAATGTAGTTTTATCAAATTTTTCAGTATGTTATTTTAAAAGGAAATGTGTTGGGACCTCTTTGGAGGCGAGCTCATTACAGTGATTAACATTAAAACTCACTGGGTGGACTCCTCTCGAGAGGGGATCTCATTTTTCTCAACACCCGAATAATTGTATCTTGCCGAATTACGATTATTATTTGTGGCTTGCTGAAAATTTTCCTTTGGCGAACGTTAAGTAAGAATTCATGGCAAACACCTGAGGGGAGAAATCCGAGTTTAATGTTTACATTTTTCATTACTGGGTTTTCTCCTCCATGGTGCGTTACCATCAAATATACAAGTTTGCCAGATTGCAAATATTTTTATATGTTTCGTGCTTTATAATTTCGGTTATCCGTTAATACTATTTTATGGTGCCAGTTGAAATATAAGTTCACGGAATCACCTTCGAGGTGAGATCATGACGGTGATGTAAATTTTAGCTTCACTGGGTGGTCTCCTCTCGGAGGCGGTTTTCATTCAACAGAAGAAAGAGGATACACAAAAATAATTGTGTTCTAGGATTTCTTTTCCACCAGTTGAAATAATAATGTGCGCACTTGAGAGGCGATTGCCAAGTTAATGTTTTATTTTTCATTACTGGGTTTTCTCCTTCATGGCGCGTGATGCTTATACCCTCGACTGTTAAGAAATAAAATTTTCTTATGTGGGCTTTGGTTCCACTTCTCTTTGGCTTTGCCCTATTTGGAACTGATAAAGCTATTGAGTGGTGGCACCGCGGCCATTTCATCGATAATACAATGTATTAGTCCAGAAGTTAAAATTCGTTAATATTGCAAATTTTTAAAATCTTGAAGGGAAACACTCCCATTCTTGGTGTTCGTGGTTAAATTTTTCTGGTTTACTATTTTGGATGTAGGGAATTCATGTCAATGCTTTTATGTAAGAAAATTATATTTTTAAAATGATACGTAAGCCGTTTCTTTTAAGGAAAAGAAGTTCCTTTTGTAATTTCATTTTCATTGGATATTGTTGAAGTTGTCATGCTGTAACCAAATGTGAAGGCGAGTGGAAAGTAACTTGTTTCCCTCCCACTCCACCGACTGAAATTTGAGACACCTGGGACGTTGATAACTTTCATTTGCTTGTTTGCTGTCTGAGACGAAGGTTCTAAAGTTTCCGATTGCAGTGTTTGTAAATCTGTAATGTGATATAGTTTAGGATAAAGTTGATCCTTACTTATGAAATAGAAGAAAATGGTACGTATATTTAGTAGGGATTCATCAGATGTGGATAGATTTTTGCGTTATTTACTTTCGTTTATGTTTAAATGTAGTTTTATCAAAATTTTCAGTATGTTATTTTAAAAGGAAATGTGTTGGGACCTCTTTGGAGGCGAGCTCATTACAGTGATTAACATTAAAACTCACTGGGTGGACTCCTCTCGAGAGGGGATCTCATTTTTCTCAACACCCGAATAATTGTATCTTGCCGAATTACGATTATTATTTGTGGCTTGCTGAAAATTTTCCTTTGGCGAACGTTAAGTAAGAATTCATGGCAAACACCTGAGGGGAGAAATCCGAGTTTAATGTTTACATTTTTCATTACTGGGTTTTCTCCTCCATGGTGCGTTACCATCAAATATACAAGTTTGCCAGATTGCAAATATTTTTATATGTTTCGTGCTTTATAATTTCGGTTATCTGTTAATACTATTTTATGGTGCCAGTTGAAATATAAGTTCACGGAATCACCTTCGAGGTGAGATCATGACCGTGATGTAAATTTTAGCTTCACTGGGTGGTCTCCTCTCGGAGGCGGTTTTCATTCAACAGAAGAAAGAGGATACACAAAAATAATTGTGTTCTAGGATTTCTTTTCCACCAGTTGAAATAATAATGTGCGCACTTGAGAGGCGATTGCCAAGTTAATGTTTTATTTTTCATTACTGGGTTTTCTCCTTCATGGCGCGTGATGCTTATACCCTCGACTGTTAAGAAATAAAATTTTCTTATGTGGGCTTTGGTTCCACTTCTCTTTGGCTTTGCCCTATTTGGAACTGATAAAGCTATTGAGTGGTGGCACCGCGGCCATTTCATCGATAATACAATGTATTAGTCCAGAAGTTAAAATTCGTTAATATTGCAAGTTTTTGAAATCATGAAGGGAAACACTCCAATTCTTGGTGTTTGTGGTTAAGTTTTTCTGTTTTACTATTTTGGATGTAGGGAATTCATGTCAATGCTTTTATGTAAGAAAATTATATTTTTAAAATGATACGTAAGCGTTTCTTTTAAGGAAAAGAAGTTCCTTTTGTAATTTCATTTTCATTGGATATTGTTGAAGTTGTCATGCTGTAACCAAATGTGCGGGCGAGTGGGAAGTAACTTGTTTCCCTCCCACTCCACCGACTGAAATTTGAGACACCTGGGACGTTGATAACTTTCATTTGCTTGTTTGCTGTCTGAGACGAAGGTTGTAAAGTTTCCGATTGCAGTGTTTGTAAATCTGTACTGTGATATAGTGTAGGATAAACTTGATCCTTACTTATGAAATAGAAGAAAATGGTACGTATATTTAGTAGGGATTCATCAGACGTGGATAGATTTTTGCGTTATTTACTTTCGTTTATGTTTAAATGTAGTTTTATCAAATTTTTCAGTATGTTATTTTAAAAGGAAATGTGTTGGGACCTCTTTGGAGGCGAGCTCGTTACAGTGCGGATCTCATTTTTGTCAATACCCGAGTAATTGTATCTTGCCGAATTACGATTATTATTTGTGGCGTGCTGAAAATTTTTCTTTGGCGAACGTTAAGCAAGAATTCATGGCAAACACCTGAGGGGAGAAATCCGAGTTTAATGTTTACATTTTTCATTACTGGGTTTTCTCCTCCATGGTGCGTTACCATCAAATATACAAGTTTGCCAGATTGCAAATATTTTTATATGTTTCGTGCTTTATAATTTCGGTTATCCGTTAATACTATTTTATGGTGCCAGTTGAAATATAAGTTCACGGAATCACCTTCGAGGTGAGATCATGACGGTGATGTAAATTTTAGCTTCACTGGGTGGTCTCCTCTCGGAGGCGGTTTTCATTCAACAGAAGAAAGAGGATACACAAAAATAATTGTGTTCTAGGATTTCTTTTCCACCAGTTGAAATAATAATGTGCGCACTTGAGAGGCGATTGCCAAGTTAAGGTTTTTTTTTCATTACTGGGTTTTCTCCTTCATGGCGCGTGATGCTTATACCCTCGACTGTTAAGAAATAAAATTTTCTTATGTGGGCTTTGGTTCCACTTCTCTTTGGATTTGTCCTATTTGGAACTGATAAAGCTATTGAGTGGTGGCACCGCGGCCATTTCATCGATAATACAATGTATTAGTCCAGAAGTTAAAATTCGTTAATATTGCAAATTTTTAAAATCTTGAAGGGAAACACTCCCATTCTTGGTGTTCGTGGTTAAATTTTTCTGTTTTACTATTTTGGATGTAGGGAATTCATGTCAATGCTTTTATGTAAGAAAATTATATTTTTAATATAATACGTAAGCCGTTTCTTTTAAGGAAAAGAAGTTCCTTTTGTAATTTCATTTTCATTGGATATTGTTGAAGTTGTCATGCTGTAACCAAATGTGCAGGCGAGTGGGAAGTAACTTGTTTCCCTCCCACTCCACCGACTGAAATTTGAGACACCTGGGACGTTGATAACTTTCATTTGCTTCTTTGCTGTCTGAGACGAAGGTTGTAAAGTTTCCGATTGCAGTGTTTGTAAATCTGTACTGTGATATAGTTTAGGATAAAGTTGATCCTTACTTATGAAATAGAAGAAAATGGTACGTATATTTAGTAGGGATTCATCAGATGTGGATAGATTTTTGCGTTATTTACTTTCGTTTATGTTTAAATGTAGTTTTATCAAAATTTTCAGTATGTTATTTTAAAAGGAAATGTGTTGGGACCTCTTTGGAGGCGAGCTCATTACAGTGATTAACATTAAAACTCACTGGGTGGACTCCTCTCGAGAGGGGATCTCATTTTTCTCAACACCCGAATAATTGTATCTTGCCGAATTACGATTATTATTTGTGGCTTGCTGAAAATTTTCCTTTGGCGAACGTTAAGTAAGAATTCATGGCAAACACCTGAGGGGAGAAATCCGAGTTTAATGTTTACATTTTTCATTACTGGGTTTTCTCCTCCATGGTGCGTTACCATCAAATATACAAGTTTGCCAGATTGCAAATATTTTTATATGTTTCGTGCTTTATAATTTCGGTTATCCGTTAATACTATTTTATGGTGCCAGTTGAAATATAAGTTCACGGAATCACCTTCGAGGTGAGATCATGACGGTGATGTAAATTTTAGCTTCACTGGGTGGTCTCCTCTCGGAGGCGGTTTTCATTCAACAGAAGAAAGAGGATACACAAAAATAATTGTGTTCTAGGATTTCTTTTCCACCAGTTGAAATAATAATGTGCGCACTTGAGAGGCGATTGCCAAGTTAATGTTTTATTTTTCATTACTGGGTTTTCTCCTTCATGGCGCGTGATGCTTATACCCTCGACTGTTAAGAAATAAAATTTTCTTATGTGGGCTTTGGTTCCACTTCTCTTTGGCTTTGCCCTATTTGGAACTGATAAAGCTATTGAGTGGTGGCACCGCGGCCATTTCATCGATAATACAATGTATTAGTCCAGAAGTTAAAATTCGTTAATATTGCAAATTTTTAAAATCTTGAAGGGAAACACTCCCATTCTTGGTGTTCGTGGTTAAATTTTTCTGGTTTACTATTTTGGATGTAGGGAATTCATGTCAATGCTTTTATGTAAGAAAATTATATTTTTAAAATGATACGTAAGCCGTTTCTTTTAAGGAAAAGAAGTTCCTTTTGTAATTTCATTTTCATTGGATATTGTTGAAGTTGTCATGCTGTAACCAAATGTGAAGGCGAGTGGAAAGTAACTTGTTTCCCTCCCACTCCACCGACTGAAATTTGAGACACCTGGGACGTTGATAACTTTCATTTGCTTGTTTGCTGTCTGAGACGAAGGTTCTAAAGTTTCCGATTGCAGTGTTTGTAAATCTGTAATGTGATATAGTTTAGGATAAAGTTGATCCTTACTTATGAAATAGAAGAAAATGGTACGTATATTTACTAGGGATTCATCAGATGTGGATAGATTTTTGCGTTATTTACTTTCGTTTATGTTTAAATGTAGTTTTATCAAAATTTTCAGTATGTTATTTTAAAAGGAAATGTGTTGGGACCTCTTTGGAGGCGAGCTCATTACAGTGATTAACATTAAAACTCACTGGGTGGACTCCTCTCGAGAGGGGATCTCATTTTTCTCAACACCCGAATAATTGTATCTTGCCGAATTACGATTATTATTTGTGGCTTGCTGAAAATTTTCCTTTGGCGAACGTTAAGTAAGAATTCATGGCAAACACCTGAGGGGAGAAATCCGAGTTTAATGTTTACATTTTTCATTACTGGGTTTTCTCCTCCATGGTGCGTTACCATCAAATATACAAGTTTGCCAGATTGCAAATATTTTTATATGTTTCGTGCTTTATAATTTCGGTTATCTGTTAATACTATTTTATGGTGCCAGTTGAAATATAAGTTCACGGAATCACCTTCGAGGTGAGATCATGACCGTGATGTAAATTTTAGCTTCACTGGGTGGTCTCCTCTCGGAGGCGGTTTTCATTCAACAGAAGAAAGAGGATACACAAAAATAATTGTGTTCTAGGATTTCTTTTCCACCAGTTGAAATAATAATGTGCGCACTTGAGAGGCGATTGCCAAGTTAATGTTTTATTTTTCATTACTGGGTTTTCTCCTTCATGGCGCGTGATGCTTATACCCTCGACTGTTAAGAAATAAAATTTTCTTATGTGGGCTTTGGTTCCACTTCTCTTTGGCTTTGCCCTATTTGGAACTGATAAAGCTATTGAGTGGTGGCACCGCGGCCATTTCATCGATAATACAATGTATTAGTCCAGAAGTTAAAATTCGTTAATATTGCAAGTTTTTGAAATCATGAAGGGAAACACTCCAATTCTTGGTGTTTGTGGTTAAGTTTTTCTGTTTTACTATTTTGGATGTAGGGAATTCATGTCAATGCTTTTATGTAAGAAAATTATATTTTTAAAATGATACGTAAGCGTTTCTTTTAAGGAAAAGAAGTTCCTTTTGTAATTTCATTTTCATTGGATATTGTTGAAGTTGTCATGCTGTAACCAAATGTGCGGGCGAGTGGGAAGTAACTTGTTTCCCTCCCACTCCACCGACTGAAATTTGAGACACCTGGGACGTTGATAACTTTCATTTGCTTGTTTGCTGTCTGAGACGAAGGTTGTAAAGTTTCCGATTGCAGTGTTTGTAAATCTGTACTGTGATATAGTGTAGGATAAACTTGATCCTTACTTATGAAATAGAAGAAAATGGTACGTATATTTAGTAGGGATTCATCAGACGTGGATAGATTTTTGCGTTATTTACTTTCGTTTATGTTTAAATGTAGTTTTATCAAATTTTTCAGTATGTTATTTTAAAAGGAAATGTGTTGGGACCTCTTTGGAGGCGAGCTCGTTACAGTGCGGATCTCATTTTTGTCAATACCCGAGTAATTGTATCTTGCCGAATTACGATTATTATTTGTGGCGTGCTGAAAATTTTTCTTTGGCGAACGTTAAGCAAGAATTCATGGCAAACACCTGAGGGGAGAAATCCGAGTTTAATGTTTACATTTTTCATTACTGGGTTTTCTCCTCCATGGTGCGTTACCATCAAATATACAAGTTTGCCAGATTGCAAATATTTTTATATGTTTCGTGCTTTATAATTTCGGTTATCTGTTAATACTATTTTATGGTGCCAGTTGAAATATAAGTTCACGGAATCACCTTCGAGGTGAGATCATGACCGTGATGTAAATTTTAGCTTCACTGGGTGGTCTCCTCTCGGAGGCGGTTTTCATTCAACAGAAGAAAGAGGATACACAAAAATAATTGTGTTCTAGGATTTCTTTTCCACCAGTTGAAATAATAATGTGCGCACTTGAGAGGCGATTGCCAAGTTAATGTTTTATTTTTCATTACTGGGTTTTCTCCTTCATGGCGCGTGATGCTTATACCCTCGACTGTTAAGAAATAAAATTTTCTTATGTGGGCTTTGGTTCCACTTCTCTTTGGCTTTGCCCTATTTGGAACTGATAAAGCTATTGAGTGGTGGCACCGCGGCCATTTCATCGATAATACAATGTATTAGTCCAGAAGTTAAAATTCGTTAATATTGCAAATTTTTAAAATCTTGAAGGGAAACACTCCCATTCTTGGTGTTCGTGGTTAAATTTTTCTGGTTTACTATTTTGGATGTAGGGAATTCATGTCAATGCTTTTATGTAAGAAAATTATATTTTTAAAATGATACGTAAGCCGTTTCTTTTAAGGAAAAGAAGTTCCTTTTGTAATTTCATTTTCATTGGATATTGTTGAAGTTGTCATGCTGTAACCAAATGTGAAGGCGAGTGGAAAGTAACTTGTTTCCCTCCCACTCCACCGACTGAAATTTGAGACACCTGGGACGTTGATAACTTTCATTTGCTTGTTTGCTGTCTGAGACGAAGGTTCTAAAGTTTCCGATTGCAGTGTTTGTAAATCTGTAATGTGATATAGTTTAGGATAAAGTTGATCCTTACTTATGAAATAGAAGAAAATGGTACGTATATTTACTAGGGATTCATCAGATGTGGATAGATTTTTGCGTTATTTACTTTCGTTTATGTTTAAATGTAGTTTTATCAAAATTTTCAGTATGTTATTTTAAAAGGAAATGTGTTGGGACCTCTTTGGAGGCGAGCTCATTACAGTGATTAACATTAAAACTCACTGGGTGGACTCCTCTCGAGAGGGGATCTCATTTTTCTCAACACCCGAATAATTGTATCTTGCCGAATTACGATTATTATTTGTGGCTTGCTGAAAATTTTCCTTTGGCGAACGTTAAGTAAGAATTCATGGCAAACACCTGAGGGGAGAAATCCGAGTTTAATGTTTACATTTTTCATTACTGGGTTTTCTCCTCCATGGTGCGTTACCATCAAATATACAAGTTTGCCAGATTGCAAATATTTTTATATGTTTCGTGCTTTATAATTTCGGTTATCCGTTAATACTATTTTATGGTGCCAGTTGAAATATAAGTTCACGGAATCACCTTCGAGGTGAGATCATGACGGTGATGTAAATTTTAGCTTCACTGGGTGGTCTCCTCTCGGAGGCGGTTTTCATTCAACAGAAGAAAGAGGATACACAAAAATAATTGTGTTCTAGGATTTCTTTTCCACCAGTTGAAATAATAATGTGCGCACTTGAGAGGCGATTGCCAAGTTAAGGTTTTTTTTTCATTACTGGGTTTTCTCCTTCATGGCGCGTGATGCTTATACCCTCGACTGTTAAGAAATAAAATTTTCTTATGTGGGCTTTGGTTCCACTTCTCTTTGGATTTGTCCTATTTGGAACTGATAAAGCTATTGAGTGGTGGCACCGCGGCCATTTCATCGATAATACAATGTATTAGTCCAGAAGTTAAAATTCGTTAATATTGCAAATTTTTAAAATCTTGAAGGGAAACACTCCCATTCTTGGTGTTCGTGGTTAAATTTTTCTGTTTTACTATTTTGGATGTAGGGAATTCATGTCAATGCTTTTATGTAAGAAAATTATATTTTTAATATAATACGTAAGCCGTTTCTTTTAAGGAAAAGAAGTTCCTTTTGTAATTTCATTTTCATTGGATATTGTTGAAGTTGTCATGCTGTAACCAAATGTGCAGGCGAGTGGGAAGTAACTTGTTTCCCTCCCACTCCACCGACTGAAATTTGAGACACCTGGGACGTTGATAACTTTCATTTGCTTCTTTGCTGTCTGAGACGAAGGTTGTAAAGTTTCCGATTGCAGTGTTTGTAAATCTGTACTGTGATATAGTTTAGGATAAAGTTGATCCTTACTTATGAAATAGAAGAAAATGGTACGTATATTTAGTAGGGATTCATCAGATGTGGATAGATTTTTGCGTTATTTACTTTCGTTTATGTTTAAATGTAGTTTTATCAAAATTTTCAGTATGTTATTTTAAAAGGAAATGTGTTGGGACCTCTTTGGAGGCGAGCTCATTACAGTGATTAACATTAAAACTCACTGGGTGGACTCCTCTCGAGAGGGGATCTCATTTTTCTCAACACCCGAATAATTGTATCTTGCCGAATTACGATTATTATTTGTGGCTTGCTGAAAATTTTCCTTTGGCGAACGTTAAGTAAGAATTCATGGCAAACACCTGAGGGGAGAAATCCGAGTTTAATGTTTACATTTTTCATTACTGGGTTTTCTCCTCCATGGTGCGTTACCATCAAATATACAAGTTTGCCAGATTGCAAATATTTTTATATGTTTCGTGCTTTATAATTTCGGTTATCCGTTAATACTATTTTATGGTGCCAGTTGAAATATAAGTTCACGGAATCACCTTCGAGGTGAGATCATGACGGTGATGTAAATTTTAGCTTCACTGGGTGGTCTCCTCTCGGAGGCGGTTTTCATTCAACAGAAGAAAGAGGATACACAAAAATAATTGTGTTCTAGGATTTCTTTTCCACCAGTTGAAATAATAATGTGCGCACTTGAGAGGCGATTGCCAAGTTAATGTTTTATTTTTCATTACTGGGTTTTCTCCTTCATGGCGCGTGATGCTTATACCCTCGACTGTTAAGAAATAAAATTTTCTTATGTGGGCTTTGGTTCCACTTCTCTTTGGCTTTGCCCTATTTGGAACTGATAAAGCTATTGAGTGGTGGCACCGCGGCCATTTCATCGATAATACAATGTATTAGTCCAGAAGTTAAAATTCGTTAATATTGCAAATTTTTAAAATCTTGAAGGGAAACACTCCCATTCTTGGTGTTCGTGGTTAAATTTTTCTGGTTTACTATTTTGGATGTAGGGAATTCATGTCAATGCTTTTATGTAAGAAAATTATATTTTTAAAATGATACGTAAGCCGTTTCTTTTAAGGAAAAGAAGTTCCTTTTGTAATTTCATTTTCATTGGATATTGTTGAAGTTGTCATGCTGTAACCAAATGTGAAGGCGAGTGGAAAGTAACTTGTTTCCCTCCCACTCCACCGACTGAAATTTGAGACACCTGGGACGTTGATAACTTTCATTTGCTTGTTTGCTGTCTGAGACGAAGGTTCTAAAGTTTCCGATTGCAGTGTTTGTAAATCTGTAATGTGATATAGTTTAGGATAAAGTTGATCCTTACTTATGAAATAGAAGAAAATGGTACGTATATTTACTAGGGATTCATCAGATGTGGATAGATTTTTGCGTTATTTACTTTCGTTTATGTTTAAATGTAGTTTTATCAAAATTTTCAGTATGTTATTTTAAAAGGAAATGTGTTGGGACCTCTTTGGAGGCGAGCTCATTACAGTGATTAACATTAAAACTCACTGGGTGGACTCCTCTCGAGAGGGGATCTCATTTTTCTCAACACCCGAATAATTGTATCTTGCCGAATTACGATTATTATTTGTGGCTTGCTGAAAATTTTCCTTTGGCGAACGTTAAGTAAGAATTCATGGCAAACACCTGAGGGGAGAAATCCGAGTTTAATGTTTACATTTTTCATTACTGGGTTTTCTCCTCCATGGTGCGTTACCATCAAATATACAAGTTTGCCAGATTGCAAATATTTTTATATGTTTCGTGCTTTATAATTTCGGTTATCTGTTAATACTATTTTATGGTGCCAGTTGAAATATAAGTTCACGGAATCACCTTCGAGGTGAGATCATGACCGTGATGTAAATTTTAGCTTCACTGGGTGGTCTCCTCTCGGAGGCGGTTTTCATTCAACAGAAGAAAGAGGATACACAAAAATAATTGTGTTCTAGGATTTCTTTTCCACCAGTTGAAATAATAATGTGCGCACTTGAGAGGCGATTGCCAAGTTAATGTTTTATTTTTCATTACTGGGTTTTCTCCTTCATGGCGCGTGATGCTTATACCCTCGACTGTTAAGAAATAAAATTTTCTTATGTGGGCTTTGGTTCCACTTCTCTTTGGCTTTGCCCTATTTGGAACTGATAAAGCTATTGAGTGGTGGCACCGCGGCCATTTCATCGATAATACAATGTATTAGTCCAGAAGTTAAAATTCGTTAATATTGCAAGTTTTTGAAATCATGAAGGGAAACACTCCAATTCTTGGTGTTTGTGGTTAAGTTTTTCTGTTTTACTATTTTGGATGTAGGGAATTCATGTCAATGCTTTTATGTAAGAAAATTATATTTTTAAAATGATACGTAAGCGTTTCTTTTAAGGAAAAGAAGTTCCTTTTGTAATTTCATTTTCATTGGATATTGTTGAAGTTGTCATGCTGTAACCAAATGTGCGGGCGAGTGGGAAGTAACTTGTTTCCCTCCCACTCCACCGACTGAAATTTGAGACACCTGGGACGTTGATAACTTTCATTTGCTTGTTTGCTGTCTGAGACGAAGGTTGTAAAGTTTCCGATTGCAGTGTTTGTAAATCTGTACTGTGATATAGTGTAGGATAAACTTGATCCTTACTTATGAAATAGAAGAAAATGGTACGTATATTTAGTAGGGATTCATCAGACGTGGATAGATTTTTGCGTTATTTACTTTCGTTTATGTTTAAATGTAGTTTTATCAAATTTTTCAGTATGTTATTTTAAAAGGAAATGTGTTGGGACCTCTTTGGAGGCGAGCTCGTTACAGTGCGGATCTCATTTTTGTCAATACCCGAGTAATTGTATCTTGCCGAATTACGATTATTATTTGTGGCGTGCTGAAAATTTTTCTTTGGCGAACGTTAAGCAAGAATTCATGGCAAACACCTGAGGGGAGAAATCCGAGTTTAATGTTTACATTTTTCATTACTGGGTTTTCTCCTCCATGGTGCGTTACCATCAAATATACAAGTTTGCCAGATTGCAAATATTTTTATATGTTTCGTGCTTTATAATTTCGGTTATCTGTTAATACTATTTTATGGTGCCAGTTGAAATATAAGTTCACGGAATCACCTTCGAGGTGAGATCATGACCGTGATGTAAATTTTAGCTTCACTGGGTGGTCTCCTCTCGGAGGCGGTTTTCATTCAACAGAAGAAAGAGGATACACAAAAATAATTGTGTTCTAGGATTTCTTTTCCACCAGTTGAAATAATAATGTGCGCACTTGAGAGGCGATTGCCAAGTTAATGTTTTATTTTTCATTACTGGGTTTTCTCCTTCATGGCGCGTGATGCTTATACCCTCGACTGTTAAGAAATAAAATTTTCTTATGTGGGCTTTGGTTCCACTTCTCTTTGGCTTTGCCCTATTTGGAACTGATAAAGCTATTGAGTGGTGGCACCGCGGCCATTTCATCGATAATACAATGTATTAGTCCAGAAGTTAAAATTCGTTAATATTGCAAATTTTTAAAATCTTGAAGGGAAACACTCCCATTCTTGGTGTTCGTGGTTAAATTTTTCTGGTTTACTATTTTGGATGTAGGGAATTCATGTCAATGCTTTTATGTAAGAAAATTATATTTTTAAAATGATACGTAAGCCGTTTCTTTTAAGGAAAAGAAGTTCCTTTTGTAATTTCATTTTCATTGGATATTGTTGAAGTTGTCATGCTGTAACCAAATGTGAAGGCGAGTGGAAAGTAACTTGTTTCCCTCCCACTCCACCGACTGAAATTTGAGACACCTGGGACGTTGATAACTTTCATTTGCTTGTTTGCTGTCTGAGACGAAGGTTCTAAAGTTTCCGATTGCAGTGTTTGTAAATCTGTAATGTGATATAGTTTAGGATAAAGTTGATCCTTACTTATGAAATAGAAGAAAATGGTACGTATATTTACTAGGGATTCATCAGATGTGGATAGATTTTTGCGTTATTTACTTTCGTTTATGTTTAAATGTAGTTTTATCAAAATTTTCAGTATGTTATTTTAAAAGGAAATGTGTTGGGACCTCTTTGGAGGCGAGCTCATTACAGTGATTAACATTAAAACTCACTGGGTGGACTCCTCTCGAGAGGGGATCTCATTTTTCTCAACACCCGAATAATTGTATCTTGCCGAATTACGATTATTATTTGTGGCTTGCTGAAAATTTTCCTTTGGCGAACGTTAAGTAAGAATTCATGGCAAACACCTGAGGGGAGAAATCCGAGTTTAATGTTTACATTTTTCATTACTGGGTTTTCTCCTCCATGGTGCGTTACCATCAAATATACAAGTTTGCCAGATTGCAAATATTTTTATATGTTTCGTGCTTTATAATTTCGGTTATCTGTTAATACTATTTTATGGTGCCAGTTGAAATATAAGTTCACGGAATCACCTTCGAGGTGAGATCATGACCGTGATGTAAATTTTAGCTTCACTGGGTGGTCTCCTCTCGGAGGCGGTTTTCATTCAACAGAAGAAAGAGGATACACAAAAATAATTGTGTTCTAGGATTTCTTTTCCACCAGTTGAAATAATAATGTGCGCACTTGAGAGGCGATTGCCAAGTTAATGTTTTATTTTTCATTACTGGGTTTTCTCCTTCATGGCGCGTGATGCTTATACCCTCGACTGTTAAGAAATAAAATTTTCTTATGTGGGCTTTGGTTCCACTTCTCTTTGGCTTTGCCCTATTTGGAACTGATAAAGCTATTGAGTGGTGGCACCGCGGCCATTTCATCGATAATACAATGTATTAGTCCAGAAGTTAAAATTCGTTAATATTGCAAGTTTTTGAAATCATGAAGGGAAACACTCCAATTCTTGGTGTTTGTGGTTAAGTTTTTCTGTTTTACTATTTTGGATGTAGGGAATTCATGTCAATGCTTTTATGTAAGAAAATTATATTTTTAAAATGATACGTAAGCGTTTCTTTTAAGGAAAAGAAGTTCCTTTTGTAATTTCATTTTCATTGGATATTGTTGAAGTTGTCATGCTGTAACCAAATGTGCGGGCGAGTGGGAAGTAACTTGTTTCCCTCCCACTCCACCGACTGAAATTTGAGACACCTGGGACGTTGATAACTTTCATTTGCTTGTTTGCTGTCTGAGACGAAGGTTGTAAAGTTTCCGATTGCAGTGTTTGTAAATCTGTACTGTGATATAGTGTAGGATAAACTTGATCCTTACTTATGAAATAGAAGAAAATGGTACGTATATTTAGTAGGGATTCATCAGACGTGGATAGATTTTTGCGTTATTTACTTTCGTTTATGTTTAAATGTAGTTTTATCAAATTTTTCAGTATGTTATTTTAAAAGGAAATGTGTTGGGACCTCTTTGGAGGCGAGCTCGTTACAGTGCGGATCTCATTTTTGTCAATACCCGAGTAATTGTATCTTGCCGAATTACGATTATTATTTGTGGCGTGCTGAAAATTTTTCTTTGGCGAACGTTAAGCAAGAATTCATGGCAAACACCTGAGGGGAGAAATCCGAGTTTAATGTTTACATTTTTCATTACTGGGTTTTCTCCTCCATGGTGCGTTACCATCAAATATACAAGTTTGCCAGATTGCAAATATTTTTATATGTTTCGTGCTTTATAATTTCGGTTATCTGTTAATACTATTTTATGGTGCCAGTTGAAATATAAGTTCACGGAATCACCTTCGAGGTGAGATCATGACCGTGATGTAAATTTTAGCTTCACTGGGTGGTCTCCTCTCGGAGGCGGTTTTCATTCAACAGAAGAAAGAGGATACACAAAAATAATTGTGTTCTAGGATTTCTTTTCCACCAGTTGAAATAATAATGTGCGCACTTGAGAGGCGATTGCCAAGTTAATGTTTTATTTTTCATTACTGGGTTTTCTCCTTCATGGCGCGTGATGCTTATACCCTCGACTGTTAAGAAATAAAATTTTCTTATGTGGGCTTTGGTTCCACTTCTCTTTGGCTTTGCCCTATTTGGAACTGATAAAGCTATTGAGTGGTGGCACCGCGGCCATTTCATCGATAATACAATGTATTAGTCCAGAAGTTAAAATTCGTTAATATTGCAAGTTTTTGAAATCATGAAGGGAAACACTCCAATTCTTGGTGTTTGTGGTTAAGTTTTTCTGTTTTACTATTTTGGATGTAGGGAATTCATGTCAATGCTTTTATGTAAGAAAATTATATTTTTAAAATGATACGTAAGCGTTTCTTTTAAGGAAAAGAAGTTCCTTTTGTAATTTCATTTTCATTGGATATTGTTGAAGTTGTCATGCTGTAACCAAATGTGCGGGCGAGTGGGAAGTAACTTGTTTCCCTCCCACTCCACCGACTGAAATTTGAGACACCTGGGACGTTGATAACTTTCATTTGCTTGTTTGCTGTCTGAGACGAAGGTTGTAAAGTTTCCGATTGCAGTGTTTGTAAATCTGTACTGTGATATAGTGTAGGATAAACTTGATCCTTACTTATGAAATAGAAGAAAATGGTACGTATATTTAGTAGGGATTCATCAGACGTGGATAGATTTTTGCGTTATTTACTTTCGTTTATGTTTAAATGTAGTTTTATCAAATTTTTCAGTATGTTATTTTAAAAGGAAATGTGTTGGGACCTCTTTGGAGGCGAGCTCGTTACAGTGCGGATCTCATTTTTGTCAATACCCGAGTAATTGTATCTTGCCGAATTACGATTATTATTTGTGGCGTGCTGAAAATTTTTCTTTGGCGAACGTTAAGCAAGAATTCATGGCAAACACCTGAGGGGAGAAATCCGAGTTTAATGTTTACATTTTTCATTACTGGGTTTTCTCCTCCATGGTGCGTTACCATCAAATATACAAGTTTGCCAGATTGCAAATATTTTTATATGTTTCGTGCTTTATAATTTCGGTTATCCGTTAATACTATTTTATGGTGCCAGTTGAAATATAAGTTCACGGAATCACCTTCGAGGTGAGATCATGACGGTGATGTAAATTTTAGCTTCACTGGGTGGTCTCCTCTCGGAGGCGGTTTTCATTCAACAGAAGAAAGAGGATACACAAAAATAATTGTGTTCTAGGATTTCTTTTCCACCAGTTGAAATAATAATGTGCGCACTTGAGAGGCGATTGCCAAGTTAATGTTTTATTTTTCATTACTGGGTTTTCTCCTTCATGGCGCGTGATGCTTATACCCTCGACTGTTAAGAAATAAAATTTTCTTATGTGGGCTTTGGTTCCACTTCTCTTTGGATTTGTCCTATTTGGAACTGATAAAGCTATTGAGTGGTGGCACCGCGGCCATTTCATCGATAATACAATGTATTAGTCCAGAAGTTAAAATTCGTTAATATTGCAAATTTTTAAAATCTTGAAGGGAAACACTCCCATTCTTGGTGTTCGTGGTTAAATTTTTCTGTTTTACTATTTTGGATGTAGGGAATTCATGTCAATGCTTTTATGTAAGAAAATTATATTTTTAATATAATACGTAAGCCGTTTCTTTTAAGGAAAAGAAGTTCCTTTTGTAATTTCATTTTCATTGGATATTGTTGAAGTTGTCATGCTGTAACCAAATGTGCAGGCGAGTGGGAAGTAACTTGTTTCCCTCCCACTCCACCGACTGAAATTTGAGACACCTGGGACGTTGATAACTTTCATTTGCTTCTTTGCTGTCTGAGCCGAAGGTTGTAAAGTTTCCGATTGCAGTGTTTGTAAATCTGTACTGTGATATAGTTTAGGATAAAGTTGATCCTTACTTATGAAATAGAAGAAAATGGTACGTATATTTAGTAGGGATTCATCAGATGTGGATAGATTTTTGCGTTATTTACTTTCGTTTATGTTTAAATGTAGTTTTATCAAAATTTTCAGTATGTTATTTTAAAAGGAAATGTGTTGGGACCTCTTTGGAGGCGAGCTCATTACAGTGATTAACATTAAAACTCACTGGGTGGACTCCTCTCGAGAGGGGATCTCATTTTTCTCAACACCCGAATAATTGTATCTTGCCGAATTACGATTATTATTTGTGGCTTGCTGAAAATTTTCCTTTGGCGAACGTTAAGTAAGAATTCATGGCAAACACCTGAGGGGAGAAATCCGAGTTTAATGTTTACATTTTTCATTACTGGGTTTTCTCCTCCATGGTGCGTTACCATCAAATATACAAGTTTGCCAGATTGCAAATATTTTTATATGTTTCGTGCTTTATAATTTCGGTTATCCGTTAATACTATTTTATGGTGCCAGTTGAAATATAAGTTCACGGAATCACCTTCGAGGTGAGATCATGACCGTGATGTAAATTTTAGCTTCACTGGGTGGTCTCCTCTCGGAGGCGGTTTTCATTCAACAGAAGAAAGAGGATACACAAAAATAATTGTGTTCTAGGATTTCTTTTCCACCACTTGAAATAATAATGTGCGCACTTGAGAGGCGATTGCCAAGTTAATGTTTTATTTTTCATTACTGGGTTTTCTCCTTCATGGCGCGTGATGCTTATACCCTCGACTGTTAAGAAATAAAATTTTCTTATGTGGGCTTTGGTTCCACTTCTCTTTGGCTTTGCCCTATTTGGAACTGATAAAGCTATTGAGTGGTGGCACTGCGGCCATTTCATCGATAATACAATGTATTAGTCCAGAAGTTAAAATTCGTTAATATTGCAAATTTTTAAAATCTTGAAGGGAAACACTCCCATTCTTGGTGTTCGTGGTTAAATTTTTCTGGTTTACTATTTTGGATGTAGGGAATTCATGTCAATGCTTTTATGTAAGAAAATTATATTTTTAAAATGATACGTAAGCCGTTTCTTTTAAGGAAAAGAAGTTCCTTTTGTAATTTCATTTTCATTGGATATTGTTGAAGTTGTCATGCTGTAACCAAATGTGAAGGCGAGTGGAAAGTAACTTGTTTCCCTCCCACTCCACCGACTGAAATTTGAGACACCTGGGACGTTGATAACTTTCATTTGCTTGTTTGCTGTCTGAGATGAAGGTTCTAAAGTTTCCGATTGCAGTGTTTGTAAATCTGTACTGTGATATAGTTTAGGATAAAGTTGATCCTTACTTATGAAATAGAAGAAAATGGTACGTATATTTAGTAGGGATTCATCAGATGTGGATAGATTTTTGCGTTATTTACTTTCGTTTATGTTTAAATGTAGTTTTATCAAAATTTTCAGTATGTTATTTTAAAAGGAAATGTGTTGGGACCTCTTTGGAGGCGAGCTCATTACAGTGATTAACATTAAAACTCACTGGGTGGACTCCTCTCGAGAGGGGATCTCATTTTTCTCAACACCCGAATAATTGTATCTTGCCGAATTACGATTATTATTTGTGGCTTGCTGAAAATTTTCCTTTGGCGAACGTTAAGTAAGAATTCATGGCAAACACCTGAGGGGAGAAATCCGAGTTTAATGTTTACATTTTTCATTACTGGGTTTTCTCCTCCATGGTGCGTTACCATCAAATATACAAGTTTGCCAGATTGCAAATATTTTTATATGTTTCGTGCTTTATAATTTCGGTTATCTGTTAATACTATTTTATGGTGCCAGTTGAAATATAAGTTCACGGAATCACCTTCGAGGTGAGATCATGACCGTGATGTAAATTTTAGCTTCACTGGGTGGTCTCCTCTCGGAGGCGGTTTTCATTCAACAGAAGAAAGAGGATACACAAAAATAATTGTGTTCTAGGATTTCTTTTCCACCAGTTGAAATAATAATGTGCGCACTTGAGAGGCGATTGCCAAGTTAATGTTTTATTTTTCATTACTGGGTTTTCTCCTTCATGGCGCGTGATGCTTATACCCTCGACTGTTAAGAAATAAAATTTTCTTATGTGGGCTTTGGTTCCTCTTCTCTTTGGCTTTGCCCTATTTGGAACTGATAAAGCTATTGAGTGGTGGCACCGCGGCCATTTCATCGATAATACAATGTATTAGTCCAGAAGTTAAAATTCGTTAATATTGCAAGTTTTTGAAATCATGAAGGGAAACACTCCAATTCTTGGTGTTTGTGGTTAAGTTTTTCTGTTTTACTATTTTGGATGTAGGGAATTCATGTCAATGCTTTTATGTAAGAAAATTATATTTTTAAAATGATACGTAAACCGTTTCTTTTAAGGAAAAGAAGTTCCTTTTGTAATTTCATTTTCATTGGATATTGTTGAAGTTGTCATGCTGTAACCAAATGTGCGGGCGAGTGGGAAGTAACTTGTTTCCCTCCCACTCCACCGACTGAAATTTGAGACACCTGGGACGTTGATAACTTTCATTTGCTTGTTTGCTGTCTGAGACGAAGGTTGTAAAGTTTCCGATTGCAGTGTTTGTAAATCTGTACTGTGATATAGTGTAGGATAAACTTGATCCTTACTTATGAAATAGAAGAAAATGGTACGTATATTTACTAGGGATTCATCAGACGTGGATAGATTTTTGCGTTATTTACTTTCGTTTATGTTTAAATGTAGTTTTATCAAAATTTTCAGTATGTTATTTTAAAAGGAAATGTGTTGGGACCTCTTTGGAGGCGAGCTCATTACAGTGCGGATCTCATTTTTGTCAATACCCGAGTAATTGTATCTTGCCGAATTACGATTATTATTTGTGGCGTGCTGAAAATTTTTCTTTGGCGAACGTTAAGCAAGAATTCAAGGCAAACACCTCAGGGGAGAAATCCGAGTTTAATGTTTACATTTTTCATTACTGGGTTTTCTCCTCCATGGTGCGTTACCATCAAATATACAAGTTTGCCAGATTTCAAATATTTTTATATGTTTCGTGCTTTATAATTTCGGTTATCCGTTAATACTATTTTATGGTTCCAGTTGAAATATAAGTTCACGGAATCACCTTCGAGGTGAGATCATGACGGTGATGTAAATTTTAGCTTCACTGGGTGGTCTCCTCTCGAAGGCGGTTTTCATTCAACAGAAGAAAGGGGATACACAAAAATAATTGTGTTCTAGGATTTCTTTTCCACCAGTTGAAATAATAATGTGCGCACTTGAGAGGCGATTGCCAAGTTAAGGTTTTTTTTCATTACTGGGTTTTCTCCTTCATGGCGCGTGATGCTTATACCCTCGACTGTTAAGAAATAAAATTTTCTTATGTGGGCTTTGGTTCCACTTCTCTTTGGCTTTGCCCTATTTGGAACTGATAAAGCTATTGAGTGGTGGCACCGCGGCCATTTCATCGATAATACAATGTATTAGTCCAGAAGTTAAAATTCGTTAATATTGCAAATTTTTAAAATCTTGAAGGGAAACACTCCCATTCTTGGTGTTCGTGGTTAAATTTTTCTGGTTTACTCTTTTGGATGTAGGGAATTCATGTCAATGCTTTTATGTAAGAAAATTATATTTTTAAAATGATACGTAAGCCGTTTCTTTTAAGGAAAAGAAGTTCCTTTTGTAATTTCATTTTCATTGGATATTGTTGAAGTTGTCATGCTGTAACCAAATGTGAAGGCGAGTGGAAAGTAACTTGTTTCCCTCCCACTCCACCGACTGAAATTTGAGACACCTGGGACGTTGATAACTTTCATTTGCTTGTTTGCTGTCTGAGACGAAGGTTGTAAAGTTTCCGATTGCAGTGTTTGTAAATCTGTACTGTGATATAGTGTAGGATAAACTTGATCCTTACTTATGAAATAGAAGAAAATGGTACGTATATTTACTAGGGATTCATCAGACGTGGATAGATTTTTGCGTTATTTACTTTCGTTTATGTTTAAATGTAGTTTTATCAAATTTTTCAGTATGTTATTTTAAAAGGAAATGTGTTGGGACCTCTTTGGAGGCGAGCTCGTTACAGTGCGGATCTCATTTTTGTCAATACCCGAGTAATTGTATCTTGCCGAATTACGATTATTATTTGTGGCGTGCTGAAAATTTTTCTTTGGCGAACGTTAAGCAAGAATTCATGGCAAACACCTGAGGGGAGAAATCCGAGTTTAATGTTTACATTTTTCATTACTGGGTTTTCTCCTCCATGGTGCGTTACCATCAAATATACAAGTTTGCCAGATTGCAAATATTTTTATATGTTTCGTGCTTTATAATTTCGGTTATCCGTTAATACTATTTTATGGTGCCAGTTGAAATATAAGTTCACGGAATCACCTTCGAGGTGAGATCATGACGGTGATGTAAATTTTAGCTTCACTGGGTGGTCTCCTCTCGGAGGCGGTTTTCATTCAACAGAAGAAAGAGGATACACAAAAATAATTGTGTTCTAGGATTTCTTTTCCACCAGTTGAAATAATAATGTGCGCACTTGAGAGGCGATTGCCAAGTTAAGGTTTTTTTTTTCATTACTGGGTTTTCTCCTTCATGGCGCGTGATGCTTATACCCTCGACTGTTAAGAAATAAAATTTTCTTATGTGGGCTTTGGTTCCACTTCTCTTTGGCTTTGCCCTATTTGGAACTGATAAAGCTATTGAGTGGTGGCACCGCGGCCATTTCATCGATAATACAATGTATTAGTCCAGAAGTTAAAATTCGTTAATATTGCAAGTTTTTGAAATCATGAAGGGAAACACTCCAATTCTTGGTGTTCGTGGTTAAGTTTTTCTGTTTTACTATTTTGGATGTAGGGAATTCATGTCAATGCTTTTATGTAAGAAAATTATATTTTTAAAATGATACGTAAGCCGTTTCTTTTAAGGAAAAGAAGTTCCTTTTGTAATTTCATTTTCATTGGATATTGTTGAAGTTGTCATGCTGTAACCAAATGTGCGGGCGAGTGGGAAGTAACTTGTTTCCCTCCCACTCCACCGACTGAAATTTGAGACACCTGGGACGTTGATAACTTTCATTTGCTTGTTTGCTGTCTGAGACGAAGGTTGTAAAGTTTCCGATTGCAGTGTTTGTAAATCTGTACTGTGATATAGTTTAGGATAAAGTTGATCCTTACTTATGAAATAGAAGAAAATGGTACGTATATTTAGTAGGGATTCATCAGGTGTGGATAGATTTTTGCGTTATTTACTTTCGTTTATGTTTAAATGTAGTTTTATCAAAATTTTCAGTATGTTATTTTAAAAGGAAATGTGTTGGGACCTCTTTGGAGGCGAGCTCATTACAGTGATTAACATTAAAACTCACTGGGTGGACTCCTCTCGAGAGGGGATCTCATTTTTCTCAACACCCGAATAATTGTATCTTGCCGAATTACGATTATTATTTGTGGCTTGCTGAAAATTTTCCTTTGGCGAACGTTAAGTAAGAATTCATGGCAAACACCTGAGGGGAGAAATCCGAGTTTAATGTTTACATTTTTCATTACTGGGTTTTCTCCTCCATGGTGCGTTACCATCAAATATACAAGTTTGCCAGATTGCAAATATTTTTATATGTTTCGTGCTTTATAATTTCGGTTATCCGTTAATACTATTTTATGGTGCCAGTTGAAATATAAGTTCACGGAATCACCTTCGAGGTGAGATCATGACCGTGATGTAAATTTTAGCTTCACTGGGTGGTCTCCTCTCGGAGGCGGTTTTCATTCAACAGAAGAAAGAGGAAATTGTGTTCTAGGATTTCTTTTCCACCACTTGAAATAATAATGTGCCCACTTGAGAGGCGATTGCCAAGTTAATGTTTTATTTTTCATTACTGGGTTTTCTCCTTCATGGCGCGTGATGCTTATACCCTCGACTGTTAAGAAATAAAATTTTCTTATGTGGGCTTTGGTTCCACTTCTCTTTGGCTTTGCCCTATTTGGAACTGATAAAGCTATTGAGTGGTGGCACCGCGGCCATTTCATCGATAATACAATGTATTAGTCCAGACCGTGATGTAAATTTTAGCTTCACTGGGTGGTCTCCTCTCGGAGGCGGTTTTCATTCAACAGAAGAAAGAGGATACACAAAAATAATTGTGTTCTAGGATTTCTTTTCCACCACTTGAAATAATAATGTGCGCACTTGAGAGGCGATTGCCAAGTTAATGTTTTATTTTTCATTACTGGGTTTTCTCCTTCATGGCGCGTGATGCTTATACCCTCGACTGTTAAGAAATAAAATTTTCTTATGTGGGCTTTGGTTCCACTTCTCTTTGGCTTTGCCCTATTTGGAACTGATAAAGCTATTGAGTGGTGGCACCGCGGCCATTTCATCGATAATACAATGTATTAGTCCAGAAGTTAAAATTCGTTAATATTGCAAATTTTTAAAATCTTGAAGGGAAACACTCCCATTCTTGGTGTTCGTGGTTAAATTTTTCTGGTTTACTATTTTGGATGTAGGGAATTCATGTCAATGCTTTTATGTAAGAAAATTATATTTTTAAAATGATACGTAAGCCGTTTCTTTTAAGGAAAAGAAGTTCCTTTTGTAATTTCATTTTCATTGGATATTGTTGAAGTTGTCATGCTGTAACCAAATGTGAAGGCGAGTGGAAAGTAACTTGTTTCCCTCCCACTCCACCGACTGAAATTTGAGACACCTGGGACGTTGATAACTTTCATTTGCTTGTTTGCTGTCTGAGATGAAGGTTCTAAAGTTTCCGATTGCAGTGTTTGTAAATCTGTACTGTGATATAGTTTAGGATAAAGTTGATCCTTACTTATGAAATAGAAGAAAATGGTACGTATATTTAGTAGGGATTCATCAGATGTGTATAGATTTTTGCGTTATTTACTTTCGTTTATGTTTAAATGTAGTTTTATCAAAATTTTCAGTATGTTATTTTAAAAGGAAATGTGTTGGGACCTCTTTGGAGGCGAGCTCATTACAGTGATTAACATTAAAACTCACTGGGTGGACTCCTCTCGAGAGGGGATCTCATTTTTCTCAACACCCGAATAATTGTATCTTGCCGAATTACGATTATTATTTGTGGCTTGCTGAAAATTTTCCTTTGGCGAACGTTAAGTAAGAATTCATGGCAAACACCTGAGGGGAGAAATCCGAGTTTAATGTTTACATTTTTCATTACTGGGTTTTCTCCTCCATGGTGCGTTACCATCAAATATACAAGTTTGCCAGATTGCAAATATTTTTATATGTTTCGTGCTTTATAATTTCGGTTATCCGTTAATACTATTTTATGGTGCCAGTTGAAATATAAGTTCACGGAATCACCTTCGAGGTGAGATCATGACCGTGATGTAAATTTTAGCTTCACTGGGTGGTCTCCTCTCGGAGGCGGTTTTCATTCAACAGAAGAAAGAGGATACACAAAAATAATTGTGTTCTAGGATTTCTTTTCCACCAGTTGAAATAATAATGTGCGCACTTGAGAGGCGATTGCCAAGTTAAGGTTTTTTTTTCATTACTGGGTTTTCTCCTTCATGGCGCGTGATGCTTATACCCTCGACTGTTAAGAAATAAAATTTTCTTATGTGGGCTTTGGTTCCACTTCTCTTTGGATTTGTCCTATTTGGAACTGATAAAGCTATTGAGTGGTGGCACCGCGGCCATTTCATCGATAATACAATGTATTAGTCCAGAAGTTAAAATTCGTTAATATTGCAAGTTTTTGAAATCATGAAGGGAAACACTCCAATTCTTGGTGTTCGTGGTTAAGTTTTTCTGGTTTACTATTTTGGATGTAGGGAATTCATGTCAATGCTTTTATGTAAGAAAATTATATTTTTAAAATGATACGTAAGCCGTTTCTTTTAAGGAAAAGAAGTTCCTTTTGTAATTTCATTTTCATTGGATATTGTTGAAGTTGTCATGCTGTAACCAAATGTGCGGGCGAGTGGGAAGTAACTTGTTTCCCTCCCACTCCACCGACTGAAATTTGAGATACCTGGGACGTTGATAACTTTCATTTGCTTGTTTGCTGTCTGAGACGAAGGTTGTAAAGTTTCCGATTGCAGTGTTTGTAAATCTGTACTGTGATATAGTGTAGGATAAACTTGATCCTTACTTATGAAATAGAAGAAAATGGTACGTATATTTACTAGGGATTCATCAGACGTGGATAGATTTTTGCGTTATTTACTTTCGTTTATGTTTAAATGTAGTTTTATCAAATTTTTCAGTATGTTATTTTAAAAGGAAATGTGTTGGGACCTCTTTGGAGGCGAGCTCATTACAGTGATTAACATTAAAACTCACTGGGTGGACTCCTCTCGAGAGGGGATCTCATTTTTCTCAACACCCGAATAATTGTATCTTGCCGAATTACGATTATTATTTGTGGCTTGCTGAAAATTTTCCTTTGGCGAACGTTAAGTAAGAATTCATGGCAAACACCTGAGGGGAGAAATCCGAGTTTAATGTTTACATTTTTCATTACTGGGTTTTCTCCTCCATGGTGCGTTACCATCAAATATACAAGTTTGCCAGATTGCAAATATTTTTATATGTTTCGTGCTTTATAATTTCGGTTATCCGTTAATACTATTTTATGGTGCCAGTTGAAATATAAGTTCACGGAATCACCTTCGAGGTGAGATCATGACGGTGATGTAAATTTTAGCTTCACTGGGTGGTCTCCTCTCGGAGGCGGTTTTCATTCAACAGAAGAAAGAGGATACACAAAAATAATTGTGTTCTAGGATTTCTTTTCCACCAGTTGAAATAATAATGTGCGCACTTGAGAGGCGATTGCCAAGTTAATGTTTTATTTTTCATTACTGGGTTTTCTCCTTCATGGCGCGTGATGCTTATACCCTCGACTGTTAAGAAATAAAATTTTCTTATGTGGGCTTTGGTTCCTCTTCTCTTTGGCTTTGCCCTATTTGGAACTGATAAAGCTATTGAGTGGTGGCACCGCGGCCATTTCATCGATAATACAATGTATTAGTCCAGAAGTTAAAATTCGTTAATATTGCAAGTTTTTGAAATCATGAAGGGAAACACTCCAATTCTTGCCAATTTTTTATGGGTTGAGGTGGTGTATTTAAATTTAGTTCGCAGTGTGTGGCTTTGTTTAATTTTAATGTAAATTAGATTACAGGATTTTAAATTTTAATGTTTATTTTGTCCGGCTAAATTCGTGCCAGCTGCCGCGGTTAGACGTGGGGACATAAGTGGAGAGTTGTTGGCTTAATTGTAGTAATAATTGATTTTTGGTTGTTTATATTTTATTTATTAGGTGAAATTTTTAATATAATTTGTTCTTTGTTTTTATTAATTCTATAAAGGTGATATGTTAGACTAGGATTAGATACCCTATTATTATCATTGTAAATTTGGTTTGAGTAGTATTAGTTATGATCTTGAAACTCAAAGAATTTGGCGGTGCTTTATTCTATTTAGAGGAACCTGTTCCGTAATCGATATTCCGCGTTCTATTTGACCTATTATTGTAAAGTATCAGTTTGTATACCGCCGTAATTTGAATATTTAAATATATATATTCTTTTTTTCTGTTGAAATATATTTCAGGTCAAGGTGCAGCTTATTAGTGGGTGGAGATGGGTTACATTATGTTGATTTGGTTTACTATTTTGGATGTAGGGAATTCATGTCAATGCTTTTATGTAAGAAAATTATATTTTTAAAATGATACGTAAGCCGTTTCTTTTAAGGAAAAGAAGTTCCTTTTGTAATTTCATTTTCATTGGATATTGTTGAAGTTGTCATGCTGTAACCAAATGTGCGGGCGAGTGGGAAGTAACTTGTTTCCCTCCCACTCCACCGACTGAAATTTGAGATACCTGGGACGTTGATAACTTTCATTTGCTTGTTTGCTGTCTGAGACGAAGGTTGTAAAGTTTCCGATTGCAGTGTTTGTAAATCTGTACTGTGATATAGTGTAGGATAAACTTGATCCTTACTTATGAAATAGAAGAAAATGGTACGTATATTTACTAGGGATTCATCAGACGTGGATAGATTTTTGCGTTATTTACTTTCGTTTATGTTTAAATGTAGTTTTATCAAATTTTTCAGTATGTTATTTTAAAAGGAAATGTGTTGGGACCTCTTTGGAGGCGAGCTCATTACAGTGATTAACATTAAAACTCACTGGGTGGACTCCTCTCGAGAGGGGATCTCATTTTTCTCAACACCCGAATAATTGTATCTTGCCGAATTACGATTATTATTTGTGGCTTGCTGAAAATTTTCCTTTGGCGAACGTTAAGTAAGAATTCATGGCAAACACCTGAGGGGAGAAATCCGAGTTTAATGTTTACATTTTTCATTACTGGGTTTTCTCCTCCATGGTGCGTTACCATCAAATATACAAGTTTGCCAGATTGCAAATATTTTTATATGTTTCGTGCTTTATAATTTCGGTTATCCGTTAATACTATTTTATGGTGCCAGTTGAAATATAAGTTCACGGAATCACCTTCGAGGTGAGATCATGACGGTGATGTAAATTTTAGCTTCACTGGGTGGTCTCCTCTCGGAGGCGGTTTTCATTCAACAGAAGAAAGAGGATACACAAAAATAATTGTGTTCTAGGATTTCTTTTCCACCAGTTGAAATAATAATGTGCGCACTTGAGAGGCGATTGCCAAGTTAATGTTTTATTTTTCATTACTGGGTTTTCTCCTTCATGGCGCGTGATGCTTATACCCTCGACTGTTAAGAAATAAAATTTTCTTATGTGGGCTTTGGTTCCACTTCTCTTTGGATTTGTCCTATTTGGAACTGATAAAGCTATTGAGTGGTGGCACCGCGGCCATTTCATCGATAATACAATGTATTAGTCCAGAAGTTAAAATTCGTTAATATTGCAAATTTTTAAAATCTTGAAGGGAAACACTCCCATTCTTGGTGTTCGTGGTTAAATTTTTCTGTTTTACTATTTTGGATGTAGGGAATTCATGTCAATGCTTTTATGTAAGAAAATTATATTTTTAATATAATACGTAAGCCGTTTCTTTTAAGGAAAAGAAGTTCCTTTTGTAATTTCATTTTCATTGGATATTGTTGAAGTTGTCATGCTGTAACCAAATGTGCAGGCGAGTGGGAAGTAACTTGTTTCCCTCCCACTCCACCGACTGAAATTTGAGACACCTGGGACGTTGATAACTTTCATTTGCTTCTTTGCTGTCTGAGCCGAAGGTTGTAAAGTTTCCGATTGCAGTGTTTGTAAATCTGTACTGTGATATAGTTTAGGATAAAGTTGATCCTTACTTATGAAATAGAAGAAAATGGTACGTATATTTAGTAGGGATTCATCAGATGTGGATAGATTTTTGCGTTATTTACTTTCGTTTATGTTTAAATGTAGTTTTATCAAAATTTTCAGTATGTTATTTTAAAAGGAAATGTGTTGGGACCTCTTTGGAGGCGAGCTCATTACAGTGATTAACATTAAAACTCACTGGGTGGACTCCTCTCGAGAGGGGATCTCATTTTTCTCAACACCCGAATAATTGTATCTTGCCGAATTACGATTATTATTTGTGGCTTGCTGAAAATTTTCCTTTGGCGAACGTTAAGTAAGAATTCATGGCAAACACCTGAGGGGAGAAATCCGAGTTTAATGTTTACATTTTTCATTACTGGGTTTTCTCCTCCATGGTGCGTTACCATCAAATATACAAGTTTGCCAGATTGCAAATATTTTTATATGTTTCGTGCTTTATAATTTCGGTTATCCGTTAATACTATTTTATGGTGCCAGTTGAAATATAAGTTCACGGAATCACCTTCGAGGTGAGATCATGACCGTGATGTAAATTTTAGCTTCACTGGGTGGTCTCCTCTCGGAGGCGGTTTTCATTCAACAGAAGAAAGAGGATACACAAAAATAATTGTGTTCTAGGATTTCTTTTCCACCACTTGAAATAATAATGTGCGCACTTGAGAGGCGATTGCCAAGTTAATGTTTTATTTTTCATTACTGGGTTTTCTCCTTCATGGCGCGTGATGCTTATACCCTCGACTGTTAAGAAATAAAATTTTCTTATGTGGGCTTTGGTTCCACTTCTCTTTGGCTTTGCCCTATTTGGAACTGATAAAGCTATTGAGTGGTGGCACTGCGGCCATTTCATCGATAATACAATGTATTAGTCCAGAAGTTAAAATTCGTTAATATTGCAAATTTTTAAAATCTTGAAGGGAAACACTCCCATTCTTGGTGTTCGTGGTTAAATTTTTCTGGTTTACTATTTTGGATGTAGGGAATTCATGTCAATGCTTTTATGTAAGAAAATTATATTTTTAAAATGATACGTAAGCCGTTTCTTTTAAGGAAAAGAAGTTCCTTTTGTAATTTCATTTTCATTGGATATTGTTGAAGTTGTCATGCTGTAACCAAATGTGAAGGCGAGTGGAAAGTAACTTGTTTCCCTCCCACTCCACCGACTGAAATTTGAGACACCTGGGACGTTGATAACTTTCATTTGCTTGTTTGCTGTCTGAGATGAAGGTTCTAAAGTTTCCGATTGCAGTGTTTGTAAATCTGTACTGTGATATAGTTTAGGATAAAGTTGATCCTTACTTATGAAATAGAAGAAAATGGTACGTATATTTAGTAGGGATTCATCAGATGTGGATAGATTTTTGCGTTATTTACTTTCGTTTATGTTTAAATGTAGTTTTATCAAAATTTTCAGTATGTTATTTTAAAAGGAAATGTGTTGGGACCTCTTTGGAGGCGAGCTCATTACAGTGATTAACATTAAAACTCACTGGGTGGACTCCTCTCGAGAGGGGATCTCATTTTTCTCAACACCCGAATAATTGTATCTTGCCGAATTACGATTATTATTTGTGGCTTGCTGAAAATTTTCCTTTGGCGAACGTTAAGTAAGAATTCATGGCAAACACCTGAGGGGAGAAATCCGAGTTTAATGTTTACATTTTTCATTACTGGGTTTTCTCCTCCATGGTGCGTTACCATCAAATATACAAGTTTGCCAGATTGCAAATATTTTTATATGTTTCGTGCTTTATAATTTCGGTTATCTGTTAATACTATTTTATGGTGCCAGTTGAAATATAAGTTCACGGAATCACCTTCGAGGTGAGATCATGACCGTGATGTAAATTTTAGCTTCACTGGGTGGTCTCCTCTCGGAGGCGGTTTTCATTCAACAGAAGAAAGAGGATACACAAAAATAATTGTGTTCTAGGATTTCTTTTCCACCAGTTGAAATAATAATGTGCGCACTTGAGAGGCGATTGCCAAGTTAATGTTTTATTTTTCATTACTGGGTTTTCTCCTTCATGGCGCGTGATGCTTATACCCTCGACTGTTAAGAAATAAAATTTTCTTATGTGGGCTTTGGTTCCTCTTCTCTTTGGCTTTGCCCTATTTGGAACTGATAAAGCTATTGAGTGGTGGCACCGCGGCCATTTCATCGATAATACAATGTATTAGTCCAGAAGTTAAAATTCGTTAATATTGCAAGTTTTTGAAATCATGAAGGGAAACACTCCAATTCTTGGTGTTTGTGGTTAAGTTTTTCTGTTTTACTATTTTGGATGTAGGGAATTCATGTCAATGCTTTTATGTAAGAAAATTATATTTTTAAAATGATACGTAAACCGTTTCTTTTAAGGAAAAGAAGTTCCTTTTGTAATTTCATTTTCATTGGATATTGTTGAAGTTGTCATGCTGTAACCAAATGTGCGGGCGAGTGGGAAGTAACTTGTTTCCCTCCCACTCCACCGACTGAAATTTGAGACACCTGGGACGTTGATAACTTTCATTTGCTTGTTTGCTGTCTGAGACGAAGGTTGTAAAGTTTCCGATTGCAGTGTTTGTAAATCTGTACTGTGATATAGTGTAGGATAAACTTGATCCTTACTTATGAAATAGAAGAAAATGGTACGTATATTTACTAGGGATTCATCAGACGTGGATAGATTTTTGCGTTATTTACTTTCGTTTATGTTTAAATGTAGTTTTATCAAAATTTTCAGTATGTTATTTTAAAAGGAAATGTGTTGGGACCTCTTTGGAGGCGAGCTCATTACAGTGCGGATCTCATTTTTGTCAATACCCGAGTAATTGTATCTTGCCGAATTACGATTATTATTTGTGGCGTGCTGAAAATTTTTCTTTGGCGAACGTTAAGCAAGAATTCAAGGCAAACACCTCAGGGGAGAAATCCGAGTTTAATGTTTACATTTTTCATTACTGGGTTTTCTCCTCCATGGTGCGTTACCATCAAATATACAAGTTTGCCAGATTTCAAATATTTTTATATGTTTCGTGCTTTATAATTTCGGTTATCCGTTAATACTATTTTATGGTTCCAGTTGAAATATAAGTTCACGGAATCACCTTCGAGGTGAGATCATGACGGTGATGTAAATTTTAGCTTCACTGGGTGGTCTCCTCTCGAAGGCGGTTTTCATTCAACAGAAGAAAGGGGATACACAAAAATAATTGTGTTCTAGGATTTCTTTTCCACCAGTTGAAATAATAATGTGCGCACTTGAGAGGCGATTGCCAAGTTAAGGTTTTTTTTCATTACTGGGTTTTCTCCTTCATGGCGCGTGATGCTTATACCCTCGATTGTTAAGAAATAAAATTTTCTTATGTGGGCTTTGGTTCCACTTCTCTTTGGCTTTGCCCTATTTGGAACTGATAAAGCTATTGAGTGGTGGCACCGCGGCCATTTCATCGATAATACAATGTATTAGTCCAGAAGTTAAAATTCGTTAATATTGCAAATTTTTAAAATCTTGAAGGGAAACACTCCCATTCTTGGTGTTCGTGGTTAAATTTTTCTGGTTTACTCTTTTGGATGTAGGGAATTCATGTCAATGCTTTTATGTAAGAAAATTATATTTTTAAAATGATACGTAAGCCGTTTCTTTTAAGGAAAAGAAGTTCCTTTTGTAATTTCATTTTCATTGGATATTGTTGAAGTTGTCATGCTGTAACCAAATGTGAAGGCGAGTGGAAAGTAACTTGTTTCCCTCCCACTCCACCGACTGAAATTTGAGACACCTGGGACGTTGATAACTTTCATTTGCTTGTTTGCTGTCTGAGACGAAGGTTGTAAAGTTTCCGATTGCAGTGTTTGTAAATCTGTACTGTGATATAGTGTAGGATAAACTTGATCCTTACTTATGAAATAGAAGAAAATGGTACGTATATTTACTAGGGATTCATCAGACGTGGATAGATTTTTGCGTTATTTACTTTCGTTTATGTTTAAATGTAGTTTTATCAAATTTTTCAGTATGTTATTTTAAAAGGAAATGTGTTGGGACCTCTTTGGAGGCGAGCTCGTTACAGTGCGGATCTCATTTTTGTCAATACCCGAGTAATTGTATCTTGCCGAATTACGATTATTATTTGTGGCGTGCTGAAAATTTTTCTTTGGCGAACGTTAAGCAAGAATTCATGGCAAACACCTGAGGGGAGAAATCCGAGTTTAATGTTTACATTTTTCATTACTGGGTTTTCTCCTCCATGGTGCGTTACCATCAAATATACAAGTTTGCCAGATTGCAAATATTTTTATATGTTTCGTGCTTTATAATTTCGGTTATCCGTTAATACTATTTTATGGTGCCAGTTGAAATATAAGTTCACGGAATCACCTTCGAGGTGAGATCATGACGGTGATGTAAATTTTAGCTTCACTGGGTGGTCTCCTCTCGGAGGCGGTTTTCATTCAACAGAAGAAAGAGGATACACAAAAATAATTGTGTTCTAGGATTTCTTTTCCACCAGTTGAAATAATAATGTGCGCACTTGAGAGGCGATTGCCAAGTTAAGGTTTTTTTTTTCATTACTGGGTTTTCTCCTTCATGGCGCGTGATGCTTATACCCTCGACTGTTAAGAAATAAAATTTTCTTATGTGGGCTTTGGTTCCACTTCTCTTTGGCTTTGCCCTATTTGGAACTGATAAAGCTATTGAGTGGTGGCACCGCGGCCATTTCATCGATAATACAATGTATTAGTCCAGAAGTTAAAATTCGTTAATATTGCAAGTTTTTGAAATCATGAAGGGAAACACTCCAATTCTTGGTGTTCGTGGTTAAGTTTTTCTGTTTTACTATTTTGGATGTAGGGAATTCATGTCAATGCTTTTATGTAAGAAAATTATATTTTTAAAATGATACGTAAGCCGTTTCTTTTAAGGAAAAGAAGTTCCTTTTGTAATTTCATTTTCATTGGATATTGTTGAAGTTGTCATGCTGTAACCAAATGTGCGGGCGAGTGGGAAGTAACTTGTTTCCCTCCCACTCCACCGACTGAAATTTGAGACACCTGGGACGTTGATAACTTTCATTTGCTTGTTTGCTGTCTGAGACGAAGGTTGTAAAGTTTCCGATTGCAGTGTTTGTAAATCTGTACTGTGATATAGTTTAGGATAAAGTTGATCCTTACTTATGAAATAGAAGAAAATGGTACGTATATTTAGTAGGGATTCATCAGGTGTGGATAGATTTTTGCGTTATTTACTTTCGTTTATGTTTAAATGTAGTTTTATCAAAATTTTCAGTATGTTATTTTAAAAGGAAATGTGTTGGGACCTCTTTGGAGGCGAGCTCATTACAGTGATTAACATTAAAACTCACTGGGTGGACTCCTCTCGAGAGGGGATCTCATTTTTCTCAACACCCGAATAATTGTATCTTGCCGAATTACGATTATTATTTGTGGCTTGCTGAAAATTTTCCTTTGGCGAACGTTAAGTAAGAATTCATGGCAAACACCTGAGGGGAGAAATCCGAGTTTAATGTTTACATTTTTCATTACTGGGTTTTCTCCTCCATGGTGCGTTACCATCAAATATACAAGTTTGCCAGATTGCAAATATTTTTATATGTTTCGTGCTTTATAATTTCGGTTATCCGTTAATACTATTTTATGGTGCCAGTTGAAATATAAGTTCACGGAATCACCTTCGAGGTGAGATCATGACCGTGATGTAAATTTTAGCTTCACTGGGTGGTCTCCTCTCGGAGGCGGTTTTCATTCAACAGAAGAAAGAGGAAATTGTGTTCTAGGATTTCTTTTCCACCACTTGAAATAATAATGTGCCCACTTGAGAGGCGATTGCCAAGTTAATGTTTTATTTTTCATTACTGGGTTTTCTCCTTCATGGCGCGTGATGCTTATACCCTCGACTGTTAAGAAATAAAATTTTCTTATGTGGGCTTTGGTTCCACTTCTCTTTGGCTTTGCCCTATTTGGAACTGATAAAGCTATTGAGTGGTGGCACCGCGGCCATTTCATCGATAATACAATGTATTAGTCCAGACCGTGATGTAAATTTTAGCTTCACTGGGTGGTCTCCTCTCGGAGGCGGTTTTCATTCAACAGAAGAAAGAGGATACACAAAAATAATTGTGTTCTAGGATTTCTTTTCCACCACTTGAAATAATAATGTGCGCACTTGAGAGGCGATTGCCAAGTTAATGTTTTATTTTTCATTACTGGGTTTTCTCCTTCATGGCGCGTGATGCTTATACCCTCGACTGTTAAGAAATAAAATTTTCTTATGTGGGCTTTGGTTCCACTTCTCTTTGGCTTTGCCCTATTTGGAACTGATAAAGCTATTGAGTGGTGGCACCGCGGCCATTTCATCGATAATACAATGTATTAGTCCAGAAGTTAAAATTCGTTAATATTGCAAATTTTTAAAATCTTGAAGGGAAACACTCCCATTCTTGGTGTTCGTGGTTAAATTTTTCTGGTTTACTATTTTGGATGTAGGGAATTCATGTCAATGCTTTTATGTAAGAAAATTATATTTTTAAAATGATACGTAAGCCGTTTCTTTTAAGGAAAAGAAGTTCCTTTTGTAATTTCATTTTCATTGGATATTGTTGAAGTTGTCATGCTGTAACCAAATGTGAAGGCGAGTGGAAAGTAACTTGTTTCCCTCCCACTCCACCGACTGAAATTTGAGACACCTGGGACGTTGATAACTTTCATTTGCTTGTTTGCTGTCTGAGATGAAGGTTCTAAAGTTTCCGATTGCAGTGTTTGTAAATCTGTACTGTGATATAGTTTAGGATAAAGTTGATCCTTACTTATGAAATAGAAGAAAATGGTACGTATATTTAGTAGGGATTCATCAGATGTGTATAGATTTTTGCGTTATTTACTTTCGTTTATGTTTAAATGTAGTTTTATCAAAATTTTCAGTATGTTATTTTAAAAGGAAATGTGTTGGGACCTCTTTGGAGGCGAGCTCATTACAGTGATTAACATTAAAACTCACTGGGTGGACTCCTCTCGAGAGGGGATCTCATTTTTCTCAACACCCGAATAATTGTATCTTGCCGAATTACGATTATTATTTGTGGCTTGCTGAAAATTTTCCTTTGGCGAACGTTAAGTAAGAATTCATGGCAAACACCTGAGGGGAGAAATCCGAGTTTAATGTTTACATTTTTCATTACTGGGTTTTCTCCTCCATGGTGCGTTACCATCAAATATACAAGTTTGCCAGATTGCAAATATTTTTATATGTTTCGTGCTTTATAATTTCGGTTATCCGTTAATACTATTTTATGGTGCCAGTTGAAATATAAGTTCACGGAATCACCTTCGAGGTGAGATCATGACCGTGATGTAAATTTTAGCTTCACTGGGTGGTCTCCTCTCGGAGGCGGTTTTCATTCAACAGAAGAAAGAGGATACACAAAAATAATTGTGTTCTAGGATTTCTTTTCCACCAGTTGAAATAATAATGTGCGCACTTGAGAGGCGATTGCCAAGTTAAGGTTTTTTTTTCGTTACTGGGTTTTCTCCTTCATGGCGCGTGATGCTTATACCCTCGACTGTTAAGAAATAAAATTTTCTTATGTGGGCTTTGGTTCCACTTCTCTTTGGATTTGTCCTATTTGGAACTGATAAAGCTATTGAGTGGTGGCACCGCGGCCATTTCATCGATAATACAATGTATTAGTCCAGAAGTTAAAATTCGTTAATATTGCAAGTTTTTGAAATCATGAAGGGAAACACTCCAATTCTTGGTGTTCGTGGTTAAGTTTTTCTGGTTTACTATTTTGGATGTAGGGAATTCATGTCAATGCTTTTATGTAAGAAAATTATATTTTTAAAATGATACGTAAGCCGTTTCTTTTAAGGAAAAGAAGTTCCTTTTGTAATTTCATTTTCATTGGATATTGTTGAAGTTGTCATGCTGTAACCAAATGTGCGGGCGAGTGGGAAGTAACTTGTTTCCCTCCCACTCCACCGACTGAAATTTGAGATACCTGGGACGTTGATAACTTTCATTTGCTTGTTTGCTGTCTGAGACGAAGGTTGTAAAGTTTCCGATTGCAGTGTTTGTAAATCTGTACTGTGATATAGTGTAGGATAAACTTGATCCTTACTTATGAAATAGAAGAAAATGGTACGTATATTTACTAGGGATTCATCAGACGTGGATAGATTTTTGCGTTATTTACTTTCGTTTATGTTTAAATGTAGTTTTATCAAATTTTTCAGTATGTTATTTTAAAAGGAAATGTGTTGGGACCTCTTTGGAGGCGAGCTCATTACAGTGATTAACATTAAAACTCACTGGGTGGACTCCTCTCGAGAGGGGATCTCATTTTTCTCAACACCCGAATAATTGTATCTTGCCGAATTACGATTATTATTTGTGGCTTGCTGAAAATTTTCCTTTGGCGAACGTTAAGTAAGAATTCATGGCAAACACCTGAGGGGAGAAATCCGAGTTTAATGTTTACATTTTTCATTACTGGGTTTTCTCCTCCATGGTGCGTTACCATCAAATATACAAGTTTGCCAGATTGCAAATATTTTTATATGTTTCGTGCTTTATAATTTCGGTTATCCGTTAATACTATTTTATGGTGCCAGTTGAAATATAAGTTCACGGAATCACCTTCGAGGTGAGATCATGACGGTGATGTAAATTTTAGCTTCACTGGGTGGTCTCCTCTCGGAGGCGGTTTTCATTCAACAGAAGAAAGAGGATACACAAAAATAATTGTGTTCTAGGATTTCTTTTCCACCAGTTGAAATAATAATGTGCGCACTTGAGAGGCGATTGCCAAGTTAATGTTTTATTTTTCATTACTGGGTTTTCTCCTTCATGGCGCGTGATGCTTATACCCTCGACTGTTAAGAAATAAAATTTTCTTATGTGGGCTTTGGTTCCTCTTCTCTTTGGCTTTGCCCTATTTGGAACTGATAAAGCTATTGAGTGGTGGCACCGCGGCCATTTCATCGATAATACAATGTATTAGTCCAGAAGTTAAAATTCGTTAATATTGCAAGTTTTTGAAATCATGAAGGGAAACACTCCAATTCTTGGTGTTTGTGGTTAAGTTTTTCTGTTTTACTATTTTGGATGTAGGGAATTCATGTCAATGCTTTTATGTAAGAAAATTATATTTTTAAAATGATACGTAAACCGTTTCTTTTAAGGAAAAGAAGTTCCTTTTGTAATTTCATTTTCATTGGATATTGTTGAAGTTGTCATGCTGTAACCAAATGTGCGGGCGAGTGGGAAGTAACTTGTTTCCCTCCCACTCCACCGACTGAAATTTGAGACACCTGGGACGTTGATAACTTTCATTTGCTTGTTTGCTGTCTGAGACGAAGGTTGTAAAGTTTCCGATTGCAGTGTTTGTAAATCTGTACTGTGATATAGTGTAGGATAAACTTGATCCTTACTTATGAAATAGAAGAAAATGGTACGTATATTTACTAGGGATTCATCAGACGTGGATAGATTTTTGCGTTATTTACTTTCGTTTATGTTTAAATGTAGTTTTATCAAATTTTTCAGTATGTTATTTTAAAAGGAAATGTGTTGGGACCTCTTTGGAGGCGAGCTCATTACAGTGATTAACATTAAAACTCACTGGGTGGACTCCTCTCGAGAGGGGATCTCATTTTTCTCAACACCCGAATAATTGTATCTTGCCGAATTACGATTATTATTTGTGGCTTGCTGAAAATTTTCCTTTGGCGAACGTTAAGTAAGAATTCATGGCAAACACCTGAGGGGAGAGATCCGAGTTTAATGTTTACATTTTTCATTACTGGGTTTTCTCCTCCATGGTGCGTTACCATCAAATATACAAGTTTGCCAGATTGCAAATATTTTTATATGTTTCGTGCTTTATAATTTCGGTTATCCGTTAATACTATTTTATGGTGCCAGTTGAAATATAAGTTCACGGAATCACCTTCGAGGTGAGATCATGACCGTGATGTAAATTTTAGCTTCACTGGGTGGTCTCCTCTCGGAGGCGGTTTTCATTCAACAGAAGAAAGAGGATACACAAAAATAATTGTGTTCTAGGATTTCTTTTCCACCACTTGAAATAATAATGTGCGCACTTGAGAGGCGATTGCCAAGTTAATGTTTTATTTTTCATTACTGGGTTTTCTCCTTCATGGCGCGTGATGCTTATACCCTCGACTGTTAAGAAATAAAATTTTCTTATGTGGGCTTTGGTTCCACTTCTCTTTGGCTTTGCCCTATTTGGAACTGATAAAGCTATTGAGTGGTGGCACCGCGGCCATTTCATCGATAATACAATGTATTAGTCCAGAAGTTAAAATTCGTTAATATTGCAAATTTTTAAAATCTTGAAGGGAAACACTCCCATTCTTGGTGTTCGTGGTTAAATTTTTCTGGTTTACCATTTTGGATGTAGGGAATTCATGTCAATGCTTTTATGTAAGAAAATTATATTTTTAAAATGATACGTAAGCCGTTTCTTTTAAGGAAAAGAAGTTCCTTTTGTAATTTCATTTTCATTGGATATTGTTGAAGTTGTCATGCTGTAACCAAATGTGAAGGCGAGTGGAAAGTAACTTGTTTCCCTCCCACTCCACCGACTGAAATTTGAGACACCTGGGACGTTGATAACTTTCATTTGCTTGTTTGCTGTCTGAGATGAAGGTTCTAAAGTTTCCGATTGCAGTGTTTGTAAATCTGTACTGTGATATAGTTTAGGATAAAGTTGATCCTTACTTATGAAATAGAAGAAAATGGTACGTATATTTAGTAGGGATTCATCAGATGTGTATAGATTTTTGCGTTATTTACTTTCGTTTATGTTTAAATGTAGTTTTATCAAAATTTTCAGTATGTTATTTTAAAAGGAAATGTGTTGGGACCTCTTTGGAGGCGAGCTCATTACAGTGATTAACATTAAAACTCACTGGGTGGACTCCTCTCGAGAGGGGATCTCATTTTTCTCAACACCCGAATAATTGTATCTTGCCGAATTACGATTATTATTTGTGGCTTGCTGAAAATTTTCCTTTGGCGAACGTTAAGTAAGAATTCATGGCAAACACCTGAGGGGAGAAATCCGAGTTTAATGTTTACATTTTTCATTACTGGGTTTTCTCCTCCATGGTGCGTTACCATCAAATATACAAGTTTGCCAGATTGCAAATATTTTTATATGTTTCGTGCTTTATAATTTCGGTTATCCGTTAATACTATTTTATGGTGCCAGTTGAAATATAAGTTCACGGAATCACCTTCGAGGTGAGATCATGACCGTGATGTAAATTTTAGCTTCACTGGGTGGTCTCCTCTCGGAGGCGGTTTTCATTCAACAGAAGAAAGAGGATACACAAAAATAATTGTGTTCTAGGATTTCTTTTCCACCAGTTGAAATAATAATGTGCGCACTTGAGAGGCGATTGCCAAGTTAAGGTTTTTTTTTCGTTACTGGGTTTTCTCCTTCATGGCGCGTGATGCTTATACCCTCGACTGTTAAGAAATAAAATTTTCTTATGTGGGCTTTGGTTCCACTTCTCTTTGGATTTGTCCTATTTGGAACTGATAAAGCTATTGAGTGGTGGCACCGCGGCCATTTCATCGATAATACAATGTATTAGTCCAGAAGTTAAAATTCGTTAATATTGCAAGTTTTTGAAATCATGAAGGGAAACACTCCAATTCTTGGTGTTCGTGGTTAAGTTTTTCTGGTTTACTATTTTGGATGTAGGGAATTCATGTCAATGCTTTTATGTAAGAAAATTATATTTTTAAAATGATACGTAAGCCGTTTCTTTTAAGGAAAAGAAGTTCCTTTTGTAATTTCATTTTCATTGGATATTGTTGAAGTTGTCATGCTGTAACCAAATGTGCGGGCGAGTGGGAAGTAACTTGTTTCCCTCCCACTCCACCGACTGAAATTTGAGATACCTGGGACGTTGATAACTTTCATTTGCTTGTTTGCTGTCTGAGACGAAGGTTGTAAAGTTTCCGATTGCAGTGTTTGTAAATCTGTACTGTGATATAGTGTAGGATAAACTTGATCCTTACTTATGAAATAGAAGAAAATGGTACGTATATTTACTAGGGATTCATCAGACGTGGATAGATTTTTGCGTTATTTACTTTCGTTTATGTTTAAATGTAGTTTTATCAAATTTTTCAGTATGTTATTTTAAAAGGAAATGTGTTGGGACCTCTTTGGGGGCGAGCTCATTACAGTGATTAACATTAAAACTCACTGGGTGGACTCCTCTCGAGAGGGGATCTCATTTTTCTCAACACCCGAATAATTGTATCTTGCCGAATTACGATTATTATTTGTGGCTTGCTGAAAATTTTCCTTTGGCGAACGTTAAGTAAGAATTCATGGCAAACACCTGAGGGGAGAAATCCGAGTTTAATGTTTACATTTTTCATTACTGGGTTTTCTCCTCCATGGTGCGTTACCATCAAATATACAAGTTTGCCAGATTGCAAATATTTTTATATGTTTCGTGCTTTATAATTTCGGTTATCTGTTAATACTATTTTATGGTGCCAGTTGAAATATAAGTTCACGGAATCACCTTCGAGGTGAGATCATGACGGTGATGTAAATTTTAGCTTCACTGGGTGGTCTCCTCTCGGAGGCGGTTTTCATTCAACAGAAGAAAGAGGATACACAAAAATAATTGTGTTCTAGGATTTCTTTTCCACCAGTTGAAATAATAATGTGCGCACTTGAGAGGCGATTGCCAAGTTAATGTTTTATTTTTCATTACTGGGTTTTCTCCTTCATGGCGCGTGATGCTTATACCCTCGACTGTTAAGAAATAAAATTTTCTTATGTGGGCTTTGGTTCCTCTTCTCTTTGGCTTTGCCCTATTTGGAACTGATAAAGCTATTGAGTGGTGGCACCGCGGCCATTTCATCGATAATACAATGTATTAGTCCAGAAGTTAAAATTCGTTAATATTGCAAGTTTTTGAAATCATGAAGGGAAACACTCCAATTCTTGGTGTTTGTGGTTAAGTTTTTCTGTTTTACTATTTTGGATGTAGGGAATTCATGTCAATGCTTTTATGTAAGAAAATTATATTTTTAAAATGATACGTAAACCGTTTCTTTTAAGGAAAAGAAGTTCCTTTTGTAATTTCATTTTCATTGGATATTGTTGAAGTTGTCATGCTGTAACCAAATGTGCGGGCGAGTGGGAAGTAACTTGTTTCCCTCCCACTCCACCGACTGAAATTTGAGACACCTGGGACGTTGATAACTTTCATTTGCTTGTTTGCTGTCTGAGACGAAGGTTGTAAAGTTTCCGATTGCAGTGTTTGTAAATCTGTACTGTGATATAGTGTAGGATAAAGTTGATCCTTACTTATGAAATAGAAGAAAATGGTACGTATATTTACTAGGGATTCATCAGACGTGGATAGATTTTTGCGTTATTTACTTTCGTTTATGTTTAAATGTAGTTTTATCAAATTTTTCAGTATGTTATTTTAAAAGGAAATGTGTTGGGACCTCTTTGGAGGCGAGCTCATTACAGTGATTAACATTAAAACTCACTGGGTGGACTCCTCTCGAGAGGGGATCTCATTTTTCTCAACACCCGAATAATTGTATCTTGCCGAATTACGATTATTATTTGTGGCTTGCTGAAAATTTTCCTTTGGCGAACGTTAAGTAAGAATTCATGGCAAACACCTGAGGGGAGAAATCCGAGTTTAATGTTTACATTTTTCATTACTGGGTTTTCTCCTCCATGGTGCGTTACCATCAAATATACAAGTTTGCCAGATTGCAAATATTTTTATATGTTTCGTGCTTTATAATTTCGGTTATCCGTTAATACTATTTTATGGTGCCAGTTGAAATATAAGTTCACGGAATCACCTTCGAGGTGAGATCATGACCGTGATGTAAATTTTAGCTTCACTGGGTGGTCTCCTCTCGGAGGCGGTTTTCATTCAACAGAAGAAAGAGGATACACAAAAATAATTGTGTTCTAGGATTTCTTTTCCACCAGTTGAAATAATAATGTGCGCACTTGAGAGGCGATTGCCAAGTTAATGTTTTATTTTTCATTACTGGGTTTTCTCCTTCATGGCGCGTGATGCTTATACCCTCGACTGTTAAGAAATAAAATTTTCTTATGTGGGCTTTGGTTCCACTTCTCTTTGGCTTTGCCCTATTTGGAACTGATAAAGCTATTGAGTGGTGGCACCGCGGCCATTTCATCGATAATACAATGTATTAGTCCAGAAGTTAAAATTCGTTAATATTGCAAATTTTTAAAATCTTGAAGGGAAACACTCCCATTCTTGGTGTTCGTGGTTAAATTTTTCTGGTTTACTATTTTGGATGTAGGGAATTCATGTCAATGCTTTTATGTAAGAAAATTATATTTTTAAAATGATACGTAAGCCGTTTCTTTTAAGGAAAAGAAGTTCCTTTTGTAATTTCATTTTCATTGGATATTGTTGAAGTTGTCATGCTGTAACCAAATGTGCGGGCGAGTGGGAAGTAACTTGTTTCCCTCCCACTCCACCGACTGAAATTTGAGACACCTGGGACGTTGATAACTTTCATTTGCTTGTTTGCTGTCTGAGACGAAGGTTGTAAAGTTTCCGATTGCAGTGTTTGTAAATCTGTACTGTGATATAGTGTAGGATAAACTTGATCCTTACTTATGAAATAGAAGAAAATGGTACGTATATTTACTAGGGATTCATCAGACGTGGATAGATTTTTGCGTTATTTACTTTCGTTTATGTTTAAATGTAGTTTTATCAAAATTTTCAGTATGTTATTTTAAAAGGAAATGTGTTGGGACCTCTTTGGAGGCGAGCTCATTACAGTGCGGATCTCATTTTTGTCAATACCCGAGTAATTGTATCTTGCCGAATTACGATTATTATTTGTGGCGTGCTGAAAATTTTTCTTTGGCGAACGTTAAGCAAGAATTCAAGGCAAACACCTCAGGGGAGAAATCCGAGTTTAATGTTTACATTTTTCATTACTGGGTTTTCTCCTCCATGGTGCGTTACCATCAAATATACAAGTTTGCCAGATTTCAAATATTTTTATATGTTTCGTGCTTTATAATTTCGGTTATCCGTTAATACTATTTTATGGTTCCAGTTGAAATATAAGTTCACGGAATCACCTTCGAGGTGAGATCATGACGGTGATGTAAATTTTAGCTTCACTGGGTGGTCTCCTCTCGGAGGCGGTTTTCATTCAACAGAAGAAAGGGGATACACAAAAATAATTGTGTTCTAGGATTTCTTTTCCACCAGTTGAAATAATAATGTGCGCACTTGAGAGGCGATTGCCAAGTTAAGGTTTTTTTTCATTACTGGGTTTTCTCCTTCATGGCGCGTGATGCTTATACCCTCGACTGTTAAGAAATAAAATTTTCTTATGTGGGCTTTCGTTCCACTTCTCTTTGGATTTGTCCTATTTGGAACTGATAAAGCTATTGAGTGGTGGCACCGCGGCCATTTCATCGATAATACAATGTATTAGTCCAGAAGTTAAAATTCGTTAATATTGCAAATTTTTAAAATCTTGAAGGGAAACACTCCCATTCTTGGTGTTCGTGGTTAAATTTTTCTGTTTTACTATTTTGGATGTAGGGAATTCATGTCAATGCTTTTATGTAAGAAAATTATATTTTTAATATAATACGTAAGCCGTTTCTTTTAAGGAAAAGAAGTTCCTTTTGTAATTTCATTTTCATTGGATATTGTTGAAGTTGTCATGCTGTAACGAAATGTGCAGGCGAGTGGGAAGTAACTTGTTTCCCTCCCACTCCACCGACTGAAATTTGAGACACCTGGGACGTTGATAACTTTCATTTGCTTCTTTGCTGTCTGAGACGAAGGTTGTAAAGTTTCCGATTGCAGTGTTTGTAAATCTGTACTGTGATATAGTTTAGGATAAAGTTGATCCTTACTTATGAAATAGAAGAAAATGGTACGTATATTTAGTAGGGATTCATCAGATGTGGATAGATTTTTGCGTTATTTACTTTCGTTTATGTTTAAATGTAGTTTTATCAAAATTTTCAGTATGTTATTTTAAAAGGAAATGTGTTGGGACCTCTTTGGAGGCGAGCTCATTACAGTGATTAACATTAAAACTCACTGGGTGGACTCCTCTCGAGAGGGGATCTCATTTTTCTCAACACCCGAATAATTGTATCTTGCCGAATTACGATTATTATTTGTGGCTTGCTGAAAATTTTCCTTTGGCGAACGTTAAGTAAGAATTCATGGCAAACACCTGAGGGGAGAAATCCGAGTTTAATGTTTACATTTTTCATTACTGGGTTTTCTCCTCCATGGTGCGTTACCATCAAATATACAAGTTTGCCAGATTGCAAATATTTTTATATGTTTCGTGCTTTATAATTTCGGTTATCCGTTAATACTATTTTATGGTGCCAGTTGAAATATAAGTTCACGGAATCACCTTCGAGGTGAGATCATGACGGTGATGTAAATTTTAGCTTCACTGGGTGGTCTCCTCTCGGAGGCGGTTTTCATTCAACAGAAGAAAGAGGATACACAAAAATAATTGTGTTCTAGGATTTCTTTTCCACCAGTTGAAATAATAATGTGCGCACTTGAGAGGCGATTGCCAAGTTAATGTTTTATTTTTCATTACTGGGTTTTCTCCTTCATGGCGCGTGATGCTTATACCCTCGACTGTTAAGAAATAAAATTTTCTTATGTGGGCTTTGGTTCCACTTCTCTTTGGCTTTGCCCTATTTGGAACTGATAAAGCTATTGAGTGGTGGCACCGCGGCCATTTCATCGATAATACAATGTATTAGTCCAGAAGTTAAAATTCGTTAATATTGCAAATTTTTAAAATCTTGAAGGGAAACACTCCCATTCTTGGTGTTCGTGGTTAAATTTTTCTGGTTTACTATTTTGGATGTAGGGAATTCATGTCAATGCTTTTATGTAAGAAAATTATATTTTTAAAATGATACGTAAGCCGTTTCTTTTAAGGAAAAGAAGTTCCTTTTGTAATTTCATTTTCATTGGATATTGTTGAAGTTGTCATGCTGTAACCAAATGTGAAGGCGAGTGGAAAGTAACTTGTTTCCCTCCCACTCCACCGACTGAAATTTGAGACACCTGGGACGTTGATAACTTTCATTTGCTTGTTTGCTGTCTGAGACGAAGGTTCTAAAGTTTCCGATTGCAGTGTTTGTAAATCTGTAATGTGATATAGTTTAGGATAAAGTTGATCCTTACTTATGAAATAGAAGAAAATGGTACGTATATTTAGTAGGGATTCATCAGATGTGGATAGATTTTTGCGTTATTTACTTTCGTTTATGTTTAAATGTAGTTTTATCAAAATTTTCAGTATGTTATTTTAAAAGGAAATGTGTTGGGACCTCTTTGGAGGCGAGCTCATTACAGTGATTAACATTAAATCTCACTGGGTGGACTCCTCTCGAGAGGGGATCTCATTTTTCTCAACACCCGAATAATTGTATCTTGCCGAATTACGATTATTATTTGTGGCTTGCTGAAAATTTTCCTTTGGCGAACGTTAAGTAAGAATTCATGGCAAACACCTGAGGGGAGAAATCCGAGTTTAATGTTTACATTTTTCATTACTGGGTTTTCTCCTCCATGGTGCGTTACCATCAAATATACAAGTTTGCCAGATTGCAAATATTTTTATATGTTTCGTGCTTTATAATTTCGGTTATCTGTTAATACTATTTTATGGTGCCAGTTGAAATATAAGTTCACGGAATCACCTTCGAGGTGAGATCATGACCGTGATGTAAATTTTAGCTTCACTGGGTGGTCTCCTCTCGGAGGCGGTTTTCATTCAACAGAAGAAAGAGGATACACAAAAATAATTGTGTTCTAGGATTTCTTTTCCACCAGTTGAAATAATAATGTGCGCACTTGAGAGGCGATTGCCAAGTTAATGTTTTATTTTTCATTACTGGGTTTTCTCCTTCATGGCGCGTGATGCTTATACCCTCGACTGTTAAGAAATAAAATTTTCTTATGTGGGCTTTGGTTCCACTTCTCTTTGGCTTTGCCCTATTTGGAACTGATAAAGCTATTGAGTGGTGGCACCGCGGCCATTTCATCGATAATACAATGTATTAGTCCAGAAGTTAAAATTCGTTAATATTGCAAGTTTTTGAAATCATGAAGGGAAACACTCCAATTCTTGGTGTTTGTGGTTAAGTTTTTCTGTTTTACTATTTTGGATGTAGGGAATTCATGTCAATGCTTTTATGTAAGAAAATTATATTTTTAAAATGATACGTAAGCCGTTTCTTTTAAGGAAAAGAAGTTCCTTTTGTAATTTCATTTTCATTGGATATTGTTGAAGTTGTCATGCTGTAACCAAATGTGCGGGCGAGTGGGAAGTAACTTGTTTCCCTCCCACTCCACCGACTGAAATTTGAGACACCTGGGACGTTGATAACTTTCATTTGCTTGTTTGCTGTCTGAGACGAAGGTTGTAAAGTTTCCGATTGCAGTGTTTGTAAATCTGTACTGTGATATAGTGTAGGATAAAGTTGATCCTTACTTATGAAATAGAAGAAAATGGTACGTATATTTACTAGGGATTCATCAGACGTGGATAGATTTTTGCGTTATTTACTTTCGTTTATGTTTAAATGTAGTTTTATCAAATTTTTCAGTATGTTATTTTAAAAGGAAATGTGTTGGGACCTCTTTGGAGGCGAGCTCATTACAGTGATTAACATTAAAACTCACTGGGTGGACTCCTCTCGAGAGGGGATCTCATTTTTCTCAACACCCGAATAATTGTATCTTGCCGAATTACGATTATTATTTGTGGCTTGCTGAAAATTTTCCTTTGGCGAACGTTAAGTAAGAATTCATGGCAAACACCTGAGGGGAGAAATCCGAGTTTAATGTTTACATTTTTCATTACTGGGTTTTCTCCTCCATGGTGCGTTACCATCAAATATACAAGTTTGCCAGATTGCAAATATTTTTATATGTTTCGTGCTTTATAATTTCGGTTATCCGTTAATACTATTTTATGGTGCCAGTTGAAATATAAGTTCACGGAATCACCTTCGAGGTGAGATCATGACCGTGATGTAAATTTTAGCTTCACTGGGTGGTCTCCTCTCGGAGGCGGTTTTCATTCAACAGAAGAAAGAGGATACACAAAAATAATTGTGTTCTAGGATTTCTTTTCCACCAGTTGAAATAATAATGTGCGCACTTGAGAGGCGATTGCCAAGTTAATGTTTTATTTTTCATTACTGGGTTTTCTCCTTCATGGCGCGTGATGCTTATACCCTCGACTGTTAAGAAATAAAATTTTCTTATGTGGGCTTTGGTTCCACTTCTCTTTGGCTTTGCCCTATTTGGAACTGATAAAGCTATTGAGTGGTGGCACCGCGGCCATTTCATCGATAATACAATGTATTAGTCCAGAAGTTAAAATTCGTTAATATTGCAAATTTTTAAAATCTTGAAGGGAAACACTCCCATTCTTGGTGTTCGTGGTTAAATTTTTCTGGTTTACTATTTTGGATGTAGGGAATTCATGTCAATGCTTTTATGTAAGAAAATTATATTTTTAAAATGATACGTAAGCCGTTTCTTTTAAGGAAAAGAAGTTCCTTTTGTAATTTCATTTTCATTGGATATTGTTGAAGTTGTCATGCTGTAACCAAATGTGCGGGCGAGTGGGAAGTAACTTGTTTCCCTCCCACTCCACCGACTGAAATTTGAGATACCTGGGACGTTGATAACTTTCATTTGCTTGTTTGCTGTCTGAGACGAAGGTTGTAAAGTTTCCGATTGCAGTGTTTGTAAATCTGTACTGTGATATAGTGTAGGATAAACTTGATCCTTACTTATGAAATAGAAGAAAATGGTACGTATATTTACTAGGGATTCATCAGACGTGGATAGATTTTTGCGTTATTTACTTTCGTTTATGTTTAAATGTAGTTTTATCAAATTTTTCAGTATGTTATTTTAAAAGGAAATGTGTTGGGACCTCTTTGGAGGCGAGCTCATTACAGTGATTAACATTAAAACTCACTGGGTGGACTCCTCTCGAGAGGGGATCTCATTTTTCTCAACACCCGAATAATTGTATCTTGCCGAATTACGATTATTATTTGTGGCTTGCTGAAAATTTTCCTTTGGCGAACGTTAAGTAAGAATTCATGGCAAACACCTGAGGGGAGAAATCCGAGTTTAATGTTTACATTTTTCATTACTGGGTTTTCTCCTCCATGGTGCGTTACCATCAAATATACAAGTTTGCCAGATTGCAAATATTTTTATATGTTTCGTGCTTTATAATTTCGGTTATCCGTTAATACTATTTTATGGTGCCAGTTGAAATATAAGTTCACGGAATCACCTTCGAGGTGAGATCATGACGGTGATGTAAATTTTAGCTTCACTGGGTGGTCTCCTCTCGGAGGCGGTTTTCATTCAACAGAAGAAAGAGGATACACAAAAATAATTGTGTTCTAGGATTTCTTTTCCACCAGTTGAAATAATAATGTGCGCACTTGAGAGGCGATTGCCAAGTTAATGTTTTATTTTTCATTACTGGGTTTTCTCCTTCATGGCGCGTGATGCTTATACCCTCGACTGTTAAGAAATAAAATTTTCTTATGTGGGCTTTGGTTCCTCTTCTCTTTGGCTTTGCCCTATTTGGAACTGATAAAGCTATTGAGTGGTGGCACCGCGGCCATTTCATCGATAATACAATGTATTAGTCCAGAAGTTAAAATTCGTTAATATTGCAAGTTTTTGAAATCATGAAGGGAAACACTCCAATTCTTGGTGTTTGTGGTTAAGTTTTTCTGTTTTACTATTTTGGATGTAGGGAATTCATGTCAATGCTTTTATGTAAGAAAATTATATTTTTAAAATGATACGTAAACCGTTTCTTTTAAGGAAAAGAAGTTCCTTTTGTAATTTCATTTTCATTGGATATTGTTGAAGTTGTCATGCTGTAACCAAATGTGCGGGCGAGTGGGAAGTAACTTGTTTCCCTCCCACTCCACCGACTGAAATTTGAGACACCTGGGACGTTGATAACTTTCATTTGCTTGTTTGCTGTCTGAGACGAAGGTTGTAAAGTTTCCGATTGCAGTGTTTGTAAATCTGTACTGTGATATAGTGTAGGATAAACTTGATCCTTACTTATGAAATAGAAGAAAATGGTACGTATATTTACTAGGGATTCATCAGACGTGGATAGATTTTTGCGTTATTTACTTTCGTTTATGTTTAAATGTAGTTTTATCAAAATTTTCAGTATGTTATTTTAAAAGGAAATGTGTTGGGACCTCTTTGGAGGCGAGCTCATTACAGTGCGGATCTCATTTTTGTCAATACCCGAGTAATTGTATCTTGCCGAATTACGATTATTATTTGTGGCGTGCTGAAAATTTTTCTTTGGCGAACGTTAAGCAAGAATTCAAGGCAAACACCTCAGGGGAGAAATCCGAGTTTAATGTTTACATTTTTCATTACTGGGTTTTCTCCTCCATGGTGCGTTACCATCAAATATACAAGTTTGCCAGATTTAAAATATTTTTATATGTTTCGTGCTTTATAATTTCGGTTATCCGTTAATACTATTTTATGGTTCCAGTTGAAATATAAGTTCACGGAATCACCTTCGAGGTGAGATCATGACGGTGATGTAAATTTTAGCTTCACTGGGTGGTCTCCTCTCGGAGGCGGTTTTCATTCAACAGAAGAAAGGGGATACACAAAAATAATTGTGTTCTAGGATTTCTTTTCCACCAGTTGAAATAATAATGTGCGCACTTGAGAGGCGATTGCCAAGTTAAGGTTTTTTTTCATTACTGGGTTTTCTCCTTCATGGCGCGTGATGCTTATACCCTCGACTGTTAAGAAATAAAATTTTCTTATGTGGGCTTTCGTTCCACTTCTCTTTGGATTTGTCCTATTTGGAACTGATAAAGCTATTGAGTGGTGGCACCGCGGCCATTTCATCGATAATACAATGTATTAGTCCAGAAGTTAAAATTCGTTAATATTGCAAATTTTTAAAATCTTGAAGGGAAACACTCCCATTCTTGGTGTTCGTGGTTAAATGTTTCTGTTTTACTATTTTGGATGTAGGGAATTCATGTCAATGCTTTTATGTAAGAAAATTATATTTTTAATATAATACGTAAGCCGTTTCTTTTAAGGAAAAGAAGTTCCTTTTGTAATTTCATTTTCATTGGATATTGTTGAAGTTGTCATGCTGTAACGAAATGTGCAGGCGAGTGGGAAGTAACTTGTTTCCCTCCCACTCCACCGACTGAAATTTGAGACACCTGGGACGTTGATAACTTTCATTTGCTTCTTTGCTGTCTGAGACGAAGGTTGTAAAGTTTCCGATTGCAGTGTTTGTAAATCTGTACTGTGATATAGTTTAGGATAAAGTTGATCCTTACTTATGAAATAGAAGAAAATGGTACGTATATTTAGTAGGGATTCATCAGATGTGGATAGATTTTTGCGTTATTTACTTTCGTTTATGTTTAAATGTAGTTTTATCAAAATTTTCAGTATGTTATTTTAAAAGGAAATGTGTTGGGACCTCTTTGGAGGCGAGCTCATTACAGTGATTAACATTAAAACTCACTGGGTGGACTCCTCTCGAGAGGGGATCTCATTTTTCTCAACACCCGAATAATTGTATCTTGCCGAATTACGATTATTATTTGTGGCTTGCTGAAAATTTTCCTTTGGCGAACGTTAAGTAAGAATTCATGGCAAACACCTGAGGGGAGAAATCCGAGTTTAATGTTTACATTTTTCATTACTGGGTTTTCTCCTCCATGGTGCGTTACCATCAAATATACAAGTTTGCCAGATTGCAAATATTTTTATATGTTTCGTGCTTTATAATTTCGGTTATCCGTTAATACTATTTTATGGTGCCAGTTGAAATATAAGTTCACGGAATCACCTTCGAGGTGAGATCATGACGGTGATGTAAATTTTAGCTTCACTGGGTGGTCTCCTCTCGGAGGTGGTTTTCATTCAACAGAAGAAAGAGGATACACAAAAATAATTGTGTTCTAGGATTTCTTTTCCACCAGTTGAAATAATAATGTGCGCACTTGAGAGGCGATTGCCAAGTTAATGTTTTATTTTTCATTACTGGGTTTTCTCCTTCATGGCGCGTGATGCTTATACCCTCGACTGTTAAGAAATAAAATTTTCTTATGTGGGCTTTGGTTCCACTTCTCTTTGGCTTTGCCCTATTTGGAACTGATAAAGCTATTGAGTGGTGGCACCGCGGCCATTTCATCGATAATACAATGTATTAGTCCAGAAGTTAAAATTCGTTAATATTGCAAATTTTTAAAATCTTGAAGGGAAACACTCCCATTCTTGGTGTTCGTGGTTAAATTTTTCTGGTTTACTATTTTGGATGTAGGGAATTCATGTCAATGCTTTTATGTAAGAAAATTATATTTTTAAAATGATACGTAAGCCGTTTCTTTTAAGGAAAAGAAGTTCCTTTTGTAATTTCATTTTCATTGGATATTGTTGAAGTTGTCATGCTGTAACCAAATGTGAAGGCGAGTGGAAAGTAACTTGTTTCCCTCCCACTCCACCGACTGAAATTTGAGACACCTGGGACGTTGATAACTTTCATTTGCTTGTTTGCTGTCTGAGACGAAGGTTCTAAAGTTTCCGATTGCAGTGTTTGTAAATCTGTAATGTGATATAGTTTAGGATAAAGTTGATCCTTACTTATGAAATAGAAGAAAATGGTACGTATATTTAGTAGGGATTCATCAGATGTGGATAGATTTTTGCGTTATTTACTTTCGTTTATGTTTAAATGTAGTTTTATCAAAATTTTCAGTATGTTATTTTAAAAGGAAATGTGTTGGGACCTCTTTGGAGGCGAGCTCATTACAGTGATTAACATTAAATCTCACTGGGTGGACTCCTCTCGAGAGGGGATCTCATTTTTCTCAACACCCGAATAATTGTATCTTGCCGAATTACGATTATTATTTGTGGCTTGCTGAAAATTTTCCTTTGGCGAACGTTAAGTAAGAATTCATGGCAAACACCTGAGGGGAGAAATCCGAGTTTAATGTTTACATTTTTCATTACTGGGTTTTCTCCTCCATGGTGCGTTACCATCAAATATACAAGTTTGCCAGATCGCAAATATTTTTATATGTTTCGTGCTTTATAATTTCGGTTATCTGTTAATACTATTTTATGGTGCCAGTTGAAATATAAGTTCACGGAATCACCTTCGAGGTGAGATCATGACCGTGATGTAAATTTTAGCTTCACTGGGTGGTCTCCTCTCGGAGGCGGTTTTCATTCAACAGAAGAAAGAGGATACACAAAAATAATTGTGTTCTAGGATTTCTTTTCCACCAGTTGAAATAATAATGTGCGCACTTGAGAGGCGATTGCCAAGTTAATGTTTTATTTTTCATTACTGGGTTTTCTCCTTCATGGCGCGTGATGCTTATACCCTCGACTGTTAAGAAATAAAATTTTCTTATGTGGGCTTTGGTTCCACTTCTCTTTGGCTTTGCCCTATTTGGAACTGATAAAGCTATTGAGTGGTGGCACCGCGGCCATTTCATCGATAATACAATGTATTAGTCCAGAAGTTAAAATTCGTTAATATTGCAAGTTTTTGAAATCATGAAGGGAAACACTCCAATTCTTGGTGTTTGTGGTTAAGTTTTTCTGTTTTACTATTTTGGATGTAGGGAATTCATGTCAATGCTTTTATGTAAGAAAATTATATTTTTAAAATGATACGTAAGCCGTTTCTTTTAAGGAAAAGAAGTTCCTTTTGTAATTTCATTTTCATTGGATATTGTTGAAGTTGTCATGCTGTAACCAAATGTGCGGGCGAGTGGGAAGTAACTTGTTTCCCTCCCACTCCACCGACTGAAATTTGAGACACCTGGGACGTTGATAACTTTCATTTGCTTGTTTGCTGTCTGAGACGAAGGTTGTAAAGTTTCCGATTGCAGTGTTTGTAAATCTGTACTGTGATATAGTGTAGGATAAAGTTGATCCTTACTTATGAAATAGAAGAAAATGGTACGTATATTTACTAGGGATTCATCAGACGTGGATAGATTTTTGCGTTATTTACTTTCGTTTATGTTTAAATGTAGTTTTATCAAATTTTTCAGTATGTTATTTTAAAAGGAAATGTGTTGGGACCTCTTTGGAGGCGAGCTCATTACAGTGATTAACATTAAAACTCACTGGGTGGACTCCTCTCGAGAGGGGATCTCATTTTTCTCAACACCCGAATAATTGTATCTTGCCGAATTACGATTATTATTTGTGGCTTGCTGAAAATTTTCCTTTGGCGAACGTTAAGTAAGAATTCATGGCAAACACCTGAGGGGAGAAATCCGAGTTTAATGTTTACATTTTTCATTACTGGGTTTTCTCCTCCATGGTGCGTTACCATCAAATATACAAGTTTGCCAGATTGCAAATATTTTTATATGTTTCGTGCTTTATAATTTCGGTTATCCGTTAATACTATTTTATGGTGCCAGTTGAAATATAAGTTCACGGAATCACCTTCGAGGTGAGATCATGACCGTGATGTAAATTTTAGCTTCACTGGGTGGTCTCCTCTCGGAGGCGGTTTTCATTCAACAGAAGAAAGAGGATACACAAAAATAATTGTGTTCTAGGATTTCTTTTCCACCAGTTGAAATAATAATGTGCGCACTTGAGAGGCGATTGCCAAGTTAATGTTTTATTTTTCATTACTGGGTTTTCTCCTTCATGGCGCGTGATGCTTATACCCTCGACTGTTAAGAAATAAAATTTTCTTATGTGGGCTTTGGTTCCACTTCTCTTTGGCTTTGCCCTATTTGGAACTGATAAAGCTATTGAGTGGTGGCACCGCGGCCATTTCATCGATAATACAATGTATTAGTCCAGAAGTTAAAATTCGTTAATATTGCAAATTTTTAAAATCTTGAAGGGAAACACTCCCATTCTTGGTGTTCGTGGTTAAATTTTTCTGGTTTACTATTTTGGATGTAGGGAATTCATGTCAATGCTTTTATGTAAGAAAATTATATTTTTAAAATGATACGTAAGCCGTTTCTTTTAAGGAAAAGAAGTTCCTTTTGTAATTTCATTTTCATTGGATATTGTTGAAGTTGTCATGCTGTAACCAAATGTGAAGGCGAGTGGAAAGTAACTTGTTTCCCTCCCACTCCACCGACTGAAATTTGAGACACCTGGGACGTTGATAACTTTCATTTGCTTGTTTGCTGTCTGAGACGAAGGTTCTAAAGTTTCCGATTGCAGTGTTTGTAAATCTGTACTGTGATATAGTTTAGGATAAAGTTGATCCTTACTTATGAAATAGAAGAAAATGGTACGTATATTTAGTAGGGATTCATCAGATGTGGATAGATTTTTGCGTTATTTACTTTCGTTTATGTTTAAATGTAGTTTTATCAAATTTTTCAGTATGTTATTTTAAAAGGAAATGTGTTGGGACCTCTTTGGAGGCGAGCTCATTACAGTGATTAACATTAAAACTCACTGGGTGGACTCCTCTCGAGAGGGGATCTCATTTTTCTCAACACCCGAATAATTGTATCTTGCCGAATTACGATTATTATTTGTGGCTTGCTGAAAATTTTCCTTTGGCGAACGTTAAGTAAGAATTCATGGCAAACACCTGAGGGGAGAAATCCGAGTTTAATGTTTACATTTTTCATTACTGGGTTTTCTCCTCCATGGTGCGTTACCATCAAATATACAAGTTTGCCAGATTGCAAATATTTTTATATGTTTCGTGCTTTATAATTTCGGTTATCCGTTAATACTATTTTATGGTGCCAGTTGAAATATAAGTTCACGGAATCACCTTCGAGGTGAGATCATGACCGTGATGTAAATTTTAGCTTCACTGGGTGGTCTCCTCTCGGAGGCGGTTTTCATTCAACAGAAGAAAGAGGATACACAAAAATAATTGTGTTCTAGGATTTCTTTTCCACCACTTGAAATAATAATGTGCGCACTTGAGAGGCGATTGCCAAGTTAATGTTTTATTTTTCATTACTGGGTTTTCTCCTTCATGGCGCGTGATGCTTATACCCTCGACTGTTAAGAAATAAAATTTTCTTATGTGGGCTTTGGTTCCACTTCTCTTTGGCTTTGCCCTATTTGGAACTGATAAAGCTATTGAGTGGTGGCACCGCGGCCATTTCATCGATAATACAATGTATTAGTCCAGAAGTTAAAATTCGTTAATATTGCAAATTTTTAAAATCTTGAAGGGAAACACTCCCATTCTTGGTGTTCGTGGTTAAATTTTTCTGGTTTACTATTTTGGATGTAGGGAATTCATGTCAATGCTTTTATGTAAGAAAATTATATTTTTAAAATGATACGTAAGCCGTTTCTTTTAAGGAAAAGAAGTTCCTTTTGTAATTTCATTTTCATTGGATATTGTTGAAGTTGTCATGCTGTAACCAAATGTGCGGGCGAGTGGGAAGTAACTTGTTTCCCTCCCACTCCACCGACTGAAATTTGAGACACCTGGGACGTTGATAACTTTCATTTGCTTGTTTGCTGTCTGAGACGAAGGTTCTAAAGTTTCCGATTGCAGTGTTTGTAAATCTGTAATGTGATATAGTTTAGGATAAAGTTGATCCTTACTTATGAAATAGAAGAAAATGGTACGTATATTTAGTAGGGATTCATCAGATGTGGATAGATTTTTGCGTTATTTACTTTCGTTTATGTTTAAATGTAGTTTTATCAAAATTTTCAGTATGTTATTTTAAAAGGAAATGTGTTGGGACCTCTTTGGAGGCGAGCTCATTACAGTGATTAACATTAAAACTCACTGGGTGGACTCCTCTCGAGAGGGGATCTCATTTTTCTCAACACCCGAATAATTGTATCTTGCCGAATTACGATTATTATTTGTGGCTTGCTGAAAATTTTCCTTTGGCGAACGTTAAGTAAGAATTCATGGCAAACACCTGAGGGGAGAAATCCGAGTTTAATGTTTACATTTTTCATTACTGGGTTTTCTCCTCCATGGTGCGTTACCATCAAATATACAAGTTTGCCAGATTGCAAATATTTTTATATGTTTCGTGCTTTATAATTTCGGTTATCTGTTAATACTATTTTATGGTGCCAGTTGAAATATAAGTTCACGGAATCACCTTCGAGGTGAGATCATGACCGTGATGTAAATTTTAGCTTCACTGGGTGGTCTCCTCTCGGAGGCGGTTTTCATTCAACAGAAGAAAGAGGTTACACAAAAATAATTGTGTTCTAGGATTTCTTTTCCACCAGTTGAAATAATAATGTGCGCACTTGAGAGGCGATTGCCAAGTTAATGTTTTATTTTTCATTACTGGGTTTTCTCCTTCATGGCGCGTGATGCTTATACCCTCGACTGTTAAGAAATAAAATTTTCTTATGTGGGCTTTGGTTCCTCTTCTCTTTGGCTTTGCCCTATTTGGAACTGATAAAGCTATTGAGTGGTGGCACCGCGGCCATTTCATCGATAATACAATGTATTAGTCCAGAAGTTAAAATTCGTTAATATTGCAAGTTTTTGAAATCATGAAGGGAAACACTCCAATTCTTGGTGTTTGTGGTTAAGTTTTTCTGTTTTACTATTTTGGATGTAGGGAATTCATGTCAATGCTTTTATGTAAGAAAATTATATTTTTAAAATGATACGTAAGCCGTTTCTTTTAAGGAAAAGAAGTTCCTTTTGTAATTTCATTTTCATTGGATATTGTTGAAGTTGTCATGCTGTAACCAAATGTGCGGGCGAGTGGGAAGTAACTTGTTTCCCTCCCACTCCACCGACTGAAATTTGAGACACCTGGGACGTTGATAACTTTCATTTGCTTGTTTGCTGTCTGAGACGAAGGTTGTAAAGTTTCCGATTGCAGTGTTTGTAAATCTGTACTGTGATATAGTGTAGGATAAACTTGATCCTTACTTATGAAATAGAAGAAAATGGTACGTATATTTACTAGGGATTCATCAGACGTGGATAGATTTTTGCGTTATTTACTTTCGTTTATGTTTAAATGTAGTTTTATCAAATTTTTCAGTATGTTATTTTAAAAGGAAATGTGTTGGGACCTCTTTGGAGGCGAGCTCGTTACAGTGCGGATCTCATTTTTGTCAATACCCGAGTAATTGTATCTTGCCGAATTACGATTATTATTTGTGGCGTGCTGAAAATTTTTCTTTGGCGAACGTTAAGCAAGAATTCATGGCAAACACCTGAGGGGAGAAATCCGAGTTTAATGTTTACATTTTTCATTACTGGGTTTTCTCCTCCATGGTGCGTTACCATCAAATATACAAGTTTGCCAGATTGCAAATATTTTTATATGTTTCGTGCTTTATAATTTCGGTTATCCGTTAATACTATTTTATGGTGCCAGTTGAAATATAAGTTCACGGAATCACCTTCGAGGTGAGATCATGACGGTGATGTAAATTTTAGCTTCACTGGGTGGTCTCCTCTCGGAGGCGGTTTTCATTCAACAGAAGAAAGAGGATACACAAAAATAATTGTGTTCTAGGATTTCTTTTCCACCAGTTGAAATAATAATGTGCGCACTTGAGAGGCGATTGCCAAGTTAAGGTTTTTTTTTTCATTACTGGGTTTTCTCCTTCATGGCGCGTGATGCTTATACCCTCGACTGTTAAGAAATAAAATTTTCTTATGTGGGCTTTGGTTCCACTTCTCTTTGGCTTTGCCCTATTTGGAACTGATAAAGCTATTGAGTGGTGGCACCGCGGCCATTTCATCGATAATACAATGTATTAGTCCAGAAGTTAAAATTCGTTAATATTGCAAGTTTTTGAAATCATGAAGGGAAACACTCCAATTCTTGGTGTTCGTGGTTAAGTTTTTCTGTTTTACTATTTTGGATGTAGGGAATTCATGTCAATGCTTTTATGTAAGAAAATTATATTTTTAAAATGATACGTAAGCCGTTTCTTTTAAGGAAAAGAAGTTCCTTTTGTAATTTCATTTTCATTGGATATTGTTGAAGTTGTCATGCTGTAACCAAATGTGCGGGCGAGTGGGAAGTAACTTGTTTCCCTCCCACTCCACCGACTGAAATTTGAGACACCTGGGACGTTGATAACTTTCATTTGCTTCTTTGCTGTCTGAGACGAAGGTTGTAAAGTTTCCGATTGCAGTGTTTGTAAATCTGTACTGTGATATAGTGTAGGATAAACTTGATCCTTACTTATGAAATAGAAGAAAATGGTACGTATATTTAGTAGGGATTCATCAGATGTGGATAGATTTTTGCGTTATTTACTTTCGTTTATGTTTAAATGTAGTTTTATCAAAATTTTCAGTATGTTATTTTAAAAGGAAATGTGTTGGGACCTCTTTGGAGGCGAGCTCATTACAGTGATTAACATTAAAACTCACTGGGTGGACTCCTCTCGAGAGGGGATCTCATTTTTCTCAACACCCGAATAATTGTATCTTGCCGAATTACGATTATTATTTGTGGCTTGCTGAAAATTTTCCTTTGGCGAACGTTAAGTAAGAATTCATGGCAAACACCTGAGGGGAGAAATCCGAGTTTAATGTTTACATTTTTCATTACTGGGTTTTCTCCTCCATGGTGCGTTACCATCAAATATACAAGTTTGCCAGATTGCAAATATTTTTATATGTTTCGTGCTTTATAATTTCGGTTATCCGTTAATACTATTTTATGGTGCCAGTTGAAATATAAGTTCACGGAATCACCTTCGAGGTGAGATCATGACCGTGATGTAAATTTTAGCTTCACTGGGTGGTCTCCTCTCGGAGGCGGTTTTCATTCAACAGAAGAAAGAGGATACACAAAAATAATTGTGTTCTAGGATTTCTTTTCCACCAGTTGAAATAATAATGTGCACACTTGAGAGGCGATTGCCAAGTTAATGTTTTATTTTTCATTACTGGGTTTTCTCCTTCATGGCGCGTGATGCTTATACCCTCGACTGTTAAGAAATAAAATTTTCTTATGTGGGCTTTGGTTCCACTTCTCTTTGGCTTTGCCCTATTTGGAACTGATAAAGCTATTGAGTGGTGGCACCGCGGCCATTTCATCGATAATACAATGTATTAGTCCAGAAGTTAAAATTCGTCAATATTGCAAATTTTTAAAATCTTGAAGGGAAACACTCCCATTCTTGGTGTTCGTGGTTAAATTTTTCTGGTTTACTATTTTGGATGTAGGGAATTCATGTCAATGCTTTTATGTAAGAAAATTATATTTTTAAAATGATACGTAAGCCGTTTCTTTTAAGGAAAAGAAGTTCCTTTTGTAATTTCATTTTCATTGGATATTGTTGAAGTTGTCATGCTGTAACCAAATGTGAAGGCGAGTGGAAAGTAACTTGTTTCCCTCCCACTCCACCGACTGAAATTTGAGACACCTGGGACGTTGATAACTTTCATTTGCTTGTTTGCTGTCTGAGACGAAGGTTCTAAAGTTTCCGATTGCAGTGTTTGTAAATCTGTAATGTGATATAGTTTAGGATAAAGTTGATCCTTACTTATGAAATAGAAGAAAATGGTACGTATATTTAGTAGGGATTCATCAGATGTGGATAGATTTTTGCGTTATTTACTTTCGTTTATGTTTAAATGTAGTTTTATCAAATTTTTCAGTATGTTATTTTAAAAGGAAATGTGTTGGGACCTCTTTGGAGGCGAGCTCATTACAGTGATTAACATTAAAACTCACTGGGTGGACTCCTCTCGAGAGGGGATCTCATTTTTCTCAACACCCGAATAATTGTATCTTGCCGAATTACGATTATTATTTGTGGCTTGCTGAAAATTTTCCTTTGGCGAACGTTAAGTAAGAATTCATGGCAAACACCTGAGGGGAGAAATCCGAGTTTAATGTTTACATTTTTCATTACTGGGTTTTCTCCTCCATGGTGCGTTACCATCAAATATACAAGTTTGCCAGATTGCAAATATTTTTATATGTTTCGTGCTTTATAATTTCGGTTATCCGTTAATACTATTTTATGGTGCCAGTTGAAATATAAGTTCACGGAATCACCTTCGAGGTGAGATCATGACGGTGATGTAAATTTTAGCTTCACTGGGTGGTCTCCTCTCGGAGGCGGTTTTCATTCAACAGAAGAAAGAGGATACACAAAAATAATTGTGTTCTAGGATTTCTTTTCCACCAGTTGAAATAATAATGTGCGCACTTGAGAGGCGATTGCCAAGTTAATGTTTTATTTTTCATTACTGGGTTTTCTCCTTCATGGCGCGTGATGCTTATACCCTCGACTGTTAAGAAATAAAATTTTCTTATGTGGGCTTTGGTTCCACTTCTCTTTGGCTTTGCCCTATTTGGAACTGATAAAGCTATTGAGTGGTGGCACCGCGGCCATTTCATCGATAATACAATGTATTAGTCCAGAAGTTAAAATTCGTTAATATTGCAAATTTTTAAAATCTTGAAGGGAAACACTCCCATTCTTGGTGTTCGTGGTTAAATTTTTCTGGTTTACTATTTTGGATGTAGGGAATTCATGTCAATGCTTTTATGTAAGAAAATTATATTTTTAAAATGATACGTAAGCCGTTTCTTTTAAGGAAAAGAAGTTCCTTTTGTAATTTCATTTTCATTGGATATTGTTGAAGTTGTCATGCTGTAACCAAATGTGAAGGCGAGTGGAAAGTAACTTGTTTCCCTCCCACTCCACCGACTGAAATTTGAGACACCTGGGACGTTGATAACTTTCATTTGCTTGTTTGCTGTCTGAGACGAAGGTTCTAAAGTTTCCGATTGCAGTGTTTGTAAATCTGTAATGTGATATAGTTTAGGATAAAGTTGATCCTTACTTATGAAATAGAAGAAAATGGTACGTATATTTAGTAGGGATTCATCAGATGTGGATAGATTTTTGCGTTATTTACTTTCGTTTATGTTTAAGTGTAGTTTTATCAAAATTTTCAGTATGTTATTTTAAAAGGAAATGTGTTGGGACCTCTTTGGAGGCGAGCTCATTACAGTGATTAACATTAAAACTCACTGGGTGGACTCCTCTCGAGAGGGGATCTCATTTTTCTCAACACCCGAATAATTGTATCTTGCCGAATTACGATTATTATTTGTGGCTTGCTGAAAATTTTCCTTTGGCGAACGTTAAGTAAGAATTCATGGCAAACACCTGAGGGGAGAAATCCGAGTTTAATGTTTACATTTTTCATTACTGGGTTTTCTCCTCCATGGTGCGTTACCATCAAATATACAAGTTTGCCAGATTGCAAATATTTTTATATGTTTCGTGCTTTATAATTTCGGTTATCTGTTAATACTATTTTATGGTGCCAGTTGAAATATAAGTTCACGGAATCACCTTCGAGGTGAGATCATGACCGTGATGTAAATTTTAGCTTCACTGGGTGGTCTCCTCTCGGAGGCGGTTTTCATTCAACAGAAGAAAGAGGATACACAAAAATAATTGTGTTCTAGGATTTCTTTTCCACCAGTTGAAATAATAATGTGCGCACTTGAGAGGCGATTGCCAAGTTAATGTTTTATTTTTCATTACTGGGTTTTCTCCTTCATGGCGCGTGATGCTTATACCCTCGACTGTTAAGAAATAAAATTTTCTTATGTGGGCTTTGGTTCCACTTCTCTTTGGCTTTGCCCTATTTGGAACTGATAAAGCTATTGAGTGGTGGCACCGCGGCCATTTCATCGATAATACAATGTATTAGTCCAGAAGTTAAAATTCGTTAATATTGCAAGTTTTTGAAATCATGAAGGGAAACACTCCAATTCTTGGTGTTTGTGGTTAAGTTTTTCTGTTTTACTATTTTGGATGTAGGGAATTCATGTCAATGCTTTTATGTAAGAAAATTATATTTTTAAAATGATACGTAAGCCGTTTCTTTTAAGGAAAAGAAGTTCCTTTTGTAATTTCATTTTCATTGGATATTGTTGAAGTTGTCATGCTGTAACCAAATGTGCGGGCGAGTGGGAAGTAACTTGTTTCCCTCCCACTCCACCGACTGAAATTTGAGACACCTGGGACGTTGATAACTTTCATTTGCTTGTTTGCTGTCTGAGACGAAGGTTGTAAAGTTTCCGATTGCAGTGTTTGTAAATCTGTACTGTGATATAGTGTAGGATAAACTTGATCCTTACTTATGAAATAGAAGAAAATGGTACGTATATTTAGTAGGGATTCATCAGACGTGGATAGATTTTTGCGTTATTTACTTTCGTTTATGTTTAAATGTAGTTTTATCAAATTTTTCAGTATGTTATTTTAAAAGGAAATGTGTTGGGACCTCTTTGGAGGCGAGCTCATTACAGTGATTAACATTAAAACTCACTGGGTGGACTCCTCTCGAGAGGGGATCTCATTTTTCTCAACACCCGAATAATTGTATCTTGCCGAATTACGATTATTATTTGTGGCTTGCTGAAAATTTTCCTTTGGCGAACGTTAAGTAAGAATTCATGGCAAACACCTGAGGGGAGAAATCCGAGTTTAATGTTTACATTTTTCATTACTGGGTTTTCTCCTCCATGGTGCGTTACCATCAAATATACAAGTTTGCCAGATTGCAAATATTTTTATATGTTTCGTGCTTTATAATTTCGGTTATCCGTTAATACTATTTTATGGTGCCAGTTGAAATATAAGTTCACGGAATCACCTTCGAGGTGAGATCATGACCGTGATGTAAATTTTAGCTTCACTGGGTGGTCTCCTCTCGGAGGCGGTTTTCATTCAACAGAAGAAAGAGGATACACAAAAATAATTGTGTTCTAGGATTTCTTTTCCACCAGTTGAAATAATAATGTGCGCACTTGAGAGGCGATTGCCAAGTTAATGTTTTATTTTTCATTACTGGGTTTTCTCCTTCATGGCGCGTGATGCTTATACCCTCGACTGTTAAGAAATAAAATTTTCTTATGTGGGCTTTGGTTCCACTTCTCTTTGGCTTTGCCCTATTTGGAACTGATAAAGCTATTGAGTGGTGGCACCGCGGCCATTTCATCGATAATACAATGTATTAGTCCAGAAGTTAAAATTCGTTAATATTGCAAGTTTTTGAAATCATGAAGGGAAACACTCCAATTCTTGGTGTTTGTGGTTAAGTTTTTCTGTTTTACTATTTTGGATGTAGGGAATTCATGTCAATGCTTTTATGTAAGAAAATTATATTTTTAAAATGATACGTAAGCCGTTTCTTTTAAGGAAAAGAAGTTCCTTTTGTAATTTCATTTTCATTGGATATTGTTGAAGTTGTCATGCTGTAACCAAATGTGCGGGCGAGTGGGAAGTAACTTGTTTCCCTCCCACTCCACCGACTGAAATTTGAGACACCTGGGACGTTGATAACTTTCATTTGCTTGTTTGCTGTCTGAGACGAAGGTTGTAAAGTTTCCGATTGCAGTGTTTGTAAATCTGTACTGTGATATAGTGTAGGATAAACTTGATCCTTACTTATGAAATAGAAGAAAATGGTACGTATATTTAGTAGGGATTCATCAGACGTGGATAGATTTTTGCGTTATTTACTTTCGTTTATGTTTAAATGTAGTTTTATCAAATTTTTCAGTATGTTATTTTAAAAGGAAATGTGTTGGGACCTCTTTGGAGGCGAGCTCGTTACAGTGCGGATCTCATTTTTGTCAATACCCGAGTAATTGTATCTTGCCGAATTACGATTATTATTTGTGGCGTGCTGAAAATTTTTCTTTGGCGAACGTTAAGCAAGAATTCATGGCAAACACCTGAGGGGAGAAATCCGAGTTTAATGTTTACATTTTTCATTACTGGGTTTTCTCCTCCATGGTGCGTTACCATCAAATATACAAGTTTGCCAGATTGCAAATATTTTTATATGTTTCGTGCTTTATAATTTCGGTTATCCGTTAATACTATTTTATGGTGCCAGTTGAAATATAAGTTCACGGAATCACCTTCGAGGTGAGATCATGACGGTGATGTAAATTTTAGCTTCACTGGGTGGTCTCCTCTCGGAGGCGGTTTTCATTCAACAGAAGAAAGAGGATACACAAAAATAATTGTGTTCTAGGATTTCTTTTCCACCAGTTGAAATAATAATGTGCGCACTTGAGAGGCGATTGCCAAGTTAATGTTTTATTTTTCATTACTGGGTTTTCTCCTTCATGGCGCGTGATGCTTATACCCTCGACTGTTAAGAAATAAAATTTTCTTATGTGGGCTTTGGTTCCACTTCTCTTTGGCTTTGCCCTATTTGGAACTGATAAAGCTATTGAGTGGTGGCACCGCGGCCATTTCATCGATAATACAATGTATTAGTCCAGAAGTTAAAATTCGTTAATATTGCAAATTTTTAAAATCTTGAAGGAAAACACTCCCATTCTTGGTGTTCGTGGTTAAATTTTTCTGGTTTACTATTTTGGATGTAGGGAATTCATGTCAATGCTTTTATGTAAGAAAATTATATTTTTAAAATGATACGTAAGCCGTTTCTTTTAAGGAAAAGAAGTTCCTTTTGTAATTTCATTTTCATTGGATATTGTTGAAGTTGTCATGCTGTAACCAAATGTGAAGGCGAGTGGAAAGTAACTTGTTTCCCTCCCACTCCACCGACTGAAATTTGAGACACCTGGGACGTTGATAACTTTCATTTGCTTGTTTGCTGTCTGAGACGAAGGTTCTAAAGTTTCCGATTGCAGTGTTTGTAAATCTGTAATGTGATATAGTTTAGGATAAAGTTGATCCTTACTTATGAAATAGAAGAAAATGGTACGTATATTTAGTAGGGATTCATCAGATGTGGATAGATTTTTGCGTTATTTACTTTCGTTTATGTTTAAATGTAGTTTTATCAAAATTTTCAGTATGTTATTTTAAAAGGAAATGTGTTGGGACCTCTTTGGAGGCGAGCTCATTACAGTGATTAACATTAAAACTCACTGGGTGGACTCCTCTCGAGAGGGGATCTCATTTTTCTCAACACCCGAATAATTGTATCTTGCCGAATTACGATTATTATTTGTGGCTTGCTGAAAATTTTCCTTTGGCGAACGTTAAGTAAGAATTCATGGCAAACACCTGAGGGGAGAAATCCGAGTTTAATGTTTACATTTTTCATTACTGGGTTTTCTCCTCCATGGTGCGTTACCATCAAATATACAAGTTTGCCAGATTGCAAATATTTTTATATGTTTCGTGCTTTATAATTTCGGTTATCTGTTAATACTATTTTATGGTGCCAGTTGAAATATAAGTTCACGGAATCACCTTCGAGGTGAGATCATGACCGTGATGTAAATTTTAGCTTCACTGGGTGGTCTCCTCTCGGAGGCGGTTTTCATTCAACAGAAGAAAGAGGATACACAAAAATAATTGTGTTCTAGGATTTCTTTTCCACCAGTTGAAATAATAATGTGCGCACTTGAGAGGCGATTGCCAAGTTAATGTTTTATTTTTCATTACTGGGTTTTCTCCTTCATGGCGCGTGATGCTTATACCCTCGACTGTTAAGAAATAAAATTTTCTTATGTGGGCTTTGGTTCCACTTCTCTTTGGCTTTGCCCTATTTGGAACTGATAAAGCTATTGAGTGGTGGCACCGCGGCCATTTCATCGATAATACAATGTATTAGTCCAGAAGTTAAAATTCGTTAATATTGCAAGTTTTTGAAATCATGAAGGGAAACACTCCAATTCTTGGTGTTTGTGGTTAAGTTTTTCTGTTTTACTATTTTGGATGTAGGGAATTCATGTCAATGCTTTTATGTAAGAAAATTATATTTTTAAAATGATACGTAAGCCGTTTCTTTTAAGGAAAAGAAGTTCCTTTTGTAATTTCATTTTCATTGGATATTGTTGAAGTTGTCATGCTGTAACCAAATGTGCGGGCGAGTGGGAAGTAACTTGTTTCCCTCCCACTCCACCGACTGAAATTTGAGACACCTGGGACGTTGATAACTTTCATTTGCTTGTTTGCTGTCTGAGACGAAGGATGTAAAGTTTCCGATTGCAGTGTTTGTAAATCTGTACTGTGATATAGTGTAGGATAAACTTGATCCTTACTTATGAAATAGAAGAAAATGGTACGTATATTTAGTAGGGATTCATCAGACGTGGATAGATTTTTGCGTTATTTACTTTCGTTTATGTTTAAATGTAGTTTTATCAAATTTTTCAGTATGTTATTTTAAAAGGAAATGTGTTGGGACCTCTTTGGAGGCGAGCTCGTTACAGTGCGGATCTCATTTTTGTCAATACCCGAGTAATTGTATCTTGCCGAATTACGATTATTATTTGTGGCGTGCTGAAAATTTTTCTTTGGCGAACGTTAAGCAAGAATTCATGGCAAACACCTGAGGGGAGAAATCCGAGTTTAATGTTTACATTTTTCATTACTGGGTTTTCTCCTCCATGGTGCGTTACCATCAAATATACAAGTTTGCCAGATTGCAAATATTTTTATATGTTTCGTGCTTTATAATTTCGGTTATCCGTTAATACTATTTTATGGTGCCAGTTGAAATATAAGTTCACGGAATCACCTTCGAGGTGAGATCATGACGGTGATGTAAATTTTAGCTTCACTGGGTGGTCTCCTCTCGGAGGCGGTTTTCATTCAACAGAAGAAAGAGGATACACAAAAATAATTGTGTTCTAGGATTTCTTTTCCACCAGTTGAAATAATAATGTGCGCACTTGAGAGGCGATTGCCAAGTTAAGGTTTTATTTTTCATTACTGGGTTTTCTCCTTCATGGCGCGTGATGCTTATACCCTCGACTGTTAAGAAATAAAATTTTCTTATGTGGGCTTTGGTTCCACTTCTCTTTGGCTTTGCCCTATTTGGAACTGATAAAGCTATTGAGTGGTGGCACCGCGGCCATTTCATCGATAATACAATGTATTAGTCCAGAAGTTAAAATTCGTTAATATTGCAAGTTTTTGAAATCATGAAGGGAAACACTCCAATTCTTGGTGTTCGTGGTTAAGTTTTTCTGTTTTACTATTTTGGATGTAGGGAATTCATGTCAATGCTTTTATGTAAGAAAATTATATTTTTAAAATGATACGTAAGCCGTTTCTTTTAAGGAAAAGAAGTTCCTTTTGTAATTTCATTTTCATTGGATATTGTTGAAGTTGTCATGCTGTAACCAAATGTGCGGGCGAGTGGGAAGTAACTTGTTTCCCTCCCACTCCACCGACTGAAATTTGAGACACCTGGGACGTTGATAACTTTCATTTGCTTCTTTGCTGTCTGAGACGAAGGTTGTAAAGTTTCCGATTGCAGTGTTTGTAAATCTGTACTGTGATATAGTTTAGGATAAAGTTGATCCTTACTTATGAAATAGAAGAAAATGGTACGTATATTTAGTAGGGATTCATCAGATGTGGATAGATTTTTGCGTTATTTACTTTCGTTTATGTTTAAATGTAGTTTTATCAAAATTTTCAGTATGTTATTTTAAAAGGAAATGTGTTGGGACCTCTTTGGAGGCGAGCTCATTACAGTGATTAACATTAAAACTCACTGGGTGGACTCCTCTCGAGAGGGGATCTCATTTTTCTCAACACCCGAATAATTGTATCTTGCCGAATTACGATTATTATTTGTGGCTTGCTGAAAATTTTCCTTTGGCGAACGTTAAGTAAGAATTCATGGCAAACACCTGAGGGGAGAAATCCGAGTTTAATGTTTACATTTTTCATTACTGGGTTTTCTCCTCCATGGTGCGTTACCATCAAATATACAAGTTTGCCAGATTGCAAATATTTTTATATGTTTCGTGCTTTATAATTTCGGTTATCCGTTAATACTATTTTATGGTGCCAGTTGAAATATAAGTTCACGGAATCACCTTCGAGGTGAGATCATGACCGTGATGTAAATTTTAGCTTCACTGGGTGGTCTCCTCTCGGAGGCGGTTTTCATTCAACAGAAGAAAGAGGATACACAAAAATAATTGTGTTCTAGGATTTCTTTTCCACCAGTTGAAATAATAATGTGCGCACTTGAGAGGCGATTGCCAAGTTAATGTTTTATTTTTCATTACTGGGTTTTCTCCTTCATGGCGCGTGATGCTTATACCCTCGACTGTTAAGAAATAAAATTTTCTTATGTGGGCTTTGGTTCCACTTCTCTTTGGCTTTGCCCTATTTGGAACTGATAAAGCTATTGAGTGGTGGCACCGCGGCCATTTCATCGATAATACAATGTATTAGTCCAGAAGTTAAAATTCGTTAATATTGCAAATTTTTAAAATCTTGAAGGGAAACACTCCCATTCTTGGTGTTCGTGGTTAAATTTTTCTGGTTTACTATTTTGGATGTAGGGAATTCATGTCAATGCTTTCATGTAAGAAAATTATATATTTAAAATGATACGTAAGCCGTTTCTTTTAAGGAAAAGAAGTTCCTTTTGTAATTTCATTTTCATTGGATATTGTTGAAGTTGTCATGCTGTAACCAAATATGAAGGCGAGTGGAAAGTAACTTGTTTCCCTCCCACTCCACCGACTGAAATTTGAGACACCTGGGACGTTGATAACTTTCATTTGCTTGTTTGCTGTCTGAGACGAAGGTTCTAAAGTTTCCGATTGCAGTGTTTGTAAATCTGTACTGTGATATAGTTTAGGATAAAGTTGATCCTTACTTATGAAATAGAAGAAAATGGTACGTATATTTAGTAGGGATTCATCAGATGTGGATAGATTTTTGCGTTATTTACTTTCGTTTATGTTTAAATGTAGTTTTATCAAAATTTTCAGTATGTTATTTTAAAAGGAAATGTGTTGGGACCTCTTTGGAGGCGAGCTCGTTACAGTGCGGATCTCATTTTTGTCAATACCCGAGTAATTGTATCTTGCCGAATTACGATTATTATTTGTGGCGTGCTGAAAATTTTTCTTTGGCGAACGTTAAGCAAGAATTCATGGCAAACACCTGAGGGGAGAAATCCGAGTTTAATGTTTACATTTTTCATTACTGGGTTTTCTCCTCCATGGTGCGTTACCATCAAATATACAAGTTTGCCAGATTGCAAATATTTTTATATGTTTCGTGCTTTATAATTTCGGTTATCCGTTAATACTATTTTATGGTGCCAGTTGAAATATAAGTTCACGGAATCACCTTCGAGGTGAGATCATGACGGTGATGTAAATTTTAGCTTCACTGGGTGGTCTCCTCTCGGAGGCGGTTTTCATTCAACAGAAGAAAGAGGATACACAAAAATAATTGTGTTCTAGGATTTCTTTTCCACCAGTTGAAATAATAATGTGCGCACTTGAGAGGCGATTGCCAAGTTAAGGTTTTATTTTTCATTACTGGGTTTTCTCCTTCATGGCGCGTGATGCTTATACCCTCGACTGTTAAGAAATAAAATTTTCTTATGTGGGCTTTGGTTCCACTTCTCTTTGGCTTTGCCCTATTTGGAACTGATAAAGCTATTGAGTGGTGGCACCGCGGCCATTTCATCGATAATACAATGTATTAGTCCAGAAGTTAAAATTCGTTAATATTGCAAGTTTTTGAAATCATGAAGGGAAACACTCCAATTCTTGGTGTTTGTGGATAAGTTTTTCTGTTTTACTATTTTGGATGTAGGGAATTCATGTCAATGCTTTTATGTAAGAAAATTATATTTTTAAAATGATACGTAAGCCGTTTCTTTTAAGGAAAAGAAGTTCCTTTTGTAATTTCATTTTCATTGGATATTGTTGAAGTTGTCATGCTGTAACCAAATGTGCGGGCGAGTGGGAAGTAACTTGTTTCCCTCCCACTCCACCGACTGAAATTTGAGACACCTGGGACGTTGATAACTTTCATTTGCTTGTTTGCTGTCTGAGACGAAGGTTGTAAAGTTTCCGATTGCAGTGTTTGTAAATCTGTACTGTAATATAGTGTAGGATAAACTTGATCCTTACTTATGAAATAGAAGAAAATGGTACGTATATTTACTAGGGATTCATCAGACGTGGATAGATTTTTGCGTTATTTACTTTCGTTTATGTTTAAATGTAGTTTTATCAAAATTTTCAGTATGTTATTTTAAAAGGAAATGTGTTGGGACCTCTTTGGAGGCGAGCTCGTTACAGTGCGGATCTCATTTTTGTCAATACCCGAGTAATTGTATCTTGCCGAATTACGATTATTATTTGTGGCGTGCTGAAAATTTTTCTTTGGCGAACGTTAAGCAAGAATTCATGGCAAACACCTGAGGGGAGAAATCCGAGTTTAATGTTTACATTTTTCATTACTGGGTTTTCTCCTCCATGGTGCGTTACCATCAAATATACAAGTTTGCCAGATTGCAAATATTTTTATATGTTTCGTGCTTTATAATTTCGGTTATCCGTTAATACTATTTTATGGTGCCAGTTGAAATATAAGTTCACGGAATCACCTTCGAGGTGAGATCATGACGGTGATGTAAATTTTAGCTTCACTGGGTGGTCTCCTCTCGGAGGCGGTTTTCATTCAACAGAAGAAAGAGGATACACAAAAATAATTGTGTTCTAGGATTTCTTTTCCACCAGTTGAAATAATAATGTGCGCACTTGAGAGGCGATTGCCAAGTTAAGGTTTTATTTTTCATTACTGGGTTTTCTCCTTCATGGCGCGTGATGCTTATACCCTCGACTGTTAAGAAATAAAATTTTCTTATGTGGGCTTTGGTTCCACTTCTCTTTGGCTTTGCCCTATTTGGAACTGATAAAGCTATTGAGTGGTGGCACCGCGGCCATTTCATCGATAATACAATGTATTAGTCCAGAAGTTAAAATTCGTTAATATTGCAAATTTTTAAAATCTTGAAGGGAAACACTCCCATTCTTGGTGTTCGTGGTTAAATTTTTCTGGTTTACTATTTTGGATGTAGGGAATTCATGTCAATGCTTTTATGTAAGAAAATTATATTTTTAAAATGATACGTAAGCCGTTTCTTTTAAGGAAAAGAAGTTCCTTTTGTAATTTCATTTTCATTGGATATTGTTGAAGTTGTCATGCTGTAACCAAATGTGAAGGCGAGTGGAAAGTAACTTGTTTCCCTCCCACTCCACCGACTGAAATTTGAGACACCTGGGACGTTGATAACTTTCATTTGCTTGTTTGCTGTCTGAGACGAAGGTTCTAAAGTTTCCGATTGCAGTGTTTGTAAATCTGTAATGTGATATAGTTTAGGATAAAGTTGATCCTTACTTATGAAATAGAAGAAAATGGTACGTATATTTAGTAGGGATTCATCAGATGTGGATAGATTTTTGCGTTATTTACTTTCGTTTATGTTTAAATGTAGTTTTATCAAAATTTTCAGTATGTTATTTTAAAAGGAAATGTGTTGGGACCTCTTTGGAGGCGAGCTCATTACAGTGATTAACATTAAAACTCACTGGGTGGACTCCTCTCGAGAGGGGATCTCATTTTTCTCAACACCCGAATAATTGTATCTTGCCGAATTACGATTATTATTTGTGGCTTGCTGAAAATTTTCCTTTGGCGAACGTTAAGTAAGAATTCATGGCAAACACCTGAGGGGAGAAATCCGAGTTTAATGTTTACATTTTTCATTACTGGGTTTTCTCCTCCATGGTGCGTTACCATCAAATATACAAGTTTGCCAGATTGCAAATATTTTTATATGTTTCGTGCTTTATAATTTCGGTTATCTGTTAATACTATTTTATGGTGCCAGTTGAAATATAAGTTCACGGAATCACCTTCGAGGTGAGATCATGACCGTGATGTAAATTTTAGCTTCACTGGGTGGTCTCCTCTCGGAGGCGGTTTTCATTCAACAGAAGAAAGAGGATACACAAAAATAATTGTGTTCTAGGATTTCTTTTCCACCAGTTGAAATAATAATGTGCGCACTTGAGAGGCGATTGCCAAGTTAATGTTTTATTTTTCATTACTGGGTTTTCTCCTTCATGGCGCGTGATGCTTATACCCTCGACTGTTAAGAAATAAAATTTTCTTATGTGGGCTTTGGTTCCACTTCTCTTTGGCTTTGCCCTATTTGGAACTGATAAAGCTATTGAGTGGTGGCACCGCGGCCATTTCATCGATAATACAATGTATTAGTCCAGAAGTTAAAATTCGTTAATATTGCAAGTTTTTGAAATCATGAAGGGAAACACTCCAATTCTTGGTGTTTGTGGTTAAGTTTTTCTGTTTTACTATTTTGGATGTAGGGAATTCATGTCAATGCTTTTATGTAAGAAAATTATATTTTTAAAATGATACGTAAGCCGTTTCTTTTAAGGAAAAGAAGTTCCTTTTGTAATTTCATTTTCATTGGATATTGTTGAAGTTGTCATGCTGTAACCAAATGTGCGGGCGAGTGGGAAGTAACTTGTTTCCCTCCCACTCCACCGACTGAAATTTGAGACACCTGGGACGTTGATAACTTTCATTTGCTTGTTTGCTGTCTGAGACGAAGGATGTAAAGTTTCCGATTGCAGTGTTTGTAAATCTGTACTGTGATATAGTGTAGGATAAACTTGATCCTTACTTATGAAATAGAAGAAAATGGTACGTATATTTAGTAGGGATTCATCAGACGTGGATAGATTTTTGCGTTATTTACTTTCGTTTATGTTTAAATGTAGTTTTATCAAATTTTTCAGTATGTTATTTTAAAAGGAAATGTGTTGGGACCTCTTTGGAGGCGAGCTCGTTACAGTGCGGATCTCATTTTTGTCAATACCCGAGTAATTGTATCTTGCCGAATTACGATTATTATTTGTGGCGTGCTGAAAATTTTTCTTTGGCGAACGTTAAGCAAGAATTCATGGCAAACACCTGAGGGGAGAAATCCGAGTTTAATGTTTACATTTTTCATTACTGGGTTTTCTCCTCCATGGTGCGTTACCATCAAATATACAAGTTTGCCAGATTGCAAATATTTTTATATGTTTCGTGCTTTATAATTTCGGTTATCCGTTAATACTATTTTATGGTGCCAGTTGAAATATAAGTTCACGGAATCACCTTCGAGGTGAGATCATGACGGTGATGTAAATTTTAGCTTCACTGGGTGGTCTCCTCTCGGAGGCGGTTTTCATTCAACAGAAGAAAGAGGATACACAAAAATAATTGTGTTCTAGGATTTCTTTTCCACCAGTTGAAATAATAATGTGCGCACTTGAGAGGCGATTGCCAAGTTAAGGTTTTATTTTTCATTACTGGGTTTTCTCCTTCATGGCGCGTGATGCTTATACCCTCGACTGTTAAGAAATAAAATTTTCTTATGTGGGCTTTGGTTCCACTTCTCTTTGGCTTTGCCCTATTTGGAACTGATAAAGCTATTGAGTGGTGGCACCGCGGCCATTTCATCGATAATACAATGTATTAGTCCAGAAGTTAAAATTCGTTAATATTGCAAGTTTTTGAAATCATGAAGGGAAACACTCCAATTCTTGGTGTTCGTGGTTAAGTTTTTCTGTTTTACTATTTTGGATGTAGGGAATTCATGTCAATGCTTTTATGTAAGAAAATTATATTTTTAAAATGATACGTAAGCCGTTTCTTTTAAGGAAAAGAAGTTCCTTTTGTAATTTCATTTTCATTGGATATTGTTGAAGTTGTCATGCTGTAACCAAATGTGCGGGCGAGTGGGAAGTAACTTGTTTCCCTCCCACTCCACCGACTGAAATTTGAGACACCTGGGACGTTGATAACTTTCATTTGCTTCTTTGCTGTCTGAGACGAAGGTTGTAAAGTTTCCGATTGCGGTGTTTGTAAATCTGTACTGTGATATAGTGTAGGATAAACTTGATCCTTACTTATGAAATAGAAGAAAATGGTACGTATATTTAGTAGGGATTCATCAGATGTGGATAGATTTTTGCGTTATTTACTTTCGTTTATGTTTAAATGTAGTTTTATCAAAATTTTCAGTATGTTATTTTAAAAGGAAATGTGTTGGGACCTCTTTGGAGGCGAGCTCATTACAGTGATTAACATTAAAACTCACTGGGTGGACTCCTCTCGAGAGGGGATCTCATTTTTCTCAACACCCGAATAATTGTATCTTGCCGAATTACGATTATTATTTGTGGCTTGCTGAAAATTTTCCTTTGGCGAACGTTAAGTAAGAATTCATGGCAAACACCTGAGGGGAGAAATCCGAGTTTAATGTTTACATTTTTCATTACTGGGTTTTCTCCTCCATGGTGCGTTACCATCAAATATACAAGTTTGCCAGATTGCAAATATTTTTATATGTTTCGTGCTTTATAATTTCGGTTATCCGTTAATACTATTTTATGGTGCCAGTTGAAATATAAGTTCACGGAATCACCTTCGAGGTGAGATCATGACCGTGATGTAAATTTTAGCTTCACTGGGTGGTCTCCTCTCGGAGGCGGTTTTCATTCAACAGAAGAAAGAGGATACACAAAAATAATTGTGTTCTAGGATTTCTTTTCCACCAGTTGAAATAATAATGTGCACACTTGAGAGGCGATTGCCAAGTTAATGTTTTATTTTTCATTACTGGGTTTTCTCCTTCATGGCGCGTGATGCTTATACCCTCGACTGTTAAGAAATAAAATTTTCTTATGTGGGCTTTGGTTCCACTTCTCTTTGGCTTTGCCCTATTTGGAACTGATAAAGCTATTGAGTGGTGGCACCGCGGCCATTTCATCGATAATACAATGTATTAGTCCAGAAGTTAAAATTCGTCAATATTGCAAATTTTTAAAATCTTGAAGGGAAACACTCCCATTCTTGGTGTTCGTGGTTAAATTTTTCTGGTTTACTATTTTGGATGTAGGGAATTCATGTCAATGCTTTTATGTAAGAAAATTATATTTTTAAAATGATACGTAAGCCGTTTCTTTTAAGGAAAAGAAGTTCCTTTTGTAATTTCATTTTCATTGGATATTGTTGAAGTTGTCATGCTGTAACCAAATGTGAAGGCGAGTGGAAAGTAACTTGTTTCCCTCCCACTCCACCGACTGAAATTTGAGACACCTGGGACGTTGATAACTTTCATTTGCTTGTTTGCTGTCTGAGACGAAGGTTCTAAAGTTTCCGATTGCAGTGTTTGTAAATCTGTAATGTGATATAGTTTAGGATAAAGTTGATCCTTACTTATGAAATAGAAGAAAATGGTACGTATATTTAGTAGGGATTCATCAGATGTGGATAGATTTTTGCGTTATTTACTTTCGTTTATGTTTAAATGTAGTTTTATCAAATTTTTCAGTATGTTATTTTAAAAGGAAATGTGTTGGGACCTCTTTGGAGGCGAGCTCATTACAGTGATTAACATTAAAACTCACTGGGTGGACTCCTCTCGAGAGGGGATCTCATTTTTCTCAACACCCGAATAATTGTATCTTGCCGAATTACGATTATTATTTGTGGCTTGCTGAAAATTTTCCTTTGGCGAACGTTAAGTAAGAATTCATGGCAAACACCTGAGGGGAGAAATCCGAGTTTAATGTTTACATTTTTCATTACTGGGTTTTCTCCTCCATGGTGCGTTACCATCAAATATACAAGTTTGCCAGATTGCAAATATTTTTATATGTTTCGTGCTTTATAATTTCGGTTATCCGTTAATACTATTTTATGGTGCCAGTTGAAATATAAGTTCACGGAATCACCTTCGAGGTGAGATCATGACGGTGATGTAAATTTTAGCTTCACTGGGTGGTCTCCTCTCGGAGGCGGTTTTCATTCAACAGAAGAAAGAGGATACACAAAAATAATTGTGTTCTAGGATTTCTTTTCCACCAGTTGAAATAATAATGTGCGCACTTGAGAGGCGATTGCCAAGTTAATGTTTTATTTTTCATTACTGGGTTTTCTCCTTCATGGCGCGTGATGCTTATACCCTCGACTGTTAAGAAATAAAATTTTCTTATGTGGGCTTTGGTTCCACTTCTCTTTGGCTTTGCCCTATTTGGAACTGATAAAGCTATTGAGTGGTGGCACCGCGGCCATTTCATCGATAATACAATGTATTAGTCCAGAAGTTAAAATTCGTTAATATTGCAAATTTTTAAAATCTTGAAGGGAAACACTCCCATTCTTGGTGTTCGTGGTTAAATTTTTCTGGTTTACTATTTTGGATGTAGGGAATTCATGTCAATGCTTTTATGTAAGAAAATTATATTTTTAAAATGATACGTAAGCCGTTTCTTTTAAGGAAAAGAAGTTCCTTTTGTAATTTCATTTTCATTGGATATTGTTGAAGTTGTCATGCTGTAACCAAATGTGAAGGCGAGTGGAAAGTAACTTGTTTCCCTCCCACTCCACCGACTGAAATTTGAGACACCTGGGACGTTGATAACTTTCATTTGCTTGTTTGCTGTCTGAGACGAAGGTTCTAAAGTTTCCGATTGCAGTGTTTGTAAATCTGTAATGTGATATAGTTTAGGATAAAGTTGATCCTTACTTATGAAATAGAAGAAAATGGTACGTATATTTAGTAGGGATTCATCAGATGTGGATAGATTTTTGCGTTATTTACTTTCGTTTATGTTTAAATGTAGTTTTATCAAAATTTTCAGTATGTTATTTTAAAAGGAAATGTGTTGGGACCTCTTTGGAGGCGAGCTCATTACAGTGATTAACATTAAAACTCACTGGGTGGACTCCTCTCGAGAGGGGATCTCATTTTTCTCAACACCCGAATAATTGTATCTTGCCGAATTACGATTATTATTTGTGGCTTGCTGAAAATTTTCCTTTGGCGAACGTTAAGTAAGAATTCATGGCAAACACCTGAGGGGAGAAATCCGAGTTTAATGTTTACATTTTTCATTACTGGGTTTTCTCCTCCATGGTGCGTTACCATCAAATATACAAGTTTGCCAGATTGCAAATATTTTTATATGTTTCGTGCTTTATAATTTCGGTTATCTGTTAATACTATTTTATGGTGCCAGTTGAAATATAAGTTCACGGAATCACCTTCGAGGTGAGATCATGACCGTGATGTAAATTTTAGCTTCACTGGGTGGTCTCCTCTCGGAGGCGGTTTTCATTCAACAGAAGAAAGAGGATACACAAAAATAATTGTGTTCTAGGATTTCTTTTCCACCAGTTGAAATAATAATGTGCGCACTTGAGAGGCGATTGCCAAGTTAATGTTTTATTTTTCATTACTGGGTTTTCTCCTTCATGGCGCGTGATGCTTATACCCTCGACTGTTAAGAAATAAAATTTTCTTATGTGGGCTTTGGTTCCACTTCTCTTTGGCTTTGCCCTATTTGGAACTGATAAAGCTATTGAGTGGTGGCACCGCGGCCATTTCATCGATAATACAATGTATTAGTCCAGAAGTTAAAATTCGTTAATATTGCAAGTTTTTGAAATCATGAAGGGAAACACTCCAATTCTTGGTGTTTGTGGTTAAGTTTTTCTGTTTTACTATTTTGGATGTAGGGAATTCATGTCAATGCTTTTATGTAAGAAAATTATATTTTTAAAATGATACGTAAGCCGTTTCTTTTAAGGAAAAGAAGTTCCTTTTGTAATTTCATTTTCATTGGATATTGTTGAAGTTGTCATGCTGTAACCAAATGTGCGGGCGAGTGGGAAGTAACTTGTTTCCCTCCCACTCCACCGACTGAAATTTGAGACACCTGGGACGTTGATAACTTTCATTTGCTTGTTTGCTGTCTGAGACGAAGGTTGTAAAGTTTCCGATTGCAGTGTTTGTAAATCTGTACTGTGATATAGTGTAGGATAAACTTGATCCTTACTTATGAAATAGAAGAAAATGGTACGTATATTTAGTAGGGATTCATCAGACGTGGATAGATTTTTGCGTTATTTACTTTCGTTTATGTTTAAATGTAGTTTTATCAAATTTTTCAGTATGTTATTTTAAAAGGAAATGTGTTGGGACCTCTTTGGAGGCGAGCTCGTTACAGTGCGGATCTCATTTTTGTCAATACCCGAGTAATTGTATCTTGCCGAATTACGATTATTATTTGTGGCGTGCTGAAAATTTTTCTTTGGCGAACGTTAAGCAAGAATTCATGGCAAACACCTGAGGGGAGAAATCCGAGTTTAATGTTTACATTTTTCATTACTGGGTTTTCTCCTCCATGGTGCGTTACCATCAAATATACAAGTTTGCCAGATTGCAAATATTTTTATATGTTTCGTGCTTTATAATTTCGGTTATCCGTTAATACTATTTTATGGTGCCAGTTGAAATATAAGTTCACGGAATCACCTTCGAGGTGAGATCATGACGGTGATGTAAATTTTAGCTTCACTGGGTGGTCTCCTCTCGGAGGCGGTTTTCATTCAACAGAAGAAAGAGGATACACAAAAATAATTGTGTTCTAGGATTTCTTTTCCACCAGTTGAAATAATAATGTGCGCACTTGAGAGGCGATTGCCAAGTTAAGGTTTTTTTTTTCATTACTGGGTTTTCTCCTTCATGGCGCGTGATGCTTATACCCTCGACTGTTAAGAAATAAAATTTTCTTATGTGGGCTTTGGTTCCACTTCTCTTTGGCTTTGCCCTATTTGGAACTGATAAAGCTATTGAGTGGTGGCACCGCGGCCATTTCATCGATAATACAATGTATTAGTCCAGAAGTTAAAATTCGTTAATATTGCAAGTTTTTGAAATCATGAAGGGAAACACTCCAATTCTTGGTGTTCGTGGTTAAGTTTTTCTGTTTTACTATTTTGGATGTAGGGAATTCATGTCAATGCTTTTATGTAAGAAAATTATATTTTTAAAATGATACGTAAGCCGTTTCTTTTAAGGAAAAGAAGTTCCTTTTGTAATTTCATTTTCATTGGATATTGTTGAAGTTGTCATGCTGTAACCAAATGTGCGGGCGAGTGGGAAGTAACTTGTTTCCCTCCCACTCCACCGACTGAAATTTGAGACACCTGGGACGTTGATAACTTTCATTTGCTTCTTTGCTGTCTGAGACGAAGGTTGTAAAGTTTCCGATTGCAGTGTTTGTAAATCTGTACTGTGATATAGTGTAGGATAAACTTGATCCTTACTTATGAAATAGAAGAAAATGGTACGTATATTTAGTAGGGATTCATCAGATGTGGATAGATTTTTGCGTTATTTACTTTCGTTTATGTTTAAATGTAGTTTTATCAAAATTTTCAGTATGTTATTTTAAAAGGAAATGTGTTGGGACCTCTTTGGAGGCGAGCTCATTACAGTGATTAACATTAAAACTCACTGGGTGGACTCCTCTCGAGAGGGGATCTCATTTTTCTCAACACCCGAATAATTGTATCTTGCCGAATTACGATTATTATTTGTGGCTTGCTGAAAATTTTCCTTTGGCGAACGTTAAGTAAGAATTCATGGCAAACACCTGAGGGGAGAAATCCGAGTTTAATGTTTACATTTTTCATTACTGGGTTTTCTCCTCCATGGTGCGTTACCATCAAATATACACGTTTGCCAGATTGCAAATATTTTTATATGTTTCGTGCTTTATAATTTCGGTTATCCGTTAATACTATTTTATGGTGCCAGTTGAAATATAAGTTCACGGAATCACCTTCGAGGTGAGATCATGACCGTGATGTAAATTTTAGCTTCACTGGGTGGTCTCCTCTCGGAGGCGGTTTTCATTCAACAGAAGAAAGAGGATACACAAAAATAATTGTGTTCTAGGATTTCTTTTCCACCAGTTGAAATAATAATGTGCACACTTGAGAGGCGATTGCCAAGTTAATGTTTTATTTTTCATTACTGGGTTTTCTCCTTCATGGCGCGTGATGCTTATACCCTCGACTGTTAAGAAATAAAATTTTCTTATGTGGGCTTTGGTTCCACTTCTCTTTGGCTTTGCCCTATTTGGAACTGATAAAGCTATTGAGTGGTGGCACCGCGGCCATTTCATCGATAATACAATGTATTAGTCCAGAAGTTAAAATTCGTCAATATTGCAAATTTTTAAAATCTTGAAGGGAAACACTCCCATTCTTGGTGTTCGTGGTTAAATTTTTCTGGTTTACTATTTTGGATGTAGGGAATTCATGTCAATGCTTTTATGTAAGAAAATTATATTTTTAAAATGATACGTAAGCCGTTTCTTTTAAGGAAAAGAAGTTCCTTTTGTAATTTCATTTTCATTGGATATTGTTGAAGTTGTCATGCTGTAACCAAATGTGAAGGCGAGTGGAAAGTAACTTGTTTCCCTCCCACTCCACCGACTGAAATTTGAGACACCTGGGACGTTGATAACTTTCATTTGCTTGTTTGCTGTCTGAGACGAAGGTTCTAAAGTTTCCGATTGCAGTGTTTGTAAATCTGTAATGTGATATAGTTTAGGATAAAGTTGATCCTTACTTATGAAATAGAAGAAAATGGTACGTATATTTAGTAGGGATTCATCAGATGTGGATAGATTTTTGCGTTATTTACTTTCGTTTATGTTTAAATGTAGTTTTATCAAATTTTTCAGTATGTTATTTTAAAAGGAAATGTGTTGGGACCTCTTTGGAGGCGAGCTCATTACAGTGATTAACATTAAAACTCACTGGGTGGACTCCTCTCGAGAGGGGATCTCATTTTTCTCAACACCCGAATAATTGTATCTTGCCGAATTACGATTATTATTTGTGGCTTGCTGAAAATTTTCCTTTGGCGAACGTTAAGTAAGAATTCATGGCAAACACCTGAGGGGAGAAATCCGAGTTTAATGTTTACATTTTTCATTACTGGGTTTTCTCCTCCATGGTGCGTTACCATCAAATATACAAGTTTGCCAGATTGCAAATATTTTTATATGTTTCGTGCTTTATAATTTCGGTTATCCGTTAATACTATTTTATGGTGCCAGTTGAAATATAAGTTCACGGAATCACCTTCGAGGTGAGATCATGACGGTGATGTAAATTTTAGCTTCACTGGGTGGTCTCCTCTCGGAGGCGGTTTTCATTCAACAGAAGAAAGAGGATACACAAAAATAATTGTGTTCTAGGATTTCTTTTCCACCAGTTGAAATAATAATGTGCGCACTTGAGAGGCGATTGCCAAGTTAATGTTTTATTTTTCATTACTGGGTTTTCTCCTTCATGGCGCGTGATGCTTATACCCTCGACTGTTAAGAAATAAAATTTTCTTATGTGGGCTTTGGTTCCACTTCTCTTTGGCTTTGCCCTATTTGGAACTGATAAAGCTATTGAGTGGTGGCACCGCGGCCATTTCATCGATAATACAATGTATTAGTCCAGAAGTTAAAATTCGTTAATATTGCAAATTTTTAAAATCTTGAAGGGAAACACTCCCATTCTTGGTGTTCGTGGTTAAATTTTTCTGGTTTACTATTTTGGATGTAGGGAATTCATGTCAATGCTTTTATGTAAGAAAATTATATTTTTAAAATGATACGTAAGCCGTTTCTTTTAAGGAAAAGAAGTTCCTTTTGTAATTTCATTTTCATTGGATATTGTTGAAGTTGTCATGCTGTAACCAAATGTGAAGGCGAGTGGAAAGTAACTTGTTTCCCTCCCACTCCACCGACTGAAATTTGAGACACCTGGGACGTTGATAACTTTCATTTGCTTGTTTGCTGTCTGAGACGAAGGTTCTAAAGTTTCCGATTGCAGTGTTTGTAAATCTGTAATGTGATATAGTTTAGGATAAAGTTGATCCTTACTTATGAAATAGAAGAAAATGGTACGTATATTTAGTAGGGATTCATCAGATGTGGATAGATTTTTGCGTTATTTACTTTCGTTTATGTTTAAATGTAGTTTTATCAAAATTTTCAGTATGTTATTTTAAAAGGAAATGTGTTGGGACCTCTTTGGAGGCGAGCTCATTACAGTGATTAACATTAAAACTCACTGGGTGGACTCCTCTCGAGAGGGGATCTCATTTTTCTCAACACCCGAATAATTGTATCTTGCCGAATTACGATTATTATTTGTGGCTTGCTGAAAATTTTCCTTTGGCGAACGTTAAGTAAGAATTCATGGCAAACACCTGAGGGGAGAAATCCGAGTTTAATGTTTACATTTTTCATTACTGGGTTTTCTCCTCCATGGTGCGTTACCATCAAATATACAAGTTTGCCAGATTGCAAATATTTTTATATGTTTCGTGCTTTATAATTTCGGTTATCTGTTAATACTATTTTATGGTGCCAGTTGAAATATAAGTTCACGGAATCACCTTCGAGGTGAGATCATGACCGTGATGTAAATTTTAGCTTCACTGGGTGGTCTCCTCTCGGAGGCGGTTTTCATTCAACAGAAGAAAGAGGATACACAAAAATAATTGTGTTCTAGGATTTCTTTTCCACCAGTTGAAATAATAATGTGCGCACTTGAGAGGCGATTGCCAAGTTAATGTTTTATTTTTCATTACTGGGTTTTCTCCTTCATGGCGCGTGATGCTTATACCCTCGACTGTTAAGAAATAAAATTTTCTTATGTGGGCTTTGGTTCCACTTCTCTTTGGCTTTGCCCTATTTGGAACTGATAAAGCTATTGAGTGGTGGCACCGCGGCCATTTCATCGATAATACAATGTATTAGTCCAGAAGTTAAAATTCGTTAATATTGCAAGTTTTTGAAATCATGAAGGGAAACACTCCAATTCTTGGTGTTTGTGGTTAAGTTTTTCTGTTTTACTATTTTGGATGTAGGGAATTCATGTCAATGCTTTTATGTAAGAAAATTATATTTTTAAAATGATACGTAAGCCGTTTCTTTTAAGGAAAAGAAGTTCCTTTTGTAATTTCATTTTCATTGGATATTGTTGAAGTTGTCATGCTGTAACCAAATGTGCGGGCGAGTGGGAAGTAACTTGTTTCCCTCCCACTCCACCGACTGAAATTTGAGACACCTGGGACGTTGATAACTTTCATTTGCTTGTTTGCTGTCTGAGACGAAGGTTGTAAAGTTTCCGATTGCAGTGTTTGTAAATCTGTACTGTGATATAGTGTAGGATAAACTTGATCCTTACTTATGAAATAGAAGAAAATGGTACGTATATTTAGTAGGGATTCATCAGACGTGGATAGATTTTTGCGTTATTTACTTTCGTTTATGTTTAAATGTAGTTTTATCAAATTTTTCAGTATGTTATTTTAAAAGGAAATGTGTTGGGACCTCTTTGGAGGCGAGCTCGTTACAGTGCGGATCTCATTTTTGTCAATACCCGAGTAATTGTATCTTGCCGAATTACGATTATTATTTGTGGCGTGCTGAAAATTTTTCTTTGGCGAACGTTAAGCAAGAATTCATGGCAAACACCTGAGGGGAGAAATCCGAGTTTAATGTTTACATTTTTCATTACTGGGTTTTCTCCTCCATGGTGCGTTACCATCAAATATACAAGTTTGCCAGATTGCAAATATTTTTATATGTTTCGTGCTTTATAATTTCGGTTATCCGTTAATACTATTTTATGGTGCCAGTTGAAATATAAGTTCACGGAATCACCTTCGAGGTGAGATCATGACGGTGATGTAAATTTTAGCTTCACTGGGTGGTCTCCTCTCGGAGGCGGTTTTCATTCAACAGAAGAAAGAGGATACACAAAAATAATTGTGTTCTAGGATTTCTTTTCCACCAGTTGAAATAATAATGTGCGCACTTGAGAGGCGATTGCCAAGTTAAGGTTTTTTTTTTCATTACTGGGTTTTCTCCTTCATGGCGCGTGATGCTTATACCCTCGACTGTTAAGAAATAAAATTTTCTTATGTGGGCTTTGGTTCCACTTCTCTTTGGCTTTGCCCTATTTGGAACTGATAAAGCTATTGAGTGGTGGCACCGCGGCCATTTCATCGATAATACAATGTATTAGTCCAGAAGTTAAAATTCGTTAATATTGCAAGTTTTTGAAATCATGAAGGGAAACACTCCAATTCTTGGTGTTCGTGGTTAAGTTTTTCTGTTTTACTATTTTGGATGTAGGGAATTCATGTCAATGCTTTTATGTAAGAAAATTATATTTTTAAAATGATACGTAAGCCGTTTCTTTTAAGGAAAAGAAGTTCCTTTTGTAATTTCATTTTCATTGGATATTGTTGAAGTTGTCATGCTGTAACCAAATGTGCGGGCGAGTGGGAAGTAACTTGTTTCCCTCCCACTCCACCGACTGAAATTTGAGACACCTGGGACGTTGATAACTTTCATTTGCTTCTTTGCTGTCTGAGACGAAGGTTGTAAAGTTTCCGATTGCAGTGTTTGTAAATCTGTACTGTGATATAGTGTAGGATAAACTTGATCCTTACTTATGAAATAGAAGAAAATGGTACGTATATTTAGTAGGGATTCATCAGATGTGGATAGATTTTTGCGTTATTTACTTTCGTTTATGTTTAAATGTAGTTTTATCAAAATTTTCAGTATGTTATTTTAAAAGGAAATGTGTTGGGACCTCTTTGGAGGCGAGCTCATTACAGTGATTAACATTAAAACTCACTGGGTGGACTCCTCTCGAGAGGGGATCTCATTTTTCTCAACACCCGAATAATTGTATCTTGCCGAATTACGATTATTATTTGTGGCTTGCTGAAAATTTTCCTTTGGCGAACGTTAAGTAAGAATTCATGGCAAACACCTGAGGGGAGAAATCCGAGTTTAATGTTTACATTTTTCATTACTGGGTTTTCTCCTCCATGGTGCGTTACCATCAAATATACACGTTTGCCAGATTGCAAATATTTTTATATGTTTCGTGCTTTATAATTTCGGTTATCCGTTAATACTATTTTATGGTGCCAGTTGAAATATAAGTTCACGGAATCACCTTCGAGGTGAGATCATGACCGTGATGTAAATTTTAGCTTCACTGGGTGGTCTCCTCTCGGAGGCGGTTTTCATTCAACAGAAGAAAGAGGATACACAAAAATAATTGTGTTCTAGGATTTCTTTTCCACCAGTTGAAATAATAATGTGCACACTTGAGAGGCGATTGCCAAGTTAATGTTTTATTTTTCATTACTGGGTTTTCTCCTTCATGGCGCGTGATGCTTATACCCTCGACTGTTAAGAAATAAAATTTTCTTATGTGGGCTTTGGTTCCACTTCTCTTTGGCTTTGCCCTATTTGGAACTGATAAAGCTATTGAGTGGTGGCACCGCGGCCATTTCATCGATAATACAATGTATTAGTCCAGAAGTTAAAATTCGTTAATATTGCAAATTTTTAAAATCTTGAAGGGAAACACTCCCATTCTTGGTGTTCGTGGTTAAATTTTTCTGGTTTACTATTTTGGATGTAGGGAATTCATGTCAATGCTTTTATGTAAGAAAATTATATTTTTAAAATGATACGTAAGCCGTTTCTTTTAAGGAAAAGAAGTTCCTTTTGTAATTTCATTTTCATTGGATATTGTTGAAGTTGTCATGCTGTAACCAAATGTGAAGGCGAGTGGAAAGTAACTTGTTTCCCTCCCACTCCACCGACTGAAATTTGAGACACCTGGGACGTTGATAACTTTCATTTGCTTGTTTGCTGTCTGAGACGAAGGTTCTAAAGTTTCCGATTGCAGTGTTTGTAAATCTGTAATGTGATATAGTTTAGGATAAAGTTGATCCTTACTTATGAAATAGAAGAAAATGGTACGTATATTTAGTAGGGATTCATCAGATGTGGATAGATTTTTGCGTTATTTACTTTCGTTTATGTTTAAATGTAGTTTTATCAAAATTTTCAGTATGTTATTTTAAAAGGAAATGTGTTGGGACCTCTTTGGAGGCGAGCTCGTTACAGTGCGGATCTCATTTTTGTCAATACCCGAGTAATTGTATCTTGCCGAATTACGATTATTATTTGTGGCGTGCTGAAAATTTTTCTTTGGCGAACGTTAAGCAAGAATTCATGGCAAACACCTGAGGGGAGAAATCCGAGTTTAATGTTTACATTTTTCATTACTGGGTTTTCTCCTCCATGGTGCGTTACCATCAAATATACAAGTTTGCCAGATTGCAAATATTTTTATATGTTTCGTGCTTTATAATTTCGGTTATCCGTTAATACTATTTTATGGTGCCAGTTGAAATATAAGTTCACGGAATCACCTTCGAGGTGAGATCATGACGGTGATGTAAATTTTAGCTTCACTGGGTGGTCTCCTCTCGGAGGCGGTTTTCATTCAACAGAAGAAAGAGGATACACAAAAATAATTGTGTTCTAGGATTTCTTTTCCACCAGTTGAAATAATAATGTGCGCACTTGAGAGGCGATTGCCAAGTTAATGTTTTATTTTTCATTACTGGGTTTTCTCCTTCATGGCGCGTGATGCTTATACCCTCGACTGTTAAGAAATAAAATTTTCTTATGTGGGCTTTGGTTCCACTTCTCTTTGGATTTGTCCTATTTGGAACTGATAAAGCTATTGAGTGGTGGCACCGCGGCCATTTCATCGATAATACAATGTATTAGTCCAGAAGTTAAAATTCGTTAATATTGCAAATTTTTAAAATCTTGAAGGGAAACACTCCCATTCTTGGTGTTCGTGGTTAAATTTTTCTGTTTTACTATTTTGGATGTAGGGAATTCATGTCAATGCTTTTATGTAAGAAAATTATATTTTTAATATAATACGTAAGCCGTTTCTTTTAAGGAAAAGAAGTTCCTTTTGTAATTTCATTTTCATTGGATATTGTTGAAGTTGTCATGCTGTAACCAAATGTGCAGGCGAGTGGGAAGTAACTTGTTTCCCTCCCACTCCACCGACTGAAATTTGAGACACCTGGGACGTTGATAACTTTCATTTGCTTCTTTGCTGTCTGAGACGAAGGTTGTAAAGTTTCCGATTGCAGTGTTTGTAAATCTGTACTGTGATATAGTTTAGGATAAAGTTGATCCTTACTTATGAAATAGAAGAAAATGGTACGTATATTTAGTAGGGATTCATCAGATGTGGATAGATTTTTGCGTTATTTACTTTCGTTTATGTTTAAATGTAGTTTTATCAAAATTTTCAGTATGTTATTTTAAAAGGAAATGTGTTGGGACCTCTTTGGAGGCGAGCTCATTACAGTGATTAACATTAAAACTCACTGGGTGGACTCCTCTCGAGAGGGGATCTCATTTTTCTCAACACCCGAATAATTGTATCTTGCCGAATTACGATTATTATTTGTGGCTTGCTGAAAATTTTCCTTTGGCGAACGTTAAGTAAGAATTCATGGCAAACACCTGAGGGGAGAAATCCGAGTTTAATGTTTACATTTTTCATTACTGGGTTTTCTCCTCCATGGTGCGTTACCATCAAATATACAAGTTTGCCAGATTGCAAATATTTTTATATGTTTCGTGCTTTATAATTTCGGTTATCCGTTAATACTATTTTATGGTGCCAGTTGAAATATAAGTTCACGGAATCACCTTCGAGGTGAGATCATGACCGTGATGTAAATTTTAGCTTCACTGGGTGGTCTCCTCTCGGAGGCGGTTTTCATTCAACAGAAGAAAGAGGATACACAAAAATAATTGTGTTCTAGGATTTCTTTTCCACCAGTTGAAATAATAATGTGCACACTTGAGAGGCGATTGCCAAGTTAATGTTTTATTTTTCATTACTGGGTTTTCTCCTTCATGGCGCGTGATGCTTATACCCTCGACTGTTAAGAAATAAAATTTTCTTATGTGGGCTTTGGTTCCACTTCTCTTTGGCTTTGCGCTATTTGGAACTGATAAAGCTATTGAGTGGTGGCACCGCGGCCATTTCATCGATAATACAATGTATTAGTCCAGAAGTTAAAATTCGTTAATATTGCAAATTTTTAAAATCTTGAAGGGAAACACTCCCATTCTTGGTGTTCGTGGTTAAATTTTTCTGGTTTACTATTTTGGATGTAGGGAATTCATGTCAATGCTTTTATGTAAGAAAATTATATTTTTAAAATGATACGTAAGCCGTTTCTTTTAAGGAAAAGAAGTTCCTTTTGTAATTTCATTTTCATTGGATATTGTTGAAGTTGTCATGCTGTAACCAAATGTGAAGGCGAGTGGAAAGTAACTTGTTTCCCTCCCACTCCACCGACTGAAATTTGAGACACCTGGGACGTTGATAACTTTCATTTGCTTGTTTGCTGTCTGAGACGAAGGTTCTAAAGTTTCCGATTGCAGTGTTTGGTAATCTGTAATGTGATATAGTTTAGGATAAAGTTGATCCTTACTTATGAAATAGAAGAAAATGGTACGTATATTTAGTAGGGATTCATCAGATGTGGATAGATTTTTGCGTTATTTACTTTCGTTTATGTTTAAATGTAGTTTTATCAAAATTTTCAGTATGTTATTTTAAAAGGAAATGTGTTGGGACCTCTTTGGAGGCGAGCTCGTTACAGTGCGGATCTCATTTTTGTCAATACCCGAGTAATTGTATCTTGCCGAATTACGATTATTATTTGTGGCGTGCTGAAAATTTTTCTTTGGCGAACGTTAAGCAAGAATTCATGGCAAACACCTGAGGGGAGAAATCCGAGTTTAATGTTTACATTTTTCATTACTGGGTTTTCTCCTCCATGGTGCGTTACCATCAAATATACAAGTTTGCCAGATTGCAAATATTTTTATATGTTTCGTGCTTTATAATTTCGGTTATCCGTTAATACTATTTTATGGTGCCAGTTGAAATATAAGTTCACGGAATCACCTTCGAGGTGAGATCATGACGGTGATGTAAATTTTAGCTTCACTGGGTGGTCTCCTCTCGGAGGCGGTTTTCATTCAACAGAAGAAAGAGGATACACAAAAATAATTGTGTTCTAGGATTTCTTTTCCACCAGTTGAAATAATAATGTGCGCACTTGAGAGGCGATTGCCAAGTTAATGTTTTATTTTTCATTACTGGGTTTTCTCCTTCATGGCGCGTGATGCTTATACCCTCGACTGTTAAGAAATAAAATTTTCTTATGTGGGCTTTGGTTCCACTTCTCTTTGGATTTGTCCTATTTGGAACTGATAAAGCTATTGAGTGGTGGCACCGCGGCCATTTCATCGATAATACAATGTATTAGTCCAGAAGTTAAAATTCGTTAATATTGCAAATTTTTAAAATCTTGAAGGGAAACACTCCCATTCTTGGTGTTCGTGGTTAAATTTTTCTGTTTTACTATTTTGGATGTAGGGAATTCATGTCAATGCTTTTATGTAAGAAAATTATATTTTTAATATAATACGTAAGCCGTTTCTTTTAAGGAAAAGAAGTTCCTTTTGTAATTTCATTTTCATTGGATATTGTTGAAGTTGTCATGCTGTAACCAAATGTGCAGGCGAGTGGGAAGTAACTTGTTTCCCTCCCACTCCACCGACTGAAATTTGAGACACCTGGGACGTTGATAACTTTCATTTGCTTCTTTGCTGTCTGAGACGAAGGTTGTAAAGTTTCCGATTGCAGTGTTTGTAAATCTGTACTGTGATATAGTTTAGGATAAAGTTGATCCTTACTTATGAAATAGAAGAAAATGGTACGTATATTTAGTAGGGATTCATCAGATGTGGATAGATTTTTGCGTTATTTACTTTCGTTTATGTTTAAATGTAGTTTTATCAAAATTTTCAGTATGTTATTTTAAAAGGAAATGTGTTGGGACCTCTTTGGAGGCGAGCTCATTACAGTGATTAACATTAAAACTCACTGGGTGGACTCCTCTCGAGAGGGGATCTCATTTTTCTCAACACCCGAATAATTGTATCTTGCCGAATTACGATTATTATTTGTGGCTTGCTGAAAATTTTCCTTCGGCGAACGTTAAGTAAGAATTCATGGCAAACACCTGAGGGGAGAAATCCGAGTTTAATGTTTACATTTTTCATTACTGGGTTTTCTCCTCCATGGTGCGTTACCATCAAATATACAAGTTTGCCAGATTGCAAATATTTTTATATGTTTCGTGCTTTATAATTTCGGTTATCCGTTAATACTATTTTATGGTGCCAGTTGAAATATAAGTTCACGGAATCACCTTCGAGGTGAGATCATGACCGTGATGTAAATTTTAGCTTCACTGGGTGGTCTCCTCTCGGAGGCGGTTTTCATTCAACAGAAGAAAGAGGATACACAAAAATAATTGTGTTCTAGGATTTCTTTTCCACCAGTTGAAATAATAATGTGCGCACTTGAGAGGCGATTGCCAAGTTAATGTTTTATTTTTCATTACTGGGTTTTCTCCTTCATGGCGCGTGATGCTTATACCCTCGACTGTTAAGAAATAAAATTTTCTTATGTGGGCTTTGGTTCCACTTCTCTTTGGCTTTGCCCTATTTGGAACTGATAAAGCTATTGAGTGGTGGCACCGCGGCCATTTCATCGATAATACAATGTATTAGTCCAGAAGTTAAAATTCGTTAATATTGCAAATTTTTAAAATCTTGAAGGGAAACACTCCCATTCTTGGTGTTCGTGGTTAAATTTTTCTGGTTTACTATTTTGGATGTAGGGAATTCATGTCAATGCTTTCATGTAAGAAAATTATATTTTTAAAATGATACGTAAGCCGTTTCTTTTAAGGAAAAGAAGTTCCTTTTGTAATTTCATTTTCATTGGATATTGTTGAAGTTGTCATGCTGTAACCAAATATGAAGGCGAGTGGAAAGTAACTTGTTTCCCTCCCACTCCACCGACTGAAATTTGAGACACCTGGGACGTTGATAACTTTCATTTGCTTGTTTGCTGTCTGAGACGAAGGTTCTAAAGTTTCCGATTGCAGTGTTTGTAAATCTGTACTGTGATATAGTTTAGGATAAAGTTGATCCTTACTTATGAAATAGAAGAAAATGGTACGTATATTTAGTAGGGATTCATCAGATGTGGATAGATTTTTGCGTTATTTACTTTCGTTTATGTTTAAATGTAGTTTTATCAAAATTTTCAGTATGTTATTTTAAAAGGAAATGTGTTGGGACCTCTTTGGAGGCGAGCTCGTTACAGTGCGGATCTCATTTTTGTCAATACCCGAGTAATTGTATCTTGCCGAATTACGATTATTATTTGTGGCGTGCTGAAAATTTTTCTTTGGCGAACGTTAAGCAAGAATTCATGGCAAACACCTGAGGGGAGAAATCCGAGTTTAATGTTTACATTTTTCATTACTGGGTTTTCTCCTCCATGGTGCGTTACCATCAAATATACAAGTTTGCCAGATTGCAAATATTTTTATATGTTTCGTGCTTTATAATTTCGGTTATCCGTTAATACTATTTTATGGTGCCAGTTGAAATATAAGTTCACGGAATCACCTTCGAGGTGAGATCATGACGGTGATGTAAATTTTAGCTTCACTGGGTGGTCTCCTCTCGGAGGCGGTTTTCATTCAACAGAAGAAAGAGGATACACAAAAATAATTGTGTTCTAGGATTTCTTTTCCACCAGTTGAAATAATAATGTGCGCACTTGAGAGGCGATTGCCAAGTTAATGTTTTATTTTTCATTACTGGGTTTTCTCCTTCATGGCGCGTGATGCTTATACCCTCGACTGTTAAGAAATAAAATTTTCTTATGTGGGCTTTGGTTCCACTTCTCTTTGGCTTTGCCCTATTTGGAACTGATAAAGCTATTGAGTGGTGGCACCGCGGCCATTTCATCGATAATACAATGTATTAGTCCAGAAGTTAAAATTCGTTAATATTGCAAGTTTTTGAAATCATGAAGGGAAACACTCCAATTCTTGGTGTTTGTGGATAAGTTTTTCTGTTTTACTATTTTGGATGTAGGGAATTCATGTCAATGCTTTTATGTAAGAAAATTATATTTTTAAAATGATACGTAAGCCGTTTCTTTTAAGGAAAAGAAGTTCCTTTTGTAATTTCATTTTCATTGGATATTGTTGAAGTTGTCATGCTGTAACCAAATGTGCGGGCGAGTGGGAAGTAACTTGTTTCCCTCCCACTCCACCGACTGAAATTTGAGACACCTGGGACGTTGATAACTTTCATTTGCTTGTTTGCTGTCTGAGACGAAGGTTGTAAAGTTTCCGATTGCAGTGTTTGTAAATCTGTACTGTAATATAGTGTAGGATAAACTTGATCCTTACTTATGAAATAGAAGAAAATGGTACGTATATTTACTAGGGATTCATCAGACGTGGATAGATTTTTGCGTTATTTACTTTCGTTTATGTTTAAATGTAGTTTTATCAAATTTTTCAGTATGTTATTTTAAAAGGAAATGTGTTGGGACCTCTTTGGAGGCGAGCTCATTACAGTGCGGATCTCATTTTTGTAAATACCCGAGTAATTGTATCTTGCCGAATTACGATTATTATTTGTGGCGTGCTGAAAATTTTTCTTTGGCGAACGTTAAGCAAGAATTCATGGCAAACACCTGAGGGGAGAAATCCGAGTTTAATGTTTACATTTTTCATTACTGGGTTTTCTCCTCCATGGTGCGTTACCATCAAATATACAAGTTTGCCAGATTGCAAATATTTTTATATATTTCGTGCTTTATAATTTCGGTTATCCGTTAATACTATTTTATGGTGCCAGTTGAAATATAAGTTCACGGAATCACCTTCGAGGTGAGATCATGACGGTGATGTAAATTTTAGCTTCACTGGGTGGTCTCCTCTCGGAGGCGGTTTTCATTCAACAGAAGAAAGAGGATACACAAAAATAATTGTGTTCTAGGATTTCTTTTCCACCAGTTGAAATAATAATGTGCGCACTTGAGAGGCGATTGCCAAGTTAAGGTTTTTTTTTCATTACTGGGTTTTCTCCTTCATGGCGCGTGATGCTTATACCCTCGACTGTTAAGAAATAAAATTTTCTTATGTGGGCTTTGGTTCCACTTCTCTTTGGATTTGTCCTATTTGGAACTGATAAAGCTATTGAGTGGTGGCACCGCGGCCATTTCATCGATAATACAATGTATTAGTCCAGAAGTTAAAATTCGTTAATATTGCAAATTTTTAAAATCTTGAAGGGAAACACTCCCATTCTTGGTGTTCGTGGTTAAATTTTTCTGTTTTACTATTTTGGATGTAGGGAATTCATGTCAATGCTTTTATGTAAGAAAATTATATTTTTAATATAATACGTAAACCGTTTCTTTTAAGGAAAAGAAGTTCCTTTTGTAATTTCATTTTCATTGGATATTGTTGAAGTTGTCATGCTGTAACCAAATGTGCAGGCGAGTGGGAAGTAACTTGTTTCCCTCCCACTCCACCGACTGAAATTTGAGACACCTGGGACGTTGATAACTTTCATTTGCTTCTTTGCTGTCTGAGACGAAGGTTGTAAAGTTTCCGATTGCAGTGTTTGTAAATCTGTACTGTGATATAGTTTAGGATAAAGTTGATCCTTACTTATGAAATAGAAGAAAATGGTACGTATATTTAGTAGGGATTCATCAGATGTGGATAGATTTTCGCGTTATTTACTTTCGTTTATGTTTAAATGTAGTTTTATCAAAATTTTCAGTATGTTATTTTAAAAGGAAATGTGTTGGGACCTCTTTGGAGGCGAGCTCATTACAGTGATTAACATTAAAACTCACTGGGTGGACTCCTCTCGAGAGGGGATCTCATTTTTCTCAACACCCGAATAATTGTATCTTGCCGAATTACGATTATTATTTGTGGCTTGCTGAAAATTTTCCTTTGGCGAACGTTAAGTAAGAATTCATGGCAAACACCTGAGGGGAGAAATCCGAGTTTAATGTTTACATTTTTCATTACTGGGTTTTCTCCTCCATGGTGCGTTACCATCAAATATACAAGTTTGCCAGATTGCAAATATTTTTATATGTTTCGTGCTTTATAATTTCGGTTATCCGTTAATACTATTTTATGGTGCCAGTTGAAATATAAGTTCACGGAATCACCTTCGAGGTGAGATCATGACCGTGATGTAAATTTTAGCTTCACTGGGTGGTCTCCTCTCGGAGGCGGTTTTCATTCAACAGAAGAAAGAGGATACACAAAAATAATTGTGTTCTAGGATTTCTTTTCCACCAGTTGAAATAATAATGTGCGCACTTGAGAGGCGATTGCCAAGTTAATGTTTTATTTTTCATTACTGGGTTTTCTCCTTCATGGCGCGTGATGCTTATACCCTCGACTGTTAAGAAATAAAATTTTCTTATGTGGGCTTTGGTTCCACTTCTCTTTGGCTTTGCCCTATTTGGAACTGATAAAGCTATTGAGTGGTGGCACCGCGGCCATTTCATCGATAATACAATGTATTAGTCCAGAAGTTAAAATTCGTTAATATTGCAAATTTTTAAAATCTTGAAGGGAAACACTCCCATTCTTGGTGTTCGTGGTTAAATTTTTCTGGTTTACTATTTTGGATGTAGGGAATTCATGTCAATGCTTTTATGTAAGAAAATTATATTTTTAAAATGATACGTAAGCCGTTTCTTTTAAGGAAAAGAAGTTCCTTTTGTAATTTCATTTTCATTGGATATTGTTGAAGTTGTCATGCTGTAACCAAATGTGAAGGCGAGTGGAAAGTAACTTGTTTCCCTCCCACTCCACCGACTGAAATTTGAGACACCTGGGACGTTGATAACTTTCATTTGCTTGTTTGCTGTCTGAGACGAAGGTTCTAAAGTTTCCGATTGCAGTGTTTGTAAATCTGTACTGTGATATAGTTTAGGATAAAGTTGATCCTTACTTATGAAATAGAAGAAAATGGTACGTATATTTAGTAGGGATTCATCAGATGTGGATAGATTTTTGCGTTATTTACTTTCGTTTATGTTTAATTGTAGTTTTATCAAAATTTTCAGTATGTTATTTTAAAAGGAAATGTGTTGGGACCTCTTTGGAGGCGAGCTCATTACAGTGATTAACATTAAAACTCTCTGGGTGGACTCCTCTCGAGAGGGGATCTCATTTTTCTCAACACCCGAATAATTGTATCTTGCCGAATTACGATTATTATTTGTGGCTTGCTGAAAATTTTCCTTTGGCGAACGTTAAGTAAGAATTCATGGCAAACACCTGAGGGGAGAAATCCGAGTTTAATGTTTACATTTTTCATTACTGGGTTTTCTCCTCCATGGTGCGTTACCATCAAATATACAAGTTTGCCAGATTGCAAATATTTTTATATGTTTCGTGCTTTATAATTTCGGTTATCTGTTAATACTATTTTATGGTGCCAGTTGAAATATAAGTTCACGGAATCACCTTCGAGGTGAGATCATGACGGTGATGTAAATTTTAGCTTCACTGGGTGGTCTCCTCTCGGAGGCGGTTTTCATTCAACAGAAGAAAGAGGATACACAAAAATAATTGTGTTCTAGGATTTCTTTTCCACCAGTTGAAATAATAATGTGCGCACTTGAGAGGCGATTGCCAAGTTAATGTTTTATTTTTCATTACTGGGTTTTCTCCTTCATGGCGCGTGATGCTTATACCCTCGACTGTTAAGAAATAAAATTTTCTTATGTGGGCTTTGGTTCCACTTCTCTTTGGCTTTGCCCTATTTGGAACTGATAAAGCTATTGAGTGGTGGCACCCTGGCCATTTCATCGATAATACAATGTATTAGTCCAGAAGTTAAAATTCGTTAATATTGCAAGTTTTTGAAATCATGAAGGGAAACACTCCAATTCTTGGTGTTTGTGGTTAAGTTTTTCTGTTTTACTATTTTGGATGTAGGGAATTCATGTCAATGCTTTTATGTAAGAAAATTATATTTTTAAAATGATACGTAAACCGTTTCTTTTAAGGAAAAGAAGTTCCTTTTGTAATTTCATTTTCATTGGATATTGTTGAAGTTGTCATGCTGTAACCAAATGTGCGGGCGAGTGGGAAGTAACTTGTTTCCCTCCCACTCCACCGACTGAAATTTGAGACACCTGGGACGTTGATAACTTTCATTTGCTTGTTTGCTGTCTGAGACGAAGGTTGTAAAGTTTCCGATTGCAGTGTTTGTAAATCTGTACTGTGATATAGTGTAGGATAAACTTGATCCTTACTTATGAAATAGAAGAAAATGGTACGTATATTTACTAGGGATTCATCAGACGTGGATAGATTTTTGCGTTATTTACTTTCGTTTATGTTTAAATGTAGTTTTATCAAATTTTTCAGTATGTTATTTTAAAAGGAAATGTGTTGGGACCTCTTTGGAGGCGAGCTCATTACAGTGCGGATCTCATTTTTGTCAATACCCGAGTAATTGTATCTTGCCGAATTACGATTATTATTTGTGGCGTGCTGAAAATTTTTCTTTGGCGAACGTTAAGCAAGAATTCATGGCAAACACCTGAGGGGAGAAATCCGAGTTTAATGTTTACATTTTTCATTACTGGGTTTTCTCCTCCATGGTGCGTTACCATCAAATATACAAGTTTGCCAGATTGCAAATATTTTTATATGTTTCGTGCTTTATATTTTCGGTTATCTGTTAATACTATTTTATGGTGCCAGTTGAAATATAAGTTCACGGAATCACCTTCGAGGTGAGATCATGACCGTGATGTAAATTTTAGCTTCACTGGGTGGTCTCCTCTCGGAGGCGGTTTTCATTCAACAGAAGAAAGAGGATACACAAAAATAATTGTGTTCTAGGATTTCTTTTCCACCAGTTGAAATAATAATGTGCGCACTTGAGAGGCGATTGCCAAGTTAATGTTTTATTTTTCATTACTGGGTTTTCTCCTTCATGGCGCGTGATGCTTATACCCTCGACTGTTAAGAAATAAAATTTTCTTATGTGGGCTTTGGTTCCACTTCTCTTTGGCTTTGCCCTATTTGGAACTGATAAAGCTATTGAGTGGTGGCACCGCGGCCATTTCATCGATAATACAATGTATTAGTCCAGAAGTTAAAATTCGTTAATATTGCAAGTTTTTGAAATCATGAAGGGAAACACTCCAATTCTTGGTGTTTGTGGTTAAGTTTTTCTGTTTTACTATTTTGGATGTAGGGAATTCATGTCAATGCTTTTATGTAAGAAAATTATATTTTTAAAATGATACGTAAGCCGTTTCTTTTAAGGAAAAGGAGTTCCTTTTGTAATTTCATTTTCATTGGATATTGTTGAAGTTGTCATGCTGTAACCAAATGTGCGGGCGAGTGGGAAGTAACTTGTTTCCCTCCCACTCCACCGACTGAAATTTGAGACACCTGGGACGTTGATAACTTTCATTTGCTTGTTTGCTGTCTGAGACGAAGGTTGTAAAGTTTCCGATTGCAGTGTTTGTAAATCTGACCTCTTTGGAGGCGAGCTCATTACAGTGATTAACATTAAAACTCTCTGGGTGGACTCCTCTCGAGAGGGGATCTCATTTTTCTCAACACCCAAATAATTGTATCTTGCCGAATTACGATTATTATTTGTGGCTTGCTGAAAATTTTCCTTTGGCGAACGTTAAGTAAGAATTCATGGCAAACACCTGAGGGGAGAAATCCGAGTTTAATGTTTACATTTTTCATTACTGGGTTTTCTCCTCCATGGTGCGTTACCATCAAATATACAAGTTTGCCAGATTGCAAATATTTTTATATGTTTCGTGCTTTATAATTTCGGTTATCTGTTAATACTATTTTATGGTGCCAGTTGAAATATAAGTTCACGGAATCACCTTCGAGGTGAGATCATGACCGTGATGTAAATTTTAGCTTCACTGGGTGGTCTCCTCTCGGAGGCGGTTTTCATTCAACAGAAGAAAGAGGATACACAAAAATAATTGTGTTCTAGGATTTCTTTTCCACCAGTTGAAATAATAATGTGCGCACTTGAGAGGCGATTGCCAAGTTAATGTTTTATTTTTCATTACTGGGTTTTCTCCTTCATGGCGCGTGATGCTTATACCCTCGACTGTTAAGAAATAAAATTTTCTTATGTGGGCTTTGGTTCCACTTCTCTTTGGCTTTGCCCTATTTGGAACTGATAAAGCTATTGAGTGGTGGCACCGCGGCCATTTCATCGATAATACAATGTATTAGTCCAGAAGTTAAAATTCGTTAATATTGCAAGTTTTTGAAATCATGAAGGGAAACACTCCAATTCTTGGTGTTTGTGGTTAAGTTTTTCTGTTTTACTATTTTGGATGTAGGGAATTCATGTCAATGCTTTTATGTAAGAAAATTATATTTTTAAAATGATACGTAAGCCGTTTCTTTTAAGGAAAAGGAGTTCCTTTTGTAATTTCATTTTCATTGGATATTGTTGAAGTTGTCATGCTGTAACCAAATGTGCGGGCGAGTGGGAAGTAACTTGTTTCCCTCCCACTCCACCGACTGAAATTTGAGACACCTGGGACGTTGATAACTTTCATTTGCTTGTTTGCTGTCTGAGACGAAGGTTGTAAAGTTTCCGATTGCAGTGTTTGTAAATCTGTACTGTGATATAGTGTAGGATAAACTTGATCCTTACTTATGAAATAGAAGAAAATGGTACGTATATTTACTAGGGATTCATCAGACGTGGATAGATTTTTGCGTTATTTACTTTCGTTTATGTTTAAATGTAGTTTTATCAAATTTTTCAGTATGTTATTTTAAAAGGAAATGTGTTGGGACCTCTTTGGAGGCGAGCTCATTACAGTGCGGATCTCATTTTTGTAAATACCCGAGTAATTGTATCTTGCCGAATTACGATTATTATTTGTGGCGTGCTGAAAATTTTTCTTTGGCGAACGTTAAGCAAGAATTCATGGCAAACACCTGAGGGGAGAAATCCGAGTTTAATGTTTACATTTTTCATTACTGGGTTTTCTCCTCCATGGTGCGTTACCATCAAATATACAAGTTTGCCAGATTGCAAATATTTTTATATGTTTCGTGCTTTATATTTTCGGTTATCTGTTAATACTATTTTATGGTGCCAGTTGAAATATAAGTTCACGGAATCACCTTCGAGGTGAGATCATGACCGTGATGTAAATTTTAGCTTCACTGGGTGGTCTCCTCTCGGAGGCGGTTTTCATTCAACAGAAGAAAGAGGATACACAAAAATAATTGTGTTCTAGGATTTCTTTTCCACCAGTTGAAATAATAATGTGCGCACTTGAGAGGCGATTGCCAAGTTAATGTTTTATTTTTCATTACTGGGTTTTCTCCTTCATGGCGCGTGATGCTTATACCCTCGACTGTTAAGAAATAAAATTTTCTTATGTGGGCTTTGGTTCCACTTCTCTTTGGCTTTGCCCTATTTGGAACTGATAAAGCTATTGAGTGGTGGCACCGCGGCCATTTCATCGATAATACAATGTATTAGTCCAGAAGTTAAAATTCGTTAATATTGCAAGTTTTTGAAATCATGAAGGGAAACACTCCAATTCTTGGTGTTTGTGGTTAAGTTTTTCTGTTTTACTATTTTGGATGTAGGGAATTCATGTCAATGCTTTTATGTAAGAAAATTATATTTTTAAAATGATACGTAAGCCGTTTCTTTTAAGGAAAAGAAGTTCCTTTTGTAATTTCATTTTCATTGGATATTGTTGAAGTTGTCATGCTGTAACCAAATGTGAAGGCGAGTGGAAAGTAACTTGTTTCCCTCCCACTCCACCGACTGAAATTTGAGACACCTGGGACGTTGATAACTTTCATTTGCTTGTTTGCTGTCTGAGACGAAGGTTCTAAAGTTTCCGATTGCAGTGTTTGTAAATCTGTACTGTGATATAGTTTAGGATAAAGTTGATCCTTACTTATGAAATAGAAGAAAATGGTACGTATATTTAGTAGGGATTCATCAGATGTGGATAGATTTTTGCGTTATTTACTTTCGTTTATGTTTAAATGTAGTTTTATCAAAATTTTCAGTATGTTATTTTAAAAGGAAATGTGTTGGGACCTCTTTGGAGGCGAGCTCATTACAGTGATTAACATTAAAACTCTCTGGGTGGACTCCTCTCGAGAGGGGATCTCATTTTTCTCAACACCCAAATAATTGTATCTTGCCGAATTACGATTATTATTTGTGGCTTGCTGAAAATTTTCCTTTGGCGAACGTTAAGTAAGAATTCATGGCAAACACCTGAGGGGAGAAATCCGAGTTTAATGTTTACATTTTTCATTACTGGGTTTTCTCCTCCATGGTGCGTTACCATCAAATATACAAGTTTGCCAGATTGCAAATATTTTTATATGTTTCGTGCTTTATAATTTCGGTTATCTGTTAATACTATTTTATGGTGCCAGTTGAAATATAAGTTCACGGAATCACCTTCGAGGTGAGATCATGACCGTGATGTAAATTTTAGCTTCACTGGGTGGTCTCCTCTCGGAGGCGGTTTTCATTCAACAGAAGAAAGAGGATACACAAAAATAATTGTGTTCTAGGATTTCTTTTCCACCAGTTGAAATAATAATGTGCGCACTTGAGAGGCGATTGCCAAGTTAATGTTTTATTTTTCATTACTGGGTTTTCTCCTTCATGGCGCGTGATGCTTATACCCTCGACTGTTAAGAAATAAAATTTTCTTATGTGGGCTTTGGTTCCACTTCTCTTTGGCTTTGCCCTATTTGGAACTGATAAAGCTATTGAGTGGTGGCACCGCGGCCATTTCATCGATAATACAATGTATTAGTCCAGAAGTTAAAATTCGTTAATATTGCAAGTTTTTGAAATCATGAAGGGAAACACTCCAATTCTTGGTGTTTGTGGTTAAGTTTTTCTGTTTTACTATTTTGGATGTAGGGAATTCATGTCAATGCTTTTATGTAAGAAAATTATATTTTTAAAATGATACGTAAGCCGTTTCTTTTAAGGAAAAGGAGTTCCTTTTGTAATTTCATTTTCATTGGATATTGTTGAAGTTGTCATGCTGTAACCAAATGTGCGGGCGAGTGGGAAGTAACTTGTTTCCCTCCCACTCCACCGACTGAAATTTGAGACACCTGGGACGTTGATAACTTTCATTTGCTTGTTTGCTGTCTGAGACGAAGGTTGTAAAGTTTCCGATTGCAGTGTTTGTAAATCTGTACTGTGATATAGTGTAGGATAAACTTGATCCTTACTTATGAAATAGAAGAAAATGGTACGTATATTTACTAGGGATTCATCAGACGTGGATAGATTTTTGCGTTATTTACTTTCGTTTATGTTTAAATGTAGTTTTATCAAATTTTTCAGTATGTTATTTTAAAAGGAAATGTGTTGGGACCTCTTTGGAGGCGAGCTCATTACAGTGCGGATCTCATTTTTGTCAATACCCGAGTAATTGTATCTTGCCGAATTACGATTATTATTTGTGGCGTGCTGAAAATTTTTCTTTGGCGAACGTTAAGCAAGAATTCATGGCAAACACCTGAGGGGAGAAATCCGAGTTTAATGTTTACATTTTTCATTACTGGGTTTTCTCCTCCATGGTGCGTTACCATCAAATATACAAGTTTGCCAGATTGCAAATATTTTTATATGTTTCGTGCTTTATATTTTCGGTTATCTGTTAATACTATTTTATGGTGCCAGTTGAAATATAAGTTCACGGAATCACCTTCGAGGTGAGATCATGACCGTGATGTAAATTTTAGCTTCACTGGGTGGTCTCCTCTCGGAGGCGGTTTTCATTCAACAGAAGAAAGAGGATACACAAAAATAATTGTGTTCTAGGATTTCTTTTCCACCAGTTGAAATAATAATGTGCGCACTTGAGAGGCGATTGCCAAGTTAATGTTTTATTTTTCATTACTGGGTTTTCTCCTTCATGGCGCGTGATGCTTATACCCTCGACTGTTAAGAAATAAAATTTTCTTATGTGGGCTTTGGTTCCACTTCTCTTTGGCTTTGCCCTATTTGGAACTGATAAAGCTATTGAGTGGTGGCACCGCGGCCATTTCATCGATAATACAATGTATTAGTCCAGAAGTTAAAATTCGTTAATATTGCAAGTTTTTGAAATCATGAAGGGAAACACTCCAATTCTTGGTGTTTGTGGTTAAGTTTTTCTGTTTTACTATTTTGGATGTAGGGAATTCATGTCAATGCTTTTATGTAAGAAAATTATATTTTTAAAATGATACGTAAGCCGTTTCTTTTAAGGAAAAGAAGTTCCTTTTGTAATTTCATTTTCATTGGATATTGTTGAAGTTGTCATGCTGTAACCAAATGTGCGGGCGAGTGGGAAGTAACTTGTTTCCCTCCCACTCCACCGACTGAAATTTGAGACACCTGGGACGTTGATAACTTTCATTTGCTTGTTTGCTGTCTGAGACGAAGGTTGTAAAGTTTCCGATTGCAGTGTTTGTAAATCTGTACTGTGATATAGTGTAGGATAAACTTGATCCTTACTTATGAAATAGAAGAAAATGTTACGTATATTTACTAGGGATTCATCAGACGTGGATAGATTTTTGCGTTATTTACTTTCGTTTATGTTTAAATGTAGTTTTATCAAATTTTTCAGTATGTTATTTTAAAAGGAAATGTGTTGGGACCTCTTTGGAGGCGAGCTCATTACAGTGCGGATCTCATTTTTGTAAATACCCGAGTAATTGTATCTTGCCGAATTACGATTATTATTTGTGGCGTGCTGAAAATTTTTCTTTGGCGAACGTTAAGCAAGAATTCATGGCAAACACCTGAGGGGAGAAATCCGAGTTTAATGTTTACATTTTTCATTACTGGGTTTTCTCCTCCATGGTGCGTTACCATCAAATATACAAGTTTGCCAGATTGCAAATATTTTTATATGTTTCGTGCTTTATAATTTCGGTTATCCGTTAATACTATTTTATGGTGCCAGTTGAAATATAAGTTCACGGAATCACCTTCGAGGTGAGATCATGACGGTGATGTAAATTTTAGCTTCACTGGGTGGTCTCCTCTCGGAGGCGGTTTTCATTCAACAGAAGAAAGAGGATACACAAAAATAATTGTGTTCTAGGATTTCTTTTCCACCAGTTGAAATAATAATGTGCGCACTTGAGAGGCGATTGCCAAGTTAAGGTTTTTTTTTCATTACTGGGTTTTCTCCTTCATGGCGCGTGATGCTTATACCCTCGACTGTTAAGAAATAAAATTTTCTTATGTGGGCTTTGGTTCCACTTCTCTTTGGATTTGTCCTATTTGGAACTGATAAAGCTATTGAGTGGTGGCACCGCGGCCATTTCATCGATAATACAATGTATTAGTCCAGAAGTTAAAATTCGTTAATATTGCAAATTTTTAAAATCTTGAAGGGAAACACTCCCATTCTTGGTGTTCGTGGTTAAATTTTTCTGTTTTACTATTTTGGATGTAGGGAATTCATGTCAATGCTTTTATGTAAGAAAATTATATTTTTAATATAATACGTAAGCCGTTTCTTTTAAGGAAAAGAAGTTCCTTTTGTAATTTCATTTTCATTGGATATTGTTGAAGTTGTCATGCTGTAACCAAATGTGCAGGCGAGTGGGAAGTAACTTGTTTCCCTCCCACTCCACCGACTGAAATTTGAGACACCTGGGACGTTGATAACTTTCATTTGCTTCTTTGCTGTCTGAGACGAAGGTTGTAAAGTTTCCGATTGCAGTGTTTGTAAATCTGTACTGTGATATAGTTTAGGATAAAGTTGATCCTTACTTATGAAATAGAAGAAAATGGTACGTATATTTAGTAGGGATTCATCAGATGTGGATAGATTTTTGCGTTATTTACTTTCGTTTATGTTTAAATGTAGTTTTATCAAAATTTTCAGTATGTTATTTTAAAAGGAAATGTGTTGGGACCTCTTTGGAGGCGATCTCATTACAGTGATTAACATTAAAACTCACTGGGTGGACTCCTCTCGAGAGGGGATCTCATTTTTCTCAACACCCGAATAATTGTATCTTGCCGAATTACGATTATTATTTGTGGCTTGCTGAAAATTTTCCTTTGGCGAACGTTAAGTAAGAATTCATGGCAAACTCCTGAGGGGAGAAATCCGAGTTTAATGTTTACATTTTTCATTACTGGGTTTTCTCCTCCATGGTGCGTTACCATCAAATATACAAGTTTGCCAGATTGCAAATATTTTTATATGTTTCGTGCTTTATAATTTCGGTTATCCGTTAATACTATTTTATGGTGCCAGTTGAAATATAAGTTCACGGAATCACCTTCGAGGTGAGATCATGACCGTGATGTAAATTTTAGCTTCACTGGGTGGTCTCCTCTCGGAGGCGGTTTTCATTCAACAGAAGAAAGAGGATACACAAAAATAATTGTGTTCTAGGATTTCTTTTCCACCAGTTGAAATAATAATGTGCGCACTTGAGAGGCGATTGCCAAGTTAATGTTTTATTTTTCATTACTGGGTTTTCTCCTTCATGGCGCGTGATGCTTATACCCTCGACTGTTAAGAAATAAAATTTTCTTATGTGGGCTTTGGTTCCACTTCTCTTTGGCTTTGCCCTATTTGGAACTGATAAAGCTATTGAGTGGTGGCACCGCGGCCATTTCATCGATAATACAATGTATTAGTCCAGAAGTTAAAATTCGTTAATATTGCAAATTTTTAAAATCTTGAAGGGAAACACTCCCATTCTTGGTGTTCGTGGTTAAATTTTTCTGGTTTACTATTTTGGATGTAGGGAATTCATGTCAATGCTTTTATGTAAGAAAATTATATTTTTAAAATGATACGTAAGCCGTTTCTTTTAAGGAAAAGAAGTTCCTTTTGTAATTTCATTTTCATTGGATATTGTTGAAGTTGTCATGCTGTAACCAAATGTGAAGGCGAGTGGAAAGTAACTTGTTTCCCTCCCACTCCACCGACTGAAATTTGAGACACCTGGGACGTTGATAACTTTCATTTGCTTGTTTGCTGTCTGAGACGAAGGTTCTAAAGTTTCCGATTGCAGTGTTTGTAAATCTGTACTGTGATATAGTTTAGGATAAAGTTGATCCTTACTTATGAAATAGAAGAAAATGGTACGTATATTTAGTAGGGATTCATCAGACGTGGATAGATTTTTGCGTTATTTACTTTCGTTTATGTTTAAATGTAGTTTTATCAAATTTTTCAGTATGTTATTTTAAAAGGAAATGTGTTGGGACCTCTTTGGAGGCGAGCTCATTACTGTGATTAACATTAAAACTCACTGGGTGGTCTCCTCTCGAGAGCGGATCTCATTTTTGTCAATACCCGAGTAATTGTATCTTGCCGAATTACGATTATTATTTGTGGCGTGCTGAAAATTTTTCTTTGGCGAACGTTAAGCAAGAATTCATGGCACACACCTGAGGGGAGAAATCCGAGTTTAATGTTTACATTTTTCATTACTGGGTTTTCTCCTCCATGGTGCGTTACCATCAAATATACAAGTTTGCCAGATTGCAAATATTTTTATATGTTTCGTGCTTTATAATTTCGGTTATCCGTTAATACTATTTTATGGTGCCAGTTGAAATATAAGTTCACGGAATCACCTTCGAGGTGAGATCATGACGGTGATGTAAATTTTAGCTTCACTGGGTGGTCTCCTCTCGGAGGCGGTTTTCATTCAACAGAAGAAAGAGGATACACAAAAATAATTGTGTTCTAGGATTTCTTTTCCACCAGTTGAAATAATAATGTGCGCACTTGAGAGGCGATTGCCAAGTTAAGGTTTTATTTTTCATTACTGGGTTTTCTCCTTCATGGCGCGTGATGCTTATACCCTCGACTGTTAAGAAATAAAATTTTCTTATGTGGGCTTTGGTTCCACTTCTCTTTGGCTTTGCCCTATTTGGAACTGATAAAGCTATTGAGTGGTGGCACCGCGGCCATTTCATCGATAATACAATGTATTAGTCCAGAAGTTAAAATTCGTTAATATTGCAAGTTTTTGAAATCATGAAGGGAAACACTCCAATTCTTGGTGTTTGTGGTTAAGTTTTTCTGTTTTACTATTTTGGATGTAGGGAATTCATGTCAATGCTTTTATGTAAGAAAATTATATTTTTAAAATGATACGTAAGCCGTTTCTTTTAAGGAAAAGAAGTTCCTTTTGTAATTTCATTTTCATTGGATATTGTTGAAGTTGTCATGCTGTAACCAAATGTGCGGGCGAGTGGGAAGTAACTTGTTTCCCTCCCACTCCACCGACTGAAATTTGAGACACCTGGGACGTTGATAACTTTCATTTGCTTGTTTGCTGTCTGAGACGAAGGTTGTAAAGTTTCCGATTGCAGTGTTTGTAAATCTGTACTGTGATATAGTGTAGGATAAACTTGATCCTTACTTATGAAATAGAAGAAAATGGTACGTATATTTACTAGGGATTCATCAGACGTGGATAGATTTTTGCGTTATTTACTTTCGTTTATGTTTAAATGTAGTTTTATAAAATTTTTCAGTATGTTATTTTAAAAGGAAATGTGTTGGGACCTCTTTGGAGGCGAGCTCATTACAGTGCGGATCTCATTTTTGTCAATACCCGAGTAATTGTATCTTGCCGAATTACGATTATTATTTGTGGCGTGCTGAAAATTTTTCTTTGGCGAACGTTAAGCAAGAATTCATGGCAAACACCTGAGGGGAGAAATCCGAGTTTAATGTTTACATTTTTCATTACTGGGTTTTCTCCTCCATGGTGCGTTACCATCAAATATACAAGTTTGCCAGATTGCAAATATTTTTATATGTTTCGTGCTTTATAATTTCGGTTATCCGTTAATACTATTTTATGGTGCCAGTTGAAATATAAGTTCACGGAATCACCTTCGAGGTGAGATCATGACGGTGATGTAAATTTTAGCTTCACTGGGTGGTCTCCTCTCGGAGGCGGTTTTCATTCAACAGAAGAAAGAGGATACACAAAAATAATTGTGTTCTAGGATTTCTTTTCCACCAGTTGAAATAATAATGTGCGCACTTGAGAGGCGATTGCCAAGTTAATGTTTTATTTTTCATTACTGGGTTTTCTCCTTCATGGCGCGTGATGCTTATACCCTCGACTGTTAAGAAATAAAATTTTCTTATGTGGGCTTTGGTTCCACTTCTCTTTGGCTTTGCCCTATTTGGAACTGATAAAGCTATTGAGTGGTGGCACCGCGGCCATTTCATCGATAATACAATGTATTAGTCCAGAAGTTAAAATTCGTTAATATTGCAAATTTTTAAAATCTTGAAGGGAAACACTCCCATTCTTGGTGTTCGTGGTTAAATTTTTCTGTTTTACTATTTTGGATGTAGGGAATTCATGTCAATGCTTTTATGTAAGAAAATTATATTTTTAAAATGATACGTAAGCCGTTTCTTTTAAGGAAAAGGAGTTCCTTTTGTAATTTCATTTTCATTGGATATTGTTGAAGTTGTCATGCTGTAACCAAATGTGCGGGCGAGTGGGAAGTAACTTGTTTCCCTCCCACTACACCGACTGAAATTTGAGACACCTGGGACGTTGATAACTTTCATTTGCTTGTTTGCTGTCTGAGACGAAGGTTGTAAAGTTTCCGATTGCAGTGTTTGTAAATCTGTACTGTGATATAGTGTAGGATAAACTTGATCCTTACTTATGAAATAGAAGAAAATGGTACGTATATTTACTAGGGATTCATCAGACGTGGATAGATTTTTGCGTTATTTACTTTCGTTTATGTTTAAATGTAGTTTTATCAAATTTTTCAGTATGTTATTTTAAAAGGAAATGTGTTGGGACCTCTTTGGAGGCGAGCTCATTACAGTGCGGATCTCATTTTTGTCAATACCCGAGTAATTGTATCTTGCCGAATTACGATTATTATTTGTGGCGTGCTGAAAATTTTTCTTTGGCGAACGTTAAGCAAGAATTCATGGCAAACACCTGAGGGGAGAAATCCGAGTTTAATGTTTACATTTTTCATTACTGGGTTTTCTCCTCCATGGTGCGTTACCATCAAATATACAAGTTTGCCAGATTGCAAATATTTTTATATGTTTCGTGCTTTATATTTTCGGTTATCTGTTAATACTATTTTATGGTGCCAGTTGAAATATAAGTTCACGGAATCACCTTCGAGGTGAGATCATGACCGTGATGTAAATTTTAGCTTCACTGGGTGGTCTCCTCTCGGAGGCGGTTTTCATTCAACAGAAGAAAGAGGATACACAAAAATAATTGTGTTCTAGGATTTCTTTTCCACCAGTTGAAATAATAATGTGCGCACTTGAGAGGCGATTGCCAAGTTAATGTTTTATTTTTCATTACTGGGTTTTCTCCTTCATGGCGCGTGATGCTTATACCCTCGACTGTTAAGAAATAAAATTTTCTTATGTGGGCTTTGGTTCCACTTCTCTTTGGCTTTGCCCTATTTGGAACTGATAAAGCTATTGAGTGGTGGCACCGCGGCCATTTCATCGATAATACAATGTATTAGTCCAGAAGTTAAAATTCGTTAATATTGCAAGTTTTTGAAATCATGAAGGGAAACACTCCAATTCTTGGTGTTTGTGGTTAAGTTTTTCTGTTTTACTATTTTGGATGTAGGGAATTCATGTCAATGCTTTTATGTAAGAAAATTATATTTTTAAAATGATACGTAAGCCGTTTCTTTTAAGGAAAAGAAGTTCCTTTTGTAATTTCATTTTCATTGGATATTGTTGAAGTTGTCATGCTGTAACCAAATGTGCGGGCGAGTGGGAAGTAACTTGTTTCCCTCCCACTCCACCGACTGAAATTTGAGACACCTGGGACGTTGATAACTTTCATTTGCTTGTTTGCTGTCTGAGACGAAGGTTGTAAAGTTTCCGATTGCAGTGTTTGTAAATCTGTACTGTGATATAGTGTAGGATAAACTTGATCCTTACTTATGAAATAGAAGAAAATGGTACGTATATTTACTAGGGATTCATCAGACGTGGATAGATTTTTGCGTTATTTACTTTCGTTTATGTTTAAATGTAGTTTTATCAAATTTTTCAGTATGTTATTTTAAAAGGAAATGTGTTGGGACCTCTTTGGAGGCGAGCTCATTACAGTGCGGATCTCATTTTTGTCAATACCCGAGTAATTGTATCTTGCCGAATTACGATTATTATTTGTGGCGTGCTGAAAATTTTTCTTTGGCGAACGTTAAGCAAGAATTCATGGCAAACACCTGAGGGGAGAAATCCGAGTTTAATGTTTACATTTTTCATTACTGGGTTTTCTCCTCCATGGTGCGTTACCATCAAATATACAAGTTTGCCAGATTGCAAATATTTTTATATGTTTCGTGCTTTATATTTTCGGTTATCTGTTAATACTATTTTATGGTGCCAGTTGAAATATAAGTTCACGGAATCACCTTCGAGGTGAGATCATGACCGTGATGTAAATTTTAGCTTCACTGGGTGGTCTCCTCTCGGAGGCGGTTTTCATTCAACAGAAGAAAGAGGATACACAAAAATAATTGTGTTCTAGGATTTCTTTTCCACCAGTTGAAATAATAATGTGCGCACTTGAGAGGCGATTGCCAAGTTAATGTTTTATTTTTCATTACTGGGTTTTCTCCTTCATGGCGCGTGATGCTTATACCCTCGACTGTTAAGAAATAAAATTTTCTTATGTGGGCTTTGGTTCCACTTCTCTTTGGCTTTGCCCTATTTGGAACTGATAAAGCTATTGAGTGGTGGCACCGCGGCCATTTCATCGATAATACAATGTATTAGTCCAGAAGTTAAAATTCGTTAATATTGCAAATTTTTAAAATCTTGAAGGGAAACACTCCCATTCTTGGTGTTCGTGGTTAAATTTTTCTGGTTTACTATTTTGGATGTAGGGAATTCATGTCAATGCTTTTATGTAAGAAAATTATATTTTTAAAATGATACGTAAGCCGTTTCTTTTAAGGAAAAGAAGTTCCTTTTGTAATTTCATTTTCATTGGATATTGTTGAAGTTGTCATGCTGTAACCAAATGTGAAGGCGAGTGGAAAGTAACTTGTTTCCCTCCCACTCCACCGACTGAAATTTGAGACACCTGGGACGTTGATAACTTTCATTTGCTTGTTTGCTGTCTGAGACGAAGGTTCTAAAGTTTCCGATTGCAGTGTTTGTAAATCTGTACTGTGATATAGTTTAGGATAAAGTTGATCCTTACTTATGAAATAGAAGAAAATGGTACGTATATTTAGTAGGGATTCATCAGATGTGGATAGATTTTTGCGTTATTTACTTTCGTTTATGTTTAAATGTAGTTTTATCAAAATTTTCAGTATGTTATTTTAAAAGGAAATGTGTTGGGACCTCTTTGGAGGCGAGCTCATTACAGTGATTAACATTAAAACTCTCTGGGTGGACTCCTCTCGAGAGGGGATCTCATTTTTCTCAACACCCAAATAATTGTATCTTGCCGAATTACGATTATTATTTGTGGCTTGCTGAAAATTTTCCTTTGGCGAACGTTAAGTAAGAATTCATGGCAAACGCCTGAGGGGAGAAATCCGAGTTTAATGTTTACATTTTTCATTACTGGGTTTTCTCCTCCATGGTGCGTTACCATCAAATATACAAGTTTGCCAGATTGCAAATATTTTTATATGTTTCGTGCTTTATAATTTCGGTTATCTGTTAATACTATTTTATGGTGCCAGTTGAAATATAAGTTCACGGAATCACCTTCGAGGTGAGATCATGACCGTGATGTAAATATTAGCTTCACTGGGTGGTCTCCTCTCGGAGGCGGTTTTCATTCAACAGAAGAAAGAGGATACACAAAAATAATTGTGTTCTAGGATTTCTTTTCCACCAGTTGAAATAATAATGTGCGCACTTGAGAGGCGATTGCCAAGTTAATGTTTTATTTTTCATTACTGGGTTTTCTCCTTCATGGCGCGTGATGCTTATACCCTCGACTGTTAAGAAATAAAATTTTCTTATGTGGGCTTTGGTTCCACTTCTCTTTGGCTTTGCCCTATTTGGAACTGATAAAGCTATTGAGTGGTGGCACCGCGGCCATTTCATCGATAATACAATGTATTAGTCCAGAAGTTAAAATTCGTTAATATTGCAAATTTTTAAAATCTTGAAGGGAAACACTCCCATTCTTGGTGTTCGTGGTTAAATTTTTCTGGTTTACTATTTTGGATGTAGGGAATTCATGTCAATGCTTTTATGTAAGAAAATTATATTTTTAAAATGATACGTAAGCCGTTTCTTTTAAGGAAAAGAAGTTCCTTTTGTAATTTCATTTTCATTGGATATTGTTGAAGTTGTCATGCTGTAACCAAATGTGAAGGCGAGTGGAAAGTAACTTGTTTCCCTCCCACTCCACCGACTGAAATTTGAGACACCTGGGACGTTGATAACTTTCATTTGCTTGTTTGCTGTCTGAGACGAAGGTTCTAAAGTTTCCGATTGCAGTGTTTGTAAATCTGTACTGTGATATAGTTTAGGATAAAGTTGATCCTTACTTATGAAATAGAAGAAAATGGTACGTATATTTAGTAGGGATTCATCAGACGTGGATAGATTTTTGCGTTATTTACTTTCGTTTATGTTTAAATGTAGTTTTATCAAATTTTTCAGTATGTTATTTTAAAAGGAAATGTGTTGGGACCTCTTTGGAGGCGAGCTCATTACTGTGATTAACATTAAAACTCACTGGGTGGTCTCCTCTCGAGAGCGGATCTCATTTTTGTCAATACCCGAGTAATTGTATCTTGCCGAATTACGATTATTATTTGTGGCGTGCTGAAAATTTTTCTTTGGCGAACGTTAAGCAAGAATTCATGGCACACACCTGAGGGGAGAAATCCGAGTTTAATGTTTACATTTTTCATTACTGGGTTTTCTCCTCCATGGTGCGTTACCATCAAATATACAAGTTTGCCAGATTGCAAATATTTTTATATGTTTCGTGCTTTATAATTTCGGTTATCCGTTAATACTATTTTATGGTGCCAGTTGAAATATAAGTTCACGGAATCACCTTCGAGGTGAGATCATGACGGTGATGTAAATTTTAGCTTCACTGGGTGGTCTCCTCTCGGAGGCGGTTTTCATTCAACAGAAGAAAGAGGATACACAAAAATAATTGTGTTCTAGGATTTCTTTTCCACCAGTTGAAATAATAATGTGCGCACTTGAGAGGCGATTGCCAAGTTAAGGTTTTATTTTTCATTACTGGGTTTTCTCCTTCATGGCGCGTGATGCTTATACCCTCGACTGTTAAGAAATAAAATTTTCTTATGTGGGCTTTGGTTCCACTTCTCTTTGGCTTTGCCCTATTTGGAACTGATAAAGCTATTGAGTGGTGGCACCGCGGCCATTTCATCGATAATACAATGTATTAGTCCAGAAGTTAAAATTCGTTAATATTGCAAGTTTTTGAAATCATGAAGGGAAACACTCCAATTCTTGGTGTTTGTGGTTAAGTTTTTCTGTTTTACTATTTTGGATGTAGGGAATTCATGTCAATGCTTTTATGTAAGAAAATTATATTTTTAAAATGATACGTAAGCCGTTTCTTTTAAGGAAAAGAAGTTCCTTTTGTAATTTCATTTTCATTGGATATTGTTGAAGTTGTCATGCTGTAACCAAATGTGCGGGCGAGTGGGAAGTAACTTGTTTCCCTCCCACTCCACCGACTGAAATTTGAGACACCTGGGACGTTGATAACTTTCATTTGCTTGTTTGCTGTCTGAGACGAAGGTTGTAAAGTTTCCGATTGCAGTGTTTGTAAATCTGTACTGTGATATAGTGTAGGATAAACTTGATCCTTACTTATGAAATAGAAGAAAATGGTACGTATATTTACTAGGGATTCATCAGACGTGGATAGATTTTTGCGTTATTTACTTTCGTTTATGTTTAAATGTAGTTTTATCAAATTTTTCAGTATGTTATTTTAAAAGGAAATGTGTTGGGACCTCTTTGGAGGCGAGCTCATTACTGTGATTAACATTAAAACTCACTGGGTGGTCTCCTCTCGAGAGCGGATCTCATTTTTGTCAATACCCGAGTAATTGTATCTTGCCGAATTACGATTATTATTTGTGGCGTGCTGAAAATTTTTCTTTGGCGAACGTTAAGCAAGAATTCATGGCACACACCTGAGGGGAGAAATCCGAGTTTAATGTTTACATTTTTCATTACTGGGTTTTCTCCTCCATGGTGCGTTACCATCAAATATACAAGTTTGCCAGATTGCAAATATTTTTATATGTTTCGTGCTTTATAATTTCGGTTATCCGTTAATACTATTTTATGGTGCCAGTTGAAATATAAGTTCACGGAATCACCTTCGAGGTGAGATCATGACGGTGATGTAAATTTTAGCTTCACTGGGTGGTCTCCTCTCGGAGGCGGTTTTCATTCAACAGAAGAAAGAGGATACACAAAAATAATTGTGTTCTAGGATTTCTTTTCCACCAGTTGAAATAATAATGTGCGCACTTGAGAGGCGATTGCCAAGTTAAGGTTTTATTTTTCATTACTGGGTTTTCTCCTTCATGGCGCGTGATGCTTATACCCTCGACTGTTAAGAAATAAAATTTTCTTATGTGGGCTTTGGTTCCACTTCTCTTTGGCTTTGCCCTATTTGGAACTGATAAAGCTATTGAGTGGTGGCACCGCGGCCATTTCATCGATAATACAATGTATTAGTCCAGAAGTTAAAATTCGTTAATATTGCAAGTTTTTGAAATCATGAAGGGAAACACTCCAATTCTTGGTGTTTGTGGTTAAGTTTTTCTGTTTTACTATTTTGGATGTAGGGAATTCATGTCAATGCTTTTATGTAAGAAAATTATATTTTTAAAATGATACGTAAGCCGTTTCTTTTAAGGAAAAGAAGTTCCTTTTGTAATTTCATTTTCATTGGATATTGTTGAAGTTGTCATGCTGTAACCAAATGTGCGGGCGAGTGGGAAGTAACTTGTTTCCCTCCCACTCCACCGACTGAAATTTGAGACACCTGGGACGTTGATAACTTTCATTTGCTTGTTTGCTGTCTGAGACGAAGGTTGTAAAGTTTCCGATTGCAGTGTTTGTAAATCTGTACTGTGATATAGTGTAGGATAAACTTGATCCTTACTTATGAAATAGAAGAAAATGGTACGTATATTTACTAGGGATTCATCAGACGTGGATAGATTTTTGCGTTATTTACTTTCGTTTATGTTTAAATGTAGTTTTATCAAATTTTTCAGTATGTTATTTTAAAAGGAAATGTGTTGGGACCTCTTTGGAGGCGAGCTCATTACAGTGCGGATCTCATTTTTGTCAATACCCGAGTAATTGTATCTTGCCGAATTACGATTATTATTTGTGGCGTGCTGAAAATTTTTCTTTGGCGAACGTTAAGCAAGAATTCATGGCAAACACCTGAGGGGAGAAATCCGAGTTTAATGTTTACATTTTTCATTACTGGGTTTTCTCCTCCATGGTGCGTTACCATCAAATATACAAGTTTGCCAGATTGCAAATATTTTTATATGTTTCGTGCTTTATAATTTCGGTTATCCGTTAATACTATTTTATGGTGCCAGTTGAAATATAAGTTCACGGAATCACCTTCGAGGTGAGATCATGACGGTGATGTAAATTTTAGCTTCACTGGGTGGTCTCCTCTCGGAGGCGGTTTTCATTCAACAGAAGAAAGAGGATACACAAAAATAATTGTGTTCTAGGATTTCTTTTCCACCAGTTGAAATAATAATGTGCGCACTTGAGAGGCGATTGCCAAGTTAATGTTTTATTTTTCATTACTGGGTTTTCTCCTTCATGGCGCGTGATGCTTATACCCTCGACTGTTAAGAAATAAAATTTTCTTATGTGGGCTTTGGTTCCACTTCTCTTTGGCTTTGCCCTATTTGGAACTGATAAAGCTATTGAGTGGTGGCACCGCGGCCATTTCATCGATAATACAATGTATTAGTCCAGAAGTTAAAATTCGTTAATATTGCAAATTTTTAAAATCTTGAAGGGAAACACTCCCATTCTTGGTGTTCGTGGTTAAATTTTTCTGTTTTACTATTTTGGATGTAGGGAATTCATGTCAATGCTTTTATGTAAGAAAATTATATTTTTAAAATGATACGTAAGCCGTTTCTTTTAAGGAAAAGGAGTTCCTTTTGTAATTTCATTTTCATTGGATATTGTTGAAGTTGTCATGCTGTAACCAAATGTGCGGGCGAGTGGGAAGTAACTTGTTTCCCTCCCACTCCACCGACTGAAATTTGAGACACCTGGGACGTTGATAACTTTCATTTGCTTGTTTGCTGTCTGAGACGAAGGTTGTAAAGTTTCCGATTGCAGTGTTTGTAAATCTGTACTGTGATATAGTGTAGGATAAACTTGATCCTTACTTATGAAATAGAAGAAAATGGTACGTATATTTACTAGGGATTCATCAGACGTGGATAGATTTTTGCGTTATTTACTTTCGTTTATGTTTAAATGTAGTTTTATCAAATTTTTCAGTATGTTATTTTAAAAGGAAATGTGTTGGGACCTCTTTGGAGGCGAGCTCATTACAGTGCGGATCTCATTTTTGTCAATACCCGAGTAATTGTATCTTGCCGAATTACGATTATTATTTGTGGCGTGCTGAAAATTTTTCTTTGGCGAACGTTAAGCAAGAATTCATGGCAAACACCTGAGGGGAGAAATCCGAGTTTAATGTTTACATTTTTCATTACTGGGTTTTCTCCTCCATGGTGCGTTACCATCAAATATACAAGTTTGCCAGATTGCAAATATTTTTATATGTTTCGTGCTTTATATTTTCGGTTATCTGTTAATACTATTTTATGGTGCCAGTTGAAATATAAGTTCACGGAATCACCTTCGAGGTGAGATCATGACCGTGATGTAAATTTTAGCTTCACTGGGTGGTCTCCTCTCGGAGGCGGTTTTCATTCAACAGAAGAAAGAGGATACACAAAAATAATTGTGTTCTAGGATTTCTTTTCCACCAGTTGAAATAATAATGTGCGCACTTGAGAGGCGATTGCCAAGTTAATGTTTTATTTTTCATTACTGGGTTTTCTCCTTCATGGCGCGTGATGCTTATACCCTCGACTGTTAAGAAATAAAATTTTCTTATGTGGGCTTTGGTTCCACTTCTCTTTGGCTTTGCCCTATTTGGAACTGATAAAGCTATTGAGTGGTGGCACCGCGGCCATTTCATCGATAATACAATGTATTAGTCCAGAAGTTAAAATTCGTTAATATTGCAAGTTTTTGAAATCATGAAGGGAAACACTCCAATTCTTGGTGTTTGTGGTTAAGTTTTTCTGTTTTACTATTTTGGATGTAGGGAATTCATGTCAATGCTTTTATGTAAGAAAATTATATTTTTAAAATGATACGTAAGCCGTTTCTTTTAAGGAAAAGAAGTTCCTTTTGTAATTTCATTTTCATTGGATATTGTTGAAGTTGTCATGCTGTAACCAAATGTGCGGGCGAGTGGGAAGTAACTTGTTTCCCTCCCACTCCACCGACTGAAATTTGAGACACCTGGGACGTTGATAACTTTCATTTGCTTGTTTGCTGTCTGAGACGAAGGTTGTAAAGTTTCCGATTGCAGTGTTTGTAAATCTGTACTGTGATATAGTGTAGGATAAACTTGATCCTTACTTATGAAATAGAAGAAAATGGTACGTATATTTAGTAGGGATTCATCAGACGTGGATAGATTTTTGCGTTATTTACTTTCGTTTATGTTTAAATGTAGTTTTATCAAATTTTTCAGTATGTTATTTTAAAAGGAAATGTGTTGGGACCTCTTTGGAGGCGAGCTCATTACAGTGCGGATCTCATTTTTGTCAATACCCGAGTAATTGTATCTTGCCGAATTACGATTATTATTTGTGGCGTGCTGAAAATTTTTCTTTGGCGAACGTTAAGCAAGAATTCATGGCAAACACCTGAGGGGAGAAATCCGAGTTTAATGTTTACATTTTTCATTACTGGGTTTTCTCCTCCATGGTGCGTTACCATCAAATATACAAGTTTGCCAGATTGCAAATATTTTTATATGTTTCGTGCTTTATATTTTCGGTTATCTGTTAATACTATTTTATGGTGCCAGTTGAAATATAAGTTCACGGAATCACCTTCGAGGTGAGATCATGACCGTGATGTAAATTTTAGCTTCACTGGGTGGTCTCCTCTCGGAGGCGGTTTTCATTCAACAGAAGAAAGAGGATACACAAAAATAATTGTGTTCTAGGATTTCTTTTCCACCAGTTGAAATAATAATGTGCGCACTTGAGAGGCGATTGCCAAGTTAATGTTTTATTTTTCATTACTGGGTTTTCTCCTTCATGGCGCGTGATGCTTATACCCTCGACTGTTAAGAAATAAAATTTTCTTATGTGGGCTTTGGTTCCACTTCTCTTTGGCTTTGCCCTATTTGGAACTGATAAAGCTATTGAGTGGTGGCACCGCGGCCATTTCATCGATAATACAATGTATTAGTCCAGAAGTTAAAATTCGTTAATATTGCAAATTTTTAAAATCTTGAAGGGAAACACTCCCATTCTTGGTGTTCGTGGTTAAATTTTTCTGGTTTACTATTTTGGATGTAGGGAATTCATGTCAATGCTTTTATGTAAGAAAATTATATTTTTAAAATGATACGTAAGCCGTTTCTTTTAAGGAAAAGAAGTTCCTTTTGTAATTTCATTTTCATTGGATATTGTTGAAGTTGTCATGCTGTAACCAAATGTGAAGGCGAGTGGAAAGTAACTTGTTTCCCTCCCACTCCACCGACTGAAATTTGAGACACCTGGGACGTTGATAACTTTCATTTGCTTGTTTGCTGTCTGAGACGAAGGTTCTAAAGTTTCCGATTGCAGTGTTTGTAAATCTGTACTGTGATATAGTTTAGGATAAAGTTGATCCTTACTTATGAAATAGAAGAAAATGGTACGTATATTTAGTAGGGATTCATCAGATGTGGATAGATTTTTGCGTTATTTACTTTCGTTTATGTTTAAATGTAGTTTTATCAAAATTTTCAGTATGTTATTTTAAAAGGAAATGTGTTGGGACCTCTTTGGAGGCGAGCTCATTACAGTGATTAACATTAAAACTCTCTGGGTGGACTCCTCTCGAGAGGGGATCTCATTTTTCTCAACACCCAAATAATTGTATCTTGCCGAATTACGATTATTATTTGTGGCTTGCTGAAAATTTTCCTTTGGCGAACGTTAAGTAAGAATTCATGGCAAACGCCTGAGGGGAGAAATCCGAGTTTAATGTTTACATTTTTCATTACTGGGTTTTCTCCTCCATGGTGCGTTACCATCAAATATACAAGTTTGCCAGATTGCAAATATTTTTATATGTTTCGTGCTTTATAATTTCGGTTATCTGTTAATACTATTTTATGGTGCCAGTTGAAATATAAGTTCACGGAATCACCTTCGAGGTGAGATCATGACCGTGATGTAAATTTTAGCTTCACTGGGTGGTCTCCTCTCGGAGGCGGTTTTCATTCAACAGAAGAAAGAGGATACACAAAAATAATTGTGTTCTAGGATTTCTTTTCCACCAGTTGAAATAATAATGTGCGCACTTGAGAGGCGATTGCCAAGTTAATGTTTTATTTTTCATTACTGGGTTTTCTCCTTCATGGCGCGTGATGCTTATACCCTCGACTGTTAAGAAATAAAATTTTCTTATGTGGGCTTTGGTTCCACTTCTCTTTGGCTTTGCCCTATTTGGAACTGATAAAGCTATTGAGTGGTGGCACCGCGGCCATTTCATCGATAATACAATGTATTAGTCCAGAAGTTAAAATTCGTTAATATTGCAAGTTTTTGAAATCATGAAGGGAAACACTCCAATTCTTGGTGTTTGTGGTTAAGTTTTTCTGTTTTACTATTTTGGATGTAGGGAATTCATGTCAATGCTTTTATGTAAGAAAATTATATTTTTAAAATGATACGTAAGCCGTTTCTTTTAAGGAAAAGGATTTCCTTTTGTAATTTCATTTTCATTGGATATTGTTGAAGTTGTCATGCTGTAACCAAATGTGCGGGCGAGTGGGAAGTAACTTGTTTCCCTCCCACTCCACCGACTGAAATTTGAGACACCTGGGACGTTGATAACTTTCATTTGCTTGTTTGCTGTCTGAGACGAAGGTTGTAAAGTTTCCGATTGCAGTGTTTGTAAATCTGTACTGTGATATAGTGTAGGATAAACTTGATCCTTACTTATGAAATAGAAGAAAATGGTACGTATATTTACTAGGGATTCATCAGACGTGGATAGATTTTTGCGTTATTTACTTTCGTTTATGTTTAAATGTAGTTTTATCAAATTTTTCAGTATGTTATTTTAAAAGGAAATGTGTTGGGACCTCTTTGGAGGCGAGCTCATTACAGTGCGGATCTCATTTTTGTCAATACCCGAGTAATTGTATCTTGCCGAATTACGATTATTATTTGTGGCGTGCTGAAAATTTTTCTTTGGCGAACGTTAAGCAAGAATTCATGGCAAACACCTGAGGGGAGAAATCCGAGTTTAATGTTTACATTTTTCATTACTGGGTTTTCTCCTCCATGGCGCGTTACCATCAAATATACAAGTTTGCCAGATTGCAAATATTTTTATATGTTTCGTGCTTTATATTTTCGGTTATCTGTTAATACTATTTTATGGTGCCAGTTGAAATATAAGTTCACGGAATCACCTTCGAGGTGAGATCATGACCGTGATGTAAATTTTAGCTTCACTGGGTGGTCTCCTCTCGGAGGCGGTTTTCATTCAACAGAAGAAAGAGGATACACAAAAATAATTGTGTTCTAGGATTTCTTTTCCACCAGTTGAAATAATAATGTGCGCACTTGAGAGGCGATTGCCAAGTTAATGTTTTATTTTTCATTACTGGGTTTTCTCCTTCATGGCGCGTGATGCTTATACCCTCGACTGTTAAGAAATAAAATTTTCTTATGTGGGCTTTGGTTCCACTTCTCTTTGGCTTTGCCCTATTTGGAACTGATAAAGCTATTGAGTGGTGGCACCGCGGCCATTTCATCGATAATACAATGTATTAGTCCAGAAGTTAAAATTCGTTAATATTGCAAGTTTTTGAAATCATGAAGGGAAACACTCCAATTCTTGGTGTTTGTGGTTAAGTTTTTCTGTTTTACTATTTTGGATGTAGGGAATTCATGTCAATGCTTTTATGTAAGAAAATTATATTTTTAAAATGATACGTAAGCCGTTTCTTTTAAGGAAAAGAAGTTCCTTTTGTAATTTCATTTTCATTGGATATTGTTGAAGTTGTCATGCTGTAACCAAATGTGAAGGCGAGTGGAAAGTAACTTGTTTCCCTCCCACTCCACCGACTGAAATTTGAGACACCTGGGACGTTGATAACTTTCATTTGCTTGTTTGCTGTCTGAGACGAAGGTTCTAAAGTTTCCGATTGCAGTGTTTGTAAATCTGTACTGTGATATAGTTTAGGATAAAGTTGATCCTTACTTATGAAATAGAAGAAAATGGTACGTATATTTAGTAGGGATTCATCAGATGTGGATAGATTTTTGCGTTATTTACTTTCGTTTATGTTTAAATGTAGTTTTATCAAAATTTTCAGTATGTTATTTTAAAAGGAAATGTGTTGGGACCTCTTTGGAGGCGAGCTCATTACAGTGATTAACATTAAAACTCTCTGGGTGGACTCCTCTCGAGAGGGGATCTCATTTTTCTCAACACCCAAATAATTGTATCTTGCCGAATTACGATTATTATTTGTGGCTTGCTGAAAATTTTCCTTTGGCGAACGTTAAGTAAGAATTCATGGCAAACACCTGAGGGGAGAAATCCGAGTTTAATGTTTACATTTTTCATTACTGGGTTTTCTCCTCCATGGTGCGTTACCATCAAATATACAAGTTTGCCAGATTGCAAATATTTTTATATGTTTCGTGCTTTATAATTTCGGTTATCTGTTAATACTATTTTATGGTGCCAGTTGAAATATAAGTTCACGGAATCACCTTCGAGGTGAGATCATGACCGTGATGTAAATTTTAGCTTCACTGGGTGGTCTCCTCTCGGAGGCGGTTTTCATTCAACAGAAGAAAGAGGATACACAAAAATAATTGTGTTCTAGGATTTCTTTTCCACCAGTTGAAATAATAATGTGCGCACTTGAGAGGCGATTGCCAAGTTAATGTTTTATTTTTCATTACTGGGTTTTCTCCTTCATGGCGCGTGATGCTTATACCCTCGACTGTTAAGAAATAAAATTTTCTTATGTGGGCTTTGGTTCCACTTCTCTTTGGCTTTGCCCTATTTGGAACTGATAAAGCTATTGAGTGGTGGCACCGCGGCCATTTCATCGATAATACAATGTATTAGTCCAGAAGTTAAAATTCGTTAATATTGCAAGTTTTTGAAATCATGAAGGGAAACACTCCAATTCTTGGTGTTTGTGGTTAAGTTTTTCTGTTTTACTATTTTGGATGTAGGGAATTCATGTCAATGCTTTTATGTAAGAAAATTATATTTTTAAAATGATACGTAAGCCGTTTCTTTTAAGGAAAAGGAGTTCCTTTTGTAATTTCATTTTCATTGGATATTGTTGAAGTTGTCATGCTGTAACCAAATGTGCGGGCGAGTGGGAAGTAACTTGTTTCCCTCCCACTCCACCGACTGAAATTTGAGACACCTGGGACGTTGATAACTTTCATTTGCTTGTTTGCTGTCTGAGACGAAGGTTGTAAAGTTTCCGATTGCAGTGTTTGTAAATCTGTACTGTGATATAGTGTAGGATAAACTTGATCCTTACTTATGAAATAGAAGAAAATGGTACGTATATTTACTAGGGATTCATCAGACGTGGATAGATTTTTGCGTTATTTACTTTCGTTTATGTTTAAATGTAGTTTTATCAAATTTTTCAGTATGTTATTTTAAAAGGAAATGTGTTGGGACCTCTTTGGAGGCGAGCTCATTACAGTGCGGATCTCATTTTTGTCAATACCCGAGTAATTGTATCTTGCCGAATTACGATTATTATTTGTGGCGTGCTGAAAATTTTTCTTTGGCGAACGTTAAGCAAGAATTCATGGCAAACACCTGAGGGGAGAAATCCGAGTTTAATGTTTACATTTTTCATTACTGGGTTTTCTCCTCCATGGTGCGTTACCATCAAATATACAAGTTTGCCAGATTGCAAATATTTTTATATGTTTCGTGCTTTATATTTTCGGTTATCTGTTAATACTATTTTATGGTGCCAGTTGAAATATAAGTTCACGGAATCACCTTCGAGGTGAGATCATGACCGTGATGTAAATTTTAGCTTCACTGGGTGGTCTCCTCTCGGAGGCGGTTTTCATTCAACAGAAGAAAGAGGATACACAAAAATAATTGTGTTCTAGGATTTCTTTTCCACCAGTTGAAATAATAATGTGCGCACTTGAGAGGCGATTGCCAAGTTAATGTTTTATTTTTCATTACTGGGTTTTCTCCTTCATGGCGCGTGATGCTTATACCCTCGACTGTTAAGAAATAAAATTTTCTTATGTGGGCTTTGGTTCCACTTCTCTTTGGCTTTGCCCTATTTGGAACTGATAAAGCTATTGAGTGGTGGCACCGCGGCCATTTCATCGATAATACAATGTATTAGTCCAGAAGTTAAAATTCGTTAATATTGCAAGTTTTTGAAATCATGAAGGGAAACACTCCAATTCTTGGTGTTTGTGGTTAAGTTTTTCTGTTTTACTATTTTGGATGTAGGGAATTCATGTCAATGCTTTTATGTAAGAAAATTATATTTTTAAAATGATACGTAAGCCGTTTCTTTTAAGGAAAAGAAGTTCCTTTTGTAATTTCATTTTCATTGGATATTGTTGAAGTTGTCATGCTGTAACCAAATGTGCGGGCGAGTGGGAAGTAACTTGTTTCCCTCCCACTCCACCGACTGAAATTTGAGACACCTGGGACGTTGATAACTTTCATTTGCTTGTTTGCTGTCTGAGACGAAGGTTGTAAAGTTTCCGATTGCAGTGTTTGTAAATCTGTACTGTGATATAGTGTAGGATAAACTTGATCCTTACTTATGAAATAGAAGAAAATGGTACGTATATTTACTAGGGATTCATCAGACGTGGATAGATTTTTGCGTTATTTACTTTCGTTTATGTTTAAATGTAGTTTTATCAAATTTTTCACTATGTTATTTTAAAAGGAAATGTGTTGGGACCTCTTTGGAGGCGAGCTCATTACAGTGCGGATCTCATTTTTGTAAATACCCGAGTAATTGTATCTTGCCGAATTACGATTATTATTTGTGGCGTGCTGAAAATTTTTCTTTGGCGAACGTTAAGCAAGAATTCATGGCAAACACCTGAGGGGAGAAATCCGAGTTTAATGTTTACATTTTTCATTACTGGGTTTTCTCCTCCATGGTGCGTTACCATCAAATATACAAGTTTGCCAGATTGCAAATATTTTTATATGTTTCGTGCTTTATAATTTCGGTTATCCGTTAATACTATTTTATGGTGCCAGTTGAAATATAAGTTCACGGAATCACCTTCGAGGTGAGATCATGACGGTGATGTAAATTTTAGCTTCACTGGGTGGTCTCCTCTCGGAGGCGGTTTTCATTCAACAGAAGAAAGAGGATACACAAAAATAATTGTGTTCTAGGATTTCTTTTCCACCAGTTGAAATAATAATGTGCGCACTTGAGAGGCGATTGCCAAGTTAAGGTTTTTTTTTCATTACTGGGTTTTCTCCTTCATGGCGCGTGATGCTTATACCCTCGACTGTTAAGAAATAAAATTTTCTTATGTGGGCTTTGGTTCCACTTCTCTTTGGATTTGTCCTATTTGGAACTGATAAAGCTATTGAGTGGTGGCACCGCGGCCATTTCATCGATAATACAATGTATTAGTCCAGAAGTTAAAATTCGTTAATATTGCAAATTTTTAAAATCTTGAAGGGAAACACTCCCATTCTTGGTGTTCGTGGTTAAATTTTTCTGTTTTACTATTTTGGATGTAGGGAATTCATGTCAATGCTTTTATGTAAGAAAATTATATTTTTAATATAATACGTAAGCCGTTTCTTTTAAGGAAAAGAAGTTCCTTTTGTAATTTCATTTTCATTGGATATTGTTGAAGTTGTCATGCTGTAACCAAATGTGCAGGCGAGTGGGAAGTAACTTGTTTCCCTCCCACTCCACCGACTGAAATTTGAGACACCTGGGACGTTGATAACTTTCATTTGCTTGTTTGCTGTCTGAGACGAAGGTTGTAAAGTTTCCGATTGCAGTGTTTGTAAATCTGTACTGTGATATAGTGTAGGATAAAGTTGATCCTTACTTATGAAATAGAAGAAAATGGTACGTATATTTAGTAGGGATTCATCAGATGTGGATAGATTTTTGCGTTATTTACTTTCGTTTATGTTTAAATGTAGTTTTATCAAAATTTTCAGTATGTTATTTTAAAAGGAAATGTGTTGGGACCTCTTTGGAGGCGAGCTCATTACAGTGATTAACATTAAAACTCACTGGGTGGACTCCTCTCGAGAGGGGATCTCATTTTTCTCAACACCCGAATAATTGTATCTTGCCGAATTACGATTATTATTTGTGGCTTGCTGAAAATTTTCCTTTGGCGAACGTTAAGTAAGAATTCATGGCAAACTCCTGAGGGGAGAAATCCGAGTTTAATGTTTACATTTTTCATTACTGGGTTTTCTCCTCCATGGTGCGTTACCATCAAATATACAAGTTTGCCAGATTGCAAATATTTTTATATGTTTCGTGCTTTATAATTTCGGTTATCCGTTAATACTATTTTATGGTGCCAGTTGAAATATAAGTTCACGGAATCACCTTCGAGGTGAGATCATGACCGTGATGTAAATTTTAGCTTCACTGGGTGGTCTCCTCTCGGAGGCGGTTTTCATTCAACAGAAGAAAGAGGATACACAAAAATAATTGTGTTCTAGGATTTCTTTTCCACCAGTTGAAATAATAATGTGCGCACTTGAGAGGCGATTGCCAAGTTAATGTTTTATTTTTCATTACTGGGTTTTCTCCTTCATGGCGCGTGATGCTTATACCCTCGACTGTTAAGAAATAAAATTTTCTTATGTGGGCTTTGGTTCCACTTCTCTTTGGCTTTGCCCTATTTGGAACTGATAAAGCTATTGAGTGGTGGCACCGCGGCCATTTCATCGATAATACAATGTATTAGTCCAGAAGTTAAAATTCGTTAATATTGCAAATTTTTAAAATCTTGAAGGGAAACACTCCCATTCTTGGTGTTCGTGGTTAAATTTTTCTGGTTTACTATTTTGGATGTAGGGAATTCATGTCAATGCTTTTATGTAAGAAAATTATATTTTTAAAATGATACGTAAGCCGTTTCTTTTAAGGAAAAGAAGTTCCTTTTGTAATTTCATTTTCATTGGATATTGTTGAAGTTGTCATGCTGTAACCAAATGTGAAGGCGAGTGGAAAGTAACTTGTTTCCCTCCCACTCCACCGACTGAAATTTGAGACACCTGGGACGTTGATAACTTTCATTTGCTTGTTTGCTGTCTGAGACGAAGGTTCTAAAGTTTCCGATTGCAGTGTTTGTAAATCTGTACTGTGATATAGTTTAGGATAAAGTTGATCCTTACTTATGAAATAGAAGAAAATGGTACGTATATTTAGTAGGGATTCATCAGACGTGGATAGATTTTTGCGTTATTTACTTTCGTTTATGTTTAAATGTAGTTTTATCAAATTTTTCAGTATGTTATTTTAAAAGGAAATGTGTTGGGACCTCTTTGGAGGCGAGCTCATTACAGTGATTAACATTAAAACTCACTGGGTGGTCTCCTCTCGAGAGCGGATCTCATTTTTGTCAATACCCGAGTAATTGTATCTTGCCGAATTACGATTATTATTTGTGGCGTGCTGAAAATTTTTCTTTGGCGAACGTTAAGCAAGAATTCATGGCACACACCTGAGGGGAGAAATCCGAGTTTAATGTTTACATTTTTCATTACTGGGTTTTCTCCTCCATGGTGCGTTACCATCAAATATACAAGTTTGCCAGATTGCAAATATTTTTATATGTTTCGTGCTTTATAATTTCGGTTATCCGTTAATACTATTTTATGGTGCCAGTTGAAATATAAGTTCACCGAATCACCTTCGAGGTGAGATCATGACGGTGATGTAAATTTTAGCTTCACTGGGTGGTCTCCTCTCGGAGGCGGTTTTCATTCAACAGAAGAAAGAGGATACACAAAAATAATTGTGTTCTAGGATTTCTTTTCCACCAGTTGAAATAATAATGTGCGCACTTGAGAGGCGATTGCCAAGTTAAGGTTTTATTTTTCATTACTGGGTTTTCTCCTTCATGGCGCGTGATGCTTATACCCTCGACTGTTAAGAAATAAAATTTTCTTATGTGGGCTTTGGTTCCACTTCTCTTTGGCTTTGCCCTATTTGGAACTGATAAAGCTATTGAGTGGTGGCACCGCGGCCATTTCATCGATAATACAATGTATTAGTCCAGAAGTTAAAATTCGTTAATATTGCAAGTTTTTGAAATCATGAAGGGAAACACTCCAATTCTTGGTGTTTGTGGTTAAGTTTTTCTGTTTTACTATTTTGGATGTAGGGAATTCATGTCAATGCTTTTATGTAAGAAAATTATATTTTTAAAATGATACGTAAGCCGTTTCTTTTAAGGAAAAGAAGTTCCTTTTGTAATTTCATTTTCATTGGATATTGTTGAAGTTGTCATGCTGTAACCAAATGTGCGGGCGAGTGGGAAGTAACTTGTTTCCCTCCCACTCCACCGACTGAAATTTGAGACACCTGGGACGTTGATAACTTTCATTTGCTTGTTTGCTGTCTGAGACGAAGGTTGTAAAGTTTCCGATTGCAGTGTTTGTAAATCTGTACTGTGATATAGTGTAGGATAAACTTGATCCTTACTTATGAAATAGAAGAAAATGGTACGTATATTTACTAGGGATTCATCAGACGTGGATAGATTTTTGCGTTATTTACTTTCGTTTATGTTTAAATGTAGTTTTATCAAATTTTTCAGTATGTTATTTTAAAAGGAAATGTGTTGGGACCTCTTTGGAGGCGAGCTCATTACAGTGCGGATCTCATTTTTGTCAATACCCGAGTAATTGTATCTTGCCGAATTACGATTATTATTTGTGGCGTGCTGGAAATTTTTCTTTGGCGAACGTTAAGCAAGAATTCATGGCAAACACCTGAGGGGAGAAATCCGAGTTTAATGTTTACATTTTTCATTACTGGGTTTTCTCCTCCATGGTGCGTTACCATCAAATATACAAGTTTGCCAGATTGCAAATATTTTTATATGTTTCGTGCTTTATAATTTCGGTTATCCGTTAATACTATTTTATGGTGCCAGTTGAAATATAAGTTCACGGAATCACCTTCGAGGTGAGATCATGACGGTGATGTCAATTTTAGCTTCACTGGGTGGTCTCCTCTCGGAGGCGGTTTTCATTCAACAGAAGAAAGAGGATACACAAAAATAATTGTGTTCTAGGATTTCTTTTCCACCAGTTGAAATAATAATGTGCGCACTTGAGAGGCGATTGCCAAGTTAAGGTTTTTTTTCATTACTGGGTTTTCTCCTTCATGGCGCGTGATGCTTATACCCTCGACTGTTAAGAAATAAAATTTTCTTATGTGGGCTTTGGTTCCACTTCTCTTTGGCTTTGCCCTATTTGGAACTGATAAAGCTATTGAGTGGTGGCACCGCGGCCATTTCATCGATAATACAATGTATTAGTCCAGAAGTTAAAATTCGTTAATATTGCAAATTTTTAAAATCTTGAAGGGAAACACTCCCATTCTTGGTGTTCGTGGTTAAATTTTTCTGTTTTACTATTTTGGATGTAGGGAATTCATGTCAATGCTTTTATGTAAGAAAATTATATTTTTAATATAATACGTAAGCCGTTTCTTTTAAGGAAAAGAAGTTCCTTTTGTATTTTCATTTTCATTGGATATTGTTGAAGTTGTCATGCTGTAACCAAATGTGCAGGCGAGTGGGAAGTAACTTGTTTCCCTCCCACTCCACCGACTGAAATTTGAGACACCTGGGACGTTGATAACTTTCATTTGCTTCTTTGCTGTCTGAGACGAAGGTTGTAAAGTTTCCGATTGCAGTGTTTGTAAATCTGTACTGTGATATAGTGTAGGATAAACTTGATCCTTACTTATGAAATAGAAGAAAATGGTACGTATATTTAGTAGGGATTCATCAGACGTGGATAGATTTTTGCGTTATTTACTTTCGTCTTTGTTTAAATGTAGTTTTATCAAAATTTTCAGTATGTTATTTTAAAAGGAAATGTGTTGGGACCTCTTTGGAGGCGAACTCATTACAGTGATTAACATTAAAACTCACTGGGTGGTCTCCTCTCGAGAGCGGATCTCATTTTTGTCAACACCCGAGTAATTGTATTTTGCCGAATTACGATTATTATTTGTGGCGTGCTGAAAATTTTTCTTTGGCGAACGTTAAGCAAGAATTCATGGCACACACCTGAGGGGAGAAATCCGAGTTTAATGTTTACATTTTTCATTACTGGGTTTTCTCCTCCATGGTGCGTTACCATCAAATATACAAGTTTGCCAGATTGCAAATATTTTTATATGTTTCGTGCTTTATAATTTCGGTTATCTGTTAATACTATTTTATGGTGCCAGTTGAAATATAAGTTCACGGAATCACCTTCGAGGTGAGATCATGACCGTGATGTAAATTTTAGCTTCACTGGGTGGTCTCCTCTCGGAGGCGGTTTTCATTCAACAGAAGAAAGAGGATACACAAAAATAATTGTGTTCTAGGATTTCTTTTCCACCAGTTGAAATAATAATGTGCGCACTTGAGAGGCGATTGCCAAGTTAATGTTTTATTTTTCATTACTGGGTTTTCTCCTTCATGGCGCGTGATGCTTATACCCTCGACTGTTAAGAAATAAAATTTTCTTATGTGGGCTTTGGTTCCACTTCTCTTTGGCTTTGCCCTATTTGGAACTGATAAAGCTATTGAGTGGTGGCACCGCGGCCATTTCATCGATAATACAATGTATTAGTCCAGAAGTTAAAATTCGTTAATATTGCAAGTTTTTGAAATCATGAAGGGAAACACTCCAATTCTTGGTGTTTGTGGTTAAGTTTTTCTGTTTTACTATTTTGGATGTAGGGAATTCATGTCAATGCTTTTATGTAAGAAAATTATATTTTTAAAATGATACGTAAGCCGTTTCTTTTAAGGAAAAGAAGTTCCTTGTGTAATTTCATTTTCATTGGATATTGTTGAAGTTGTCATGCTGTAACCAAATGTGCGGGCGAGTGGGAAGTAACTTGTTTCCCTCCCACTCCACCGACTGAAATTTGAGACACCTGGGACGTTGATAACTTTCATTTGCTTGTTTGCTGTCTGAGACGAAGGTTGTAAAGTTTCCGATTGCAGTGTTTGTAAATCTGTACTGTGATATAGTGTAGGATAAACTTGATCCTTACTTATGAAATAGAAGAAAATGGTACGTATATTTACTAGGGATTCATCAGACGTGGATAGATTTTTGCGTTATTTACTTTCGTTTATGTTTAAATGTAGTTTTATCAAAATTTTCAGTATGTTATTTTAAAAGGAAATGTGTTGGGACCTCTTTGGAGGCGAGCTCATTACAGTGATTAACATTAAAACTCACTGGGTGGACTCCTCTCGAGAGGGGATCTCATTTTTCTCAACACCCGAATAATTGTATCTTGCCGAATTACGATTATTATTTGTGGCTTGCTGAAAATTTTCCTTTGGCGAACGTTAAGTAAGAATTCATGGCAAACACCTGAGGGGAGAAATCCGAGTTTAATGTTTACATTTTTCATTACTGGGTTTTCTCCTCCATGGTGCGTTACCATCAAATATACAAGTTTGCCAGATTGCAAATATTTTTATATGTTTCGTGCTTTATAATTTCGGTTATCCGTTAATACTATTTTATGGTGCCAGTTGAAATATAAGTTCACGGAATCACCTTCGAGGTGAGATCATGACGGTGATGTAAATTTTAGCTTCACTGGGTGGTCTCCTCTCGGAGGCGGTTTTCATTCAACAGAAGAAAGAGGATACACAAAAATAATTGTGTTCTAGGATTTCTTTTCCACCAGTTGAAATAATAATGTGCGCACTTGAGAGGCGATTGCCAAGTTAAGGTTTTTTTTTCATTACTGGGTTTTCTCCTTCATGGCGCGTGATGCTTATACCCTCGACTGTTAAGAAATAAAATTTTCTTATGTGGGCTTTGGTTCCACTTCTCTTTGGCTTTGCCCTATTTGGAACTGATAAAGCTATTGAGTGGTGGCACCGCGGCCATTTCATCGATAATACAATGTATTAGTCCAGAAGTTAAAATTCGTTAATATTGCAAGTTTTTGAAATCATGAAGGGAAACACTCCAATTCTTGGTGTTCGTGGTTAAGTTTTTCTGTTTTACTATTTTGGATGTAGGGAATTCATGTCAATGCTTTTATGTAAGAAAATTATATTTTTAAAATGATACGTAAGCCGTTTCTTTTAAGGAAAAGAAGTTCCTTTTGTAATTTCATTTTCATTGGATATTGTTGAAGTTGTCATGCTGTAACCAAATGTGCGGGCGAGTGGGAAGTAACTTGTTTCCCTCCCACTCCACCGACTGAAATTTGAGACACCTGGGACGTTGATAACTTTCATTTGCTTGTTTGCTGTCTGAGACGAAGGTTGTAAAGTTTCCGATTGCAGTGTTTGTAAATCTGTACTGTGATATAGTGTAGGATAAACTTGATCCTTACTTATGAAATAGAAGAAAATGGTACGTATATTTAGTAGGGATTCATCAGACGTGGATAGATTTTTGCGTTATTTACTTTCGTTTATGTTTAAATGTAGTTTTATCAAATTTTTCAGTATGTTATTTTAAAAGGAAATGTGTTGGGACCTCTTTGGAGGCGAGCTCATTACAGTGATTAACATTAAAACTCACTGGGTGGTCTCCTCTCGAGAGCGGATCTCATTTTTGTCAATACCCGAGAAATTGTATCTTGCCGAATTACGATTATTATTTGTGGCGTGCTGAAAATTTTTCTTTGGCGAACGTTAAGCAAGAATTCATGGCACACACCTGAGGGGAGAAATCCGAGTTTAATGTTTACATTTTTCATTACTGGGTTTTCTCCTCCATGGTGCGTTACCATCAAATATACAAGTTTGCCAGATTGCAAATATTTTTATATGTTTCGTGCTTTATAATTTCGGTTATCCGTTAATACTATTTTATGGTGCCAGTTGAAATATAAGTTCACGGAATCACCTTCGAGGTGAGATCATGACGGTGATGTAAATTTTAGCTTCACTGGGTGGTCTCCTCTCGGAGGCGGTTTTCATTCAACAGAAGAAAGAGGATACACAAAAAGAATTGTGTTCTAGGATTTCTTTTCCACCAGTTGAAATAATAATGTGCGCACTTGAGAGGCGATTGCCAAGTTAAGGTTTTATTTTTCATTACTGGGTTTTCTCCTTCATGGCGCGTGATGCTTATACCCTCGACTGTTAAGAAATAAAATTTTCTTATGTGGGCTTTGGTTCCACTTCTCTTTGGCTTTGCCCTATTTGGAACTGATAAAGCTATTGAGTGGTGGCACCGCGGCCATTTCATCGATAATACAATGTATTAGTCCAGAAGTTAAAATTCGTTAATATTGCAAGTTTTTGAAATCATGAAGGGAAACACTCCAATTCTTGGTGTTTGTGGTTAAGTTTTTCTGTTTTACTATTTTGGATGTAGGGAATTCATGTCAATGCTTTTATGTAAGAAAATTATATTTTTAAAATGATACGTAAGCCGTTTCTTTTAAGGAAAAGAAGTTCCTTGTGTAATTTCATTTTCATTGGATATTGTTGAAGTTGTCATGCTGTAACCAAATGTGCGGGCGAGTGGGAAGTAACTTGTTTCCCTCCCACTCCACCGACTGAAATTTGAGACACCTGGGACGTTGATAACTTTCATTTGCTTGTTTGCTGTCTGAGACGAAGGTTGTAAAGTTTCCGATTGCAGTGTTTGTAAATCTGTACTGTGATATAGTGTAGGATAAACTTGATCCTTACTTATGAAATAGAAGAAAATGGTACGTATATTTACTAGGGATTCATCAGACGTGGATAGATTTTTGCGTTATTTACTTTCGTTTATGTTTAAATGTAGTTTTATCAAATTTTTCAGTATGTTATTTTAAAAGGAAATGTGTTGGGACCTCTTTGGAGGCGAGCTCATTACAGTGCGGATCTCATTTTTGTCAATACCCGAGTAATTGTATCTTGCCGAATTACGATTATTATTTGTGGCGTGCTGGAAATTTTTCTTTGGCGAACGTTAAGCAAGAATTCATGGCAAACACCTGAGGGGAGAAATCCGAGTTTAATGTTTACATTTTTCATTACTGGGTTTTCTCCTCCATGGTGCGTTACCATCAAATATACAAGTTTGCCAGATTGCAAATATTTTTATATGTTTCGTGCTTTATAATTTCGGTTATCCGTTAATACTATTTTATGGTGCCAGTTGAAATATAAGTTCACGGAATCACCTTCGAGGTGAGATCATGACCGTGATGTAAATTTTAGCTTCACTGGGTGGTCTCCTCTCGGAGGCGGTTTTCATTCAACAGAAGAAAGAGGATACACAAAAATAATTGTGTTCTAGGATTTCTTTTCCACCAGTTGAAATAATAATGTGCGCACTTGAGAGGCGATTGCCAAGTTAATGTTTTATTTTTCATTACTGGGTTTTCTCCTTCATGGCGCGTGATGCTTATACCCTCGACTGTTAAGAAATAAAATTTTCTTATGTGGGCTTTGGTTCCACTTCTCTTTGGCTTTGCCCTATTTGGAACTGATAAAGCTATTGAGTGGTGGCACCGCGGCCATTTCATCGATAATACAATGTATTAGTCCAGAAGTTAAAATTCGTTAATATTGCAAGTTTTTGAAATCATGAAGGGAAACACTCCAATTCTTGGTGTTTGTGGTTAAGTTTTTCTGTTTTACTATTTTGGATGTAGGGAATTCATGTCAATGCTTTTATGTAAGAAAATTATATTTTTAAAATGATACGTAAGCCGTTTCTTTTAAGGAAAAGAAGTTCCTTTTGTAATTTCATTTTCATTGGATATTGTTGAAGTTGTCATGCTGTAACCAAATGTGCGGGCGAGTGGGAAGTAACTTGTTTCCCTCCCACTCCACCGACTGAAATTTGAGACACCTGGGACGTTGATAACTTTCATTTGCTTGTTTGCTGTCTGAGACGAAGGTTGTAAAGTTTCCGATTGCAGTGTTTGTAAATCTGTACTGTGATATAGTGTAGGATAAACTTGATCCTTACTTATGAAATAGAAGAAAATGGTACGTACATTTACTAGGGATTCATCAGACGTGGATAGATTTTTGCGTTATTTACTTTCGTTTATGTTTAAATGTAGTTTTATCAAAATTTTCAGTATGTTATTTTAAAAGGAAATGTGTTGGGACCTCTTTGGAGGCGAGCTCATTACAGTGATTAACATTAAAACTCACTGGGTGGACTCCTCTCGAGAGGGGATCTCATTTTTCTCAACACCCGAATAATTGTATCTTGCCGAATTACGATTATTATTTGTGGCTTGCTGAAAATTTTCCTTTGGCGAACGTTAAGTAAGAATTCATGGCAAACACCTGAGGGGAGAAATCCGAGTTTAATGTTTACATTTTTCATTACTGGGTTTTCTCCTCCATGGTGCGTTACCATCAAATATACAAGTTTGCCAGATTGCAAATATTTTTATATGTTTCGTGCTTTATAATTTCGGTTATCCGTTAATACTATTTTATGGTGCCAGTTGAAATATAAGTTCACGGAATCACCTTCGAGGTGAGATCATGACGGTGATGTAAATTTTAGCTTCACTGGGTGGTCTCCTCTCGGAGGCGGTTTTCATTCAACAGAAGAAAGAGGATACACAAAAATAATTGTGTTCTAGGATTTCTTTTCCACCAGTTGAAATAATAATGTGCGCACTTGAGAGGCGATTGCCAAGTTAAGGTTTTTTTTTATTACTGGGTTTTCTCCTTCATGGCGCGTGATGCTTATACCCTCGACTGTTAAGAAATAAAATTTTCTTATGTGGGCTTTGGTTCCACTTCTCTTTGGCTTTGCCCTATTTGGAACTGATAAAGCTATTGAGTGGTGGCACCGCGGCCATTTCATCGATAATACAATGTATTAGTCCAGAAGTTAAAATTCGTTAATATTGCAAGTTTTTGAAATCATGAAGGGAAACACTCCAATTCTTGGTGTTCGTGGTTAAGTTTTTCTGTTTTACTATTTTGGATGTAGGGAATTCATGTCAATGCTTTTATGTAAGAAAATTATATTTTTAAAATGATACGTGAGCCGTTTCTTTTAAGGAAAAGAAGTTCCTTTTGTAATTTCATTTTCATTGGATATTGTTGAAGTTGTCATGCTGTAACCAAATGTGCGGGCGAGTGGGAAGTAACTTGTTTCCCTCCCACTCCACCGACTGAAATTTGAGACACCTGAGACGTTGATAACTTTCATTTGCTTGTTTGCTGTCTGAGACGAAGGTTGTAAAGTTTCCGATTGCAGTGTTTGTAAATCTGTACTGTGATATAGTGTAGGATAAACTTGATCCTTACTTATGAAATAGAAGAAAATGGTACGTATATTTAGTAGGGATTCATCAGACGTGGATAGATTTTTGCGTTATTTACTTTCGTTTATGTTTAAATGTAGTTTTATCAAATTTTTCAGTATGTTATTTTAAAAGGAAATGTGTTGGGACCTCTTTGGAGGCGAGCTCATTACAGTGATTAACATTAAAACTCACTGGGTGGTCTCCTCTCGAGAGCGGATCTCATTTTTGTCAATACCCGAGAAATTGTATCTTGCCGAATTACGATTATTATTTGTGGCGTGCTGAAAATTTTTCTTTGGCGAACGTTAAGCAAGAATTCATGGCACACACCTGAGGGGAGAAATCCGAGTTTAATGTTTACATTTTTCATTACTGGGTTTTCTCCTCCATGGTGCGTTACCATCAAATATACAAGTTTGCCAGATTGCAAATATTTTTATATGTTTCGTGCTTTATAATTTCGGTTATCCGTTAATACTATTTTATGGTGCCAGTTGAAATATAAGTTCACGGAATCACCTTCGAGGTGAGATCATGACGGTGATGTAAATTTTAGCTTCACTGGGTGGTCTCCTCTCGGAGGCGGTTTTCATTCAACAGAAGAAAGAGGATACACAAAAATAATTGTGTTCTAGGATTTCTTTTCCACCAGTTGAAATAATAATGTGCGCACTTGAGAGGCGATTGCCAAGTTAAGGTTTTATTTTTCATTACTGGGTTTTCTCCTTCATGGCGCGTGATGCTTATACCCTCGACTGTTAAGAAATAAAATTTTCTTATGTGGGCTTTGGTTCCACTTCTCTTTGGCTTTGCCCTATTTGGAACTGATAAAGCTATTGAGTGGTGGCACCGCGGCCATTTCATCGATAATACAATGTATTAGTCCAGAAGTTAAAATTCGTTAATATTGCAAGTTTTTGAAATCATGAAGGGAAACACTCCAATTCTTGGTGTTTGTGGTTAAGTTTTTCTGTTTTACTATTTTGGATGTAGGGAATTCATGTCAATGCTTTTATGTAAGAAAATTATATTTTTAAAATGATACGTAAGCCGTTTCTTTTAAGGAAAAGAAGTTCCTTTTGTAATTTCATTTTCATTGGATATTGTTGAAGTTGTCATGCTGTAACCAAATGTGCGGGCGAGTGGGAAGTAACTTGTTTCCCTCCCACTCCACCGACTGAAATTTGAGACACCTGGGACGTTGATAACTTTCATTTGCTTGTTTGCTGTCTGAGACGAAGGTTGTAAAGTTTCCGATTGCAGTGTTTGTAAATCTGTACTGTGATATAGTGTAGGATAAACTTGATCCTTACTTATGAAATAGAAGAAAATGGTACGTATATTTACTAGGGATTCATCAGACGTGGATAGATTTTTGCGTTATTTACTTTCGTTTATGTTTAAATGTAGTTTTATCAAATTTTTCAGTATGTTATTTTAAAAGGAAATGTGTTGGGACCTCTTTGGAGGCGAGCTCATTACAGTGCGGATCTCATTTTTGTCAATACCCGAGTAATTGTATCTTGCCGAATTACGATTATTATTTGTGGCGTGCTGGAAATTTTTCTTTGGCGAACGTTAAGCAAGAATTCATGGCAAACACCTGAGGGGAGAAATCCGAGTTTAATGTTTACATTTTTCATTACTGGGTTTTCTCCTCCATGGTGCGTTACCATCAAATATACAAGTTTGCCAGATTGCAAATATTTTTATATGTTTCGTGCTTTATAATTTCGGTTATCCGTTAATACTATTTTATGGTGCCAGTTGAAATATAAGTTCACGGAATCACCTTCGAGGTGAGATCATGACGGTGATGTCAATTTTAGCTTCACTGGGTGGTCTCCTCTCGGAGGCGGTTTTCATTCAACAGAAGAAAGAGGATACACAAAAATAATTGTGTTCTAGGATTTCTTTTCCACCAGTTGAAATAATAATGTGCGCACTTGAGAGGCGATTGCCAAGTTAAGGTTTTTTTTTCATTACTGGGTTTTCTCCTTCATGGCGCGTGATGCTTATACCCTCGACTGTTAAGAAATAAAATTTTCTTATGTGGGCTTTGGTTCCACTTCTCTTTGGATTTGTCCTATTTGGAACTGATAAAGCTATTGAGTGGTGGCACCGCGGCCATTTCATCGATAATACAATGTATTAGTCCAGAAGTTAAAATTCGTTAATATTGCAAATTTTTAAAATCTTGAAGGGAAACACTCCCATTCTTGGTGTTCGTGGTTAAATTTTTCTGTTTTACTATTTTGGATGTAGGGAATTCATGTCAATGCTTTTATGTAAGAAAATTATATTTTTAATATAATACGTAAGCCGTTTCTTTTAAGGAAAAGAAGTTCCTTTTGTATTTTCATTTTCATTGGATATTGTTGAAGTTGTCATGCTGTAACCAAATGTGCAGGCGAGTGGGAAGTAACTTGTTTCCCTCCCACTCCACCGACTGAAATTTGAGACACCTGGGACGTTGATAACTTTCATTTGCTTGTTTGCTGTCTGAGACGAAGGTTGTAAAGTTTCCGATTGCAGTGTTTGTAAATCTGTACTGTGATATAGTGTAGGATAAACTTGATCCTTACTTATGAAATAGAAGAAAATGGTACGTATATTTAGTAGGGATTCATCAGACGTGGATAGATTTTTGCGTTATTTACTTTCGTCTTTGTTTAAATGTAGTTTTATCAAAATTTTCAGTATGTTATTTTAAAAGGAAATGTGTTGGGACCTCTTTGGAGGCGAGCTCATTACAGTGATTAACATTAAAACTCACTGGGTGGTCTCCTCTCGAGAGCGGATCTCATTTTTGTCAACACCCGAGTAATTGTATTTTGCCGAATTACGATTATTATTTGTGGCGTGCTGAAAATTTTTCTTTGGCGAACGTTAAGCAAGAATTCATGGCACACACCTGAGGGGAGAAATCCGAGTTTAATGTTTACATTTTTCATTACTGGGTTTTCTCCTCCATGGTGCGTTACCATCAAATATACAAGTTTGCCAGATTGCAAATATTTTTATATGTTTCGTGCTTTATAATTTCGGTTATCCGTTAATACTATTTTATGGTGCCAGTTGAAATATAAGTTCACGGAATCACCTTCGAGGTGAGATCATGACGGTGATGTAAATTTTAGCTTCACTGGGTGGTCTCCTCTCGGAGGCGGTTTTCATTCAACAGAAGAAAGAGGATACACAAAAATAATTGTGTTCTAGGATTTCTTTTCCACCAGTTGAAATAATAATGTGCGCACTTGAGAGGCGATTGCCAAGTTAAGGTTTTTTTTTTCATTACTGGGTTTTCTCCTTCATGGCGCGTGATGCTTATACCCTCGACTGTTAAGAAATAAAATTTTCTTATGTGGGCTTTGGTTCCACTTCTCTTTGGCTTTGCCCTATTTGGAACTGATAAAGCTATTGAGTGGTGGCACCGCGACCATTTCATCGATAATACAATGTATTAGTCCAGAAGTTAAAATTCGTTAATATTGCAAGTTTTTGAAATCATGAAGGGAAACACTCCAATTCTTGGTGTTCGTGGTTAAGTTTTTCTGTTTTACTATTTTGGATGTAGGGAATTCATGTCAATGCTTTTATGTAAGAAAATTATATTTTTAAAATGATACGTAAGCCTTTTCTTTTAAGGAAAAGAAGTTCCTTTTGTAATTTCATTTTCATTGGATATTGTTGAAGTTGTCATGCTGTAACCAAATGTGCAGGCGAGTGGGAAGTAACTTGTTTCCCTCCCACTCCACCGACTGAAATTTGAGACACCTGGGACGTTGATAACTTTCATTTGCTTGTTTGCTGTCTGAGACGAAGGTTGTAAAGTTTCCGATTGCAGTGTTTGTAAATCTGTACTGTGATATAGTGTAGGATAAACTTGATCCTTACTTATGAAATAGAAGAAAATGGTACGTATATTTACTAGGGATTCATCAGACGTGGATAGATTTTTGCGTTATTTACTTTCGTTTATGTTTAAATGTAGTTTTATCAAAATTTTCAGTATGTTATTTTAAAAGGAAATGTGTTGGGACCTCTTTGGAGGCGAGCTCATTACAGTGATTAACATTAAAACTCACTGGGTGGACTCCTCTCGAGAGGGGATCTCATTTTTCTCAACACCCGAATAATTGTATCTTGCCGAATTACGATTATTATTTGTGGCTTGCTGAAAATTTTCCTTTGGCGAACGTTAAGTAAGAATTCATGGCAAACACCTGAGGGGAGAAATCCGAGTTTAATGTTTACATTTTTCATTACTGGGTTTTCTCCTCCATGGTGCGTTACCATCAAATATACAAGTTTGCCAGATTGCAAATATTTTTATATGTTTCGTGCTTTATAATTTCGGTTATCCGTTAATACTATTTTATGGTGCCAGTTGAAATATAAGTTCACGGAATCACCTTCGAGGTGAGATCATGACGGTGATGTAAATTTTAGCTTCACTGGGTGGTCTCCTCTCGGAGGCGGTTTTCATTCAACAGAAGAAAGAGGATACACAAAAATAATTGTGTTCTAGGATTTCTTTTCCACCAGTTGAAATAATAATGTGCGCACTTGAGAGGCGATTGCCAAGTTAAGGTTTTTTTTTCATTACTGGGTTTTCTCCTTCATGGCGCGTGATGCTTATACCCTCGACTGTTAAGAAATAAAATTTTCTTATGTGGGCTTTGGTTCCACTTCTCTTTGGCTTTGCCCTATTTGGAACTGATAAAGCTATTGAGTGGTGGCACCGCGGCCATTTCATCGATAATACAATGTATTAGTCCAGAAGTTAAAATTCGTTAATATTGCAAGTTTTTGAAATCATGAAGGGAAACACTCCAATTCTTGGTGTTCGTGGTTAAGTTTTTCTGTTTTACTATTTTGGATGTAGGGAATTCATGTCAATGCTTTTATGTAAGAAAATTATATTTTTAAAATGATACGTAAGCCGTTTCTTTTAAGGAAAAGAAGTTCCTTTTGTAATTTCATTTTCATTGGATATTGTTGAAGTTGTCATGCTGTAACCAAATGTGCGGGCGAGTGGGAAGTAACTTGTTTCCCTCCCACTCCACCGACTGAAATTTGAGACACCTGGGACGTTGATAACTTTCATTTGCTTGTTTGCTGTCTGAGACGAAGGTTGTAAAGTTTCCGATTGCAGTGTTTGTAAATCTGTACTGTGATATAGTGTAGGATAAACTTGATCCTTACTTATGAAATAGAAGAAAATGGTACGTATATTTAGTAGGGATTCATCAGACGTGGATAGATTTTTGCGTTATTTACTTTCGTTTATGTTTAAATGTAGTTTTATCAAATTTTTCAGTATGTTATTTTAAAAGGAAATGTGTTGGGACCTCTTTGGAGGCGAGCTCATTACAGTGATTAACATTAAAACTCACTGGGTGGTCTCCTCTCGAGAGCGGATCTCATTTTTGTCAATACCCGAGTAATTGTATCTTGCCGAATTACGATTATTATTTGTGGCGTGCTGAAAATTTTTCTTTGGCGAACGTTAAGCAAGAATTCATGGCACACACCTGAGGGGAGAAATCCGAGTTTAATGTTTACATTTTTCATTACTGGGTTTTCTCCTCCATGGTGCGTTACCATCAAATATACAAGTTTGCCAGATTGCAAATATTTTTATATGTTTCGTGCTTTATAATTTCGGTTATCCGTTAATACTATTTTATGGTGCCAGTTGAAATATAAGTTCACGGAATCACCTTCGAGGTGAGATCATGACGGTGATGTCAATTTTAGCTTCACTGGGTGGTCTCCTCTCGGAGGCGGTTTTCATTCAACAGAAGAAAGAGGATACACAAAAATAATTGTGTTCTAGGATTTCTTTTCCACCAGTTGAAATAATAATGTGCGCACTTGAGAGGCGATTGCCAAGTTAAGGTTTTTTTTTCATTACTGGGTTTTCTCCTTCATGGCGCGTGATGCTTATACCCTCGACTGTTAAGAAATAAAATTTTCTTATGTGGGCTTTGGTTCCACTTCTCTTTGGATTTGTCCTATTTGGAACTGATAAAGCTATTGAGTGGTGGCACCGCGGCCATTTCATCGATAATACAATGTATTAGTCCAGAAGTTAAAATTCGTTAATATTGCAAATTTTTAAAATCTTGAAGGGAAACACTCCCATTCTTGGTGTTCGTGGTTAAATTTTTCTGTTTTACTATTTTGGATGTAGGGAATTCATGTCAATGCTTTTATGTAAGAAAATTATATTTTTAATATAATACGTAAGCCGTTTCTTTTAAGGAAAAGAAGTTCCTTTTGTATTTTCATTTTCATTGGATATTGTTGAAGTTGTCATGCTGTAACCAAATGTGCAGGCGAGTGGGAAGTAACTTGTTTCCCTCCCACTCCACCGACTGAAATTTGAGACACCTGGGACGTTGATAACTTTCATTTGCTTGTTTGCTGTCTGAGACGAAGGTTGTAAAGTTTCCGATTGCAGTGTTTGTAAATCTGTACTGTGATATAGTGTAGGATAAACTTGATCCTTACTTATGAAATAGAAGAAAATGGTACGTATATTTAGTAGGGATTCATCAGACGTGGATAGATTTTTGCGTTATTTACTTTCGTCTTTGTTTAAATGTAGTTTTATCAAAATTTTCAGTATGTTATTTTAAAAGGAAATGTGTTGGGACCTCTTTGGAGGCGAGCTCATTACAGTGATTAACATTAAAACTCACTGGGTGGTCTCCTCTCGAGAGCGGATCTCATTTTTGTCAACACCCGAGTAATTGTATTTTGCCGAATTACGATTATTATTTGTGGCGTGCTGAAAATTTTTCTTTGGCGAACGTTAAGCAAGAATTCATGGCACACACCTGAGGGGAGAAATCCGAGTTTAATGTTTACATTTTTCATTACTGGGTTTTCTCCTCCATGGTGCGTTACCATCAAATATACAAGTTTGCCAGATTGCAAATATTTTTATATGTTTCGTGCTTTATAATTTCGGTTATCCGTTAATACTATTTTATGGTGCCAGTTGAAATATAAGTTCACGGAATCACCTTCGAGGTGAGATCATGACGGTGATGTAAATTTTAGCTTCACTGGGTGGTCTCCTCTCGGAGGCGGTTTTCATTCAACAGAAGAAAGAGGATACACAAAAATAATTGTGTTCTAGGATTTCTTTTCCACCAGTTGAAATAATAATGTGCGCACTTGAGAGGCGATTGCCAAGTTAAGGTTTTTTTTTTCATTACTGGGTTTTCTCCTTCATGGCGCGTGATGCTTATACCCTCGACTGTTAAGAAATAAAATTTTCTTATGTGGGCTTTGGTTCCACTTCTCTTTGGCTTTGCCCTATTTGGAACTGATAAAGCTATTGAGTGGTGGCACCGCGGCCATTTCATCGATAATACAATGTATTAGTCCAGAAGTTAAAATTCGTTAATATTGCAAGTTTTTGAAATCATGAAGGGAAACACTCCAATTCTTGGTGTTCGTGGTTAAGTTTTTCTGTTTTACTATTTTGGATGTAGGGAATTCATGTCAATGCTTTTATGTAAGAAAATTATATTTTTAAAATGATACGTAAGCCTTTTCTTTTAAGGAAAAGAAGTTCCTTTTGTAATTTCATTTTCATTGGATATTGTTGAAGTTGTCATGCTGTAACCAAATGTGCGGGCGAGTGGGAAGTAACTTGTTTCCCTCCCACTCCACCGACTGAAATTTGAGACACCTGGGACGTTGATAACTTTCATTTGCTTGTTTGCTGTCTGAGACGAAGGTTGTAAAGTTTCCGATTGCAGTGTTTGTAAATCTGTACTGTGATATAGTGTAGGATAAACTTGATCCTTACTTATGAAATAGAAGAAAATGGTACGTATATTTACTAGGGATTCATCAGACGTGGATAGATTTTTGCGTTATTTACTTTCGTTTATGTTTAAATGTAGTTTTATCAAAATTTTCAGTATGTTATTTTAAAAGGAAATGTGTTGGGACCTCTTTGGAGGCGAGCTCATTACAGTGATTAACATTAAAACTCACTGGGTGGACTCCTCTCGAGAGGGGATCTCATTTTTCTCAACACCCGAATAATTGTATCTTGCCGAATTACGATTATTATTTGTGGCTTGCTGAAAATTTTCCTTTGGCGAACGTTAAGTAAGAATTCATGGCAAACACCTGAGGGGAGAAATCCGAGTTTAATGTTTACATTTTTCATTACTGGGTTTTCTCCTCCATGGTGCGTTACCATCAAATATACAAGTTTGCCAGATTGCAAATATTTTTATATGTTTCGTGCTTTATAATTTCGGTTATCCGTTAATACTATTTTATGGTGCCAGTTGAAATATAAGTTCACGGAATCACCTTCGAGGTGAGATCATGACGGTGATGTAAATTTTAGCTTCACTGGGTGGTCTCCTCTCGGAGGCGGTTTTCATTCAACAGAAGAAAGAGGATACACAAAAATAATTGTGTTCTAGGATTTCTTTTCCACCAGTTGAAATAATAATGTGCGCACTTGAGAGGCGATTGCCAAGTTAAGGTTTTTTTTTCATTACTGGGTTTTCTCCTTCATGGCGCGTGATGCTTATACCCTCGACTGTTAAGAAATAAAATTTTCTTATGTGGGCTTTGGTTCCACTTCTCTTTGGCTTTGCCCTATTTGGAACTGATAAAGCTATTGAGTGGTGGCACCGCGGCCATTTCATCGATAATACAATGTATTAGTCCAGAAGTTAAAATTCGTTAATATTGCAAGTTTTTGAAATCATGAAGGGAAACACTCCAATTCTTGGTGTTCGTGGTTAAGTTTTTCTGTTTTACTATTTTGGATGTAGGGAATTCATGTCAATGCTTTTATGTAAGAAAATTATATTTTTAAAATGATACGTAAGCCGTTTCTTTTAAGGAAAAGAAGTTCCTTTTGTAATTTCATTTTCATTGGATATTGTTGAAGTTGTCATGCTGTAACCAAATGTGCGGGCGAGTGGGAAGTAACTTGTTTCCCTCCCACTCCACCGACTGAAATTTGAGACACCTGGGACGTTGATAACTTTCATTTGCTTGTTTGCTGTCTGAGACGAAGGTTGTAAAGTTTCCGATTGCAGTGTTTGTAAATCTGTACTGTGATATAGTGTAGGATAAACTTGATCCTTACTTATGAAATAGAAGAAAATGGTACGTATATTTAGTAGGGATTCATCAGACGTGGATAGATTTTTGCGTTATTTACTTTCGTTTATGTTTAAATGTAGTTTTATCAAATTTTTCAGTATGTTATTTTAAAAGGAAATGTGTTGGGACCTCTTTGGAGGCGAGCTCATTACAGTGATTAACATTAAAACTCACTGGGTGGTCTCCTCTCGAGAGCGGATCTCATTTTTGTCAATACCCGAGTAATTGTATCTTGCCGAATTACGATTATTATTTGTGGCGTGCTGAAAATTTTTCTTTGGCGAACGTTAAGCAAGAATTCATGGCACACACCTGAGGGGAGAAATCCGAGTTTAATGTTTACATTTTTCATTACTGGGTTTTCTCCTCCATGGTGCGTTACCATCAAATATACAAGTTTGCCAGATTGCAAATATTTTTATATGTTTCGTGCTTTATAATTTCGGTTATCCGTTAATACTATTTTATGGTGCCAGTTGAAATATAAGTTCACGGAATCACCTTCGAGGTGAGATCATGACGGTGATGTAAATTTTAGCTTCACTGGGTGGTCTCCTCTCGGAGGCGGTTTTCATTCAACAGAAGAAAGAGGATACACAAAAATAATTGTGTTCTAGGATTTCTTTTCCACCAGTTGAAATAATAATGTGCGCACTTGAGAGGCGATTGCCAAGTTAAGGTTTTATTTTTCATTACTGGGTTTTCTCCTTCATGGCGCGTGATGCTTATACCCTCGACTGTTAAGAAATAAAATTTTCTTATGTGGGCTTTGGTTCCACTTCTCTTTGGCTTTGCCCTATTTGGAACTGATAAAGCTATTGAGTGGTGGCACCGCGGCCATTTCATCGATAATACAATGTATTAGTCCAGAAGTTAAAATTCGTTAATATTGCAAGTTTTTGAAATCATGAAGGGAAACACTCCAATTCTTGGTGTTTGTGGTTAAGTTTTTCTGTTTTACTATTTTGGATGTAGGGAATTCATGTCAATGCTTTTATGTAAGAAAATTATATTTTTAAAATGATACGTAAGCCGTTTCTTTTAAGGAAAAGAAGTTCCTTTTGTAATTTCATTTTCATTGGATATTGTTGAAGTTGTCATGCTGTAACCAAATGTGCGGGCGAGTGGGAAGTAACTTGTTTCCCTCCCACTCCACCGACTGAAATTTGAGACACCTGGGACGTTGATAACTTTCATTTGCTTGTTTGCTGTCTGAGACGAAGGTTGTAAAGTTTCCGATTGCAGTGTTTGTAAATCTGTACTGTGATATAGTGTAGGATAAACTTGATCCTTACTTATGAAATAGAAGAAAATGGTACGTATATTTACTAGGGATTCATCAGACGTGGATAGATTTTTGCGTTATTTACTTTCGTTTATGTTTAAATGTAGTTTTATCAAATTTTTCAGTATGTTATTTTAAAAGGAAATGTGTTGGGACCTCTTTGGAGGCGAGCTCATTACAGTGCGGATCTCATTTTTGTCAATACCCGAGTAATTGTATCTTGCCGAATTACGATTATTATTTGTGGCGTGCTGGAAATTTTTCTTTGGCGAACGTTAAGCAAGAATTCATGGCAAACACCTGAGGGGAGAAATCCGAGTTTAATGTTTACATTTTTCATTACTGGGTTTTCTCCTCCATGGTGCGTTACCATCAAATATACAAGTTTGCCAGATTGCAAATATTTTTATATGTTTCGTGCTTTATAATTTCGGTTATCCGTTAATACTATTTTATGGTGCCAGTTGAAATATAAGTTCACGGAATCACCTTCGAGGTGAGATCATGACGGTGATGTCAATTTTAGCTTCACTGGGTGGTCTCCTCTCGGAGGCGGTTTTCATTCAACAGAAGAAAGAGGATACACAAAAATAATTGTGTTCTAGGATTTCTTTTCCACCAGTTGAAATAATAATGTGCGCACTTGAGAGGCGATTGCCAAGTTAAGGTTTTTTTTTCATTACTGGGTTTTCTCCTTCATGGCGCGTGATGCTTATACCCTCGACTGTTAAGAAATAAAATTTTCTTATGTGGGCTTTGGTTCCACTTCTCTTTGGATTTGTCCTATTTGGAACTGATAAAGCTATTGAGTGGTGGCACCGCGGCCATTTCATCGATAATACAATGTATTAGTCCAGAAGTTAAAATTCGTTAATATTGCAAATTTTTAAAATCTTGAAGGGAAACACTCCCATTCTTGGTGTTCGTTGTTAAATTTTTCTGTTTTATTATTTTGGATGTAGGGAATTCATGTCAATGCTTTTATGTAAGAAAATTATATTTTTAATATAATACGTAAGCCGTTTCTTTTAAGGAAAAGAAGTTCCTTTTGTATTTTCATTTTCATTGGATATTGTTGAAGTTGTCATGCTGTAACCAAATGTGCAGGCGAGTGGGAAGTAACTTGTTTCCCTCCCACTCCACCGACTGAAATTTGAGACACCTGGGACGTTGATAACTTTCATTTGCTTGTTTGCTGTCTGAGACGAAGGTTGTAAAGTTTCCGATTGCAGTGTTTGTAAATCTGTACTGTGATATAGTGTAGGATAAACTTGATCCTTACTTATGAAATAGAAGAAAATGGTACGTATATTTAGTAGGGATTCATCAGACGTGGATAGATTTTTGCGTTATTTACTTTCGTCTTTGTTTAAATGTAGTTTTATCAAAATTTTCAGTATGTTATTTTAAAAGGAAATGTGTTGGGACCTCTTTGGAGGCGAGCTCATTACAGTGATTAACATTAAAACTCACTGGGTGGTCTCCTCTCGAGAGCGGATCTCATTTTTGTCAACACCCGAGTAATTGTATTTTGCCGAATTACGATTATTATTTGTGGCGTGCTGAAAATTTTTCTTTGGCGAACGTTAAGCAAGAATTCATGGCACACACCTGAGGGGAGAAATCCGAGTTTAATGTTTACATTTTTCATTACTGGGTTTTCTCCTCCATGGTGCGTTACCATCAAATATACAAGTTTGCCAGATTGCAAATATTTTTATATGTTTCGTGCTTTATAATTTCGGTTATCCGTTAATACTATTTTATGGTGCCAGTTGAAATATAAGTTCACGGAATCACCTTCGAGGTGAGATCATGACGGTGATGTAAATTTTAGCTTCACTGGGTGGTCTCCTCTCGGAGGCGGTTTTCATTCAACAGAAGAAAGAGGATACACAAAAATAATTGTGTTCTAGGATTTCTTTTCCACCAGTTGAAATAATAATGTGCGCACTTGAGAGGCGATTGCCAAGTTAAGGTTTTTTTTTTCATTACTGGGTTTTCTCCTTCATGGCGCGTGATGCTTATACCCTCGACTGTTAAGAAATAAAATTTTCTTATGTGGGCTTTGGTTCCACTTCTCTTTGGCTTTGCCCTATTTGGAACTGATAAAGCTATTGAGTGGTGGCACCGCGGCCATTTCATCGATAATACAATGTATTAGTCCAGAAGTTAAAATTCGTTAATATTGCAAGTTTTTGAAATCATGAAGGGAAACACTCCAATTCTTGGTGTTCGTGGTTAAGTTTTTCTGTTTTACTATTTTGGATGTAGGGAATTCATGTCAATGCTTTTATGTAAGAAAATTATATTTTTAAAATGATACGTAAGCCGTTTCTTTTAAGGAAAAGAAGTTCCTTTTGTAATTTCATTTTCATTGGATATTGTTGAAATTGTCATGCTGTAACCAAATGTGCGGGCGAGTGGGAAGTAACTTGTTTCCCTCCCACTCCACCGACTGAAATTTGAGACACCTGGGACGTTGATAACTTTCATTTGCTTGTTTGCTGTCTGAGACGAAGGTTGTAAAGTTTCCGATTGCAGTGTTTGTAAATCTGTACTGTGATATAGTGTAGGATAAACTTGATCCTTACTTATGAAATAGAAGAAAATGGTACGTATATTTAGTAGGGATTCATCAGACGTGGATAGATTTTTGCGTTCTTTACTTTCGTTTATGTTTAAATGTAGTTTTATCAAATTTTTCAGTATGTTATTTTAAAAGGAAATGTGTTGGGACCTCTTTGGAGGCGAGCTCATTACAGTGATTAACATTAAAACTCACTGGGTGGTCTCCTCTCGAGAACGGATCTCATTTTTGTCAATACCCGAGTAATTGTATCTTGCCGAATTACGATTATTATTTGTGGCGTGCTGAAAATTTTTCTTTGGCGAACGTTAAGCAAGAATTCATGGCACACACCTGAGGGGAGAAATCCGAGTTTAATGTTTACATTTTTCATTACTGGGTTTTCTCCTCCATGGTGCGTTACCATCAAATATACAAGTTTGCCAGATTGCAAATATTTTTAAATGTTTCGTGCTTTATAATTTCGGTTATCTGTTAATACTATTTTATGGTGCCAGTTGAAATATAAGTTCACGGAATCACCTTCGAGGTGAGATCATGACGGTGATGTAAATTTTAGCTTCACTGGGTGGTCTCCTCTCGGAGGCGGTTTTCATTCAACAGAAGAAAGAGGATACACAAAAATAATTGTGTTCTAGGATTTCTTTTCCACCAGTTGAAATAATAATGTGCGCACTTGAGAGGCGATTGCCAAGTTAATGTTTTATTTTTCATTACTGGGTTTTCTCCTTCATGGCGCGTGATGCTTATACCCTCGACTGTTAAGAAATAAAATTTTCTTATGTGGGCTTTGGTTCCACTTCTCTTTGGCTTTGCCCTATTTGGAACTGATAGAGCTATTGAGTGGTGGCACCGCGGCCATTTCATCGATAATACAATGTATTAGTCCAGAAGTTAAAATTCGTTAATATTGCAAATTTTTAAAATCTTGAAGGGAAACACTCCCATTCTTGGTGTTCGTGGTTAAATTTTTCTGGTTTACTATTTTGGATGTAGGGAATTCATGTCAATGCTTTGATGTAAGAAAATTATATTTTTAAAATGATACGTAAGCCGTTTCTTTTAAGGAAAAGAAGTTCCTTTTGTAATTTCATTTTCATTGGATATTGTTGAAGTTGTCATGCTGTAACCAAATGTGAAGGCGAGTGGAAAGTAACTTGTTTCCCTCCCACTCCACCGACTGAAATTTGAGACACCTGGGACGTTGATAACTTTCATTTGCTTGTTTGCTGTCTGAGACGAAGGTTGTAGAGTTTCCGATTGCAGTGTTTGTAAATCTGTACTGTGATATAGTTTAGGATAAAGTTGATCCTTACTTATGAAATAGAAGAAAATGGTACGTATATTTAGTAGGGATTCATCAGATGTGGATAGATTTTTGCGTTATTTACTTTCGTTTATGTTTAAATGTAGTTTTATCAAAATTTTCAGTATGTTATTTTAAAAGGAAATGTGTTGGGACCTCTTTGGAGGCGAGCTCATTACAGTGATTAACATTAAAACTCACTGGGTGGACTCCTCTCGAGAGGGGATCTCATTTTTCTCAACACCCGAATAATTGTATCTTGCCGAATTACGATTATTATTTGTGGCGTGCTGAAAATTTTTCTTTGGCGAACGTTAAGCAAGAATTCATGGCACACACCTGAGGGGAGAAATCCGAGTTTAATGTTTACATTTTTCATTACTGGGTTTTCTCCTCCATGGTGCGTTACCATCAAATATACAAGTTTGCCAGATTGCAAATATTTTTATATGTTTCGTGCTTTATAATTTCGGTTATCCGTTAATACTATTTTATGGTGCCAGTTGAAATATAAGTTCACGGAATCACCTTCGAGGTGAGATCATGACGGTGATGTAAATTTTAGCTTCCCTGGGTGGTCTCCTCTCGGAGGCGGTTTTCATTCAACAGAAGAAAGAGGATACACAAAAATAATTGTGTTCTAGGATTTCTTTTCCACCAGTTGAAATAATAATGTGCGCACTTGAGAGGCGATTGCCAAGTTAAGGTTTTTTTTTTCATTACTGGGTTTTCTCCTTCATGGCGCGTGATGCTTATACCCTCGACTGTTAAGAAATAAAATTTTCTTATGTGGGCTTTGGTTCCACTTCTCTTTGGCTTTGCCCTATTTGGAACTGATAAAGCTATTGAGTGGTGGCACCGCGGCCATTTCATCGATAATACAATGTATTAGTCCAGAAGTTAAAATTCGTTAATATTGCAAGTTTTTGAAATCATGAAGGGAAACACTCCAATTCTTGGTGTTCGTGGTTAAGTTTTTCTGTTTTACTATTTTGGATGTAGGGAATTCATGTCAATGCTTTTATGTAAGAAAATTATATTTTTAAAATGATACGTAAGCCGTTTCTTTTAAGGAAAAGAAGTTCCTTTTGTAATTTCATTTTCATTGGATATTGTTGAAATTGTCATGCTGTAACCAAATGTGCGGGCGAGTGGGAAGTAACTTGTTTCCCTCCCACTCCACCGACTGAAATTTGAGACACCTGGGACGTTGATAACTTTCATTTGCTTGTTTGCTGTCTGAGACGAAGGTTGTAAAGTTTCCGATTGCAGTGTTTGTAAATCTGTACTGTGATATAGTGTAGGATAAACTTGATCCTTACTTATGAAATAGAAGAAAATGGTACGTATATTTAGTAGGGATTCATCAGACGTGGATAGATTTTTGCGTTCTTTACTTTCGTTTATGTTTAAATGTAGTTTTATCAAATTTTTCAGTATGTTATTTTAAAAGGAAATGTGTTGGGACCTCTTTGGAGGCGAGCTCATTACAGTGATTAACATTAAAACTCACTGGGTGGTCTCCTCTCGAGAACGGATCTCATTTTTGTCAATACCCGAGTAATTGTATCTTGCCGAATTACGATTATTATTTGTGGCGTGCTGAAAATTTTTCTTTGGCGAACGTTAAGCAAGAATTCATGGCACACACCTGAGGGGAGAAATCCGAGTTTAATGTTTACATTTTTCATTACTGGGTTTTCTCCTCCATGGTGCGTTACCATCAAATATACAAGTTTGCCAGATTGCAAATATTTTTAAATGTTTCGTGCTTTATAATTTCGGTTATCTGTTAATACTATTTTATGGTGCCAGTTGAAATATAAGTTCACGGAATCACCTTCGAGGTGAGATCATGACGGTGATGTAAATTTTAGCTTCACTGGGTGGTCTCCTCTCGGAGGCGGTTTTCATTCAACAGAAGAAAGAGGATACACAAAAATAATTGTGTTCTAGGATTTCTTTTCCACCAGTTGAAATAATAATGTGCGCACTTGAGAGGCGATTGCCAAGTTAATGTTTTATTTTTCATTACTGGGTTTTCTCCTTCATGGCGCGTGATGCTTATACCCTCGACTGTTAAGAAATAAAATTTTCTTATGTGGGCTTTGGTTCCACTTCTCTTTGGCTTTGCCCTATTTGGAACTGATAAAGCTATTGAGTGGTGGCACCGCGGCCATTTCATCGATAATACAATGTATTAGTCCAGAAGTTAAAATTCGTTAATATTGCAAGTTTTTGAAATCATGAAGGGAAACACTCCAATTCTTGGTGTTTGTGGTTAAGTTTTTCTGTTTTACTATTTTGGATGTAGGGAATTCATGTCAATGCTTTTATGTAAGAAAATTATATTTTTAAAATGATACGTAAGCCGTTTCTTTTAAGGAAAAGAAGTTCCTTTTGTAATTTCATTTTCATTGGATATTGTTGAAGTTGTCATGCTGTAACCAAATGTGCGGGCGAGTGGGAAGTAACTTGTTTCCCTCCCACTCCACCGACTGAAATTTGAGACACCTGGGACGTTGATTACTTTCATTTGCTTGTTTGCTGTCTGAGACGAAGGTTGTAAAGTTTCCGATTGCAGTGTTTGTAAATCTGTACTGTGATATAGTGTAGGATAAACTTGATCCTTACTTATGAAATAGAAGAAAATGGTACGTATATTTACTAGGGATTCATCAGACGTGGATAGATTTTTGCGTTATTTACTTTCGTTTATGTTTAAATGTAGTTTTATCAAATTTTTCAGTATGTTATTTTAAAAGGAAATGTGTTGGGACCTCTTTGGAGGCGAGCTCATTACAGTGCGGATCTCATTTTTGTCAATACCCGAGTAATTGTATCTTGCCGAATTACGATTATTATTTGTGGCGTGCTGAAAATTTTTCTTTGGCGAACGTTAAGTAAGAATTCATGGCAAACACCTGAGGGGAGAAATCCGAGTTTGATGTTTACATTTTTCATTACTGGGTTTTCTCCTCCATGGTGCGTTACCATCAAATATACAAGTTTGCCAGATTGCAAATATTTTTATATGTTTCGTGCTTTATAATTTCGGTTATCTGTTAATACTATTTTATGGTGCCAGTTGAAATATAAGTTCACGGAATCACCTTCGAGGTGAGATCATGACCGTGATGTAAATTTTAGCTTCACTGGGTGGTCTCCTCTCGGAGGCGGTTTTCATTCAACAGAGGAAAGAGGATACACAAAAATAATTGTGTTCTAGGATTTCTTTTCCACCAGTTGAAATAATAATGTGCGCACTTGAGAGGCGATTGCCAAGTTAAGGTTTTTTTTTCATTACTGGGTTTTCTCCTTCATGGCGCGTGATGCTTATACCCTCGACTGTTAAGAAATAAAATTTTCTTATGTGGGCTTTGGTTCCACTTCTCTTTGGATTTGTCCTATTTGGAACTGATAAAGCTATTGAGTGGTGGCACCGCGGCCATTTCATCGATAATACAATGTATTAGTCCAGAAGTTAAAATTCGTTAATATTGCAAATTTTTAAAATCTTGAAGGGAAACACTCCCATTCTTGGTGTTCGTGGTTAAATTTTTCTGTTTTACTATTTTGGATGTAGGGAATTCATGTCAATGCTTTTATGTAAGAAAATTATATTTTTAATATAATACGTAAGCCGTTTCTTTTAAGGAAAAGAAGTTCCTTTTGTATTTTCATTTTCATTGGATATTGTTGAAGTTGTCATGCTGTAACCAAATGTGCAGGCGAGTGGGAAGTAACTTGTTTCCCTCCCACTCCACCGACTGAAATTTGAGACACCTGGGACGTTGATAACTTTCATTTGCTTGTTTGCTGTCTGAGACGAAGGTTGTAAAGTTTCCGATTGCAGTGTTTGTAAATCTGTACTGTGATATAGTGTAGGATAAACTTGATCCTTACTTATGAAATAGAAGAAAATGGTACGTATATTTAGTAGGGATTCATCAGACGTGGATAGATTTTTGCGTTATTTACTTTCGTCTTTGTTTAAATGTAGTTTTATCAAAATTTTCAGTATGTTATTTTAAAAGGAAATGTGTTGGGACCTCTTTGGAGGCGAGCTCATTACAGTGATTAACATTAAAACTCACTGGGTGGTCTCCTCTCGAGAGCGGATCTCATTTTTGTCAACACCCGAGTAATTGTATTTTGCCGAATTACGATTATTATTTGTGGCGTGCTGAAAATTTTTCTTTGGCGAACGTTAAGCAAGAATTCATGGCACACACCTGAGGGGAGAAATCCGAGTTTAATGTTTACATTTTTCATTACTGGGTTTTCTCCTCCATGGTGCGTTACCATCAAATATACAAGTTTGCCAGATTGCAAATATTTTTATATGTTTCGTGCTTTATAATTTCGGTTATCCGTTAATACTATTTTATGGTGCCAGTTGAAATATAAGTTCACGGAATCACCTTCGAGGTGAGATCATGACGGTGATGTAAATTTTAGCTTCACTGGGTGGTCTCCTCTCGGAGGCGGTTTTCATTCAACATAAGAAAGAGGATACACAAAAATAATTGTGTTCTAGGATTTCTTTTCCACCAGTTGAAATAATAATGTGCGCACTTGAGAGGCGATTGCCAAGTTAAGGTTTTTTTTTTCATTACTGGGTTTTCTCCTTCATGGCGCGTGATGCTTATACCCTCGACTGTTAAGAAATAAAATTTTCTTATGTGGGCTTTGGTTCCACTTCTCTTTGGCTTTGCCCTATTTGGAACTGATAAAGCTATTGAGTGGTGGCACCGCGGCCATTTCATCGATAATACAATGTATTAGTCCAGAAGTTAAAATTCGTTAATATTGCAAATTTTTAAAATCTTGAAGGGAAACACTCCCATTCTTGGTGTTCGTGGTTAAATTTTTCTGTTTTACTATTTTGGATGTAGGGAATTCATGTCAATGCTTTTATGTAAGAAAATTATATTTTTAATATAATACGTAAGCCGTTTCTTTTAAGGAAAAGAAGTTCCTTTTGTATTTTCATTTTCATTGGATATTGTTGAAGTTGTCATGCTGTAACCAAATGTGCAGGCGAGTGGGAAGTAACTTGTTTCCCTCCCACTCCACCGACTGAAATTTGAGACACCTGGGACGTTGATAACTTTCATTTGCTTGTTTGCTGTCTGAGACGAAGGTTGTAAAGTTTCCGATTGCAGTGTTTGTAAATCTGTACTGTGATATAGTGTAGGATAAACTTGATCCTTACTTATGAAATAGAAGAAAATGGTACGTATATTTAGTAGGGATTCATCAGACGTGGATAGATTTTTGCGTTATTTACTTTCGTCTTTGTTTAAATGTAGTTTTATCAAAATTTTCAGTATGTTATTTTAAAAGGAAATGTGTTGGGACCTCTTTGGAGGCGAGCTCATTACAGTGATTAACATTAAAACTCACTGGGTGGTCTCCTCTCGAGAGCGGATCTCATTTTTGTCAACACCCGAGTAATTGTATTTTGCCGAATTACGATTATTATTTGTGGCGTGCTGAAAATTTTTCTTTGGCGAACGTTAAGCAAGAATTCATGGCACACACCTGAGGGGAGAAATCCGAGTTTAATGTTTACATTTTTCATTACTGGGTTTTCTCCTCCATGGTGCGTTACCATCAAATATACAAGTTTGCCAGATTGCAAATATTTTTATATGTTTCGTGCTTTATAATTTCGGTTATCCGTTAATACTATTTTATGGTGCCAGTTGAAATATAAGTTCACGGAATCACCTTCGAGGTGAGATCATGACGGTGATGTAAATTTTAGCTTCACTGGGTGGTCTCCTCTCGGAGGCGGTTTTCATTCAACAGAAGAAAGAGGATACACAAAAATAATTGTGTTCTAGGATTTCTTTTCCACCAGTTGAAATAATAATGTGCGCACTTGAGAGGCGATTGCCAAGTTAAGGTTTTTTTTTCATTACTGGGTTTTCTCCTTCATGGCGCGTGATGCTTATACCCTCGACTGTTAAGAAATAAAATTTTCTTATGTGGGCTTTGGTTCCACTTCTCTTTGGCTTTGCCCTATTTGGAACTGATAAAGCTATTGAGTGGTGGCACCGCGGCCATTTCATCGATAATACAATGTATTAGTCCAGAAGTTAAAATTCGTTAATATTGCAAATTTTTAAAATCTTGAAGGGAAACACTCCCATTCTTGGTGTTCGTGGTTAAATTTTTCTGTTTTACTATTTTGGATGTAGGGAATTCATGTCAATGCTTTTATGTAAGAAAATTATATTTTTAATATAATACGTAAGCCGTTTCTTTTAAGGAAAAGAAGTTCCTTTTGTATTTTCATTTTCATTGGATATTGTTGAAGTTGTCATGCTGTAACCAAATGTGCAGGCGAGTGGGAAGTAACTTGTTTCCCTCCCACTCCACCGACTGAAATTTGAGACACCTGGGACGTTGATAACTTTCATTTGCTTGTTTGCTGTCTGAGACGAAGGTTGTAAAGTTTCCGATTGCAGTGTTTGTAAATCTGTACTGTGATATAGTGTAGGATAAACTTGATCCTTACTTATGAAATAGAAGAAAATGGTACGTATATTTAGTAGGGATTCATCAGACGTGGATAGATTTTTGCGTTATTTACTTTCGTCTTTGTTTAAATGTAGTTTTATCAAAATTTTCAGTATGTTATTTTAAAAGGAAATGTGTTGGGACCTCTTTGGAGGCGAGCTCATTACAGTGATTAACATTAAAACTCACTGGGTGGTCTCCTCTCGAGAGCGGATCTCATTTTTGTCAACACCCGAGTAATTGTATTTTGCCGAATTACGATTATTATTTGTGGCGTGCTGAAAATTTTTCTTTGGCGAACGTTAAGCAAGAATTCATGGCACACACCTGAGGGGAGAAATCCGAGTTTAATGTTTACATTTTTCATTACTGGGTTTTCTCCTCCATGGTGCGTTACCATCAAATATACAAGTTTGCCAGATTGCAAATATTTTTATATGTTTCGTGCTTTATAATTTCGGTTATCCGTTAATACTATTTTATGGTGCCAGTTGAAATATAAGTTCACGGAATCACCTTCGAGGTGAGATCATGACGGTGATGTAAATTTTAGCTTCACTGGGTGGTCTCCTCTCGGAGGCGGTTTTCATTCAACAGAAGAAAGAGGATACACAAAAATAATTGTGTTCTAGGATTTCTTTTCCACCAGTTGAAATAATAATGTGCGCACTTGAGAGGCGATTGCCAAGTTAAGTTTTTTTTTTCATTACTGGGTTTTCTCCTTCATGGCGCGTGATGCTTATACCCTCGACTGTTAAGAAATAAAATTTTCTTATGTGGGCTTTGGTTCCACTTCTCTTTGGCTTTGCCCTATTTGGAACTGATAAAGCTATTGAGTGGTGGCACCGCGGCCATTTCATCGATAATACAATGTATTAGTCCAGAAGTTAAAATTCGTTAATATTGCAAGTTTTTGAAATCATGAAGGGAAACACTCCAATTCTTGGTGTTCGTGGTTAAGTTTTTCTGTTTTACTATTTTGGATGTAGGGAATTCATGTCAATGCTTTTATGTAAGAAAATTATATTTTTAAAATGATACGTAAGCCGTTTCTTTTAAGGAAAAGAAGTTCCTTTTGTAATTTCATTTTCATTGGATATTGTTGAAATTGTCATGCTGTAACCAAATGTGCGGGCGAGTGGGAAGTAACTTGTTTCCCTCCCACTCCACCGACTGAAATTTGAGACACCTGGGACGTTGATAACTTTCATTTGCTTGTTTGCTGTCTGAGACGAAGGTTGTAAAGTTTCCGATTGCAGTGTTTGTAAATCTGTACTGTGATATAGTGTAGGATAAACTTGATCCTTACTTATGAAATAGAAGAAAATGGTACGTATATTTACTAGGGATTCATCAGACGTGGATAGATTTTTGCGTTATTTACTTTCGTTTATGTTTAAATGTAGTTTTATCAAATTTTTCAGTATGTTATTTTAAAAGGAAATGTGTTGGGACCTCTTTGGAGGCGAGCTCATTACAGTGCGGATCTCATTTTTGTCAATACCCGAGTAATTGTATCTTGCCGAATTACGATTATTATTTGTGGCGTGCTGGAAATTTTTCTTTGGCGAACGTTAAGCAAGAATTCATGGCAAACACCTGAGGGGAGAAATCCGAGTTTAATGTTTACATTTTTCATTACTGGGTTTTCTCCTCCATGGTGCGTTACCATCAAATATACAAGTTTGCCAGATTGCAAATATTTTTATATGTTTCGTGCTTTATAATTTCGGTTATCCGTTAATACTATTTTATGGTGCCAGTTGAAATATAAGTTCACGGAATCACCTTCGAGGTGAGATCATGACGGTGATGTCAATTTTAGCTTCACTGGGTGGTCTCCTCTCGGAGGCGGTTTTCATTCAACAGAAGAAAGAGGATACACAAAAATAATTGTGTTCTAGGATTTCTTTTCCACCAGTTGAAATAATAATGTGCGCACTTGAGAGGCGATTGCCAAGTTAAGGTTTTTTTTTCATTACTGGGTTTTCTCCTTCATGGCGCGTGATGCTTATACCCTCGACTGTTAAGAAATAAAATTTTCTTATGTGGGCTTTGGTTCCACTTCTCTTTGGATTTGTCCTATTTGGAACTGATAAAGCTATTGAGTGGTGGCACCGCGGCCATTTCATCGATAATACAATGTATTAGTCCAGAAGTTAAAATTCGTTAATATTGCAAATTTTTAAAATCTTGAAGGGAAACACTCCCATTCTTGGTGTTCGTTGTTAAATTTTTCTGTTTTACTATTTTGGATGTAGGGAATTCATGTCAATGCTTTTATGTAAGAAAATTATATTTTTAATATAATACGTAAGCCGTTTCTTTTAAGGAAAAGAAGTTCCTTTTGTATTTTCATTTTCATTGGATATTGTTGAAGTTGTCATGCTGTAACCAAATGTGCAGGCGAGTGGGAAGTAACTTGTTTCCCTCCCACTCCACCGACTGAAATTTGAGACACCTGGGACGTTGATAACTTTCATTTGCTTGTTTGCTGTCTGAGACGAAGGTTGTAAAGTTTCCGATTGCAGTGTTTGTAAATCTGTACTGTGATATAGTGTAGGATAAACTTGATCCTTACTTATGAAATAGAAGAAAATGGTACGTATATTTAGTAGGGATTCATCAGACGTGGATAGATTTTTGCGTTATTTACTTTCGTCTTTGTTTAAATGTAGTTTTATCAAAATTTTCAGTATGTTATTTTAAAAGGAAATGTGTTGGGACCTCTTTGGAGGCGAGCTCATTACAGTGATTAACATTAAAACTCACTGGGTGGTCTCCTCTCGAGAGCGGATCTCATTTTTGTCAACACCCGAGTAATTGTATTTTGCCGAATTACGATTATTATTTGTGGCGTGCTGAAAATTTTTCTTTGGCGAACGTTAAGCAAGAATTCATGGCACACACCTGAGGGGAGAAATCCGAGTTTAATGTTTACATTTTTCATTACTGGGTTTTCTCCTCCATGGTGCGTTACCATCAAATATACAAGTTTGCCAGATTGCAAATATTTTTATATGTTTCGTGCTTTATAATTTCGGTTATCCGTTAATACTATTTTATGGTGCCAGTTGAAATATAAGTTCACGGAATCACCTTCGAGGTGAGATCATGACGGTGATGTAAATTTTAGCTTCACTGGGTGGTCTCCTCTCGGAGGCGGTTTTCATTCAACAGAAGAAAGAGGATACACAAAAATAATTGTGTTCTAGGATTTCTTTTCCACCAGTTGAAATAATAATGTGCGCACTTGAGAGGCGATTGCCAAGTTAAGGTTTTTTTTTTCATTACTGGGTTTTCTCCTTCATGGCGCGTGATGCTTATACCCTCGACTGTTAAGAAATAAAATTTTCTTATGTGGGCTTTGGTTCCACTTCTCTTTGGCTTTGCCCTATTTGGAACTGATAAAGCTATTGAGTGGTGGCACCGCGGCCATTTCATCGATAATACAATGTATTAGTCCAGAAGTTAAAATTCGTTAATATTGCAAGTTTTTGAAATCATGAAGGGAAACACTCCAATTCTTGGTGTTCGTGGTTAAGTTTTTCTGTTTTACTATTTTGGATGTAGGGAATTCATGTCAATGCTTTTATGTAAGAAAATTATATTTTTAAAATGATACGTAAGCCGTTTCTTTTAAGGAAAAGAAGTTCCTTTTGTAATTTCATTTTCATTGGATATTGTTGAAATTGTCATGCTGTAACCAAATGTGCGGGCGAGTGGGAAGTAACTTGTTTCCCTCCCACTCCACCGACTGAAATTTGAGACACCTGGGACGTTGATAACTTTCATTTGCTTGTTTGCTGTCTGAGACGAAGGTTGTAAAGTTTCCGATTGCAGTGTTTGTAAATCTGTACTGTGATATAGTGTAGGATAAACTTGATCCTTACTTATGAAATAGAAGAAAATGGTACGTATATTTAGTAGGGATTCATCAGACGTGGATAGATTTTTGCGTTCTTTACTTTCGTTTATGTTTAAATGTAGTTTTATCAAATTTTTCAGTATGTTATTTTAAAAGGAAATGTGTTGGGACCTCTTTGGAGGCGAGCTCATTACAGTGATTAACATTAAAACTCACTGGGTGGTCTCCTCTCGAGAACGGATCTCATTTTTGTCAATACCCGAGTAATTGTATCTTGCCGAATTACGATTATTATTTGTGGCGTGCTGAAAATTTTTCTTTGGCGAACGTTAAGCAAGAATTCATGGCACACACCTGAGGGGAGAAATCCGAGTTTAATGTTTACATTTTTCATTACTGGGTTTTCTCCTCCATGGTGCGTTACCATCAAATATACAAGTTTGCCAGATTGCAAATATTTTTAAATGTTTCGTGCTTTATAATTTCGGTTATCTGTTAATACTATTTTATGGTGCCAGTTGAAATATAAGTTCACGGAATCACCTTCGAGGTGAGATCATGACGGTGATGTAAATTTTAGCTTCACTGGGTGGTCTCCTCTCGGAGGCGGTTTTCATTCAACAGAAGAAAGAGGATACACAAAAATAATTGTGTTCTAGGATTTCTTTTCCACCAGTTGAAATAATAATGTGCGCACTTGAGAGGCGATTGCCAAGTTAATGTTTTATTTTTCATTACTGGGTTTTCTCCTTCATGGCGCGTGATGCTTATACCCTCGACTGTTAAGAAATAAAATTTTCTTATGTGGGCTTTGGTTCCACTTCTCTTTGGCTTTGCCCTATTTGGAACTGATAGAGCTATTGAGTGGTGGCACCGCGGCCATTTCATCGATAATACAATGTATTAGTCCAGAAGTTAAAATTCGTTAATATTGCAAATTTTTAAAATCTTGAAGGGAAACACTCCCATTCTTGGTGTTCGTGGTTAAATTTTTCTGGTTTACTATTTTGGATGTAGGGAATTCATGTCAATGCTTTGATGTAAGAAAATTATATTTTTAAAATGATACGTAAGCCGTTTCTTTTAAGGAAAAGAAGTTCCTTTTGTAATTTCATTTTCATTGGATATTGTTGAAGTTGTCATGCTGTAACCAAATGTGAAGGCGAGTGGAAAGTAACTTGTTTCCCTCCCACTCCACCGACTGAAATTTGAGACACCTGGGACGTTGATAACTTTCATTTGCTTGTTTGCTGTCTGAGACGAAGGTTGTAGAGTTTCCGATTGCAGTGTTTGTAAATCTGTACTGTGATATAGTTTAGGATAAAGTTGATCCTTACTTATGAAATAGAAGAAAATGGTACGTATATTTAGTAGGGATTCATCAGATGTGGATAGATTTTTGCGTTATTTACTTTCGTTTATGTTTAAATGTAGTTTTATCAAAATTTTCAGTATGTTATTTTAAAAGGAAATGTGTTGGGACCTCTTTGGAGGCGAGCTCATTACAGTGATTAACATTAAAACTCACTGGGTGGACTCCTCTCGAGAGGGGATCTCATTTTTCTCAACACCCGAATAATTGTATCTTGCCGAATTACGATTATTATTTGTGGCGTGCTGAAAATTTTTCTTTGGCGAACGTTAAGCAAGAATTCATGGCACACACCTGAGGGGAGAAATCCGAGTTTAATGTTTACATTTTTCATTACTGGGTTTTCTCCTCCATGGTGCGTTACCATCAAATATACAAGTTTGCCAGATTGCAAATATTTTTATATGTTTCGTGCTTTATAATTTCGGTTATCCGTTAATACTATTTTATGGTGCCAGTTGAAATATAAGTTCACGGAATCACCTTCGAGGTGAGATCATGACGGTGATGTAAATTTTAGCTTCCCTGGGTGGTCTCCTCTCGGAGGCGGTTTTCATTCAACAGAAGAAAGAGGATACACAAAAATAATTGTGTTCTAGGATTTCTTTTCCACCAGTTGAAATAATAATGTGCGCACTTGAGAGGCGATTGCCAAGTTAAGGTTTTATTTTTCATTACTGGGTTTTCTCCTTCATGGCGCGTGATGCTTATACCCTCGACTGTTAAGAAATAAAATTTTCTTATGTGGGCTTTGGTTCCACTTCTCTTTGGCTTTGCCCTATTTGGAACTGATAAAGCTATTGAGTGGTGGCACCGCGGCCATTTCATCGATAATACAATGTATTAGTCCAGAAGTTAAAATTCGTTAATATTGCAAGTTTTTGAAATCATGAAGGGAAACACTCCAATTCTTGGTGTTTGTGGTTAAGTTTTTCTGTTTTACTATTTTGGATGTAGGGAATTCATGTCAATGCTTTTATGTAAGAAAATTATATTTTTAAAATGATACGTAAGCCGTTTCTTTTAAGGAAAAGAAGTTCCTTTTGTAATTTCATTTTCATTGGATATTGTTGAAGTTGTCATGCTGTAACCAAATGTGCGGGCGAGTGGGAAGTAACTTGTTTCCCTCCCACTCCACCGACTGAAATTTGAGACACCTGGGACGTTGATTACTTTCATTTGCTTGTTTGCTGTCTGAGACGAAGGTTGTAAAGTTTCCGATTGCAGTGTTTGTAAATCTGTACTGTGATATAGTGTAGGATAAACTTGATCCTTACTTATGAAATAGAAGAAAATGGTACGTATATTTACTAGGGATTCATCAGACGTGGATAGATTTTTGCGTTATTTACTTTCGTTTATGTTTAAATGTAGTTTTATCAAATTTTTCAGTATGTTATTTTAAAAGGAAATGTGTTGGGACCTCTTTGGAGGCGAGCTCATTACAGTGCGGATCTCATTTTTGTCAATACCCGAGTAATTGTATCTTGCCGAATTACGATTATTATTTGTGGCGTGCTGAAAATTTTTCTTTGGCGAACGTTAAGTAAGAATTCATGGCAAACACCTGAGGGGAGAAATCCGAGTTTGATGTTTACATTTTTCATTACTGGGTTTTCTCCTCCATGGTGCGTTACCATCAAATATACAAGTTTGCCAGATTGCAAATATTTTTATATGTTTCGTGCTTTATAATTTCGGTTATCTGTTAATACTATTTTATGGTGCCAGTTGAAATATAAGTTCACGGAATCACCTTCGAGGTGAGATCATGACCGTGATGTAAATTTTAGCTTCACTGGGTGGTCTCCTCTCGGAGGCGGTTTTCATTCAACAGAGGAAAGAGGATACACAAAAATAATTGTGTTCTAGGATTTCTTTTCCACCAGTTGAAATAATAATGTGCGCACTTGAGAGGCGATTGCCAAGTTAAGGTTTTTTTTTCATTACTGGGTTTTCTCCTTCATGGCGCGTGATGCTTATACCCTCGACTGTTAAGAAATAAAATTTTCTTATGTGGGCTTTGGTTCCACTTCTCTTTGGATTTGTCCTATTTGGAACTGATAAAGCTATTGAGTGGTGGCACCGCGGCCATTTCATCGATAATACAATGTATTAGTCCAGAAGTTAAAATTCGTTAATATTGCAAATTTTTAAAATCTTGAAGGGAAACACTCCCATTCTTGGTGTTCGTGGTTAAATTTTTCTGTTTTACTATTTTGGATGTAGGGAATTCATGTCAATGCTTTTATGTAAGAAAATTATATTTTTAATATAATACGTAAGCCGTTTCTTTTAAGGAAAAGAAGTTCCTTTTGTATTTTCATTTTCATTGGATATTGTTGAAGTTGTCATGCTGTAACCAAATGTGCAGGCGAGTGGGAAGTAACTTGTTTCCCTCCCACTCCACCGACTGAAATTTGAGACACCTGGGACGTTGATAACTTTCATTTGCTTGTTTGCTGTCTGAGACGAAGGTTGTAAAGTTTCCGATTGCAGTGTTTGTAAATCTGTACTGTGATATAGTGTAGGATAAACTTGATCCTTACTTATGAAATAGAAGAAAATGGTACGTATATTTAGTAGGGATTCATCAGACGTGGATAGATTTTTGCGTTATTTACTTTCGTCTTTGTTTAAATGTAGTTTTATCAAAATTTTCAGTATGTTATTTTAAAAGGAAATGTGTTGGGACCTCTTTGGAGGCGAGCTCATTACAGTGATTAACATTAAAACTCACTGGGTGGTCTCCTCTCGAGAGCGGATCTCATTTTTGTCAACACCCGAGTAATTGTATTTTGCCGAATTACGATTATTATTTGTGGCGTGCTGAAAATTTTTCTTTGGCGAACGTTAAGCAAGAATTCATGGCACACACCTGAGGGGAGAAATCCGAGTTTAATGTTTACATTTTTCATTACTGGGTTTTCTCCTCCATGGTGCGTTACCATCAAATATACAAGTTTGCCAGATTGCAAATATTTTTATATGTTTCGTGCTTTATAATTTCGGTTATCCGTTAATACTATTTTATGGTGCCAGTTGAAATATAAGTTCACGGAATCACCTTCGAGGTGAGATCATGACGGTGATGTAAATTTTAGCTTCACTGGGTGGTCTCCTCTCGGAGGCGGTTTTCATTCAACATAAGAAAGAGGATACACAAAAATAATTGTGTTCTAGGATTTCTTTTCCACCAGTTGAAATAATAATGTGCGCACTTGAGAGGCGATTGCCAAGTTAAGGTTTTTTTTTTCATTACTGGGTTTTCTCCTTCATGGCGCGTGATGCTTATACCCTCGACTGTTAAGAAATAAAATTTTCTTATGTGGGCTTTGGTTCCACTTCTCTTTGGCTTTGCCCTATTTGGAACTGATAAAGCTATTGAGTGGTGGCACCGCGGCCATTTCATCGATAATACAATGTATTAGTCCAGAAGTTAAAATTCGTTAATATTGCAAATTTTTAAAATCTTGAAGGGAAACACTCCCATTCTTGGTGTTCGTGGTTAAATTTTTCTGTTTTACTATTTTGGATGTAGGGAATTCATGTCAATGCTTTTATGTAAGAAAATTATATTTTTAATATAATACGTAAGCCGTTTCTTTTAAGGAAAAGAAGTTCCTTTTGTATTTTCATTTTCATTGGATATTGTTGAAGTTGTCATGCTGTAACCAAATGTGCAGGCGAGTGGGAAGTAACTTGTTTCCCTCCCACTCCACCGACTGAAATTTGAGACACCTGGGACGTTGATAACTTTCATTTGCTTGTTTGCTGTCTGAGACGAAGGTTGTAAAGTTTCCGATTGCAGTGTTTGTAAATCTGTACTGTGATATAGTGTAGGATAAACTTGATCCTTACTTATGAAATAGAAGAAAATGGTACGTATATTTAGTAGGGATTCATCAGACGTGGATAGATTTTTGCGTTATTTACTTTCGTCTTTGTTTAAATGTAGTTTTATCAAAATTTTCAGTATGTTATTTTAAAAGGAAATGTGTTGGGACCTCTTTGGAGGCGAGCTCATTACAGTGATTAACATTAAAACTCACTGGGTGGTCTCCTCTCGAGAGCGGATCTCATTTTTGTCAACACCCGAGTAATTGTATTTTGCCGAATTACGATTATTATTTGTGGCGTGCTGAAAATTTTTCTTTGGCGAACGTTAAGCAAGAATTCATGGCACACACCTGAGGGGAGAAATCCGAGTTTAATGTTTACATTTTTCATTACTGGGTTTTCTCCTCCATGGTGCGTTACCATCAAATATACAAGTTTGCCAGATTGCAAATATTTTTATATGTTTCGTGCTTTATAATTTCGGTTATCCGTTAATACTATTTTATGGTGCCAGTTGAAATATAAGTTCACGGAATCACCTTCGAGGTGAGATCATGACGGTGATGTAAATTTTAGCTTCACTGGGTGGTCTCCTCTCGGAGGCGGTTTTCATTCAACAGAAGAAAGAGGATACACAAAAATAATTGTGTTCTAGGATTTCTTTTCCACCAGTTGAAATAATAATGTGCGCACTTGAGAGGCGATTGCCAAGTTAAGGTTTTTTTTTCATTACTGGGTTTTCTCCTTCATGGCGCGTGATGCTTATACCCTCGACTGTTAAGAAATAAAATTTTCTTATGTGGGCTTTGGTTCCACTTCTCTTTGGCTTTGCCCTATTTGGAACTGATAAAGCTATTGAGTGGTGGCACCGCGGCCATTTCATCGATAATACAATGTATTAGTCCAGAAGTTAAAATTCGTTAATATTGCAAATTTTTAAAATCTTGAAGGGAAACACTCCCATTCTTGGTGTTCGTGGTTAAATTTTTCTGTTTTACTATTTTGGATGTAGGGAATTCATGTCAATGCTTTTATGTAAGAAAATTATATTTTTAATATAATACGTAAGCCGTTTCTTTTAAGGAAAAGAAGTTCCTTTTGTATTTTCATTTTCATTGGATATTGTTGAAGTTGTCATGCTGTAACCAAATGTGCAGGCGAGTGGGAAGTAACTTGTTTCCCTCCCACTCCACCGACTGAAATTTGAGACACCTGGGACGTTGATAACTTTCATTTGCTTGTTTGCTGTCTGAGACGAAGGTTGTAAAGTTTCCGATTGCAGTGTTTGTAAATCTGTACTGTGATATAGTGTAGGATAAACTTGATCCTTACTTATGAAATAGAAGAAAATGGTACGTATATTTAGTAGGGATTCATCAGACGTGGATAGATTTTTGCGTTATTTACTTTCGTCTTTGTTTAAATGTAGTTTTATCAAAATTTTCAGTATGTTATTTTAAAAGGAAATGTGTTGGGACCTCTTTGGAGGCGAGCTCATTACAGTGATTAACATTAAAACTCACTGGGTGGTCTCCTCTCGAGAGCGGATCTCATTTTTGTCAACACCCGAGTAATTGTATTTTGCCGAATTACGATTATTATTTGTGGCGTGCTGAAAATTTTTCTTTGGCGAACGTTAAGCAAGAATTCATGGCACACACCTGAGGGGAGAAATCCGAGTTTAATGTTTACATTTTTCATTACTGGGTTTTCTCCTCCATGGTGCGTTACCATCAAATATACAAGTTTGCCAGATTGCAAATATTTTTATATGTTTCGTGCTTTATAATTTCGGTTATCCGTTAATACTATTTTATGGTGCCAGTTGAAATATAAGTTCACGGAATCACCTTCGAGGTGAGATCATGACGGTGATGTAAATTTTAGCTTCACTGGGTGGTCTCCTCTCGGAGGCGGTTTTCATTCAACAGAAGAAAGAGGATACACAAAAATAATTGTGTTCTAGGATTTCTTTTCCACCAGTTGAAATAATAATGTGCGCACTTGAGAGGCGATTGCCAAGTTAAGTTTTTTTTTTCATTACTGGGTTTTCTCCTTCATGGCGCGTGATGCTTATACCCTCGACTGTTAAGAAATAAAATTTTCTTATGTGGGCTTTGGTTCCACTTCTCTTTGGCTTTGCCCTATTTGGAACTGATAAAGCTATTGAGTGGTGGCACCGCGGCCATTTCATCGATAATACAATGTATTAGTCCAGAAGTTAAAATTCGTTAATATTGCAAGTTTTTGAAATCATGAAGGGAAACACTCCAATTCTTGGTGTTCGTGGTTAAGTTTTTCTGTTTTACTATTTTGGATGTAGGGAATTCATGTCAATGCTTTTATGTAAGAAAATTATATTTTTAAAATGATACGTAAGCCGTTTCTTTTAAGGAAAAGAAGTTCCTTTTGTAATTTCATTTTCATTGGATATTGTTGAAGTTGTCATGCTGTAACCAAATGTGCGGGCGAGTGGGAAGTAACTTGTTTCCCTCCCACTCCACCGACTGAAATTTGAGACACCTGGGACGTTGATAACTTTCATTTGCTTGTTTGCTGTCTGAGACGAAGGTTGTAAAGTTTCCGATTGCAGTGTTTGTAAATCTGTACTGTGATATAGTGTAGGATAAACTTGATCCTTACTTATGAAATAGAAGAAAATGGTACGTATATTTAGTAGGGATTCATCAGACGTGGATAGATTTTTGCGTTATTTACTTTCGTTTATGTTTAAATGTAGTTTTATCAAATTTTTCAGTATGTTATTTTAAAAGGAAATGTGTTGGGACCTCTTTGGAGGCGAGCTCATTACAGTGATTAACATTAAAACTCACTGGATGGTCTCCTCTCGAGAGCGGATCTCATTTTTGTCAATACCCGAGTAATTGTATCTTGCCGAATTACGATTATTATTTGTGGCGTGCTGAAAATTTTTCTTTGGCGAACGTTAAGCAAGAATTCATGGCACACACCTGAGGGGAGAAATCCGAGTTTAATGTTTACATTTTTCATTACTGGGTTTTCTCCTCCATGGTGCGTTACCATCAAATATACAAGTTTGCCAGATTGCAAATATTTTTAAATGTTTCGTGCTTTATAATTTCGGTTATCCGTTAATACTATTTTATGGTGCCAGTTGAAATATAAGTTCACGGAATCACCTTCGAGGTGAGATCATGACGGTGATGTAAATTTTAGCTTCACTGGGTGGTCTCCTCTCGGAGGCGGTTTTCATTCAACAGAAGAAAGAGGATACACAAAAATAATTGTGTTCTAGGATTTCTTTTCCACCAGTTGAAATAATAATGTGCGCACTTGAGAGGCGATTGCCAAGTTAATGTTTTATTTTTCATTACTGGGTTTTCTCCTTCATGGCGCGTGATGCTTATACCCTCGACTGTTAAGAAATAAAATTTTCTTATGTGGGCTTTGGTTCCACTTCTCTTTGGCTTTGCCCTATTTGGAACTGATAGAGCTATTGAGTGGTGGCACCGCGGCCATTTCATCGATAATACAATGTATTAGTCCAGAAGTTAAAATTCGTTAATATTGCAAATTTTTAAAATCTTGAAGGGAAACACTCCCATTCTTGGTGTTCGTGGTTAAATTTTTCTGTTTTACTATTTTGGATGTAGGGAATTCATGTCAATGCTTTTATGTAAGAAAATTATATTTTTAATATAATACGTAAGCCGTTTCTTTTAAGGAAAAGAAGTTCCTTTTGTATTTTCATTTTCATTGGATATTGTTGAAGTTGTCATGCTGTAACCAAATGTGCAGGCGAGTGGGAAGTAACTTGTTTCCCTCCCACTCCACCGACTGAAATTTGAGACACCTGGGACGTTGATAACTTTCATTTGCTTGTTTGCTGTCTGATACGAAGGTTGTAAAGTTTCCGATTGCAGTGTTTGTAAATCTGTACTGTGATATAGTGTAGGATAAACTTGATCCTTACTTATGAAATAGAAGAAAATGGTACGTATATTTAGTAGGGATTCATCAGACGTGGATAGATTTTTGCGTTATTTACTTTCGTCTTTGTTTAAATGTAGTTTTATCAAAATTTTCAGTATGTTATTTTAAAAGGAAATGTGTTGGGACCTCTTTGGAGGCGAGCTCATTACAGTGATTAACATTAAATCTCACTGGGTGGTCTCCTCTCGAGAGCGGATCTCATTTTTGTCAACACCCGAGTAATTGTATTTTGCCGAATTACGATTATTATTTGTGGCGTGCTGAAAATTTTTCTTTGGCGAACGTTAAGCAAGAATTCATGGCACACACCTGAGGGGAGAAATCCGAGTTTAATGTTTACATTTTTCATTACTGGGTTTTCTCCTCCATGGTGCGTTACCATCAAATATACAAGTTTGCCAGATTGCAAATATTTTTATATGTTTCGTGCTTTATAATTTCGGTTATCCGTTAATACTATTTTATGGTGCCAGTTGAAATATAAGTTCACGGAATCACCTTCGAGGTGAGATCATGACGGTGATGTAAATTTTAGCTTCACTGGGTGGTCTCCTCTCGGAGGCGGTTTTCATTCAACAGAAGAAAGAGGATACACAAAAATAATTGTGTTCTAGGATTTCTTTTCCACCAGTTGAAATAATAATGTGCGCACTTGAGAGGCGATTGCCAAGTTAATGTTTTATTTTTCATTACTGGGTTTTCTCCTTCATGGCGCGTGATGCTTATACCCTCGACTGTTAAGAAATAAAATTTTCTTATGTGGGCTTTGGTTCCACTTCTCTTTGGCTTTGCCCTATTTGGAACTGATAGAGCTATTGAGTGGTGGCACCGCGTCCATTTCATCGATAATACAATGTATTAGTCCAGAAGTTAAAATTCGTTAATATTGCAAATTTTTAAAATCTTGAAGGGAAACACTCCCATTCTTGGTGTTCGTGGTTAAATTTTTCTGTTTTACTATTTTGGATGTAGGGAATTCATGTCAATGCTTTTATGTAAGAAAATTATATTTTTAATATAATACGTAAGCCGTTTCTTTTAAGGAAAAGAAGTTCCTTTTGTATTTTCATTTTCATTGGATATTGTTGAAGTTGTCATGCTGTAACCAAATGTGCAGGCGAGTGGGAAGTAACTTGTTTCCCTCCCACTCCACCGACTGAAATTTGAGACACCTGGGACGTTGATAACTTTCATTTGCTTGTTTGCTGTCTGAGACGAAGGTTGTAAAGTTTCCGATTGCAGTGTTTGTAAATCTGTACTGTGATATAGTGTAGGATAAACTTGATCCTTACTTATGAAATAGAAGAAAATGGTACGTATATTTAGTAGGGATTCATCAGACGTGGATAGATTTTTGCGTTATTTACTTTCGTCTTTGTTTAAATGTAGTTTTATCAAAATTTTCAGTATGTTATTTTAAAAGGAAATGTGTTGGGACCTCTTTGGAGGCGAGCTCATTACAGTGATTAACATTAAAACTCACTGGGTGGTCTCCTCTCGAGAGCGGATCTCATTTTTGTCAACACCCGAGTAATTGTATTTTGCCGAATTACGATTATTATTTGTGGCGTGCTGAAAATTTTTCTTTGGCGAACGTTAAGCAAGAATTCATGGCACACACCTGAGGGGAGAAATCCGAGTTTAATGTTTACATTTTTCATTACTGGGTTTTCTCCTCCATGGTGCGTTACCATCAAATATACAAGTTTGCCAGATTGCAAATATTTTTATATGTTTCGTGCTTTATAATTTCGGTTATCCGTTAATACTATTTTATGGTGCCAGTTGAAATATAAGTTCACGGAATCACCTTCGAGGTGAGATCATGACGGTGATGTAAATTTTAGCTTCACTGGGTGGTCTCCTCTCGGAGGCGGTTTTCATTCAACATAAGAAAGAGGATACACAAAAATAATTGTGTTCTAGGATTTCTTTTCCACCAGTTGAAATAATAATGTGCGCACTTGAGAGGCGATTGCCAAGTTAAGGTTTTTTTTTTCATTACTGGGTTTTCTCCTTCATGGCGCGTGATGCTTATACCCTCGACTGTTAAGAAATAAAATTTTCTTATGTGGGCTTTGGTTCCACTTCTCTTTGGCTTTGCCCTATTTGGAACTTATAAAGCTATTGAGTGGTGGCACCGCGGCCATTTCATCGATAATACAATGTATTAGTCCAGAAGTTAAAATTCGTTAATATTGCAAATTTTTAAAATCTTGAAGGGAAACACTCCCATTCTTGGTGTTCGTGGTTAAATTTTTCTGTTTTACTATTTTGGATGTAGGGAATTCATGTCAATGCTTTTATGTAAGAAAATTATATTTTTAATATAATACGTAAGCCGTTTCTTTTAAGGAAAAGAAGTTCCTTTTGTATTTTCATTTTCATTGGATATTGTTGAAGTTGTCATGCTGTAACCAAATGTGCAGGCGAGTGGGAAGTAACTTGTTTCCCTCCCACTCCACCGACTGAAATTTGAGACACCTGGGACGTTGATAACTTTCATTTGCTTGTTTGCTGTCTGAGACGAAGGTTGTAAAGTTTCCGATTGCAGTGTTTGTAAATCTGTACTGTGATATAGTGTAGGATAAACTTGATCCTTACTTATGAAATAGAAGAAAATGGTACGTATATTTAGTAGGGATTCATCAGACGTGGATAGATTTTTGCGTTATTTACTTTCGTCTTTGTTTAAATGTAGTTTTATCAAAATTTTCAGTATGTTATTTTAAAAGGAAATGTGTTGGGACCTCTTTGGAGGCGAGCTCATTACAGTGATTAACATTAAAACTCACTGGGTGGTCTCCTCTCGAGAGCGGATCTCATTTTTGTCAACACCCGAGTAATTGTATTTTGCCGAATTACGATTATTATTTGTGGCGTGCTGAAAATTTTTCTTTGGCGAACGTTAAGCAAGAATTCATGGCACACACCTGAGGGGAGAAATCCGAGTTTAATGTTTACATTTTTCATTACTGGGTTTTCTCCTCCATGGTGCGTTACCATCAAATATACAAGTTTGCCAGATTGCAAATATTTTTATATGTTTCGTGCTTTATAATTTCGGTTATCCGTTAATACTATTTTATGGTGCCAGTTGAAATATAAGTTCACGGAATCACCTTCGAGGTGAGATCATGACGGTGATGTAAATTTTAGCTTCACTGGGTGGTCTCCTCTCGGAGGCGGTTTTCATTCAACAGAAGAAAGAGGATACACAAAAATAATTGTGTTCTAGGATTTCTTTTCCACCAGTTGAAATAATAATGTGCGCACTTGAGAGGCGATTGCCAAGTTAAGGTTTTTTTTTCATTACTGGGTTTTCTCCTTCATGGCGCGTGATGCTTATACCCTCGACTGTTAAGAAATAAAATTTTCTTATGTGGGCTTTGGTTCCACTTCTCTTTGGCTTTGCCCTATTTGGAACTGATAAAGCTATTGAGTGGTGGCACCGCGGCCATTTCATCGATAATACAATGTATTAGTCCAGAAGTTAAAATTCGTTAATATTGCAAATTTTTAAAATCTTGAAGGGAAACACTCCCATTCTTGGTGTTCGTGGTTAAATTTTTCTGTTTTACTATTTTGGATGTAGGGAATTCATGTCAATGCTTTTATGTAAGAAAATTATATTTTTAATATAATACGTAAGCCGTTTCTTTTAAGGAAAAGAAGTTCCTTTTGTATTTTCATTTTCATTGGATATTGTTGAAGTTGTCATGCTGTAACCAAATGTGCAGGCGAGTGGGAAGTAACTTGTTTCCCTCCCACTCCACCGACTGAAATTTGAGACACCTGGGACGTTGATAACTTTCATTTGCTTGTTTGCTGTCTGAGACGAAGGTTGTAAAGTTTCCGATTGCAGTGTTTGTAAATCTGTACTGTGATATAGTGTAGGATAAACTTGATCCTTACTTATGAAATAGAAGAAAATGGTACGTATATTTAGTAGGGATTCATCAGACGTGGATAGATTTTTGCGTTATTTACTTTCGTCTTTGTTTAAATGTAGTTTTATCAAAATTTTCAGTATGTTATTTTAAAAGGAAATGTGTTGGGACCTCTTTGGAGGCGAGCTCATTACAGTGATTAACATTAAAACTCACTGGGTGGTCTCCTCTCGAGAGCGGATCTCATTTTTGTCAACACCCGAGTAATTGTATTTTGCCGAATTACGATTATTATTTGTGGCGTGCTGAAAATTTTTCTTTGGCGAACGTTAAGCAAGAATTCATGGCACACACCTGAGGGGAGAAATCCGAGTTTAATGTTTACATTTTTCATTACTGGGTTTTCTCCTCCATGGTGCGTTACCATCAAATATACAAGTTTGCCAGATTGCAAATATTTTTATATGTTTCGTGCTTTATAATTTCGGTTATCCGTTAATACTATTTTATGGTGCCAGTTGAAATATAAGTTCACGGAATCACCTTCGAGGTGAGATCATGACGGTGATGTAAATTTTAGCTTCACTGGGTGGTCTCCTCTCGGAGGCGGTTTTCATTCAACAGAAGAAAGAGGATACACAAAAATAATTGTGTTCTAGGATTTCTTTTCCACCAGTTGAAATAATAATGTGCGCACTTGAGAGGCGATTGCCAAGTTAAGTTTTTTTTTTTCATTACTGGGTTTTCTCCTTCATGGCGCGTGATGCTTATACCCTCGACTGTTAAGAAATAAAATTTTCTTATGTGGGCTTTGGTTCCACTTCTCTTTGGCTTTGCCCTATTTGGAACTGATAAAGCTATTGAGTGGTGGCACCGCGGCCATTTCATCGATAATACAATGTATTAGTCCAGAAGTTAAAATTCGTTAATATTGCAAGTTTTTGAAATCATGAAGGGAAACACTCCAATTCTTGGTGTTCGTGGTTAAGTTTTTCTGTTTTACTATTTTGGATGTAGGGAATTCATGTCAATGCTTTTATGTAAGAAAATTATATTTTTAAAATGATACGTAAGCCGTTTCTTTTAAGGAAAAGAAGTTCCTTTTGTAATTTCATTTTCATTGGATATTGTTGAAGTTGTCATGCTGTAACCAAATGTGCGGGCGAGTGGGAAGTAACTTGTTTCCCTCCCACTCCACCGACTGAAATTTGAGACACCTGGGACGTTGATAACTTTCATTTGCTTGTTTGCTGTCTGAGACGAAGGTTGTAAAGTTTCCGATTGCAGTGTTTGTAAATCTGTACTGTGATATAGTGTAGGATAAACTTGATCCTTACTTATGAAATAGAAGAAAATGGTACGTATATTTAGTAGGGATTCATCAGACGTGGATAGATTTTTGCGTTATTTACTTTCGTTTATGTTTAAATGTAGTTTTATCAAATTTTTCAGTATGTTATTTTAAAAGGAAATGTGTTGGGACCTCTTTGGAGGCGAGCTCATTACAGTGATTAACATTAAAACTCACTGGATGGTCTCCTCTCGAGAGCGGATCTCATTTTTGTCAATACCCGAGTAATTGTATCTTGCCGAATTACGATTATTATTTGTGGCGTGCTGAAAATTTTTCTTTGGCGAACGTTAAGCAAGAATTCATGGCACACACCTGAGGGGAGAAATCCGAGTTTAATGTTTACATTTTTCATTACTGGGTTTTCTCCTCCATGGTGCGTTACCATCAAATATACAAGTTTGCCAGATTGCAAATATTTTTAAATGTTTCGTGCTTTATAATTTCGGTTATCCGTTAATACTATTTTATGGTGCCAGTTGAAATATAAGTTCACGGAATCACCTTCGAGGTGAGATCATGACGGTGATGTAAATTTTAGCTTCACTGGGTGGTCTCCTCTCGGAGGCGGTTTTCATTCAACAGAAGAAAGAGGATACACAAAAATAATTGTGTTCTAGGATTTCTTTTCCACCAGTTGAAATAATAATGTGCGCACTTGAGAGGCGATTGCCAAGTTAATGTTTTATTTTTCATTACTGGGTTTTCTCCTTCATGGCGCGTGATGCTTATACCCTCGACTGTTAAGAAATAAAATTTTCTTATGTGGGCTTTGGTTCCACTTCTCTTTGGCTTTGCCCTATTTGGAACTGATAGAGCTATTGAGTGGTGGCACCGCGGCCATTTCATCGATAATACAATGTATTAGTCCAGAAGTTAAAATTCGTTAATATTGCAAATTTTTAAAATCTTGAAGGGAAACACTCCCATTCTTGGTGTTCGTTGTTAAATTTTTCTGTTTTACTATTTTGGATGTAGGGAATTCATGTCAATGCTTTTATGTAAGAAAATTATATTTTTAATATAATACGTAAGCCGTTTCTTTTAAGGAAAAGAAGTTCCTTTTGTATTTTCATTTTCATTGGATATTGTTGAAGTTGTCATGCTGTAACCAAATGTGCAGGCGAGTGGGAAGTAACTTGTTTCCCTCCCACTCCACCGACTGAAATTTGAGACACCTGGGACGTTGATAACTTTCATTTGCTTGTTTGCTGTCTGAGACGAAGGTTGTAAAGTTTCCGATTGCAGTGTTTGTAAATCTGTACTGTGATATAGTGTAGGATAAACTTGATCCTTACTTATGAAATAGAAGAAAATGGTACGTATATTTAGTAGGGATTCATCAGACGTGGATAGATTTTTGCGTTATTTACTTTCGTCTTTGTTTAAATGTAGTTTTATCAAAATTTTCAGTATGTTATTTTAAAAGGAAATGTGTTGGGACCTCTTTGGAGGCGAGCTCATTACAGTGATTAACATTAAAACTCACTGGGTGGTCTCCTCTCGAGAGCGGATCTCATTTTTGTCAACACCCGAGTAATTGTATTTTGCCGAATTACGATTATTATTTGTGGCGTGCTGAAAATTTTTCTTTGGCGAACGTTAAGCAAGAATTCATGGCACACACCTGAGGGGAGAAATCCGAGTTTAATGTTTACATTTTTCATTACTGGGTTTTCTCCTCCATGGTGCGTTACCATCAAATATACAAGTTTGCCAGATTGCAAATATTTTTATATGTTTCGTGCTTTATAATTTCGGTTATCCGTTAATACTATTTTATGGTGCCAGTTGAAATATAAGTTCACGGAATCACCTTCGAGGTGAGATCATGACGGTGATGTAAATTTTAGCTTCACTGGGTGGTCTCCTCTCGGAGGCGGTTTTCATTCAACAGAAGAAAGAGGATACACAAAAATAATTGTGTTCTAGGATTTCTTTTCCACCAGTTGAAATAATAATGTGCGCACTTGAGAGGCGATTGCCAAGTTAAGGTTTTTTTTTTCATTACTGGGTTTTCTCCTTCATGGCGCGTGATGCTTATACCCTCGACTGTTAAGAAATAAAATTTTCTTATGTGGGCTTTGGTTCCACTTCTCTTTGGCTTTGCCCTATTTGGAACTGATAAAGCTATTGAGTGGTGGCACCGCGGCCATTTCATCGATAATACAATGTATTAGTCCAGAAGTTAAAATTCGTTAATATTGCAAATTTTTAAAATCTTGAAGGGAAACACTCCCATTCTTGGTGTTCGTGGTTAAATTTTTCTGTTTTACTATTTTGGATGTAGGGAATTCATGTCAATGCTTTTATGTAAGAAAATTATATTTTTAATATAATACGTAAGCCGTTTCTTTTAAGGAAAAGAAGTTCCTTTTGTATTTTCATTTTCATTGGATATTGTTGAAGTTGTCATGCTGTAACCAAATGTGCAGGCGAGTGGGAAGTAACTTGTTTCCCTCCCACTCCACCGACTGAAATTTGAGACACCTGGGACGTTGATAACTTTCATTTGCTTGTTTGCTGTCTGAGACGAAGGTTGTAAAGTTTCCGATTGCAGTGTTTGTAAATCTGTACTGTGATATAGTGTAGGATAAACTTGATCCTTACTTATGAAATAGAAGAAAATGGTACGTATATTTAGTAGGGATTCATCAGACGTGGATAGATTTTTGCGTTATTTACTTTCGTCTTTGTTTAAATGTAGTTTTATCAAAATTTTCAGTATGTTATTTTAAAAGGAAATGTGTTGGGACCTCTTTGGAGGCGAGCTCATTACAGTGATTAACATTAAAACTCACTTGGTGGTCTCCTCTCGAGAGCGGATCTCATTTTTGTCAACACCCGAGTAATTGTATTTTGCCGAATTACGATTATTATTTGTGGCGTGCTGAAAATTTTTCTTTGGCGAACGTTAAGCAAGAATTCATGGCACACACCTGAGGGGAGAAATCCGAGTTTAATGTTTACATTTTTCATTACTGGGTTTTCTCCTCCATGGTGCGTTACCATCAAATATACAAGTTTGCCAGATTGCAAATATTTTTATATGTTTCGTGCTTTATAATTTCGGTTATCCGTTAATACTATTTTATGGTGCCAGTTGAAATATAAGTTCACGGAATCACCTTCGAGGTGAGATCATGACGGTGATGTAAATTTTAGCTTCACTGGGTGGTCTCCTCTCGGAGGCGGTTTTCATTCAACAGAAGAAAGAGGATACACAAAAATAATTGTGTTCTAGGATTTCTTTTCCACCAGTTGAAATAATAATGTGCGCACTTGAGAGGCGATTGCCAAGTTAAGGTTTTTTTTTTCATTACTGGGTTTTCTCCTTCATGGCGCGTGATGCTTATACCCTCGACTGTTAAGAAATAAAATTTTCTTATGTGGGCTTTGGTTCCACTTCTCTTTGGCTTTGCCCTATTTGGAACTGATAAAGCTATTGAGTGGTGGCACCGCGGCCATTTCATCGATAATACAATGTATTAGTCCAGAAGTTAAAATTCGTTAATATTGCAAATTTTTAAAATCTTGAAGGGAAACACTCCCATTCTTGGTGTTCGTGGTTAAATTTTTCTGTTTTACTATTTTGGATGTAGGGAATTCATGTCAATGCTTTTATGTAAGAAAATTATATTTTTAATATAATACGTAAGCCGTTTCTTTTAAGGAAAAGAAGTTCCTTTTGTATTTTCATTTTCATTGGATATTGTTGAAGTTGTCATGCTGTAACCAAATGTGCAGGCGAGTGGGAAGTAACTTGTTTCCCTCCCACTCCACCGACTGAAATTTGAGACACCTGGGACGTTGATAACTTTCATTTGCTTGTTTGCTGTCTGAGACGAAGGTTGTAAAGTTTCCGATTGCAGTGTTTGTAAATCTGTACTGTGATATAGTGTAGGATAAACTTGATCCTTACTTATGAAATAGAAGAAAATGGTACGTATATTTAGTAGGGATTCATCAGACGTGGATAGATTTTTGCGTTATTTACTTTCGTCTTTGTTTAAATGTAGTTTTATCAAAATTTTCAGTATGTTATTTTAAAAGGAAATGTGTTGGGACCTCTTTGGAGGCGAGCTCATTACAGTGATTAACATTAAAACTCACTGGGTGGTCTCCTCTCGAGAGCGGATCTCATTTTTGTCAACACCCGAGTAATTGTATTTTGCCGAATTACGATTATTATTTGTGGCGTGCTGAAAATTTTTCTTTGGCGAACGTTAAGCAAGAATTCATGGCACACACCTGAGGGGAGAAATCCGAGTTTAATGTTTACATTTTTCATTACTGGGTTTTCTCCTCCATGGTGCGTTACCATCAAATATACAAGTTTGCCAGATTGCAAATATTTTTATATGTTTCGTGCTTTATAATTTCGGTTATCCGTTAATACTATTTTATGGTGCCAGTTGAAATATAAGTTCACGGAATCACCTTCGAGGTGAGATCATGACGGTGATGTAAATTTTAGCTTCACTGGGTGGTCTCCTCTCGGAGGCGGTTTTCATTCAACAGAAGAAAGAGGATACACAAAAATAATTGTGTTCTAGGATTTCTTTTCCACCAGTTGAAATAATAATGTGCGCACTTGAGAGGCGATTGCCAAGTTAAGGTTTTTTTTTTCATTACTGGGTTTTCTCCTTCATGGCGCGTGATGCTTATACCCTCGACTGTTAAGAAATAAAATTTTCTTATGTGGGCTTTGGTTCCACTTCTCTTTGGCTTTGCCCTATTTGGAACTGATAAAGCTATTGAGTGGTGGCACCGCGGCCATTTCATCGATAATACAATGTATTAGTCCAGAAGTTAAAATTCGTTAATATTGCAAGTTTTTGAAATCATGAAGGGAAACACTCCAATTCTTGGTGTTCGTGGTTAAGTTTTTCTGTTTTACTATTTTGGATGTAGGGAATTCATGTCAATGCTTTTATGTAAGAAAATTATATTTTTAAAATGATACGTAAGCCGTTTCTTTTAAGGAAAAGAAGTTCCTTTTGTAATTTCATTTTCATTGGATATTGTTGAAGTTGTCATGCTGTAACCAAATGTGCGGGCGAGTGGGAAGTAACTTGTTTCCCTCCCACTCCACCGACTGAAATTTGAGACACCTGGGACGTTGATAACTTTCATTTGCTTGTTTGCTGTCTGAGACGAAGGTTGTAAAGTTTCCGATTGCAGTGTTTGTAAATCTGTACTGTGATATAGTGTAGGATAAACTTGATCCTTACTTATGAAATAGAAGAAAATGGTACGTATATTTAGTAGGGATTCATCAGACGTGGATAGATTTTTGCGTTATTTACTTTCGTTTATGTTTAAATGTAGTTTTATCAAATTTTTCAGTATGTTATTTTAAAAGGAAATGTGTTGGGACCTCTTTGGAGGCGAGCTCATTACAGTGATTAACATTAAAACTCACTGGATGGTCTCCTCTCGAGAGCGGATCTCATTTTTGTCAATACCCGAGTAATTGTATCTTGCCGAATTACGATTATTATTTGTGGCGTGCTGAAAATTTTTCTTTGGCGAACGTTAAGCAAGAATTCATGGCACACACCTGAGGGGAGAAATCCGAGTTTAATGTTTACATTTTTCATTACTGGGTTTTCTCCTCCATGGTGCGTTACCATCAAATATACAAGTTTGCCAGATTGCAAATATTTTTAAATGTTTCGTGCTTTATAATTTCGGTTATCCGTTAATACTATTTTATGGTGCCAGTTGAAATATAAGTTCACGGAATCACCTTCGAGGTGAGATCATGACGGTGATGTAAATTTTAGCTTCACTGGGTGGTCTCCTCTCGGAGGCGGTTTTCATTCAACAGAAGAAAGAGGATACACAAAAATAATTGTGTTCTAGGATTTCTTTTCCACCAGTTGAAATAATAGTGTGCGCACTTGAGAGGCGATTGCCAAGTTAATGTTTTATTTTTCATTACTGGGTTTTCTCCTTCATGGCGCGTGATGCTTATACCCTCGACTGTTAAGAAATAAAATTTTCTTATGTGGGCTTTGGTTCCACTTCTCTTTGGCTTTGCCCTATTTGGAACTGATAGAGCTATTGAGTGGTGGCACCGCGGCCATTTCATCGATAATACAATGTATTAGTCCAGAAGTTAAAATTCGTTAATATTGCAAATTTTTAAAATCTTGAAGGGAAACACTCCCATTCTTGGTGTTCGTGGTTAAATTTTTCTGTTTTACTATTTTGGATGTAGGGAATTCATGTCAATGCTTTTATGTAAGAAAATTATATTTTTAATATAATACGTAAGCCGTTTCTTTTAAGGAAAAGAAGTTCCTTTTGTATTTTCATTTTCATTGGATATTGTTGAAGTTGTCATGCTGTAACCAAATGTGCAGGCGAGTGGGAAGTAACTTGTTTCCCTCCCACTCCACCGACTGAAATTTGAGACACCTGGGACGTTGATAACTTTCATTTGCTTGTTTGCTGTCTGAGACGAAGGTTGTAAAGTTTCCGATTGCAGTGTTTGTAAATCTGTACTGTGATATAGTGTAGGATAAACTTGATCCTTACTTATGAAATAGAAGAAAATGGTACGTATATTTAGTAGGGATTCATCAGACGTGGATAGATTTTTGCGTTATTTACTTTCGTCTTTGTTTAAATGTAGTTTTATCAAAATTTTCAGTATGTTATTTTAAAAGGAAATGTGTTGGGACCTCTTTGGAGGCGAGCTCATTACAGTGATTAACATTAAAACTCACTGGGTGGTCTCCTCTCGAGAGCGGATCTCATTTTTGTCAACACCCGAGTAATTGTATTTTGCCGAATTACGATTATTATTTGTGGCGTGCTGAAAATTTTTCTTTGGCGAACGTTAAGCAAGAATTCATGGCACACACCTGAGGGGAGAAATCCGAGTTTAATGTTTACATTTTTCATTACTGGGTTTTCTCCTCCATGGTGCGTTACCATCAAATATACAAGTTTGCCAGATTGCAAATATTTTTATATGTTTCGTGCTTTATAATTTCGGTTATCCGTTAATACTATTTTATGGTGCCAGTTGAAATATAAGTTCACGGAATCACCTTCGAGGTGAGATCATGACGGTGATGTAAATTTTAGCTTCACTGGGTGGTCTCCTCTCGGAGGCGGTTTTCATTCAACAGAAGAAAGAGGATACACAAAAATAATTGTGTTCTAGGATTTCTTTTCCACCAGTTGAAATAATAATGTGCGCACTTGAGAGGCGATTGCCAAGTTAAGGTTTTTTTTTTCATTACTGGGTTTTCTCCTTCATGGCGCGTGATGCTTATACCCTCGACTGTTAAGAAATAAAATTTTCTTATGTGGGCTTTGGTTCCACTTCTCTTTGGCTTTGCCCTATTTGGAACTGATAAAGCTATTGAGTGGTGGCACCGCGGCCATTTCATCGATAATACAATGTATTAGTCCAGAAGTTAAAATTCGTTAATATTGCAAATTTTTAAAATCTTGAAGGGAAACACTCCCATTCTTGGTGTTCGTGGTTAAATTTTTCTGTTTTACTATTTTGGATGTAGGGAATTCATGTCAATGCTTTTATGTAAGAAAATTATATTTTTAATATAATACGTAAGCCGTTTCTTTTAAGGAAAAGAAGTTCCTTTTGTATTTTCATTTTCATTGGATATTGTTGAAGTTGTCATGCTGTAACCAAATGTGCAGGCGAGTGGGAAGTAACTTGTTTCCCTCCCACTCCACCGACTGAAATTTGAGACACCTGGGACGTTGATAACTTTCATTTGCTTGTTTGCTGTCTGAGACGAAGGTTGTAAAGTTTCCGATTGCAGTGTTTGTAAATCTGTACTGTGATATAGTGTAGGATAAACTTGATCCTTACTTATGAAATAGAAGAAAATGGTACGTATATTTAGTAGGGATTCATCAGACGTGGATAGATTTTTGCGTTATTTACTTTCGTCTTTGTTTAAATGTAGTTTTATCAAAATTTTCAGTATGTTATTTTAAAAGGAAATGTGTTGGGACCTCTTTGGAGGCGAGCTCATTACAGTGATTAACATTAAAACTCACTGGGTGGTCTCCTCTCGAGAGCGGATCTCATTTTTGTCAACACCCGAGTAATTGTATTTTGCCGAATTACGATTATTATTTGTGGCGTGCTGAAAATTTTTCTTTGGCGAACGTTAAGCAAGAATTCATGGCACACACCTGAGGGGAGAAATCCGAGTTTAATGTTTACATTTTTCATTACTGGGTTTTCTCCTCCATGGTGCGTTACCATCAAATATACAAGTTTGCCAGATTGCAAATATTTTTATATGTTTCGTGCTTTATAATTTCGGTTATCCGTTAATACTATTTTATGGTGCCAGTTGAAATATAAGTTCACGGAATCACCTTCGAGGTGAGATCATGACGGTGATGTAAATTTTAGCTTCACTGGGTGGTCTCCTCTCGGAGGCGGTTTTCATTCAACATAAGAAAGAGGATACACAAAAATAATTGTGTTCTAGGATTTCTTTTCCACCAGTTGAAATAATAATGTGCGCACTTGAGAGGCGATTGCCAAGTTAAGGTTTTTTTTTTCATTACTGGGTTTTCTCCTTCATGGCGCGTGATGCTTATACCCTCGACTGTTAAGAAATAAAATTTTCTTATGTGGGCTTTGGTTCCACTTCTCTTTGGCTTTGCCCTATTTGGAACTTATAAAGCTATTGAGTGGTGGCACCGCGGCCATTTCATCGATAATACAATGTATTAGTCCAGAAGTTAAAATTCGTTAATATTGCAAATTTTTAAAATCTTGAAGGGAAACACTCCCATTCTTGGTGTTCGTGGTTAAATTTTTCTGTTTTACTATTTTGGATGTAGGGAATTCATGTCAATGCTTTTATGTAAGAAAATTATATTTTTAATATAATACGTAAGCCGTTTCTTTTAAGGAAAAGAAGTTCCTTTTGTATTTTCATTTTCATTGGATATTGTTGAAGTTGTCATGCTGTAACCAAATGTGCAGGCGAGTGGGAAGTAACTTGTTTCCCTCCCACTCCACCGACTGAAATTTGAGACACCTGGGACGTTGATAACTTTCATTTGCTTGTTTGCTGTCTGAGACGAAGGTTGTAAAGTTTCCGATTGCAGTGTTTGTAAATCTGTACTGTGATATAGTGTAGGATAAACTTGATCCTTACTTATGAAATAGAAGAAAATGGTACGTATATTTAGTAGGGATTCATCAGACGTGGATAGATTTTTGCGTTATTTACTTTCGTCTTTGTTTAAATGTAGTTTTATCAAAATTTTCAGTATGTTATTTTAAAAGGAAATGTGTTGGGACCTCTTTGGAGGCGAGCTCATTACAGTGATTAACATTAAAACTCACTGGGTGGTCTCCTCTCGAGAGCGGATCTCATTTTTGTCAACACCCGAGTAATTGTATTTTGCCGAATTACGATTATTATTTGTGGCGTGCTGAAAATTTTTCTTTGGCGAACGTTAAGCAAGAATTCATGGCACACACCTGAGGGGAGAAATCCGAGTTTAATGTTTACATTTTTCATTACTGGGTTTTCTCCTCCATGGTGCGTTACCATCAAATATACAAGTTTGCCAGATTGCAAATATTTTTATATGTTTCGTGCTTTATAATTTCGGTTATCCGTTAATACTATTTTATGGTGCCAGTTGAAATATAAGTTCACGGAATCACCTTCGAGGTGAGATCATGACGGTGATGTAAATTTTAGCTTCACTGGGTGGTCTCCTCTCGGAGGCGGTTTTCATTCAACAGAAGAAAGAGGATACACAAAAATAATTGTGTTCTAGGATTTCTTTTCCACCAGTTGAAATAATAATGTGCGCACTTGAGAGGCGATTGCCAAGTTAAGGTTTTTTTTTCATTACTGGGTTTTCTCCTTCATGGCGCGTGATGCTTATACCCTCGACTGTTAAGAAATAAAATTTTCTTATGTGGGCTTTGGTTCCACTTCTCTTTGGCTTTGCCCTATTTGGAACTGATAAAGCTATTGAGTGGTGGCACCGCGGCCATTTCATCGATAATACAATGTATTAGTCCAGAAGTTAAAATTCGTTAATATTGCAAATTTTTAAAATCTTGAAGGGAAACACTCCCATTCTTGGTGTTCGTGGTTAAATTTTTCTGTTTTACTATTTTGGATGTAGGGAATTCATGTCAATGCTTTTATGTAAGAAAATTATATTTTTAATATAATACGTAAGCCGTTTCTTTTAAGGAAAAGAAGTTCCTTTTGTATTTTCATTTTCATTGGATATTGTTGAAGTTGTCATGCTGTAACCAAATGTGCAGGCGAGTGGGAAGTAACTTGTTTCCCTCCCACTCCACCGACTGAAATTTGAGACACCTGGGACGTTGATAACTTTCATTTGCTTGTTTGCTGTCTGAGACGAAGGTTGTAAAGTTTCCGATTGCAGTGTTTGTAAATCTGTACTGTGATATAGTGTAGGATAAACTTGATCCTTACTTATGAAATAGAAGAAAATGGTACGTATATTTAGTAGGGATTCATCAGACGTGGATAGATTTTTGCGTTATTTACTTTCGTCTTTGTTTAAATGTAGTTTTATCAAAATTTTCAGTATGTTATTTTAAAAGGAAATGTGTTGGGACCTCTTTGGAGGCGAGCTCATTACAGTGATTAACATTAAAACTCACTGGGTGGTCTCCTCTCGAGAGCGGATCTCATTTTTGTCAACACCCGAGTAATTGTATTTTGCCGAATTACGATTATTATTTGTGGCGTGCTGAAAATTTTTCTTTGGCGAACGTTAAGCAAGAATTCATGGCACACACCTGAGGGGAGAAATCCGAGTTTAATGTTTACATTTTTCATTACTGGGTTTTCTCCTCCATGGTGCGTTACCATCAAATATACAAGTTTGCCAGATTGCAAATATTTTTATATGTTTCGTGCTTTATAATTTCGGTTATCCGTTAATACTATTTTATGGTGCCAGTTGAAATATAAGTTCACGGAATCACCTTCGAGGTGAGATCATGACGGTGATGTAAATTTTAGCTTCACTGGGTGGTCTCCTCTCGGAGGCGGTTTTCATTCAACAGAAGAAAGAGGATACACAAAAATAATTGTGTTCTAGGATTTCTTTTCCACCAGTTGAAATAATAATGTGCGCACTTGAGAGGCGATTGCCAAGTTAAGTTTTTTTTTTTCATTACTGGGTTTTCTCCTTCATGGCGCGTGATGCTTATACCCTCGACTGTTAAGAAATAAAATTTTCTTATGTGGGCTTTGGTTCCACTTCTCTTTGGCTTTGCCCTATTTGGAACTGATAAAGCTATTGAGTGGTGGCACCGCGGCCATTTCATCGATAATACAATGTATTAGTCCAGAAGTTAAAATTCGTTAATATTGCAAGTTTTTGAAATCATGAAGGGAAACACTCCAATTCTTGGTGTTCGTGGTTAAGTTTTTCTGTTTTACTATTTTGGATGTAGGGAATTCATGTCAATGCTTTTATGTAAGAAAATTATATTTTTAAAATGATACGTAAGCCGTTTCTTTTAAGGAAAAGAAGTTCCTTTTGTAATTTCATTTTCATTGGATATTGTTGAAGTTGTCATGCTGTAACCAAATGTGCGGGCGAGTGGGAAGTAACTTGTTTCCCTCCCACTCCACCGACTGAAATTTGAGACACCTGGGACGTTGATAACTTTCATTTGCTTGTTTGCTGTCTGAGACGAAGGTTGTAAAGTTTCCGATTGCAGTGTTTGTAAATCTGTACTGTGATATAGTGTAGGATAAACTTGATCCTTACTTATGAAATAGAAGAAAATGGTACGTATATTTAGTAGGGATTCATCAGACGTGGATAGATTTTTGCGTTATTTACTTTCGTTTATGTTTAAATGTAGTTTTATCAAATTTTTCAGTATGTTATTTTAAAAGGAAATGTGTTGGGACCTCTTTGGAGGCGAGCTCATTACAGTGATTAACATTAAAACTCACTGGATGGTCTCCTCTCGAGAGCGGATCTCATTTTTGTCAATACCCGAGTAATTGTATCTTGCCGAATTACGATTATTATTTGTGGCGTGCTGAAAATTTTTCTTTGGCGAACGTTAAGCAAGAATTCATGGCACACACCTGAGGGGAGAAATCCGAGTTTAATGTTTACATTTTTCATTACTGGGTTTTCTCCTCCATGGTGCGTTACCATCAAATATACAAGTTTGCCAGATTGCAAATATTTTTAAATGTTTCGTGCTTTATAATTTCGGTTATCCGTTAATACTATTTTATGGTGCCAGTTGAAATATAAGTTCACGGAATCACCTTCGAGGTGAGATCATGACGGTGATGTAAATTTTAGCTTCACTGGGTGGTCTCCTCTCGGAGGCGGTTTTCATTCAACAGAAGAAAGAGGATACACAAAAATAATTGTGTTCTAGGATTTCTTTTCCACCAGTTGAAATAATAATGTGCGCACTTGAGAGGCGATTGCCAAGTTAATGTTTTATTTTTCATTACTGGGTTTTCTCCTTCATGGCGCGTGATGCTTATACCCTCGACTGTTAAGAAATAAAATTTTCTTATGTGGGCTTTGGTTCCACTTCTCTTTGGCTTTGCCCTATTTGGAACTGATAGAGCTATTGAGTGGTGGCACCGCGGCCATTTCATCGATAATACAATGTATTAGTCCAGAAGTTAAAATTCGTTAATATTGCAAATTTTTAAAATCTTGAAGGGAAACACTCCCATTCTTGGTGTTCGTTGTTAAATTTTTCTGTTTTACTATTTTGGATGTAGGGAATTCATGTCAATGCTTTTATGTAAGAAAATTATATTTTTAATATAATACGTAAGCCGTTTCTTTTAAGGAAAAGAAGTTCCTTTTGTATTTTCATTTTCATTGGATATTGTTGAAGTTGTCATGCTGTAACCAAATGTGCAGGCGAGTGGGAAGTAACTTGTTTCCCTCCCACTCCACCGACTGAAATTTGAGACACCTGGGACGTTGATAACTTTCATTTGCTTGTTTGCTGTCTGAGACGAAGGTTGTAAAGTTTCCGATTGCAGTGTTTGTAAATCTGTACTGTGATATAGTGTAGGATAAACTTGATCCTTACTTATGAAATAGAAGAAAATGGTACGTATATTTAGTAGGGATTCATCAGACGTGGATAGATTTTTGCGTTATTTACTTTCGTCTTTGTTTAAATGTAGTTTTATCAAAATTTTCAGTATGTTATTTTAAAAGGAAATGTGTTGGGACCTCTTTGGAGGCGAGCTCATTACAGTGATTAACATTAAAACTCACTGGGTGGTCTCCTCTCGAGAGCGGATCTCATTTTTGTCAACACCCGAGTAATTGTATTTTGCCGAATTACGATTATTATTTGTGGCGTGCTGAAAATTTTTCTTTGGCGAACGTTAAGCAAGAATTCATGGCACACACCTGAGGGGAGAAATCCGAGTTTAATGTTTACATTTTTCATTACTGGGTTTTCTCCTCCATGGTGCGTTACCATCAAATATACAAGTTTGCCAGATTGCAAATATTTTTATATGTTTCGTGCTTTATAATTTCGGTTATCCGTTAATACTATTTTATGGTGCCAGTTGAAATATAAGTTCACGGAATCACCTTCGAGGTGAGATCATGACGGTGATGTAAATTTTAGCTTCACTGGGTGGTCTCCTCTCGGAGGCGGTTTTCATTCAACAGAAGAAAGAGGATACACAAAAATAATTGTGTTCTAGGATTTCTTTTCCACCAGTTGAAATAATAATGTGCGCACTTGAGAGGCGATTGCCAAGTTAAGGTTTTTTTTTTCATTACTGGGTTTTCTCCTTCATGGCGCGTGATGCTTATACCCTCGACTGTTAAGAAATAAAATTTTCTTATGTGGGCTTTGGTTCCACTTCTCTTTGGCTTTGCCCTATTTGGAACTGATAAAGCTATTGAGTGGTGGCACCGCGGCCATTTCATCGATAATACAATGTATTAGTCCAGAAGTTAAAATTCGTTAATATTGCAAATTTTTAAAATCTTGAAGGGAAACACTCCCATTCTTGGTGTTCGTGGTTAAATTTTTCTGTTTTACTATTTTGGATGTAGGGAATTCATGTCAATGCTTTTATGTAAGAAAATTATATTTTTAATATAATACGTAAGCCGTTTCTTTTAAGGAAAAGAAGTTCCTTTTGTATTTTCATTTTCATTGGATATTGTTGAAGTTGTCATGCTGTAACCAAATGTGCAGGCGAGTGGGAAGTAACTTGTTTCCCTCCCACTCCACCGACTGAAATTTGAGACACCTGGGACGTTGATAACTTTCATTTGCTTGTTTGCTGTCTGAGACGAAGGTTGTAAAGTTTCCGATTGCAGTGTTTGTAAATCTGTACTGTGATATAGTGTAGGATAAACTTGATCCTTACTTATGAAATAGAAGAAAATGGTACGTATATTTAGTAGGGATTCATCAGACGTGGATAGATTTTTGCGTTATTTACTTTCGTCTTTGTTTAAATGTAGTTTTATCAAAATTTTCAGTATGTTATTTTAAAAGGAAATGTGTTGGGACCTCTTTGGAGGCGAGCTCATTACAGTGATTAACATTAAAACTCACTTGGTGGTCTCCTCTCGAGAGCGGATCTCATTTTTGTCAACACCCGAGTAATTGTATTTTGCCGAATTACGATTATTATTTGTGGCGTGCTGAAAATTTTTCTTTGGCGAACGTTAAGCAAGAATTCATGGCACACACCTGAGGGGAGAAATCCGAGTTTAATGTTTACATTTTTCATTACTGGGTTTTCTCCTCCATGGTGCGTTACCATCAAATATACAAGTTTGCCAGATTGCAAATATTTTTATATGTTTCGTGCTTTATAATTTCGGTTATCCGTTAATACTATTTTATGGTGCCAGTTGAAATATAAGTTCACGGAATCACCTTCGAGGTGAGATCATGACGGTGATGTAAATTTTAGCTTCACTGGGTGGTCTCCTCTCGGAGGCGGTTTTCATTCAACAGAAGAAAGAGGATACACAAAAATAATTGTGTTCTAGGATTTCTTTTCCACCAGTTGAAATAATAATGTGCGCACTTGAGAGGCGATTGCCAAGTTAAGGTTTTTTTTTTCATTACTGGGTTTTCTCCTTCATGGCGCGTGATGCTTATACCCTCGACTGTTAAGAAATAAAATTTTCTTATGTGGGCTTTGGTTCCACTTCTCTTTGGCTTTGCCCTATTTGGAACTGATAAAGCTATTGAGTGGTGGCACCGCGGCCATTTCATCGATAATACAATGTATTAGTCCAGAAGTTAAAATTCGTTAATATTGCAAATTTTTAAAATCTTGAAGGGAAACACTCCCATTCTTGGTGTTCGTGGTTAAATTTTTCTGTTTTACTATTTTGGATGTAGGGAATTCATGTCAATGCTTTTATGTAAGAAAATTATATTTTTAATATAATACGTAAGCCGTTTCTTTTAAGGAAAAGAAGTTCCTTTTGTATTTTCATTTTCATTGGATATTGTTGAAGTTGTCATGCTGTAACCAAATGTGCAGGCGAGTGGGAAGTAACTTGTTTCCCTCCCACTCCACCGACTGAAATTTGAGACACCTGGGACGTTGATAACTTTCATTTGCTTGTTTGCTGTCTGAGACGAAGGTTGTAAAGTTTCCGATTGCAGTGTTTGTAAATCTGTACTGTGATATAGTGTAGGATAAACTTGATCCTTACTTATGAAATAGAAGAAAATGGTACGTATATTTAGTAGGGATTCATCAGACGTGGATAGATTTTTGCGTTATTTACTTTCGTCTTTGTTTAAATGTAGTTTTATCAAAATTTTCAGTATGTTATTTTAAAAGGAAATGTGTTGGGACCTCTTTGGAGGCGAGCTCATTACAGTGATTAACATTAAAACTCACTGGGTGGTCTCCTCTCGAGAGCGGATCTCATTTTTGTCAACACCCGAGTAATTGTATTTTGCCGAATTACGATTATTATTTGTGGCGTGCTGAAAATTTTTCTTTGGCGAACGTTAAGCAAGAATTCATGGCACACACCTGAGGGGAGAAATCCGAGTTTAATGTTTACATTTTTCATTACTGGGTTTTCTCCTCCATGGTGCGTTACCATCAAATATACAAGTTTGCCAGATTGCAAATATTTTTATATGTTTCGTGCTTTATAATTTCGGTTATCCGTTAATACTATTTTATGGTGCCAGTTGAAATATAAGTTCACGGAATCACCTTCGAGGTGAGATCATGACGGTGATGTAAATTTTAGCTTCACTGGGTGGTCTCCTCTCGGAGGCGGTTTTCATTCAACAGAAGAAAGAGGATACACAAAAATAATTGTGTTCTAGGATTTCTTTTCCACCAGTTGAAATAATAATGTGCGCACTTGAGAGGCGATTGCCAAGTTAAGGTTTTTTTTTTCATTACTGGGTTTTCTCCTTCATGGCGCGTGATGCTTATACCCTCGACTGTTAAGAAATAAAATTTTCTTATGTGGGCTTTGGTTCCACTTCTCTTTGGCTTTGCCCTATTTGGAACTGATAAAGCTATTGAGTGGTGGCACCGCGGCCATTTCATCGATAATACAATGTATTAGTCCAGAAGTTAAAATTCGTTAATATTGCAAGTTTTTGAAATCATGAAGGGAAACACTCCAATTCTTGGTGTTCGTGGTTAAGTTTTTCTGTTTTACTATTTTGGATGTAGGGAATTCATGTCAATGCTTTTATGTAAGAAAATTATATTTTTAAAATGATACGTAAGCCGTTTCTTTTAAGGAAAAGAAGTTCCTTTTGTAATTTCATTTTCATTGGATATTGTTGAAGTTGTCATGCTGTAACCAAATGTGCGGGCGAGTGGGAAGTAACTTGTTTCCCTCCCACTCCACCGACTGAAATTTGAGACACCTGGGACGTTGATAACTTTCATTTGCTTGTTTGCTGTCTGAGACGAAGGTTGTAAAGTTTCCGATTGCAGTGTTTGTAAATCTGTACTGTGATATAGTGTAGGATAAACTTGATCCTTACTTATGAAATAGAAGAAAATGGTACGTATATTTAGTAGGGATTCATCAGACGTGGATAGATTTTTGCGTTATTTACTTTCGTTTATGTTTAAATGTAGTTTTATCAAATTTTTCAGTATGTTATTTTAAAAGGAAATGTGTTGGGACCTCTTTGGAGGCGAGCTCATTACAGTGATTAACATTAAAACTCACTGGATGGTCTCCTCTCGAGAGCGGATCTCATTTTTGTCAATACCCGAGTAATTGTATCTTGCCGAATTACGATTATTATTTGTGGCGTGCTGAAAATTTTTCTTTGGCGAACGTTAAGCAAGAATTCATGGCACACACCTGAGGGGAGAAATCCGAGTTTAATGTTTACATTTTTCATTACTGGGTTTTCTCCTCCATGGTGCGTTACCATCAAATATACAAGTTTGCCAGATTGCAAATATTTTTAAATGTTTCGTGCTTTATAATTTCGGTTATCCGTTAATACTATTTTATGGTGCCAGTTGAAATATAAGTTCACGGAATCACCTTCGAGGTGAGATCATGACGGTGATGTAAATTTTAGCTTCACTGGGTGGTCTCCTCTCGGAGGCGGTTTTCATTCAACAGAAGAAAGAGGATACACAAAAATAATTGTGTTCTAGGATTTCTTTTCCACCAGTTGAAATAATAGTGTGCGCACTTGAGAGGCGATTGCCAAGTTAATGTTTTATTTTTCATTACTGGGTTTTCTCCTTCATGGCGCGTGATGCTTATACCCTCGACTGTTAAGAAATAAAATTTTCTTATGTGGGCTTTGGTTCCACTTCTCTTTGGCTTTGCCCTATTTGGAACTGATAGAGCTATTGAGTGGTGGCACCGCGGCCATTTCATCGATAATACAATGTATTAGTCCAGAAGTTAAAATTCGTTAATATTGCAAATTTTTAAAATCTTGAAGGGAAACACTCCCATTCTTGGTGTTCGTGGTTAAATTTTTCTGTTTTACTATTTTGGATGTAGGGAATTCATGTCAATGCTTTTATGTAAGAAAATTATATTTTTAATATAATACGTAAGCCGTTTCTTTTAAGGAAAAGAAGTTCCTTTTGTATTTTCATTTTCATTGGATATTGTTGAAGTTGTCATGCTGTAACCAAATGTGCAGGCGAGTGGGAAGTAACTTGTTTCCCTCCCACTCCACCGACTGAAATTTGAGACACCTGGGACGTTGATAACTTTCATTTGCTTGTTTGCTGTCTGAGACGAAGGTTGTAAAGTTTCCGATTGCAGTGTTTGTAAATCTGTACTGTGATATAGTGTAGGATAAACTTGATCCTTACTTATGAAATAGAAGAAAATGGTACGTATATTTAGTAGGGATTCATCAGACGTGGATAGATTTTTGCGTTATTTACTTTCGTCTTTGTTTAAATGTAGTTTTATCAAAATTTTCAGTATGTTATTTTAAAAGGAAATGTGTTGGGACCTCTTTGGAGGCGAGCTCATTACAGTGATTAACATTAAAACTCACTGGGTGGTCTCCTCTCGAGAGCGGATCTCATTTTTGTCAACACCCGAGTAATTGTATTTTGCCGAATTACGATTATTATTTGTGGCGTGCTGAAAATTTTTCTTTGGCGAACGTTAAGCAAGAATTCATGGCACACACCTGAGGGGAGAAATCCGAGTTTAATGTTTACATTTTTCATTACTGGGTTTTCTCCTCCATGGTGCGTTACCATCAAATATACAAGTTTGCCAGATTGCAAATATTTTTATATGTTTCGTGCTTTATAATTTCGGTTATCCGTTAATACTATTTTATGGTGCCAGTTGAAATATAAGTTCACGGAATCACCTTCGAGGTGAGATCATGACGGTGATGTAAATTTTAGCTTCACTGGGTGGTCTCCTCTCGGAGGCGGTTTTCATTCAACAGAAGAAAGAGGATACACAAAAATAATTGTGTTCTAGGATTTCTTTTCCACCAGTTGAAATAATAATGTGCGCACTTGAGAGGCGATTGCCAAGTTAAGGTTTTTTTTTTCATTACTGGGTTTTCTCCTTCATGGCGCGTGATGCTTATACCCTCGACTGTTAAGAAATAAAATTTTCTTATGTGGGCTTTGGTTCCACTTCTCTTTGGCTTTGCCCTATTTGGAACTGATAAAGCTATTGAGTGGTGGCACCGCGGCCATTTCATCGATAATACAATGTATTAGTCCAGAAGTTAAAATTCGTTAATATTGCAAATTTTTAAAATCTTGAAGGGAAACACTCCCATTCTTGGTGTTCGTGGTTAAATTTTTCTGTTTTACTATTTTGGATGTAGGGAATTCATGTCAATGCTTTTATGTAAGAAAATTATATTTTTAATATAATACGTAAGCCGTTTCTTTTAAGGAAAAGAAGTTCCTTTTGTATTTTCATTTTCATTGGATATTGTTGAAGTTGTCATGCTGTAACCAAATGTGCAGGCGAGTGGGAAGTAACTTGTTTCCCTCCCACTCCACCGACTGAAATTTGAGACACCTGGGACGTTGATAACTTTCATTTGCTTGTTTGCTGTCTGAGACGAAGGTTGTAAAGTTTCCGATTGCAGTGTTTGTAAATCTGTACTGTGATATAGTGTAGGATAAACTTGATCCTTACTTATGAAATAGAAGAAAATGGTACGTATATTTAGTAGGGATTCATCAGACGTGGATAGATTTTTGCGTTATTTACTTTCGTCTTTGTTTAAATGTAGTTTTATCAAAATTTTCAGTATGTTATTTTAAAAGGAAATGTGTTGGGACCTCTTTGGAGGCGAGCTCATTACAGTGATTAACATTAAAACTCACTGGGTGGTCTCCTCTCGAGAGCGGATCTCATTTTTGTCAACACCCGAGTAATTGTATTTTGCCGAATTACGATTATTATTTGTGGCGTGCTGAAAATTTTTCTTTGGCGAACGTTAAGCAAGAATTCATGGCACACACCTGAGGGGAGAAATCCGAGTTTAATGTTTACATTTTTCATTACTGGGTTTTCTCCTCCATGGTGCGTTACCATCAAATATACAAGTTTGCCAGATTGCAAATATTTTTATATGTTTCGTGCTTTATAATTTCGGTTATCCGTTAATACTATTTTATGGTGCCAGTTGAAATATAAGTTCACGGAATCACCTTCGAGGTGAGATCATGACGGTGATGTAAATTTTAGCTTCACTGGGTGGTCTCCTCTCGGAGGCGGTTTTCATTCAACAGAAGAAAGAGGATACACAAAAATAATTGTGTTCTAGGATTTCTTTTCCACCAGTTGAAATAATAATGTGCGCACTTGAGAGGCGATTGCCAAGTTAAGGTTTTTTTTTTCATTACTGGGTTTTCTCCTTCATGGCGCGTGATGCTTATACCCTCGACTGTTAAGAAATAAAATTTTCTTATGTGGGCTTTGGTTCCACTTCTCTTTGGCTTTGCCCTATTTGGAACTGATAAAGCTATTGAGTGGTGGCACCGCGGCCATTTCATCGATAATACAATGTATTAGTCCAGAAGTTAAAATTCGTTAATATTGCAAATTTTTAAAATCTTGAAGGGAAACACTCCCATTCTTGGTGTTCGTGGTTAAATTTTTCTGTTTTACTATTTTGGATGTAGGGAATTCATGTCAATGCTTTTATGTAAGAAAATTATATTTTTAATATAATACGTAAGCCGTTTCTTTTAAGGAAAAGAAGTTCCTTTTGTATTTTCATTTTCATTGGATATTGTTGAAGTTGTCATGCTGTAACCAAATGTGCAGGCGAGTGGGAAGTAACTTGTTTCCCTCCCACTCCACCGACTGAAATTTGAGACACCTGGGACGTTGATAACTTTCATTTGCTTGTTTGCTGTCTGAGACGAAGGTTGTAAAGTTTCCGATTGCAGTGTTTGTAAATCTGTACTGTGATATAGTGTAGGATAAACTTGATCCTTACTTATGAAATAGAAGAAAATGGTACGTATATTTAGTAGGGATTCATCAGACGTGGATAGATTTTTGCGTTATTTACTTTCGTCTTTGTTTAAATGTAGTTTTATCAAAATTTTCAGTATGTTATTTTAAAAGGAAATGTGTTGGGACCTCTTTGGAGGCGAGCTCATTACAGTGATTAACATTAAAACTCACTGGGTGGTCTCCTCTCGAGAGCGGATCTCATTTTTGTCAACACCCGAGTAATTGTATTTTGCCGAATTACGATTATTATTTGTGGCGTGCTGAAAATTTTTCTTTGGCGAACGTTAAGCAAGAATTCATGGCACACACCTGAGGGGAGAAATCCGAGTTTAATGTTTACATTTTTCATTACTGGGTTTTCTCCTCCATGGTGCGTTACCATCAAATATACAAGTTTGCCAGATTGCAAATATTTTTATATGTTTCGTGCTTTATAATTTCGGTTATCCGTTAATACTATTTTATGGTGCCAGTTGAAATATAAGTTCACGGAATCACCTTCGAGGTGAGATCATGACGGTGATGTAAATTTTAGCTTCACTGGGTGGTCTCCTCTCGGAGGCGGTTTTCATTCAACAGAAGAAAGAGGATACACAAAAATAATTGTGTTCTAGGATTTCTTTTCCACCAGTTGAAATAATAATGTGCGCACTTGAGAGGCGATTGCCAAGTTAAGGTTTTTTTTTTCATTACTGGGTTTTCTCCTTCATGGCGCGTGATGCTTATACCCTCGACTGTTAAGAAATAAAATTTTCTTATGTGGGCTTTGGTTCCACTTCTCTTTGGCTTTGCCCTATTTGGAACTGATAGAGCTATTGAGTGGTGGCACCGCGGCCATTTCATCGATAATACAATGTATTAGTCCAGAAGTTAAAATTCGTTAATATTGCAAATTTTTAAAATCTTGAAGGGAAACACTCCCATTCTTGGTGTTCGTGGTTAAATTTTTCTGTTTTACTATTTTGGATGTAGGGAATTCATGTCAATGCTTTTATGTAAGAAAATTATATTTTTAATATAATACGTAAGACGTTTCTTTTAAGGAAAAGAAGTTCCTTTTGTATTTTCATTTTCATTGGATATTGTTGAAGTTGTCATGCTGTAACCAAATGTGCAGGCGAGTGGGAAGTAACTTGTTTCCCTCCCACTCCACCGACTGAAATTTGAGACACCTGGGACGTTGATAACTTTCATTTGCTTGTTTGCTGTCTGAGACGAAGGTTGTAAAGTTTCCGATTGCAGTGTTTGTAAATCTGTACTGTGATATAGTGTAGGATAAACTTGATCCTTACTTATGAAATAGAAGAAAATGGTACGTATATTTAGTAGGGATTCATCAGACGTGGATAGATTTTTGCGTTATTTACTTTCGTCTTTGTTTAAATGTAGTTTTATCAAAATTTTCAGTATGTTATTTTAAAAGGAAATGTGTTGGGACCTCTTTGGAGGCGAGCTCATTACAGTGATTAACATTAAAACTCACTGGGTGGTCTCCTCTCGAGAGCGGATCTCATTTTTGTCAACACCCGAGTAATTGTATTTTGCCGAATTACGATTATTATTTGTGGCGTGCTGAAAATTTTTCTTTGGCGAACGTTAAGCAAGAATTCATGGCACACACCTGAGGGGAGAAATCCGAGTTTAATGTTTACATTTTTCATTACTGGGTTTTCTCCTCCATGGTGCGTTACCATCAAATATACAAGTTTGCCAGATTGCAAATATTTTTATATGTTTCGTGCTTTATAATTTCGGTTATCCGTTAATACTATTTTATGGTGCCAGTTGAAATATAAGTTCACGGAATCACCTTCGAGGTGAGATCATGACGGTGATGTAAATTTTAGCTTCACTGGGTGGTCTCCTCTCGGAGGCGGTTTTCATTCAACAGAAGAAAGAGGATACACAAAAATAATTGTGTTCTAGGATTTCTTTTCCACCAGTTGAAATAATAATGTGCGCACTTGAGAGGCGATTGCCAAGTTAAGGTTTTTTTTTTCATTACTGGGTTTTCTCCTTCATGGCGCGTGATGCTTATACCCTCGACTGTTAAGAAATAAAATTTTCTTATGTGGGCTTTGGTTCCACTTCTCTTTGGCTTTGCCCTATTTGGAACTGATAAAGCTATTGAGTGGTGGCACCGCGGCCATTTCATCGATAATACAATGTATTAGTCCAGAAGTTAAAATTCGTTAATATTGCAAATTTTTAAAATCTTGAAGGGAAACACTCCCATTCTTGGTGTTCGTGGTTAAATTTTTCTGTTTTACTATTTTGGATGTAGGGAATTCATGTCAATGCTTTTATGTAAGAAAATTATATTTTTAATATAATACGTAAGCCGTTTCTTTTAAGGAAAAGAAGTTCCTTTTGTATTTTCATTTTCATTGGATATTGTTGAAGTTGTCATGCTGTAACCAAATGTGCAGGCGAGTGGGAAGTAACTTGTTTCCCTCCCACTCCACCGACTGAAATTTGAGACACCTGGGACGTTGATAACTTTCATTTGCTTGTTTGCTGTCTGAGACGAAGGGTGTAAAGTTTCCGATTGCAGTGTTTGTAAATCTGTACTGTGATATAGTGTAGGATAAACTTGATCCTTACTTATGAAATAGAAGAAAATGGTACGTATATTTAGTAGGGATTCATCAGACGTGGATAGATTTTTGCGTTATTTACTTTCGTCTTTGTTTAAATGTAGTTTTATCAAAATTTTCAGTATGTTATTTTAAAAGGAAATGTGTTGGGACCTCTTTGGAGGCGAGCTCATTACAGTGATTAACATTAAAACTCACTGGGTGGTCTCCTCTCGAGAGCGGATCTCATTTTTGTCAACACCCGAGTAATTGTATTTTGCCGAATTACGATTATTATTTGTGGCGTGCTGAAAATTTTTCTTTGGCGAACGTTAAGCAAGAATTCATGGCACACACCTGAGGGGAGAAATCCGAGTTTAATGTTTACATTTTTCATTACTGGGTTTTCTCCTCCATGGTGCGTTACCATCAAATATACAAGTTTGCCAGATTGCAAATATTTTTATATGTTTCGTGCTTTATAATTTCGGTTATCCGTTAATACTATTTTATGGTGCCAGTTGAAATATAAGTTCACGGAATCACCTTCGAGGTGAGATCATGACGGTGATGTAAATTTTAGCTTCACTGGGTGGTCTCCTCTCGGAGGCGGTTTTCATTCAACAGAAGAAAGAGGATACACAAAAATAATTGTGTTCTAGGATTTCTTTTCCACCAGTTGAAATAATAATGTGCGCACTTGAGAGGCGATTGCCAAGTTAAGGTTTTTTTTTTCATTACTGGGTTTTCTCCTTCATGGCGCGTGATGCTTATACCCTCGACTGTTAAGAAATAAAATTTTCTTATGTGGGCTTTGGTTCCACTTCTCTTTGGCTTTGCCCTATTTGGAACTGATAAAGCTATTGAGTGGTGGCACCGCGGCCATTTCATCGATAATACAATGTATTAGTCCAGAAGTTAAAATTCGTTAATATTGCAAATTTTTAAAATCTTGAAGGGAAACACTCCCATTCTTGGTGTTCGTGGTTAAATTTTTCTGTTTTACTATTTTGGATGTAGGGAATTCATGTCAATGCTTTTATGTAAGAAAATTATATTTTTAATATAATACGTAAGCCGTTTCTTTTAAGGAAAAGAAGTTCCTTTTGTATTTTCATTTTCATTGGATATTGTTGAAGTTGTCATGCTGTAACCAAATGTGCAGGCGAGTGGGAAGTAACTTGTTTCCCTCCCACTCCACCGACTGAAATTTGAGACACCTGGGACGTTGATAACTTTCATTTGCTTGTTTGCTGTCTGAGACGAAGGTTGTAAAGTTTCCGATTGCAGTGTTTGTAAATCTGTACTGTGATATAGTGTAGGATAAACTTGATCCTTACTTATGAAATAGAAGAAAATGGTACGTATATTTAGTAGGGATTCATCAGACGTGGATAGATTTTTGCGTTATTTACTTTCGTCTTTGTTTAAATGTAGTTTTATCAAAATTTTCAGTATGTTATTTTAAAAGGAAATGTGTTGGGACCTCTTTGGAGGCGAGCTCATTACAGTGATTAACATTAAAACTCACTGGGTGGTCTCCTCTCGAGAGCGGATCTCATTTTTGTCAACACCCGAGTAATTGTATTTTGCCGAATTACGATTATTATTTGTGGCGTGCTGAAAATTTTTCTTTGGCGAACGTTAAGCAAGAATTCATGGCACACACCTGAGGGGAGAAATCCGAGTTTAATGTTTACATTTTTCATTACTGGGTTTTCTCCTCCATGGTGCGTTACCATCAAATATACAAGTTTGCCAGATTGCAAATATTTTTATATGTTTCGTGCTTTATAATTTCGGTTATCCGTTAATACTATTTTATGGTGCCAGTTGAAATATAAGTTCACGGAATCACCTTCGAGGTGAGATCATGACGGTGATGTAAATTTTAGCTTCACTGGGTGGTCTCCTCTCGGAGGCGGTTTTCATTCAACAGAAGAAAGAGGATACACAAAAATAATTGTGTTCTAGGATTTCTTTTCCACCAGTTGAAATAATAATGTGCGCACTTGAGAGGCGATTGCCAAGTTAAGGTTTTTTTTTTCATTACTGGGTTTTCTCCTTCATGGCGCGTGATGCTTATACCCTCGACTGTTAAGAAATAAAATTTTCTTATGTGGGCTTTGGTTCCACTTCTCTTTGGCTTTGCCCTATTTGGAACTGATAGAGCTATTGAGTGGTGGCACCGCGGCCATTTCATCGATAATACAATGTATTAGTCCAGAAGTTAAAATTCGTTAATATTGCAAATTTTTAAAATCTTGAAGGGAAACACTCCCATTCTTGGTGTTCGTGGTTAAATTTTTCTGTTTTACTATTTTGGATGTAGGGAATTCATGTCAATGCTTTTATGTAAGAAAATTATATTTTTAATATAATACGTAAGACGTTTCTTTTAAGGAAAAGAAGTTCCTTTTGTATTTTCATTTTCATTGGATATTGTTGAAGTTGTCATGCTGTAACCAAATGTGCAGGCGAGTGGGAAGTAACTTGTTTCCCTCCCACTCCACCGACTGAAATTTGAGACACCTGGGACGTTGATAACTTTCATTTGCTTGTTTGCTGTCTGAGACGAAGGTTGTAAAGTTTCCGATTGCAGTGTTTGTAAATCTGTACTGTGATATAGTGTAGGATAAACTTGATCCTTACTTATGAAATAGAAGAAAATGGTACGTATATTTAGTAGGGATTCATCAGACGTGGATAGATTTTTGCGTTATTTACTTTCGTCTTTGTTTAAATGTAGTTTTATCAAAATTTTCAGTATGTTATTTTAAAAGGAAATGTGTTGGGACCTCTTTGGAGGCGAGCTCATTACAGTGATTAACATTAAAACTCACTGGGTGGTCTCCTCTCGAGAGCGGATCTCATTTTTGTCAACACCCGAGTAATTGTATTTTGCCGAATTACGATTATTATTTGTGGCGTGCTGAAAATTTTTCTTTGGCGAACGTTAAGCAAGAATTCATGGCACACACCTGAGGGGAGAAATCCGAGTTTAATGTTTACATTTTTCATTACTGGGTTTTCTCCTCCATGGTGCGTTACCATCAAATATACAAGTTTGCCAGATTGCAAATATTTTTATATGTTTCGTGCTTTATAATTTCGGTTATCCGTTAATACTATTTTATGGTGCCAGTTGAAATATAAGTTCACGGAATCACCTTCGAGGTGAGATCATGACGGTGATGTAAATTTTAGCTTCACTGGGTGGTCTCCTCTCGGAGGCGGTTTTCATTCAACAGAAGAAAGAGGATACACAAAAATAATTGTGTTCTAGGATTTCTTTTCCACCAGTTGAAATAATAATGTGCGCACTTGAGAGGCGATTGCCAAGTTAAGGTTTTTTTTTTCATTACTGGGTTTTCTCCTTCATGGCGCGTGATGCTTATACCCTCGACTGTTAAGAAATAAAATTTTCTTATGTGGGCTTTGGTTCCACTTCTCTTTGGCTTTGCCCTATTTGGAACTGATAAAGCTATTGAGTGGTGGCACCGCGGCCATTTCATCGATAATACAATGTATTAGTCCAGAAGTTAAAATTCGTTAATATTGCAAATTTTTAAAATCTTGAAGGGAAACACTCCCATTCTTGGTGTTCGTGGTTAAATTTTTCTGTTTTACTATTTTGGATGTAGGGAATTCATGTCAATGCTTTTATGTAAGAAAATTATATTTTTAATATAATACGTAAGCCGTTTCTTTTAAGGAAAAGAAGTTCCTTTTGTATTTTCATTTTCATTGGATATTGTTGAAGTTGTCATGCTGTAACCAAATGTGCAGGCGAGTGGGAAGTAACTTGTTTCCCTCCCACTCCACCGACTGAAATTTGAGACACCTGGGACGTTGATAACTTTCATTTGCTTGTTTGCTGTCTGAGACGAAGGGTGTAAAGTTTCCGATTGCAGTGTTTGTAAATCTGTACTGTGATATAGTGTAGGATAAACTTGATCCTTACTTATGAAATAGAAGAAAATGGTACGTATATTTAGTAGGGATTCATCAGACGTGGATAGATTTTTGCGTTATTTACTTTCGTCTTTGTTTAAATGTAGTTTTATCAAAATTTTCAGTATGTTATTTTAAAAGGAAATGTGTTGGGACCTCTTTGGAGGCGAGCTCATTACAGTGATTAACATTAAAACTCACTGGGTGGTCTCCTCTCGAGAGCGGATCTCATTTTTGTCAACACCCGAGTAATTGTATTTTGCCGAATTACGATTATTATTTGTGGCGTGCTGAAAATTTTTCTTTGGCGAACGTTAAGCAAGAATTCATGGCACACACCTGAGGGGAGAAATCCGAGTTTAATGTTTACATTTTTCATTACTGGGTTTTCTCCTCCATGGTGCGTTACCATCAAATATACAAGTTTGCCAGATTGCAAATATTTTTATATGTTTCGTGCTTTATAATTTCGGTTATCCGTTAATACTATTTTATGGTGCCAGTTGAAATATAAGTTCACGGAATCACCTTCGAGGTGAGATCATGACGGTGATGTAAATTTTAGCTTCACTGGGTGGTCTCCTCTCGGAGGCGGTTTTCATTCAACAGAAGAAAGAGGATACACAAAAATAATTGTGTTCTAGGATTTCTTTTCCACCAGTTGAAATAATAATGTGCGCACTTGAGAGGCGATTGCCAAGTTAAGGTTTTTTTTTTCATTACTGGGTTTTCTCCTTCATGGCGCGTGATGCTTATACCCTCGACTGTTAAGAAATAAAATTTTCTTATGTGGGCTTTGGTTCCACTTCTCTTTGGCTTTGCCCTATTTGGAACTGATAAAGCTATTGAGTGGTGGCACCGCGGCCATTTCATCGATAATACAATGTATTAGTCCAGAAGTTAAAATTCGTTAATATTGCAAATTTTTAAAATCTTGAAGGGAAACACTCCCATTCTTGGTGTTCGTGGTTAAATTTTTCTGTTTTACTATTTTGGATGTAGGGAATTCATGTCAATGCTTTTATGTAAGAAAATTATATTTTTAATATAATACGTAAGCCGTTTCTTTTAAGGAAAAGAAGTTCCTTTTGTATTTTCATTTTCATTGGATATTGTTGAAGTTGTCATGCTGTAACCAAATGTGCAGGCGAGTGGGAAGTAACTTGTTTCCCTCCCACTCCACCGACTGAAATTTGAGACACCTGGGACGTTGATAACTTTCATTTGCTTGTTTGCTGTCTGAGACGAAGGTTGTAAAGTTTCCGATTGCAGTGTTTGTAAATCTGTACTGTGATATAGTGTAGGATAAACTTGATCCTTACTTATGAAATAGAAGAAAATGGTACGTATATTTAGTAGGGATTCATCAGACGTGGATAGATTTTTGCGTTATTTACTTTCGTCTTTGTTTAAATGTAGTTTTATCAAAATTTTCAGTATGTTATTTTAAAAGGAAATGTGTTGGGACCTCTTTGGAGGCGAGCTCATTACAGTGATTAACATTAAAACTCACTGGGTGGTCTCCTCTCGAGAGCGGATCTCATTTTTGTCAACACCCGAGTAATTGTATTTTGCCGAATTACGATTATTATTTGTGGCGTGCTGAAAATTTTTCTTTGGCGAACGTTAAGCAAGAATTCATGGCACACACCTGAGGGGAGAAATCCGAGTTTAATGTTTACATTTTTCATTACTGGGTTTTCTCCTCCATGGTGCGTTACCATCAAATATACAAGTTTGCCAGATTGCAAATATTTTTATATGTTTCGTGCTTTATAATTTCGGTTATCCGTTAATACTATTTTATGGTGCCAGTTGAAATATAAGTTCACGGAATCACCTTCGAGGTGAGATCATGACGGTGATGTAAATTTTAGCTTCACTGGGTGGTCTCCTCTCGGAGGCGGTTTTCATTCAACAGAAGAAAGAGGATACACAAAAATAATTGTGTTCTAGGATTTCTTTTCCACCAGTTGAAATAATAATGTGCGCACTTGAGAGGCGATTGCCAAGTTAAGGTTTTTTTTTTCATTACTGGGTTTTCTCCTTCATGGCGCGTGATGCTTATACCCTCGACTGTTAAGAAATAAAATTTTCTTATGTGGGCTTTGGTTCCACTTCTCTTTGGCTTTGCCCTATTTGGAACTGATAAAGCTATTGAGTGGTGGCACCGCGGCCATTTCATCGATAATACAATGTATTAGTCCAGAAGTTAAAATTCGTTAATATTGCAAGTTTTTGAAATCATGAAGGGAAACACTCCAATTCTTGGTGTTCGTGGTTAAGTTTTTCTGTTTTACTATTTTGGATGTAGGGAATTCATGTCAATGCTTTTATGTAAGAAAATTATATTTTTAAAATGATACGTAAGCCGTTTCTTTTAAGGAAAAGAAGTTCCTTTTGTAATTTCATTTTCATTGGATATTGTTGAAGTTGTCATGCTGTAACCAAATGTGCGGGCGAGTGGGAAGTAACTTGTTTCCCTCCCACTCCACCGACTGAAATTTGAGACACCTGGGACGTTGATAACTTTCATTTGCTTGTTTGCTGTCTGAGACGAAGGTTGTAAAGTTTCCGATTGCAGTGTTTGTAAATCTGTACTGTGATATAGTGTAGGATAAACTTGATCCTTACTTATGAAATAGAAGAAAATGGTACGTATATTTAGTAGGGATTCATCAGACGTGGATAGATTTTTGCGTTATTTACTTTCGTTTATGTTTAAATGTAGTTTTATCAAATTTTTCAGTATGTTATTTTAAAAGGAAATGTGTTGGGACCTCTTTGGAGGCGAGCTCATTACAGTGATTAACATTAAAACTCACTGGATGGTCTCCTCTCGAGAGCGGATCTCATTTTTGTCAATACCCGAGTAATTGTATCTTGCCGAATTACGATTATTATTTGTGGCGTGCTGAAAATTTTTCTTTGGCGAACGTTAAGCAAGAATTCATGGCACACACCTGAGGGGAGAAATCCGAGTTTAATGTTTACATTTTTCATTACTGGGTTTTCTCCTCCATGGTGCGTTACCATCAAATATACAAGTTTGCCAGATTGCAAATATTTTTAAATGTTTCGTGCTTTATAATTTCGGTTATCCGTTAATACTATTTTATGGTGCCAGTTGAAATATAAGTTCACGGAATCACCTTCGAGGTGAGATCATGACGGTGATGTAAATTTTAGCTTCACTGGGTGGTCTCCTCTCGGAGGCGGTTTTCATTCAACAGAAGAAAGAGGATACACAAAAATAATTGTGTTCTAGGATTTCTTTTCCACCAGTTGAAATAATAATGTGCGCACTTGAGAGGCGATTGCCAAGTTAATGTTTTATTTTTCATTACTGGGTTTTCTCCTTCATGGCGCGTGATGCTTATACCCTCGACTGTTAAGAAATAAAATTTTCTTATGTGGGCTTTGGTTCCACTTCTCTTTGGCTTTGCCCTATTTGGAACTGATAGAGCTATTGAGTGGTGGCACCGCGGCCATTTCATCGATAATACAATGTATTAGTCCAGAAGTTAAAATTCGTTAATATTGCAAATTTTTAAAATCTTGAAGGGAAACACTCCCATTCTTGGTGTTCGTGGTTAAATTTTTCTGTTTTACTATTTTGGATGTAGGGAATTCATGTCAATGCTTTTATGTAAGAAAATTATATTTTTAAAATGATACGTAAGCCGTTTCTTTTAAGGAAAAGAAGTTCCTTTTGTATTTTCATTTTCATTGGATATTGTTGAAGTTGTCATGCTGTAACCAAATGTGCAGGCGAGTGGGAAGTAACTTGTTTCCCTCCCACTCCACCGACTGAAATTTGAGACACCTGGGACGTTGATAACTTTCATTTGCTTGTTTGCTGTCTGAAACGAAGGTTGTAAAGTTTCCGATTGCAGTGTTTGTAAATCTGTACTGTGATATAGTGTAGGATAAACTTGATCCTTACTTATGAAATAGAAGAAAATGGTACGTATATTTAGTAGGGATTCATCAGACGTGGATAGATTTTTGCGTTATTTACTTTCGTCTTTGTTTAAATGTAGTTTTATCAAAATTTTCAGTATGTTATTTTAAAAGGAAATGTGTTGGGACCTCTTTGGAGGCGAGCTCATTACAGTGATTAACATTAAAACTCACTGGGTGGTCTCCTCTCGAGAGCGGATCTCATTTTTGTCAACACCCGAGTAATTGTATTTTGCCGAATTACGATTATTATTTGTGGCGTGCTGAAAATTTTTCTTTGGCGAACGTTAAGCAAGAATTCATGGCACACACCTGAGGGGAGAAATCCGAGTTTAATGTTTACATTTTTCATTACTGGGTTTTCTCCTCCATGGTGCGTTACCATCAAATATACAAGTTTGCCAGATTGCAAATATTTTTATATGTTTCGTGCTTTATAATTTCGGTTATCCGTTAATACTATTTTATGGTGCCAGTTGAAATATAAGTTCACGGAATCACCTTCGAGGTGAGATCATGACGGTGATGTAAATTTTAGCTTCACTGGGTGGTCTCCTCTCGGAGGCGGTTTTCATTCAACAGAAGAAAGAGGATACACAAAAATAATTGTGTTCTAGGATTTCTTTTCCACCAGTTGAAATAATAATGTGCGCACTTGAGAGGCGATTGCCAAGTTAAGGTTTTTTTTTCATTACTGGGTTTTCTCCTTCATGGCGCGTGATGCTTATACCCTCGACTGTTAAGAAATAAAATTTTCTTATGTGGGCTTTGGTTCCACTTCTCTTTGGCTTTGCCCTATTTGGAACTGATAAAGCTATTGAGTGGTGGCACCGCGGCCATTTCATCGATAATACAATGTATTAGTCCAGAAGTTAAAATTCGTTAATATTGCAAATTTTTAAAATCTTGAAGGGAAACACTCCCATTCTTGGTGTTCGTGGTTAAATTTTTCTGTTTTACTATTTTGGATGTAGGGAATTCATGTCAATGCTTTTATGTAAGAAAATTATATTTTTAATATAATACGTAAGCCGTTTCTTTTAAGGAAAAGAAGTTCCTTTTGTATTTTCATTTTCATTGGATATTGTTGAAGTTGTCATGCTGTAACCAAATGTGCAGGCGAGTGGGAAGTAACTTGTTTCCCTCCCACTCCACCGACTGAAATTTGAGACACCTGGGACGTTGATAACTTTCATTTGCTTGTTTGCTGTCTGAGACGAAGGTTGTAAAGTTTCCGATTGCAGTGTTTGTAAATCTGTACTGTGATATAGTGTAGGATAAACTTGATCCTTACTTATGAAATAGAAGAAAATGGTACGTATATTTAGTAGGGATTCATCAGACGTGGATAGATTTTTGCGTTATTTACTTTCGTCTTTGTTTAAATGTAGTTTTATCAAAATTTTCAGTATGTTATTTTAAAAGGAAATGTGTTGGGACCTCTTTGGAGGCGAGCTCATTACAGTGATTAACATTAAAACTCACTGGGTGGTCTCCTCTCGAGAGCGGATCTCATTTTTGTCAACACCCGAGTAATTGTATTTTGCCGAATTACGATTATTATTTGTGGCGTGCTGAAAATTTTTCTTTGGCGAACGTTAAGCAAGAATTCATGGCACACACCTGAGGGGAGAAATCCGAGTTTAATGTTTACATTTTTCATTACTGGGTTTTCTCCTCCATGGTGCGTTACCATCAAATATACAAGTTTGCCAGATTGCAAATATTTTTATATGTTTCGTGCTTTATAATTTCGGTTATCCGTTAATACTATTTTATGGTGCCAGTTGAAATATAAGTTCACGGAATCACCTTCGAGGTGAGATCATGACGGTGATGTAAATTTTAGCTTCACTGGGTGGTCTCCTCTCGGAGGCGGTTTTCATTCAACAGAAGAAAGAGGATACACAAAAATAATTGTGTTCTAGGATTTCTTTTCCACCAGTTGAAATAATAATGTGCGCACTTGAGAGGCGATTGCCAAGTTAAGGTTTTTTTTTTCATTACTGGGTTTTCTCCTTCATGGCGCGTGATGCTTATACCCTCGACTGTTAAGAAATAAAATTTTCTTATGTGGGCTTTGGTTCCACTTCTCTTTGGCTTTGCCCTATTTGGAACTGATAAAGCTATTGAGTGGTGGCACCGCGGCCATTTCATCGATAATACAATGTATTAGTCCAGAAGTTAAAATTCGTTAATATTGCAAATTTTTAAAATCTTGAAGGGAAACACTCCCATTCTTGGTGTTCGTGGTTAAATTTTTCTGTTTTACTATTTTGGATGTAGGGAATTCATGTCAATGCTTTTATGTAAGAAAATTATATTTTTAATATAATACGTAAGCCGTTTCTTTTAAGGAAAAGAAGTTCCTTTTGTATTTTCATTTTCATTGGATATTGTTGAAGTTGTCATGCTGTAACCAAATGTGCAGGCGAGTGGGAAGTCACTTGTTTCCCTCCCACTCCACCGACTGAAATTTGAGACACCTGGGACGTTGATAACTTTCATTTGCTTGTTTGCTGTCTGAGACGAAGGTTGTAAAGTTTCCGATTGCAGTGTTTGTAAATCTGTACTGTGATATAGTGTAGGATAAACTTGATCCTTACTTATGAAATAGAAGAAAATGGTACGTATATTTAGTAGGGATTCATCAGACGTGGATAGATTTTTGCGTTATTTACTTTCGTCTTTGTTTAAATGTAGTTTTATCAAATTTTTCAGTATGTTATTTTAAAAGGAAATGTGTTGGGACCTCTTTGGAGGCGAGCTCATTACAGTGATTAACATTAAAACTCACTGGATGGTCTCCTCTCGAGAGCGGATCTCATTTTTGTCAACACCCGAGTAATTGTATTTTGCCGAATTACGATTATTATTTGTGGCGTGCTGAAAATTTTTCTTTGGCGAACGTTAAGCAAGAATTCATGGCACACACCTGAGGGGAGAAATCCGAGTTTAATGTTTACATTTTTCATTACTGGGTTTTCTCCTCCATGGTGCGTTACCATCAAATATACAAGTTTGCCAGATTGCAAATATTTTTATATGTTTCGTGCTTTATAATTTCGGTTATCCGTTAATACTATTTTATGGTGCCAGTTGAAATATAAGTTCACGGAATCACCTTCGAGGTGAGATCATGACGGTGATGTAAATTTTAGCTTCACTGGGTGGTCTCCTCTCGGAGGCGGTTTTCATTCAACAGAAGAAAGAGGATACACAAAAATAATTGTGTTCTAGGATTTCTTTTCCACCAGTTGAAATAATAATGTGCGCACTTGAGAGGCGATTGCCAAGTTAAGGTTTTTTTTTTCATTACTGGGTTTTTTCCTTCATGGCGCGTGATGCTTATACCCTCGACTGTTAAGAAATAAAATTTTCTTATGTGGGCTTTGGTTCCACTTCTCTTTGGCTTTGCCCTATTTGGAACTGATAAAGCTATTGAGTGGTGGCACCGCGGCCATTTCATCGATAATACAATGTATTAGTCCAGAAGTTAAAATTCGTTAATATTGCAAGTTTTTGAAATCATGAAGGGAAACACTCCAATTCTTGGTGTTCGTGGTTAAGTTTTTCTGTTTTACTATTTTGGATGTAGGGAATTCATGTCAATGCTTTTATGTAAGAAAATTATATTTTTAAAATGATACGTAAGCCGTTTCTTTTAAGGAAAAGAAGTTCCTTTTGTAATTTCATTTTCATTGGATATTGTTGAAGTTGTCATGCTGTAACCAAATGTGCGGGCGAGTGGGAAGTAACTTGTTTCCCTCCCACTCCACCGACTGAAATTTGAGACACCTGGGACGTTGATAACTTTCATTTGCTTGTTTGCTGTCTGAGACGAAGGTTGTAAAGTTTCCGATTGCAGTGTTTGTAAATCTGTACTGTGATATAGTGTAGGATAAACTTGATCCTTACTTATGAAATAGAAGAAAATGGTACGTATATTTAGTAGGGATTCATCAGACGTGGATAGATTTTTGCGTTATTTACTTTCGTTTATGTTTAAATGTAGTTTTATCAAATTTTTCAGTATGTTATTTTAAAAGGAAATGTGTTGGGACCTCTTTGGAGGCGAGCTCATTACAGTGATTAACATTAAAACTCACTGGGTGGTCTCCTCTCGAGAGCGGATCTCATTTTTGTCAAACCCGAGTAATTGTATCTTGCCGAATTACGATTATTATTTGTGGCGTGCTGAAAATTTTTCTTTGGCGAACGTTAAGCAAGAATTCATGGCACACACCTGAGGGGTGAAATCCGAGTTTAATGTTTACATTTTTCATTACTGGGTTTTCTCCTCCATGGTGCGTTACCATCAAATATACAAGTTTGCCAGATTGCAAATATTTTTAAATGTTTCGTGCTTTATAATTTCGGTTATCCGTTAATACTATTTTATGGTGCCAGTTGAAATATAAGTTCACGGAATCACCTTCGAGGTGAGATCATGACGGTGATGTAAATTTTAGCTTCACTGGGTGGTCTCCTCTCGGAGGCGGTTTTCATTCAACAGAAGAAAGAGGATACACAAAAATAATTGTGTTCTAGGATTTCTTTTCCACCAGTTGAAATAATAATGTGCGCACTTGAGAGGCGATTGCCAAGTTAATGTTTTATTTTTCATTACTGGGTTTTCTCCTTCATGGCGCGTGATGCTTATACCCTCGACTGTTAAGAAATAAAATTTTCTTATGTGGGCTTTGGTTCCACTTCTCTTTGGCTTTGCCCTATTTGGAACTGATAGAGCTATTGAGTGGTGGCACCGCGGCCATTTCATCGATAATACAATGTATTAGTCCAGAAGTTAAAATTCGTTAATATTGCAAATTTTTAAAATCTTGAAGGGAAACACTCCCATTCTTGGTGTTCGTGGTTAAATTTTTCTGGTTTACTATTTTGGATGTAGGGAATTCATGTCAATGCTTTTATGTAAGAAAATTATATTTTTAAAATGATACGTAAGCCGTTTCTTTTAAGGAAAAGAAGTTCCTTTTGTAATTTCATTTTCATTGGATATTGTTGAAGTTGTCATGCTGTAACCAAATGTGAAGGCGAGTGGAAAGTAACTTGTTTCCCTCCCACTCCACCGACTGAAATTTGAGACACCTGGGACGTTGATAACTTTCATTTGCTTGTTTGCTGTCTGAGACGAAGGTTGTAGAGTTTCCGATTGCAGTGTTTGTAAATCTGTACTGTGATATAGTTTAGGATAAAGTTGATCCTTACTTATGAAATAGAAGAAAATGGTACGTATATTTAGTAGGGATTCATCAGATGTGGATAGATTTTTGCGTTATTTACTTTCGTCTTTGTTTAAATGTAGTTTTATCAAAATTTTCAGTATGTTATTTTAAAAGGAAATGTGTTGGGACCTCTTTGGAGGCGAGCTCATTACAGTGATTAACATTAAAACTCACTGGGTGGTCTCCTCTCGAGAGCGGATCTCATTTTTGTCAACACCCGAGTAATTGTATTTTGCCGAATTACGATTATTATTTGTGGCGTGCTGAAAATTTTTCTTTGGCGAACGTTAAGCAAGAATTCATGGCACACACCTGAGGGGAGAAATCCGAGTTTAATGTTTACATTTTTCATTACTGGGTTTTCTCCTCCATGGTGCGTTACCATCAAATATACAAGTTTGCCAGATTGCAAATATTTTTATATGTTTCGTGCTTTATAATTTCGGTTATCCGTTAATACTATTTTATGGTGCCAGTTGAAATATAAGTTCACGGAATCACCTTCGAGGTGAGATCATGACGGTGATGTAAATTTTAGCTTCACTGGGTGGTCTCCTCTCGGAGGCGGTTTTCATTCAACAGAAGAAAGAGGATACACAAAAATAATTGTGTTCTAGGATTTCTTTTCCACCAGTTGAAATAATAATGTGCGCACTTGAGAGGCGATTGCCAAGTTAAGGTTTTTTTTTTCATTACTGGGTTTTCTCCTTCATGGCGCGTGATGCTTATACCCTCGACTGTTAAGAAATAAAATTTTCTTATGTGGGCTTTGGTTCCACTTCTCTTTGGCTTTGCCCTATTTGGAACTGATAAAGCTATTGAGTGGTGGCACCGCGGCCATTTCATCGATAATACAATGTATTAGTCCAGAAGTTAAAATTCGTTAATATTGCAAATTTTTAAAATCTTGAAGGGAAACACTCCCATTCTTGGTGTTCGTGGTTAAATTTTTCTGTTTTACTATTTTGGATGTAGGGAATTCATGTCAATGCTTTTATGTAAGAAAATTATATTTTTAATATAATACGTAAGCCGTTTCTTTTAAGGAAAAGAAGTTCCTTTTGTATTTTCATTTTCATTGGATATTGTTGAAGTTGTCATGCTGTAACCAAATGTGCAGGCGAGTGGGAAGTAACTTGTTTCCCTCCCACTCCACCGACTGAAATTTGAGACACCTGGGACGTTGATAACTTTCATTTGCTTGTTTGCTGTCTGAGACGAAGGTTGTAAAGTTTCCGATTGCAGTGTTTGTAAATCTGTACTGTGATATAGTGTAGGATAAACTTGATCCTTACTTATGAAATAGAAGAAAATGGTACGTATATTTAGTAGGGATTCATCAGACGTGGATAGATTTTTGCGTTATTTACTTTCGTCTTTGTTTAAATGTAGTTTTATCAAAATTTTCAGTATGTTATTTTAAAAGGAAATGTGTTGGGACCTCTTTGGAGGCGAGCTCATTACAGTGATTAACATTAAAACTCACTGGGTGGTCTCCTCTCGAGAGCGGATCTCATTTTTGTCAACACCCGAGTAATTGTATTTTGCCGAATTACGATTATTATTTGTGGCGTGCTGAAAATTTTTCTTTGGCGAACGTTAAGCAAGAATTCATGGCACACACCTGAGGGGAGAAATCCGAGTTTAATGTTTACATTTTTCATTACTGGGTTTTCTCCTCCATGGTGCGTTACCATCAAATATACAAGTTTGCCAGATTGCAAATATTTTTATATGTTTCGTGCTTTATAATTTCGGTTATCCGTTAATACTATTTTATGGTGCCAGTTGAAATATAAGTTCACGGAATCACCTTCGAGGTGAGATCATGACGGTGATGTAAATTTTAGCTTCACTGGGTGGTCTCCTCTCGGAGGCGGTTTTCATTCAACAGAAGAAAGAGGATACACAAAAATAATTGTGTTCTAGGATTTCTTTTCCACCAGTTGAAATAATAATGTGCGCACTTGAGAGGCGATTGCCAAGTTAAGGTTTTTTTTTTCATTACTGGGTTTTTTCCTTCATGGCGCGTGATGCTTATACCCTCGACTGTTAAGAAATAAAATTTTCTTATGTGGGCTTTGGTTCCACTTCTCTTTGGCTTTGCCCTATTTGGAACTGATAAAGCTATTGAGTGGTGGCACCGCGGCCATTTCATCGATAATACAATGTATTAGTCCAGAAGTTAAAATTCGTTAATATTGCAAGTTTTTGAAATCATGAAGGGAAACACTCCAATTCTTGGTGTTCGTGGTTAAGTTTTTCTGTTTTACTATTTTGGATGTAGGGAATTCATGTCAATGCTTTTATGTAAGAAAATTATATTTTTAAAATGATACGTAAGCCGTTTCTTTTAAGGAAAAGAAGTTCCTTTTGTAATTTCATTTTCATTGGATATTGTTGAAGTTGTCATGCTGTAACCAAATGTGCGGGCGAGTGGGAAGTAACTTGTTTCCCTCCCACTCCACCGACTGAAATTTGAGACACCTGGGACGTTGATAACTTTCATTTGCTTGTTTGCTGTCTGAGACGAAGGTTGTAAAGTTTCCGATTGCAGTGTTTGTAAATCTGTACTGTGATATAGTGTAGGATAAACTTGATCCTTACTTATGAAATAGAAGAAAATGGTACGTATATTTAGTAGGGATTCATCAGACGTGGATAGATTTTTGCGTTATTTACTTTCGTTTATGTTTAAATGTAGTTTTATCAAATTTTTCAGTATGTTATTTTAAAAGGAAATGTGTTGGGACCTCTTTGGAGGCGAGCTCATTACAGAGATTAACATTAAAACTCACTGGGTGGTCTCCTCTCGAGAGCGGATCTCATTTTTGTCAATACCCGAGTAATTGTATCTTGCCGAATTACGATTATTATTTGTGGCGTGCTGAAAATTTTTCTTTGGCGAACGTTAAGCAAGAATTCATGGCACACACCTGAGGGGTGAAATCCGAGTTTAATGTTTACATTTTTCATTACTGGGTTTTCTCCTCCATGGTGCGTTACCATCAAATATACAAGTTTGCCAGATTGCAAATATTTTTAAATGTTTCGTGCTTTATAATTTCGGTTATCCGTTAATACTATTTTATGGTGCCAGTTGAAATATAAGTTCACGGAATCACCTTCGAGGTGAGATCATGACGGTGATGTAAATTTTAGCTTCACTGGGTGGTCTCCTCTCGGAGGCGGTTTTCATTCAACAGAAGAAAGAGGATACGCAAAAATAATTGTGTTCTAGGATTTCTTTTCCACCAGTTGAAATAATAATGTGCGCACTTGAGAGGCGATTGCCAAGTTAATGTTTTATTTTTCATTACTGGGTTTTCTCCTTCATGGCGCGTGATGCTTATACCCTCGACTGTTAAGAAATAAAATTTTCTTATGTGGGCTTTGGTTCCACTTCTCTTTGGCTTTGCCCTATTTGGAACTGATAGAGCTATTGAGTGGTGGCACCGCGGCCATTTCATCGATAATACAATGTATTAGTCCAGAAGTTAAAATTCGTTAATATTGCAAATTTTTAAAATCTTGAAGGGAAACACTCCCATTCTTGGTGTTCGTGGTTAAATTTTTCTGGTTTACTATTTTGGATGTAGGGAATTCATGTCAATGCTTTTATGTAAGAAAATTATATTTTTAAAATGATACGTAAGCCGTTTCTTTTAAGGAAAAGAAGTTCCTTTTGTAATTTCATTTTCATTGGATATTGTTGAAGTTGTCATGCTGTAACCAAATGTGAAGGCGAGTGGAAAGTTACTTGTTTCCCTCCCACTCCACCGACTGAAATTTGAGACACCTGGGACGTTGATAACTTTCATTTGCTTGTTTGCTGTCTGAGACGAAGGTTGTAGAGTTTCCGATTGCAGTGTTTGTAAATCTGTACTGTGATATAGTTTAGGATAAAGTTGATCCTTACTTATGAAATAGAAGAAAATGGTACGTATATTTAGTAGGGATTCATCAGATGTGGATAGATTTTTGCGTTATTTACTTTCGTTTATGTTTAAATGTAGTTTTATCAAAATTTTCAGTATGTTATTTTAAAAGGAAATGTGTTGGGACCTCTTTGGAGGCGAGCTCATTACAGTGATTAACATTAAAACTCACTGGGTGGACTCCTCTCGAGAGGGGATCTCATTTTTCTCAACACCCGAATAATTGTATCTTGCCGAATTGCGATTATTATTTGTGGCTTGCTGAAAATTTTCCTTTGGCGAACGTTAAGTAAGAATTCATGGCAAACACCTGAGGGGAGAAATCCGAGTTTAATGTTTACATTTTTCATTACTGGGTTTTCTCCTCCATGGTGCGTTACCATCAAATATACAAGTTTGCCAGATTGCAAATATTTTTATATGTTTCGTGCTTTATAATTTCGGTTATCTGTTAATACTATTTTATGGTGCCAGTTGAAATATAAGTTCACGGAATCACCTTCGAGGTGAGATCATGACCGTGATGTAAATTTTAGCTTCACTGGGTGGTCTCCTCTCGGAGGCGGTTTTCATTCAACAGAAGAAAGAGGATACACAAAAATAATTGTGTTCTAGGATTTCTTTTCCACCAGTTGAAATAATAATGTGCGCACTTGAGAGGCGATTGCCAAGTTAAGGTTTTTTTTTCATTACTGGGTTTTCTCCTTCATGGCGCGTGATGCTTATACCCTCGACTGTTAAGAAATAAAATTTTCTTATGTGGGCTTTGGTTCCACTTCTCTTTGGATTTGTCCTATTTGGAACTGATAAAGCTATTGAGTGGTGGCACCGCGGCCATTTCATCGATAATACAATGTATTAGTCCAGAAGTTAAAATTCGTTAATATTGCAAATTTTTAAAATCTTGAAGGGAAACACTCCCATTCTTGGTGTTCGTGGTTAAATTTTTCTGTTTTACTATTTTGGATGTAGGGAATTCATGTCAATGCTTTTATGTAAGAAAATTATATTTTTAATATAATACGTAAGCCGTTTCTTTTAAGGAAAAGAAGTTCCTTTTGTATTTTCATTTTCATTGAATATTGTTGAAGTTGTCATGCTGTAACCAAATGTGCAGGCGAGTGGGAAGTAACTTGTTTCCCTCCCACTCCACCGACTGAAATTTGAGACACCTGGGACGTTGATAACTTTCATTTGCTTGTTTGCTGTCTGAGACGAAGGTTGTAAAGTTTCCGATTGCAGTGTTTGTAAATCTGTACTGTGATATAGTGTAGGATAAACTTGATCCTTACTTATGAAATAGAAGAAAATGGTACGTATATTTAGTAGGGATTCATCAGACGTGGATAGATTTTTGCGTTATTTACTTTCGTCTTTGTTTAAATGTAGTTTTATCAAAATTTTCAGTATGTTATTTTAAAAGGAAATGTGTTGGGACCTCTTTGGAGGCGAGCTCATTACAGTGATTAACATTAAAACTCACTGGGTGGTCTCCTCTCGAGAGCGGATCTCATTTTTGTCAACACCCGAGTAATTGTATTTTGCCGAATTACGATTATTATTTGTGGCGTGCTGAAAATTTTTCTTTGGCGAACGTTAAGCAAGAATTCATGGCACACACCTGAGGGGAGAAATCCGAGTTTAATGTTTACATTTTTCATTACTGGGTTTTCTCCTCCATGGTGCGTTACCATCAAATATACAAGTTTGCCAGATTGCAAATATTTTTATATGTTTCGTGCTTTATAATTTCGGTTATCCGTTAATACTATTTTATGGTGCCAGTTGAAATATAAGTTCACGTAATCACCTTCGAGGTGAGATCATGACGGTGATGTAAATTTTAGCTTCACTGGGTGGTCTCCTCTCGGAGGCGGTTTTCATTCAACAGAAGAAAGAGGATACACAAAAATAATTGTGTTCTAGGATTTCTTTTCCACCAGTTGAAATAATAATGTGCGCACTTGAGAGGCGATTGCCAAGTTAATGTTTTATTTTTCATTACTGGGTTTTCTCCTTCATGGCGCGTGATGCTTATACCCTCGACTGTTAAGAAATAAAATTTTCTTATGTGGGCTTTGGTTCCACTTCTCTTTGGCTTTGCCCTATTTGGAACTGATAGAGCTATTGAGTGGTGGCACCGCGGCCATTTCATCGATAATACAATGTATTAGTCCAGAAGTTAAAATTCGTTAATATTGCAAATTTTTAAAATCTTGAAGGGAAACACTCCCATTCTTGGTGTTCGTGGTTAAATTTTTCTGTTTTACTATTTTGGATGTAGGGAATTCATGTCAATGCTTTTATGTAAGAAAATTATATTTTTAATATAATACGTAAGCCGTTTCTTTTAAGGAAAAGAAGTTCCTTTTGTATTTTCATTTTCATTGGATATTGTTGAAGTTGTCATGCTGTAACCAAATGTGCAGGCGAGTGGGAAGTAACTTGTTTCCCTCCCACTCCACCGACTGAAATTTGAGACACCTGGGACGTTGATAACTTTCATTTGCTTGTTTGCTGTCTGAGACGAAGGTTGTAAAGTTTCCGATTGCAGTGTTTGTAAATCTGTACTGTGATATAGTGTAGGATAAACTTGATCCTTACTTATGAAATAGAAGAAAATGGTACGTATATTTAGTAGGGATTCATCAGACGTGGATAGATTTTTGCGTTATTTACTTTCGTCTTTGTTTAAATGTAGTTTTATCAAAATTTTCAGTATGTTATTTTAAAAGGAAATGTGTTGGGACCTCTTTGGAGGCGAGCTCATTACAGTGATTAACATTAAAACTCACTGGGTGGTCTCCTCTCGAGAGCGGATCTCATTTTTGTCAACACCCGAGTAATTGTATTTTGCCGAATTACGATTATTATTTGTGGCGTGCTGAAAATTTTTCTTTGGCGAACGTTAAGCAAGAATTCATGGCACACACCTGAGGGGAGAAATCCGAGTTTAATGTTTACATTTTTCATTACTGGGTTTTCTCCTCCATGGTGCGTTACCATCAAATATACAAGTTTGCCAGATTGCAAATATTTTTATATGTTTCGTGCTTTATAATTTCGGTTATCCGTTAATACTATTTTATGGTGCCAGTTGAAATATAAGTTCACGGAATCACCTTCGAGGTGAGATCATGACGGTGATGTAAATTTTAGCTTCACTGGGTGGTCTCCTCTCGGAGGCGGTTTTCATTCAACAGAAGAAAGAGGATACACAAAAATAATTGTGTTCTAGGATTTCTTTTCCACCAGTTGAAATAATAATGTGCGCACTTGAGAGGCGATTGCCAAGTTAAGGTTTTTTTTTTCATTACTGGGTTTTCTCCTTCATGGCGCGTGATGCTTATACCCTCGACTGTTAAGAAATAAAATTTTCTTATGTGGGCTTTGGTTCCACTTCTCTTTGGCTTTGCCCTATTTGGAACTGATAAAGCTATTGAGTGGTGGCACCGCGGCCATTTCATCGATAATACAATGTATTAGTCCAGAAGTTAAAATTCGTTAATATTGCAAATTTTTAAAATCTTGAAGGGAAACACTCCCATTCTTGGTGTTCGTGGTTAAATTTTTCTGTTTTACTATTTTGGATGTAGGGAATTCATGTCAATGCTTTTATGTAAGAAAATTATATTTTTAATATAATACGTAAGCCGTTTCTTTTAAGGAAAAGAAGTTCCTTTTGTATTTTCATTTTCATTGGATATTGTTGAAGTTGTCATGCTGTAACCAAATGTGCAGGCGAGTGGGAAGTAACTTGTTTCCCTCCCACTCCACCGACTGAAATTTGAGACACCTGGGACGTTGATAACTTTCATTTGCTTGTTTGCTGTCTGAGACGAAGGGTGTAAAGTTTCCGATTGCAGTGTTTGTAAATCTGTACTGTGATATAGTGTAGGATAAACTTGATCCTTACTTATGAAATAGAAGAAAATGGTACGTATATTTAGTAGGGATTCATCAGACGTGGATAGATTTTTGCGTTATTTACTTTCGTCTTTGTTTAAATGTAGTTTTATCAAAATTTTCAGTATGTTATTTTAAAAGGAAATGTGTTGGGACCTCTTTGGAGGCGAGCTCATTACAGTGATTAACATTAAAACTCACTGGGTGGTCTCCTCTCGAGAGCGGATCTCATTTTTGTCAACACCCGAGTAATTGTATTTTGCCGAATTACGATTATTATTTGTGGCGTGCTGAAAATTTTTCTTTGGCGAACGTTAAGCAAGAATTCATGGCACACACCTGAGGGGAGAAATCCGAGTTTAATGTTTACATTTTTCATTACTGGGTTTTCTCCTCCATGGTGCGTTACCATCAAATATACAAGTTTGCCAGATTGCAAATATTTTTATATGTTTCGTGCTTTATAATTTCGGTTATCCGTTAATACTATTTTATGGTGCCAGTTGAAATATAAGTTCACGGAATCACCTTCGAGGTGAGATCATGACGGTGATGTAAATTTTAGCTTCACTGGGTGGTCTCCTCTCGGAGGCGGTTTTCATTCAACAGAAGAAAGAGGATACACAAAAATAATTGTGTTCTAGGATTTCTTTTCCACCAGTTGAAATAATAATGTGCGCACTTGAGAGGCGATTGCCAAGTTAAGGTTTTTTTTTTCATTACTGGGTTTTCTCCTTCATGGCGCGTGATGCTTATACCCTCGACTGTTAAGAAATAAAATTTTCTTATGTGGGCTTTGGTTCCACTTCTCTTTGGCTTTGCCCTATTTGGAACTGATAAAGCTATTGAGTGGTGGCACCGCGGCCATTTCATCGATAATACAATGTATTAGTCCAGAAGTTAAAATTCGTTAATATTGCAAATTTTTAAAATCTTGAAGGGAAACACTCCCATTCTTGGTGTTCGTGGTTAAATTTTTCTGTTTTACTATTTTGGATGTAGGGAATTCATGTCAATGCTTTTATGTAAGAAAATTATATTTTTAATATAATACGTAAGCCGTTTCTTTTAAGGAAAAGAAGTTCCTTTTGTATTTTCATTTTCATTGGATATTGTTGAAGTTGTCATGCTGTAACCAAATGTGCAGGCGAGTGGGAAGTAACTTGTTTCCCTCCCACTCCACCGACTGAAATTTGAGACACCTGGGACGTTGATAACTTTCATTTGCTTGTTTGCTGTCTGAGACGAAGGTTGTAAAGTTTCCGATTGCAGTGTTTGTAAATCTGTACTGTGATATAGTGTAGGATAAACTTGATCCTTACTTATGAAATAGAAGAAAATGGTACGTATATTTAGTAGGGATTCATCAGACGTGGATAGATTTTTGCGTTATTTACTTTCGTCTTTGTTTAAATGTAGTTTTATCAAAATTTTCAGTATGTTATTTTAAAAGGAAATGTGTTGGGACCTCTTTGGAGGCGAGCTCATTACAGTGATTAACATTAAAACTCACTGGGTGGTCTCCTCTCGAGAGCGGATCTCATTTTTGTCAACACCCGAGTAATTGTATTTTGCCGAATTACGATTATTATTTGTGGCGTGCTGAAAATTTTTCTTTGGCGAACGTTAAGCAAGAATTCATGGCACACACCTGAGGGGAGAAATCCGAGTTTAATGTTTACATTTTTCATTACTGGGTTTTCTCCTCCATGGTGCGTTACCATCAAATATACAAGTTTGCCAGATTGCAAATATTTTTATATGTTTCGTGCTTTATAATTTCGGTTATCCGTTAATACTATTTTATGGTGCCAGTTGAAATATAAGTTCACGGAATCACCTTCGAGGTGAGATCATGACGGTGATGTAAATTTTAGCTTCACTGGGTGGTCTCCTCTCGGAGGCGGTTTTCATTCAACAGAAGAAAGAGGATACACAAAAATAATTGTGTTCTAGGATTTCTTTTCCACCAGTTGAAATAATAATGTGCGCACTTGAGAGGCGATTGCCAAGTTAAGGTTTTTTTTTTCATTACTGGGTTTTTTCCTTCATGGCGCGTGATGCTTATACCCTCGACTGTTAAGAAATAAAATTTTCTTATGTGGGCTTTGGTTCCACTTCTCTTTGGCTTTGCCCTATTTGGAACTGATAAAGCTATTGAGTGGTGGCACCGCGGCCATTTCATCGATAATACAATGTATTAGTCCAGAAGTTAAAATTCGTTAATATTGCAAGTTTTTGAAATCATGAAGGGAAACACTCCAATTCTTGGTGTTCGTGGTTAAGTTTTTCTGTTTTACTATTTTGGATGTAGGGAATTCATGTCAATGCTTTTATGTAAGAAAATTATATTTTTAAAATGATACGTAAGCCGTTTCTTTTAAGGAAAAGAAGTTCCTTTTGTAATTTCATTTTCATTGGATATTGTTGAAGTTGTCATGCTGTAACCAAATGTGCGGGCGAGTGGGAAGTAACTTGTTTCCCTCCCACTCCACCGACTGAAATTTGAGACACCTGGGACGTTGATAACTTTCATTTGCTTGTTTGCTGTCTGAGACGAAGGTTGTAAAGTTTCCGATTGCAGTGTTTGTAAATCTGTACTGTGATATAGTGTAGGATAAACTTGATCCTTACTTATGAAATAGAAGAAAATGGTACGTATATTTAGTAGGGATTCATCAGACGTGGATAGATTTTTGCGTTATTTACTTTCGTTTATGTTTAAATGTAGTTTTATCAAATTTTTCAGTATGTTATTTTAAAAGGAAATGTGTTGGGACCTCTTTGGAGGCGAGCTCATTACAGTGATTAACATTAAAACTCACTGGGTGGTCTCCTCTCGAGAGCGGATCTCATTTTTGTCAATACCCGAGTAATTGTATCTTGCCGAATTACGATTATTATTTGTGGCGTGCTGAAAATTTTTCTTTGGCGAACGTTAAGCAAGAATTCATGGCACACACCTGAGGGGTGAAATCCGAGTTTAATGTTTACATTTTTCATTACTGGGTTTTCTCCTCCATGGTGCGTTACCATCAAATATACAAGTTTGCCAGATTGCAAATATTTTTAAATGTTTCGTGCTTTATAATTTCGGTTATCCGTTAATACTATTTTATGGTGCCAGTTGAAATATAAGTTCACGGAATCACCTTCGAGGTGAGATCATGACGGTGATGTAAATTTTAGCTTCACTGGGTGGTCTCCTCTCGGAGGCGGTTTTCATTCAACAGAAGAAAGAGGATACGCAAAAATAATTGTGTTCTAGGATTTCTTTTCCACCAGTTGAAATAATAATGTGCGCACTTGAGAGGCGATTGCCAAGTTAATGTTTTATTTTTCATTACTGGGTTTTCTCCTTCATGGCGCGTGATGCTTATACCCTCGACTGTTAAGAAATAAAATTTTCTTATGTGGGCTTTGGTTCCACTTCTCTTTGGCTTTGCCCTATTTGGAACTGATAGAGCTATTGAGTGGTGGCACCGCGGCCATTTCATCGATAATACAATGTATTAGTCCAGAAGTTAAAATTCGTTAATATTGCAAATTTTTAAAATCTTGAAGGGAAACACTCCCATTCTTGGTGTTCGTGGTTAAATTTTTCTGGTTTACTATTTTGGATGTAGGGAATTCATGTCAATGCTTTTATGTAAGAAAATTATATTTTTAAAATGATACGTAAGCCGTTTCTTTTAAGGAAAAGAAGTTCCTTTTGTAATTTCATTTTCATTGGATATTGTTGAAGTTGTCATGCTGTAACCAAATGTGCGGGCGAGTGGGAAGTAACTTGTTTCCCTCCCACTCCACCGACTGAAATTTGAGACACCTGGGACGTTGATAACTTTCATTTGCTTGTTTGCTGTCTGAGACGAAGGTTGTAAAGTTTCCGATTGCAGTGTTTGTAAATCTGTACTGTGATATAGTGTAGGATAAACTTGATCCTTACTTATGAAATAGAAGAAAATGGTACGTATATTTAGTAGGGATTCATCAGACGTGGATAGATTTTTGCGTTATTTACTTTCGTCTTTGTTTAAATGTAGTTTTATCAAAATTTTCAGTATGTTATTTTAAAAGGAAATGTGTTGGGACCTCTTTGGAGGCGAGCTCATTACAGTGATTAACATTAAAACTCACTGGGTGGTCTCCTCTCGAGAGCGGATCTCATTTTTGTCAACACCCGAGTAATTGTATTTTGCCGAATTACGATTATTATTTGTGGCGTGCTGAAAATTTTTCTTTGGCGAACGTTAAGCAAGAATTCATGGCACACACCTGAGGGGAGAAATCCGAGTTTAATGTTTACATTTTTCATTACTGGGTTTTCTCCTCCATGGTGCGTTACCATCAAATATACAAGTTTGCCAGATTGCAAATATTTTTATATGTTTCGTGCTTTATAATTTCGGTTATCCGTTAATACTATTTTATGGTGCCAGTTGAAATATAAGTTCACGTAATCACCTTCGAGGTGAGATCATGACGGTGATGTAAATTTTAGCTTCACTGGGTGGTCTCCTCTCGGAGGCGGTTTTCATTCAACAGAAGAAAGAGGATACACAAAAATAATTGTGTTCTAGGATTTCTTTTCCACCAGTTGAAATAATAATGTGCGCACTTGAGAGGCGATTGCCAAGTTAAGGTTTTTTTTTTCATTACTGGGTTTTCTCCTTCATGGCGCGTGATGCTTATACCCTCGACTGTTAAGAAATAAAATTTTCTTATGTGGGCTTTGGTTCCACTTCTCTTTGGCTTTGCCCTATTTGGAACTGATAAAGCTATTGAGTGGTGGCACCGCGGCCATTTCATCGATAATACAATGTATTAGTCCAGAAGTTAAAATTCGTTAATATTGCAAGTTTTTGAAATCATGAAGGGAAACACTCCAATTCTTGGTGTTCGTGGTTAAGTTTTTCTGTTTTACTATTTTGGATGTAGGGAATTCATGTCAATGCTTTTATGTAAGAAAATTATATTTTTAAAATGATACGTAAGCCGTTTCTTTTAAGGAAAAGAAGTTCCTTTTGTAATTTCATTTTCATTGGATATTGTTGAAGTTGTCATGCTGTAACCAAATGTGCGGGCGAGTGGGAAGTAACTTGTTTCCCTCCCACTCCACCGACTGAAATTTGAGACACCTGGGACGTTGATAACTTTCATTTGCTTGTTTGCTGTCTGAGACGAAGGTTGTAAAGTTTCCGATTGCAGTGTTTGTAAATCTGTACTGTGATATAGTGTAGGATAAACTTGATCCTTACTTATGAAATAGAAGAAAATGGTACGTATATTTAGTAGGGATTCATCAGACGTGGATAGATTTTTGCGTTATTTACTTTCGTCTTTGTTTAAATGTAGTTTTATCAAAATTTTCAGTATGTTATTTTAAAAGGAAATGTGTTGGGACCTCTTTGGAGGCGAGCTCATTACAGTGATTAACATTAAAACTCACTGGGTGGTCTCCTCTCGAGAGCGGATCTCATTTTTGTCAACACCCGAGTAATTGTATTTTGCCGAATTACGATTATTATTTGTGGCGTGCTGAAAATTTTTCTTTGGCGAACGTTAAGCAAGAATTCATGGCACACACCTGAGGGGAGAAATCCGAGTTTAATGTTTACATTTTTCATTACTGGGTTTTCTCCTCCATGGTGCGTTACCATCAAATATACAAGTTTGCCAGATTGCAAATATTTTTATATGTTTCGTGCTTTATAATTTCGGTTATCCGTTAATACTATTTTATGGTGCCAGTTGAAATATAAGTTCACGTAATCACCTTCGAGGTGAGATCATGACGGTGATGTAAATTTTAGCTTCACTGGGTGGTCTCCTCTCGGAGGCGGTTTTCATTCAACAGAAGAAAGAGGATACACAAAAATAATTGTGTTCTAGGATTTCTTTTCCACCAGTTGAAATAATAATGTGCGCACTTGAGAGGCGATTGCCAAGTTAATGTTTTATTTTTCATTACTGGGTTTTCTCCTTCATGGCGCGTGATGCTTATACCCTCGACTGTTAAGAAATAAAATTTTCTTATGTGGGCTTTGGTTCCACTTCTCTTTGGCTTTGCCCTATTTGGAACTGATAAAGCTATTGAGTGGTGGCACCGCGGCCATTTCATCGATAATACAATGTATTAGTCCAGAAGTTAAAATTCGTTAATATTGCAAATTTTTAAAATCTTGAAGGGAAACACTCCCATTCTTGGTGTTCGTGGTTAAATTTTTCTGTTTTACTATTTTGGATGTAGGGAATTCATGTCAATGCTTTTATGTAAGAAAATTATATTTTTAATATAATACGTAAGCCGTTTCTTTTAAGGAAAAGAAGTTCCTTTTGTATTTTCATTTTCATTGGATATTGTTGAAGTTGTCATGCTGTAACCAAATGTGCAGGCGAGTGGGAAGTAACTTGTTTCCCTCCCACTCCACCGACTGAAATTTGAGACACCTGGGACGTTGATAACTTTCATTTGCTTGTTTGCTGTCTGAGACGAAGGGTGTAAAGTTTCCGATTGCAGTGTTTGTAAATCTGTACTGTGATATAGTGTAGGATAAACTTGATCCTTACTTATGAAATAGAAGAAAATGGTACGTATATTTAGTAGGGATTCATCAGACGTGGATAGATTTTTGCGTTATTTACTTTCGTCTTTGTTTAAATGTAGTTTTATCAAAATTTTCAGTATGTTATTTTAAAAGGAAATGTGTTGGGACCTCTTTGGAGGCGAGCTCATTACAGTGATTAACATTAAAACTCACTGGGTGGTCTCCTCTCGAGAGCGGATCTCATTTTTGTCAACACCCGAGTAATTGTATTTTGCCGAATTACGATTATTATTTGTGGCGTGCTGAAAATTTTTCTTTGGCGAACGTTAAGCAAGAATTCATGGCACACACCTGAGGGGAGAAATCCGAGTTTAATGTTTACATTTTTCATTACTGGGTTTTCTCCTCCATGGTGCGTTACCATCAAATATACAAGTTTGCCAGATTGCAAATATTTTTATATGTTTCGTGCTTTATAATTTCGGTTATCCGTTAATACTATTTTATGGTGCCAGTTGAAATATAAGTTCACGGAATCACCTTCGAGGTGAGATCATGACGGTGATGTAAATTTTAGCTTCACTGGGTGGTCTCCTCTCGGAGGCGGTTTTCATTCAACAGAAGAAAGAGGATACACAAAAATAATTGTGTTCTAGGATTTCTTTTCCACCAGTTGAAATAATAATGTGCGCACTTGAGAGGCGATTGCCAAGTTAAGGTTTTTTTTTTCATTACTGGGTTTTCTCCTTCATGGCGCGTGATGCTTATACCCTCGACTGTTAAGAAATAAAATTTTCTTATGTGGGCTTTGGTTCCACTTCTCTTTGGCTTTGCCCTATTTGGAACTGATAAAGCTATTGAGTGGTGGCACCGCGGCCATTTCATCGATAATACAATGTATTAGTCCAGAAGTTAAAATTCGTTAATATTGCAAATTTTTAAAATCTTGAAGGGAAACACTCCCATTCTTGGTGTTCGTGGTTAAATTTTTCTGTTTTACTATTTTGGATGTAGGGAATTCATGTCAATGCTTTTATGTAAGAAAATTATATTTTTAATATAATACGTAAGCCGTTTCTTTTAAGGAAAAGAAGTTCCTTTTGTATTTTCATTTTCATTGGATATTGTTGAAGTTGTCATGCTGTAACCAAATGTGCAGGCGAGTGGGAAGTAACTTGTTTCCCTCCCACTCCACCGACTGAAATTTGAGACACCTGGGACGTTGATAACTTTCATTTGCTTGTTTGCTGTCTGAGACGAAGGTTGTAAAGTTTCCGATTGCAGTGTTTGTAAATCTGTACTGTGATATAGTGTAGGATAAACTTGATCCTTACTTATGAAATAGAAGAAAATGGTACGTATATTTAGTAGGGATTCATCAGACGTGGATAGATTTTTGCGTTATTTACTTTCGTCTTTGTTTAAATGTAGTTTTATCAAAATTTTCAGTATGTTATTTTAAAAGGAAATGTGTTGGGACCTCTTTGGAGGCGAGCTCATTACAGTGATTAACATTAAAACTCACTGGGTGGTCTCCTCTCGAGAGCGGATCTCATTTTTGTCAACACCCGAGTAATTGTATTTTGCCGAATTACGATTATTATTTGTGGCGTGCTGAAAATTTTTCTTTGGCGAACGTTAAGCAAGAATTCATGGCACACACCTGAGGGGAGAAATCCGAGTTTAATGTTTACATTTTTCATTACTGGGTTTTCTCCTCCATGGTGCGTTACCATCAAATATACAAGTTTGCCAGATTGCAAATATTTTTATATGTTTCGTGCTTTATAATTTCGGTTATCCGTTAATACTATTTTATGGTGCCAGTTGAAATATAAGTTCACGGAATCACCTTCGAGGTGAGATCATGACGGTGATGTAAATTTTAGCTTCACTGGGTGGTCTCCTCTCGGAGGCGGTTTTCATTCAACAGAAGAAAGAGGATACACAAAAATAATTGTGTTCTAGGATTTCTTTTCCACCAGTTGAAATAATAATGTGCGCACTTGAGAGGCGATTGCCAAGTTAAGGTTTTTTTTTTCATTACTGGGTTTTTTCCTTCATGGCGCGTGATGCTTATACCCTCGACTGTTAAGAAATAAAATTTTCTTATGTGGGCTTTGGTTCCACTTCTCTTTGGCTTTGCCCTATTTGGAACTGATAAAGCTATTGAGTGGTGGCACCGCGGCCATTTCATCGATAATACAATGTATTAGTCCAGAAGTTAAAATTCGTTAATATTGCAAGTTTTTGAAATCATGAAGGGAAACACTCCAATTCTTGGTGTTCGTGGTTAAGTTTTTCTGTTTTACTATTTTGGATGTAGGGAATTCATGTCAATGCTTTTATGTAAGAAAATTATATTTTTAAAATGATACGTAAGCCGTTTCTTTTAAGGAAAAGAAGTTCCTTTTGTAATTTCATTTTCATTGGATATTGTTGAAGTTGTCATGCTGTAACCAAATGTGCGGGCGAGTGGGAAGTAACTTGTTTCCCTCCCACTCCACCGACTGAAATTTGAGACACCTGGGACGTTGATAACTTTCATTTGCTTGTTTGCTGTCTGAGACGAAGGTTGTAAAGTTTCCGATTGCAGTGTTTGTAAATCTGTACTGTGATATAGTGTAGGATAAACTTGATCCTTACTTATGAAATAGAAGAAAATGGTACGTATATTTAGTAGGGATTCATCAGACGTGGATAGATTTTTGCGTTATTTACTTTCGTTTATGTTTAAATGTAGTTTTATCAAATTTTTCAGTATGTTATTTTAAAAGGAAATGTGTTGGGACCTCTTTGGAGGCGAGCTCATTACAGTGATTAACATTAAAACTCACTGGGTGGTCTCCTCTCGAGAGCGGATCTCATTTTTGTCAATACCCGAGTAATTGTATCTTGCCGAATTACGATTATTATTTGTGGCGTGCTGAAAATTTTTCTTTGGCGAACGTTAAGCAAGAATTCATGGCACACACCTGAGGGGTGAAATCCGAGTTTAATGTTTACATTTTTCATTACTGGGTTTTCTCCTCCATGGTGCGTTACCATCAAATATACAAGTTTGCCAGATTGCAAATATTTTTAAATGTTTCGTGCTTTATAATTTCGGTTATCCGTTAATACTATTTTATGGTGCCAGTTGAAATATAAGTTCACGGAATCACCTTCGAGGTGAGATCATGACGGTGATGTAAATTTTAGCTTCACTGGGTGGTCTCCTCTCGGAGGCGGTTTTCATTCAACAGAAGAAAGAGGATACGCAAAAATAATTGTGTTCTAGGATTTCTTTTCCACCAGTTGAAATAATAATGTGCGCACTTGAGAGGCGATTGCCAAGTTAATGTTTTATTTTTCATTACTGGGTTTTCTCCTTCATGGCGCGTGATGCTTATACCCTCGACTGTTAAGAAATAAAATTTTCTTATGTGGGCTTTGGTTCCACTTCTCTTTGGCTTTGCCCTATTTGGAACTGATAGAGCTATTGAGTGGTGGCACCGCGGCCATTTCATCGATAATACAATGTATTAGTCCAGAAGTTAAAATTCGTTAATATTGCAAATTTTTAAAATCTTGAAGGGAAACACTCCCATTCTTGGTGTTCGTGGTTAAATTTTTCTGTTTTACTATTTTGGATGTAGGGAATTCATGTCAATGCTTTTATGTAAGAAAATTATATTTTTAATATAATACGTAAGCCGTTTCTTTTAAGGAAAAGAAGTTCCTTTTGTATTTTCATTTTCATTGGATATTGTTGAAGTTGTCATGCTGTAACCAAATGTGCAGGCGAGTGGGAAGTAACTTGTTTCCCTCCCACTCCACCGACTGAAATTTGAGACACCTGGGACGTTGATAACTTTCATTTGCTTGTTTGCTGTCTGAGACGAAGGTTGTAAAGTTTCCGATTGCAGTGTTTGTAAATCTGTACTGTGATATAGTGTAGGATAAACTTGATCCTTACTTATGAAATAGAAGAAAATGGTACGTATATTTAGTAGGGATTCATCAGACGTGGATAGATTTTTGCGTTATTTACTTTCGTCTTTGTTTAAATGTAGTTTTATCAAAATTTTCAGTATGTTATTTTAAAAGGAAATGTGTTGGGACCTCTTTGGAGGCGAGCTCATTACAGTGATTAACATTAAAACTCACTGGGTGGTCTCCTCTCGAGAGCGGATCTCATTTTTGTCAACACCCGAGTAATTGTATTTTGCCGAATTACGATTATTATTTGTGGCGTGCTGAAAATTTTTCTTTGGCGAACGTTAAGCAAGAATTCATGGCACACACCTGAGGGGAGAAATCCGAGTTTAATGTTTACATTTTTCATTACTGGGTTTTCTCCTCCATGGTGCGTTACCATCAAATATACAAGTTTGCCAGATTGCAAATATTTTTATATGTTTCGTGCTTTATAATTTCGGTTATCCGTTAATACTATTTTATGGTGCCAGTTGAAATATAAGTTCACGGAATCACCTTCGAGGTGAGATCATGACGGTGATGTAAATTTTAGCTTCACTGGGTGGTCTCCTCTCGGAGGCGGTTTTCATTCAACAGAAGAAAGAGGATACACAAAAATAATTGTGTTCTAGGATTTCTTTTCCACCAGTTGAAATAATAATGTGCGCACTTGAGAGGCGATTGCCAAGTTAAGGTTTTTTTTTTCATTACTGGGTTTTCTCCTTCATGGCGCGTGATGCTTATACCCTCGACTGTTAAGAAATAAAATTTTCTTATGTGGGCTTTGGTTCCACTTCTCTTTGGCTTTGCCCTATTTGGAACTGATAAAGCTATTGAGTGGTGGCACCGCGGCCATTTCATCGATAATACAATGTATTAGTCCAGAAGTTAAAATTCGTTAATATTGCAAATTTTTAAAATCTTGAAGGGAAACACTCCCATTCTTGGTGTTCGTGGTTAAATTTTTCTGTTTTACTATTTTGGATGTAGGGAATTCATGTCAATGCTTTTATGTAAGAAAATTATATTTTTAATATAATACGTAAGCCGTTTCTTTTAAGGAAAAGAAGTTCCTTTTGTATTTTCATTTTCATTGGATATTGTTGAAGTTGTCATGCTGTAACCAAATGTGCAGGCGAGTGGGAAGTAACTTGTTTCCCTCCCACTCCACCGACTGAAATTTGAGACACCTGGGACGTTGATAACTTTCATTTGCTTGTTTGCTGTCTGAGACGAAGGGTGTAAAGTTTCCGATTGCAGTGTTTGTAAATCTGTACTGTGATATAGTGTAGGATAAACTTGATCCTTACTTATGAAATAGAAGAAAATGGTACGTATATTTAGTAGGGATTCATCAGACGTGGATAGATTTTTGCGTTATTTACTTTCGTCTTTGTTTAAATGTAGTTTTATCAAAATTTTCAGTATGTTATTTTAAAAGGAAATGTGTTGGGACCTCTTTGGAGGCGAGCTCATTACAGTGATTAACATTAAAACTCACTGGGTGGTCTCCTCTCGAGAGCGGATCTCATTTTTGTCAACACCCGAGTAATTGTATTTTGCCGAATTACGATTATTATTTGTGGCGTGCTGAAAATTTTTCTTTGGCGAACGTTAAGCAAGAATTCATGGCACACACCTGAGGGGAGAAATCCGAGTTTAATGTTTACATTTTTCATTACTGGGTTTTCTCCTCCATGGTGCGTTACCATCAAATATACAAGTTTGCCAGATTGCAAATATTTTTATATGTTTCGTGCTTTATAATTTCGGTTATCCGTTAATACTATTTTATGGTGCCAGTTGAAATATAAGTTCACGGAATCACCTTCGAGGTGAGATCATGACGGTGATGTAAATTTTAGCTTCACTGGGTGGTCTCCTCTCGGAGGCGGTTTTCATTCAACAGAAGAAAGAGGATACACAAAAATAATTGTGTTCTAGGATTTCTTTTCCACCAGTTGAAATAATAATGTGCGCACTTGAGAGGCGATTGCCAAGTTAAGGTTTTTTTTTTCATTACTGGGTTTTCTCCTTCATGGCGCGTGATGCTTATACCCTCGACTGTTAAGAAATAAAATTTTCTTATGTGGGCTTTGGTTCCACTTCTCTTTGGCTTTGCCCTATTTGGAACTGATAAAGCTATTGAGTGGTGGCACCGCGGCCATTTCATCGATAATACAATGTATTAGTCCAGAAGTTAAAATTCGTTAATATTGCAAATTTTTAAAATCTTGAAGGGAAACACTCCCATTCTTGGTGTTCGTGGTTAAATTTTTCTGTTTTACTATTTTGGATGTAGGGAATTCATGTCAATGCTTTTATGTAAGAAAATTATATTTTTAATATAATACGTAAGCCGTTTCTTTTAAGGAAAAGAAGTTCCTTTTGTATTTTCATTTTCATTGGATATTGTTGAAGTTGTCATGCTGTAACCAAATGTGCAGGCGAGTGGGAAGTAACTTGTTTCCCTCCCACTCCACCGACTGAAATTTGAGACACCTGGGACGTTGATAACTTTCATTTGCTTGTTTGCTGTCTGAGACGAAGGTTGTAAAGTTTCCGATTGCAGTGTTTGTAAATCTGTACTGTGATATAGTGTAGGATAAACTTGATCCTTACTTATGAAATAGAAGAAAATGGTACGTATATTTAGTAGGGATTCATCAGACGTGGATAGATTTTTGCGTTATTTACTTTCGTCTTTGTTTAAATGTAGTTTTATCAAAATTTTCAGTATGTTATTTTAAAAGGAAATGTGTTGGGACCTCTTTGGAGGCGAGCTCATTACAGTGATTAACATTAAAACTCACGGGGTGGTCTCCTCTCGAGAGCGGATCTCATTTTTGTCAACACCCGAGTAATTGTATTTTGCCGAATTACGATTATTATTTGTGGCGTGCTGAAAATTTTTCTTTGGCGAACGTTAAGCAAGAATTCATGGCACACACCTGAGGGGAGAAATCCGAGTTTAATGTTTACATTTTTCATTACTGGGTTTTCTCCTCCATGGTGCGTTACCATCAAATATACAAGTTTGCCAGATTGCAAATATTTTTATATGTTTCGTGCTTTATAATTTCGGTTATCCGTTAATACTATTTTATGGTGCCAGTTGAAATATAAGTTCACGGAATCACCTTCGAGGTGAGATCATGACGGTGATGTAAATTTTAGCTTCACTGGGTGGTCTCCTCTCGGAGGCGGTTTTCATTCAACAGAAGAAAGAGGATACACAAAAATAATTGTGTTCTAGGATTTCTTTTCCACCAGTTGAAATAATAATGTGCGCACTTGAGAGGCGATTGCCAAGTTAAGGTTTTTTTTTTCATTACTGGGTTTTTTCCTTCATGGCGCGTGATGCTTATACCCTCGACTGTTAAGAAATAAAATTTTCTTATGTGGGCTTTGGTTCCACTTCTCTTTGGCTTTGCCCTATTTGGAACTGATAAAGCTATTGAGTGGTGGCACCGCGGCCATTTCATCGATAATACAATGTATTAGTCCAGAAGTTAAAATTCGTTAATATTGCAAGTTTTTGAAATCATGAAGGGAAACACTCCAATTCTTGGTGTTCGTGGTTAAGTTTTTCTGTTTTACTATTTTGGATGTAGGGAATTCATGTCAATGCTTTTATGTAAGAAAATTATATTTTTAAAATGATACGTAAGCCGTTTCTTTTAAGGAAAAGAAGTTCCTTTTGTAATTTCATTTTCATTGGATATTGTTGAAGTTGTCATGCTGTAACCAAATGTGCGGGCGAGTGGGAAGTAACTTGTTTCCCTCCCACTCCACCGACTGAAATTTGAGACACCTGGGACGTTGATAACTTTCATTTGCTTGTTTGCTGTCTGAGACGAAGGTTGTAAAGTTTCCGATTGCAGTGTTTGTAAATCTGTACTGTGATATAGTGTAGGATAAACTTGATCCTTACTTATGAAATAGAAGAAAATGGTACGTATATTTAGTAGGGATTCATCAGACGTGGATAGATTTTTGCGTTATTTACTTTCGTTTATGTTTAAATGTAGTTTTATCAAATTTTTCAGTATGTTATTTTAAAAGGAAATGTGTTGGGACCTCTTTGGAGGCGAGCTCATTACAGTGATTAACATTAAAACTCACTGGGTGGTCTCCTCTCGAGAGCGGATCTCATTTTTGTCAATACCCGAGTAATTGTATCTTGCCGAATTACGATTATTATTTGTGGCGTGCTGAAAATTTTTCTTTGGCGAACGTTAAGCAAGAATTCATGGCACACACCTGAGGGGTGAAATCCGAGTTTAATGTTTACATTTTTCATTACTGGGTTTTCTCCTCCATGGTGCGTTACCATCAAATATACAAGTTTGCCAGATTGCAAATATTTTTAAATGTTTCGTGCTTTATAATTTCGGTTATCCGTTAATACTATTTTATGGTGCCAGTTGAAATATAAGTTCACGGAATCACCTTCGAGGTGAGATCATGACGGTGATGTAAATTTTAGCTTCACTGGGTGGTCTCCTCTCGGAGGCGGTTTTCATTCAACAGAAGAAAGAGGATACGCAAAAATAATTGTGTTCTAGGATTTCTTTTCCACCAGTTGAAATAATAATGTGCGCACTTGAGAGGCGATTGCCAAGTTAATGTTTTATTTTTCATTACTGGGTTTTCTCCTTCATGGCGCGTGATGCTTATACCCTCGACTGTTAAGAAATAAAATTTTCTTATGTGGGCTTTGGTTCCACTTCTCTTTGGCTTTGCCCTATTTGGAACTGATAGAGCTATTGAGTGGTGGCACCGCGGCCATTTCATCGATAATACAATGTATTAGTCCAGAAGTTAAAATTCGTTAATATTGCAAATTTTTAAAATCTTGAAGGGAAACACTCCCATTCTTGGTGTTCGTGGTTAAATTTTTCTGGTTTACTATTTTGGATGTAGGGAATTCATGTCAATGCTTTTATGTAAGAAAATTATATTTTTAAAATGATACGTAAGCCGTTTCTTTTAAGGAAAAGAAGTTCCTTTTGTAATTTCATTTTCATTGGATATTGTTGAAGTTGTCATGCTGTAACCAAATGTGCGGGCGAGTGGGAAGTAACTTGTTTCCCTCCCACTCCACCGACTGAAATTTGAGACACCTGGGACGTTGATAACTTTCATTTGCTTGTTTGCTGTCTGAGACGAAGGTTGTAAAGTTTCCGATTGCAGTGTTTGTAAATCTGTACTGTGATATAGTGTAGGATAAACTTGATCCTTACTTATGAAATAGAAGAAAATGGTACGTATATTTAGTAGGGATTCATCAGACGTGGATAGATTTTTGCGTTATTTACTTTCGTCTTTGTTTAAATGTAGTTTTATCAAAATTTTCAGTATGTTATTTTAAAAGGAAATGTGTTGGGACCTCTTTGGAGGCGAGCTCATTACAGTGATTAACATTAAAACTCACTGGGTGGTCTCCTCTCGAGAGCGGATCTCATTTTTGTCAACACCCGAGTAATTGTATTTTGCCGAATTACGATTATTATTTGTGGCGTGCTGAAAATTTTTCTTTGGCGAACGTTAAGCAAGAATTCATGGCACACACCTGAGGGGAGAAATCCGAGTTTAATGTTTACATTTTTCATTACTGGGTTTTCTCCTCCATGGTGCGTTACCATCAAATATACAAGTTTGCCAGATTGCAAATATTTTTATATGTTTCGTGCTTTATAATTTCGGTTATCCGTTAATACTATTTTATGGTGCCAGTTGAAATATAAGTTCACGTAATCACCTTCGAGGTGAGATCATGACGGTGATGTAAATTTTAGCTTCACTGGGTGGTCTCCTCTCGGAGGCGGTTTTCATTCAACAGAAGAAAGAGGATACACAAAAATAATTGTGTTCTAGGATTTCTTTTCCACCAGTTGAAATAATAATGTGCGCACTTGAGAGGCGATTGCCAAGTTAAGGTTTTTTTTTTCATTACTGGGTTTTCTCCTTCATGGCGCGTGATGCTTATACCCTCGACTGTTAAGAAATAAAATTTTCTTATGTGGGCTTTGGTTCCACTTCTCTTTGGCTTTGCCCTATTTGGAACTGATAAAGCTATTGAGTGGTGGCACCGCGGCCATTTCATCGATAATACAATGTATTAGTCCAGAAGTTAAAATTCGTTAATATTGCAAGTTTTTGAAATCATGAAGGGAAACACTCCAATTCTTGGTGTTCGTGGTTAAGTTTTTCTGTTTTACTATTTTGGATGTAGGGAATTCATGTCAATGCTTTTATGTAAGAAAATTATATTTTTAAAATGATACGTAAGCCGTTTCTTTTAAGGAAAAGAAGTTCCTTTTGTAATTTCATTTTCATTGGATATTGTTGAAGTTGTCATGCTGTAACCAAATGTGCGGGCGAGTGGGAAGTAACTTGTTTCCCTCCCACTCCACCGACTGAAATTTGAGACACCTGGGACGTTGATAACTTTCATTTGCTTGTTTGCTGTCTGAGACGAAGGTTGTAAAGTTTCCGATTGCAGTGTTTGTAAATCTGTACTGTGATATAGTGTAGGATAAACTTGATCCTTACTTATGAAATAGAAGAAAATGGTACGTATATTTAGTAGGGATTCATCAGACGTGGATAGATTTTTGCGTTATTTACTTTCGTCTTTGTTTAAATGTAGTTTTATCAAAATTTTCAGTATGTTATTTTAAAAGGAAATGTGTTGGGACCTCTTTGGAGGCGAGCTCATTACAGTGATTAACATTAAAACTCACTGGGTGGTCTCCTCTCGAGAGCGGATCTCATTTTTGTCAACACCCGAGTAATTGTATTTTGCCGAATTACGATTATTATTTGTGGCGTGCTGAAAATTTTTCTTTGGCGAACGTTAAGCAAGAATTCATGGCACACACCTGAGGGGAGAAATCCGAGTTTAATGTTTACATTTTTCATTACTGGGTTTTCTCCTCCATGGTGCGTTACCATCAAATATACAAGTTTGCCAGATTGCAAATATTTTTATATGTTTCGTGCTTTATAATTTCGGTTATCCGTTAATACTATTTTATGGTGCCAGTTGAAATATAAGTTCACGTAATCACCTTCGAGGTGAGATCATGACGGTGATGTAAATTTTAGCTTCACTGGGTGGTCTCCTCTCGGAGGCGGTTTTCATTCAACAGAAGAAAGAGGATACACAAAAATAATTGTGTTCTAGGATTTCTTTTCCACCAGTTGAAATAATAATGTGCGCACTTGAGAGGCGATTGCCAAGTTAAGGTTTTTTTTTTCATTACTGGGTTTTCTCCTTCATGGCGCGTGATGCTTATACCCTCGACTGTTAAGAAATAAAATTTTCTTATGTGGGCTTTGGTTCCACTTCTCTTTGGCTTTGCCCTATTTGGAACTGATAAAGCTATTGAGTGGTGGCACCGCGGCCATTTCATCGATAATACAATGTATTAGTCCAGAAGTTAAAATTCGTTAATATTGCAAGTTTTTGAAATCATGAAGGGAAACACTCCAATTCTTGGTGTTCGTTTTTAAGTTTTTCTGTTTTACTATTTTGGATGTAGGGAATTCATGTCAATGCTTTTATGTAAGAAAATTATATTTTTAAAATGATACGTAAGCCGTTTCTTTTAAGGAAAAGAAGTTCCTTTTGTAATTTCATTTTCATTGGATATTGTTGAAGTTGTCATGCTGTAACCAAATGTGCGGGCGAGTGGGAAGTAACTTGTTTCCCTCCCACTCCACCGACTGAAATTTGAGACACCTGGGACGTTGATAACTTTCATTTGCTTGTTTGCTGTCTGAGACGAAGGTTGTAAAGTTTCCGATTGCAGTGTTTGTAAATCTGTACTGTGATATAGTGTAGGATAAACTTGATCCTTACTTATGAAATAGAAGAAAATGGTACGTATATTTAGTAGGGATTCATCAGACGTGGATAGATTTTTGCGTTATTTACTTTCGTTTATGTTTAAATGTAGTTTTATCAAATTTTTCAGTATGTTATTTTAAAAGGAAATGTGTTGGGACCTCTTTGGAGGCGAGCTCATTACAGTGATTAACATTAAAACTCACTGGGTGGTCTCCTCTCGAGAGCGGATCTCATTTTTGTCAACACCCGAGTAATTGTATCTTGCCGAATTACGATTATTATTTGTGGTTTGCTGAAAATTTTCCTTTGGCGAACGTTAAGTAAGAATTCATGGCAAACACCTGAGGGGAGAAATCCGAGTTTAATGTTTACATTTTTCATTACTGGGTTTTCTCCTCCATGGTGCGTTACCATCAAATATACAAGTTTGCCAGATTGCAAATATTTTTATATGTTTCGTGCTTTATAATTTCGGTTATCTGTTAATACTATTTTATGGTGCCAGTTGAAATATAAGTTCACGGAATCACCTTCGAGGTGAGATCATGACCGTGATGTAAATTTTAGCTTCACTGGGTGGTCTCCTCTCGGAGGCGGTTTTCATTCAACAGAAGAAAGAGGATACACAAAAATAATTGTGTTCTAGGATTTCTTTTCCACCAGTTGAAATAATAATGTGCGCACTTGAGAGGCGATTGCCAAGTTAAGGTTTTTTTTTCATTACTGGGTTTTCTCCTTCATGGCGCGTGATGCTTATACCCTCGACTGTTAAGAAATAAAATTTTCTTATGTGGGCTTTGGTTCCACTTCTCTTTGGATTTGTCCTATTTGGAACTGATAAAGCTATTGAGTGGTGGCACCGCGGCCATTTCATCGATAATACAATGTATTAGTCCAGAAGTTAAAATTCGTTAATATTGCAAATTTTTAAAATCTTGAAGGGAAACACTCCCATTCTTGGTGTTCGTGGTTAAATTTTTCTGTTTTACTATTTTGGATGTAGGGAATTCATGTCAATGCTTTTATGTAAGAAAATTATATTTTTAATATAATACGTAAGCCGTTTCTTTTAAGGAAAAGAAGTTCCTTTTGTATTTTCATTTTCATTGGATATTGTTGAAGTTGTCATGCTGTAACCAAATGTGCAGGCGAGTGGGAAGTAACTTGTTTCCCTCCCACTCCACCGACTGAAATTTGAGACACCTGGGACGTTGATAACTTTCATTTGCTTGTTTGCTGTCTGAGACGAAGGTTGTAAAGTTTCCGATTGCAGTGTTTGTAAATCTGTACTGTGATATAGTGTAGGATAAACTTGATCCTTACTTATGAAATAGAAGAAAATGGTACGTATATTTAGTAGGGATTCATCAGACGTGGATAGATTTTTGCGTTATTTACTTTCGTCTTTGTTTAAATGTAGTTTTATCAAAATTTTCAGTATGTTATTTTAAAAGGAAATGTGTTGGGACCTCTTTGGAGGCGAGCTCATTACAGTGATTAACATTAAAACTCACTGGGTGGTCTCCTCTCGAGAGCGGATCTCATTTTTGTCAACACCCGAGTAATTGTATTTTGCCGAATTACGATTATTATTTGTGGCGTGCTGAAAATTTTTCTTTGGCGAACGTTAAGCAAGAATTCATGGCACACACCTGAGGGGAGAAATCCGAGTTTAATGTTTACATTTTTCATTACTGGGTTTTCTCCTCCATGGTGCGTTACCATCAAATATACAAGTTTGCCAGATTGCAAATATTTTTATATGTTTCGTGCTTTATAATTTCGGTTATCCGTTAATACTATTTTATGGTGCCAGTTGAAATATAAGTTCACGTAATCACCTTCGAGGTGAGATCATGACGGTGATGTAAATTTTAGCTTCACTGGGTGGTCTCCTCTCGGAGGCGGTTTTCATTCAACAGAAGAAAGAGGATACACAAAAATAATTGTGTTCTAGGATTTCTTTTCCACCAGTTGAAATAATAATGTGCGCACTTGAGAGGCGATTGCCAAGTTAAGGTTTTTTTTTTCATTACTGGGTTTTCTCCTTCATGGCGCGTGATGCTTATACCCTCGACTGTTAAGAAATAAAATTTTCTTATGTGGGCTTTGGTTCCACTTCTCTTTGGCTTTGCCCTATTTGGAACTGATAAAGCTATTGAGTGGTGGCACCGCGGCCATTTCATCGATAATACAATGTATTAGTCCAGAAGTTAAAATTCGTTAATATTGCAAGTTTTTGAAATCATGAAGGGAAACACTCCAATTCTTGGTGTTCGTTTTTAAGTTTTTCTGTTTTACTATTTTGGATGTAGGGAATTCATGTCAATGCTTTTATGTAAGAAAATTATATTTTTAAAATGATACGTAAGCCGTTTCTTTTAAGGAAAAGAAGTTCCTTTTGTAATTTCATTTTCATTGGATATTGTTGAAGTTGTCATGCTGTAACCAAATGTGCGGGCGAGTGGGAAGTAACTTGTTTCCCTCCCACTCCACCGACTGAAATTTGAGACACCTGGGACGTTGATAACTTTCATTTGCTTGTTTGCTGTCTGAGACGAAGGTTGTAAAGTTTCCGATTGCAGTGTTTGTAAATCTGTACTGTGATATAGTGTAGGATAAACTTGATCCTTACTTATGAAATAGAAGAAAATGGTACGTATATTTAGTAGGGATTCATCAGACGTGGATAGATTTTTGCGTTATTTACTTTCGTTTATGTTTAAATGTAGTTTTATCAAATTTTTCAGTATGTTATTTTAAAAGGAAATGTGTTGGGACCTCTTTGGAGGCGAGCTCATTACAGTGATTAACATTAAAACTCACTGGGTGGTCTCCTCTCGAGAGCGGATCTCATTTTTGTCAATACCCGAGTAATTGTATCTTGCCGAATTACGATTATTATTTGTGGCGTGCTGAAAATTTTTCTTTGGCGAACGTTAAGCAAGAATTCATGGCACACACCTGAGGGGTGAAATCCGAGTTTAATGTTTACATTTTTCATTACTGGGTTTTCTCCTCCATGGTGCGTTACCATCAAATATACAAGTTTGCCAGATTGCAAATATTTTTAAATGTTTCGTGCTTTATAATTTCGGTTATCCGTTAATACTATTTTATGGTGCCAGTTGAAATATAAGTTCACGGAATCACCTTCGAGGTGAGATCATGACGGTGATGTAAATTTTAGCTTCACTGGGTGGTCTCCTCTCGGAGGCGGTTTTCATTCAACAGAAGAAAGAGGATACACAAAAATAATTGTGTTCTAGGATTTCTTTTCCACCAGTTGAAATAATAATGTGCGCACTTGAGAGGCGATTGCCAAGTTAATGTTTTATTTTTCATTACTGGGTTTTCTCCTTCATGGCGCGTGATGCTTATACCCTCGACTGTTAAGAAATAAAATTTTCTTATGTGGGCTTTGGTTCCACTTCTCTTTTACTTTGCCCTATTTGGAACTGATAGAGCTATTGAGTGGTGGCACCGCGGCCATTTCATCGATAATACAATGTATTAGTCCAGAAGTTAAAATTCGTTAATATTGCAAATTTTTAAAATCTTGAAGGGAAACACTCCCATTCTTGGTGTTCGTGGTTAAATTTTTCTGGTTTACTATTTTGGATGTAGGGAATTCATGTCAATGCTTTTATGTAAGAAAATTATATTTTTAAAATGATACGTAAGCCGTTTCTTTTAAGGAAAAGAAGTTCCTTTTGTAATTTCATTTTCATTGGATATTGTTGAAGTTGTCATGCTGTAACCAAATGTGAAGGCGAGTGGAAAGTAACTTGTTTCCCTCCCACTCCACCGACTGAAATTTGAGACACCTGGGACGTTGATAACTTTCATTTGCTTGTTTGCTGTCTGAGACGAAGGTTGTAGAGTTTCCGATTGCAGTGTTTGTAAATCTGTACTGTGATATAGTTTAGGATAAAGTTGATCCTTACTTATGAAATAGAAGAAAATGGTACGTATATTTAGTAGGGATTCATCAGATGTGGATAGATTTTTGCGTTATTTACTTTCGTTTATGTTTAAATGTAGTTTTATCAAAATTTTCAGTATGTTATTTTAAAAGGAAATGTGTTGGGACCTCTTTGGAGGCGAGCTCATTACAGTGATTAACATTAAAACTCACTGGGTGGACTCCTCTCGAGAGGGGATCTCATTTTTCTCAACACCCGAATAATTGTATCTTGCCGAATTACGATTATTATTTGTGGTTTGCTGAAAATTTTCCTTTGGCGAACGTTAAGTAAGAATTCATGGCAAACACCTGAGGGGAGAAATCCGAGTTTAATGTTTACATTTTTCATTACTGGGTTTTCTCCTCCATGGTGCGTTACCATCAAATATACAAGTTTGCCAGATTGCAAATATTTTTATATGTTTCGTGCTTTATAATTTCGGTTATCTGTTAATACTATTTTATGGTGCCAGTTGAAATATAAGTTCACGGAATCACCTTCGAGGTGAGATCATGACCGTGATGTAAATTTTAGCTTCACTGGGTGGTCTCCTCTCGGAGGCGGTTTTCATTCAACAGAAGAAAGAGGATACACAAAAATAATTGTGTTCTAGGATTTCTTTTCCACCAGTTGAAATAATAATGTGCGCACTTGAGAGGCGATTGCCAAGTTAAGGTTTTTTTTTCATTACTGGGTTTTCTCCTTCATGGCGCGTGATGCTTATACCCTCGACTGTTAAGAAATAAAATTTTCTTATGTGGGCTTTGGTTCCACTTCTCTTTGGATTTGTCCTATTTGGAACTGATAAAGCTATTGAGTGGTGGCACCGCGGCCATTTCATCGATAATACAATGTATTAGTCCAGAAGTTAAAATTCGTTAATATTGCAAATTTTTAAAATCTTGAAGGGAAACACTCCCATTCTTGGTGTTCGTGGTTAAATTTTTCTGTTTTACTATTTTGGATGTAGGGAATTCATGTCAATGCTTTTATGTAAGAAAATTATATTTTTAATATAATACGTAAGCCGTTTCTTTTAAGGAAAAGAAGTTCCTTTTGTATTTTCATTTTCATTGGATATTGTTGAAGTTGTCATGCTGTAACCAAATGTGCAGGCGAGTGGGAAGTAACTTGTTTCCCTCCCACTCCACCGACTGAAATTTGAGACACCTGGGACGTTGATAACTTTCATTTGCTTGTTTGCTGTCTGAGACGAAGGTTGTAAAGTTTCCGATTGCAGTGTTTGTAAATCTGTACTGTGATATAGTGTAGGATAAACTTGATCCTTACTTATGAAATAGAAGAAAATGGTACGTATATTTAGTAGGGATTCATCAGACGTGGATAGATTTTTGCGTTATTTACTTTCGTCTTTGTTTAAATGTAGTTTTATCAAAATTTTCAGTATGTTATTTTAAAAGGAAATGTGTTGGGACCTCTTTGGAGGCGAGCTCATTACAGTGATTAACATTAAAACTCACTGGGTGGTCTCCTCTCGAGAGCGGATCTCATTTTTGTCAACACCCGAGTAATTGTATTTTGCCGAATTACGATTATTATTTGTGGCGTGCTGAAAATTTTTCTTTGGCGAACGTTAAGCAAGAATTCATGGCACACACCTGAGGGGAGAAATCCGAGTTTAATGTTTACATTTTTCATTACTGGGTTTTCTCCTCCATGGTGCGTTACCATCAAATATACAAGTTTGCCAGATTGCAAATATTTTTATATGTTTCGTGCTTTATAATTTCGGTTATCCGTTAATACTATTTTATGGTGCCAGTTGAAATATAAGTTCACGGAATCACCTTCGAGGTGAGATCATGACGGTGATGTAAATTTTAGCTTCACTGGGTGGTCTCCTCTCGGAGGCGGTTTTCATTCAACAGAAGAAAGAGGATACACAAAAATAATTGTGTTCTAGGATTTCTTTTCCACCAGTTGAAATAATAATGTGCGCACTTGAGAGGCGATTGCCAAGTTAAGGTTTTTTTTTTCATTACTGGGTTTTCTCCTTCATGGCGCGTGATGCTTATACCCTCGACTGTTAAGAAATAAAATTTTCTTATGTGGGCTTTGGTTCCACTTCTCTTTGGCTTTGCCCTATTTGGAACTGATAAAGCTATTGAGTGGTGGCACCGCGGCCATTTCATCGATAATACAATGTATTAGTCCAGAAGTTAAAATTCGTTAATATTGCAAGTTTTTGAAATCATGAAGGGAAACACTCCAATTCTTGGTGTTCGTGGTTAAGTTTTTCTGTTTTACTATTTTGGATGTAGGGAATTCATGTCAATGCTTTTATGTAAGAAAATTATATTTTTAAAATGATACGTAAGCCGTTTCTTTTAAGGAAAAGAAGTTCCTTTTGTAATTTCATTTTCATTGGATATTGTTGAAGTTGTCATGCTGTAACCAAATGTGCGGGCGAGTGGGAAGTAACTTGTTTCCCTCCCACTCCACCGACTGAAATTTGAGACACCTGGGACGTTGATAACTTTCATTTGCTTGTTTGCTGTCTGAGACGAAGGTTGTAAAGTTTCCGATTGCAGTGTTTGTAAATCTGTACTGTGATATAGTGTAGGATAAACTTGATCCTTACTTATGAAATAGAAGAAAATGGTACGTATATTTAGTAGGGATTCATCAGACGTGGATAGATTTTTGTGTTATTTACTTTCGTTTATGTTTAAATGTAGTTTTATCAAATTTTTCAGTATGTTATTTTAAAAGGAAATGTGTTGGGACCTCTTTGGAGGCGAGCTCATTACAGTGATTAACATTAAAACTCACTGGGTGGTCTCCTCTCGAGAGCGGATCTCATTTTTGTCAATACCCGAGTAATTGTATCTTGCCGAATTACGATTATTATTTGTGGCGTGCTGAAAATTTTTCTTTGGCGAACGTTAAGCAAGAATTCATGGCACACACCTGAGGGGAGAAATCCGAGTTTAATGTTTACATTTTTCATTACTGGGTTTTCTCCTCCATGGTGCGTTACCATCAAATATACAAGTTTGCCAGATTGCAAATATTTTTAAATGTTTCGTGCTTTATAATTTCGGTTATCCGTTAATACTATTTTATGGTGCCAGTTGAAATATAAGTTCACGGAATCACCTTCGAGGTGAGATCATGACGGTGATGTAAATTTTAGCTTCACTGGGTGGTCTCCTCTCGGAGGCGGTTTTCATTCAACAGAAGAAAGAGGATACGCAAAAATAATTGTGTTCTAGGATTTCTTTTCCACCAGTTGAAATAATAATGTGCGCACTTGAGAGGCGATTGCCAAGTTAATGTTTTATTTTTCATTACTGGGTTTTCTCCTTCATGGCGCGTGATGCTTATACCCTCGACTGTTAAGAAATAAAATTTTCTTATGTGGGCTTTGGTTCCACTTCTCTTTGGCTTTGCCCTATTTGGAACTGATAGAGCTATTGAGTGGTGGCACCGCGGCCATTTCATCGATAATACAATGTATTAGTCCAGAAGTTAAAATTCGTTAATATTGCAAATTTTTAAAATCTTGAAGGGAAACACTCCCATTCTTGGTGTTCGTGGTTAAATTTTTCTGGTTTACTATTTTGGATGTAGGGAATTCATGTCAATGCTTTTATGTAAGAAAATTATATTTTTAAAATGATACGTAAGCCGTTTCTTTTAAGGAAAAGAAGTTCCTTTTGTAATTTCATTTTCATTGGATATTGTTGAAGTTGTCATGCTGTAACCAAATGTGAAGGCGAGTGGAAAGTAACTTGTTTCCCTCCCACTCCACCGACTGAAATTTGAGACACCTGGGACGTTGATAACTTTCATTTGCTTGTTTGCTGTCTGAGACGAAGGTTGTAGAGTTTCCGATTGCAGTGTTTGTAAATCTGTACTGTGATATAGTTTAGGATAAAGTTGATCCTTACTTATGAAATAGAAGAAAATGGTACGTATATTTAGTAGGGATTCATCAGATGTGGATAGATTTTTGCGTTATTTACTTTCGTTTATGTTTAAATGTAGTTTTATCAAAATTTTCAGTATGTTATTTTAAAAGGAAATGTGTTGGGACCTCTTTGGAGGCGAGCTCATTACAGTGATTAACATTAAAACTCACTGGGTGGACTCCTCTCGAGAGGGGATCTCATTTTTCTCAACACCCGAATAATTGTATCTTGCCGAATTACGATTATTATTTGTGGCTTGCTGAAAATTTTCCTTTGGCGAACGTTAAGTAAGAATTCATGGCAAACACCTGAGGGGAGAAATCCGAGTTTAATGTTTACATTTTTCATTACTGGGTTTTCTCCTCCATGGTGCGTTACCATCAAATATACAAGTTTGCCAGATTGCAAATATTTTTATATGTTTCGTGCTTTATAATTTCGGTTATCTGTTAATACTATTTTATGGTGCCAGTTGAAATATAAGTTCACGGAATCACCTTCGAGGTGAGATCATGACCGTGATGTAAATTTTAGCTTCACTGGGTGGTCTCCTCTCGGAGGCGGTTTTCATTCAACAGAAGAAAGAGGATACACAAAAATAATTGTGTTCTAGGATTTCTTTTCCACCAGTTGAAATAATAATGTGCGCACTTGAGAGGCGATTGCCAAGTTAAGGTTTTTTTTTCATTACTGGGTTTTCTCCTTCATGGCGCGTGATGCTTATACCCTCGACTGTTAAGAAATAAAATTTTCTTATGTGGGCTTTGGTTCCACTTCTCTTTGGATTTGTCCTATTTGGAACTGATAAAGCTATTGAGTGGTGGCACCGCGGCCATTTCATCCTTAATACAATGTATTAGTCCAGAAGTTAAAATTCGTTTATATTGCAAATTTTTAAAATCTTGAAGGGAAACACTCCCATTCTTGGTGTTCGTGGTTAAATTTTTCTGTTTTACTATTTTGGATGTAGGGAATTCATGTCAATGCTTTTATGTAAGAAAATTATATTTTTAATATAATACGTAAGCCGTTTCTTTTAAGGAAAAGAAGTTCCTTTTGTATTTTCATTTTCATTGGATATTGTTGAAGTTGTCATGCTGTAACCAAATGTGCAGGCGAGTGGGAAGTAACTTGTTTCCCTCCCACTCCACCGACTGAAATTTGAGACACCTGGGACGTTGATAACTTTCATTTGCTTGTTTGCTGTCTGAGACGAAGGTTGTAAAGTTTCCGATTGCAGTGTTTGTAAATCTGTACTGTGATATAGTTTAGGATAAACTTGATCCTTACTTATGAAATAGAAGAAAATGGTACGTATATTTAGTAGGGATTCATCAGACGTGGATAGATTTTTGCGTTATTTACTTTCGTCTTTGTTTAAATGTAGTTTTATCAAAATTTTCAGTATGTTATTTTAAAAGGAAATGTGTTGGGACCTCTTTGGAGGCGAGCTCATTACAGTGATTAACATTAAAACTCACTGGGTGGTCTCCTCTCGAGAGCGGATCTCATTTTTGTCAACACCCGAGTAATTGTATTTTGCCGAATTACGATTATTATTTGTGGCGTGCTGAAAATTTTTCTTTGGCGAACGTTAAGCAAGAATTCATGGCACACACCTGAGGGGAGAAATCCGAGTTTAATGTTTACATTTTTCATTACTGGGTTTTCTCCTCCATGGTGCGTTACCATCAAATATACAAGTTTGCCAGATTGCAAATATTTTTATATGTTTCGTGCTTTATAATTTCGGTTATCCGTTAATACTATTTTATGGTGCCAGTTGAAATATAAGTTCACGGAATCACCTTCGAGGTGAGATCATGACGGTGATGTAAATTTTAGCTTCACTGGGTGGTCTCCTCTCGGAGGCGGTTTTCATTCAACAGAAGAAAGAGGATACACAAAAATAATTGTGTTCTAGGATTTCTTTTCCACCAGTTGAAATAATAATGTGCGCACTTGAGAGGCGATTGCCAAGTTAAGGTTTTTTTTTTCATTACTGGGTTTTCTCCTTCATGGCGCGTGATGCTTATACCCTCGACTGTTAAGAAATAAAATTTTCTTATGTGGGCTTTGGTTCCACTTCTCTTTGGCTTTGCCCTATTTGGAACTGATAAAGCTATTGAGTGGTGGCACCGCGGCCATTTCATCGATAATACAATGTATTAGTCCAGAAGTTAAAATTCGTTAATATTGCAAGTTTTTGAAATCATGAAGGGAAACACTCCAATTCTTGGTGTTCGTGGTTAAGTTTTTCTGTTTTACTATTTTGGATGTAGGGAATTCATGTCAATGCTTTTATGTAAGAAAATTATATTTTTAAAATGATACGTAAGCCGTTTCTTTTAAGGAAAAGAAGTTCCTTTTGTAATTTCATTTTCATTGGATATTGTTGAAGTTGTCATGCTGTAACCAAATGTGCGGGCGAGTGGGAAGTAACTTGTTTCCCTCCCACTCCACCGACTGAAATTTGAGACACCTGGGACGTTGATAACTTTCATTTGCTTGTTTGCTGTCTGAGACGAAGGTTGTAAAGTTTCCGATTGCAGTGTTTGTAAATCAGTACTGTGATATAGTGTAGGATAAACTTGATCCTTACTTATGAAATAGAAGAAAATGGTACGTATATTTAGTAGGGATTCATCAGACGTGGATAGATTTTTGCGTTATTTACTTTCGTTTATGTTTAAATGTAGTTTTATCAAATTTTTCAGTATGTTATTTTAAAAGGAAATGTGTTGGGACCTCTTTGGAGGCGAGCTCATTACAGTGATTAACATTAAAACTCACTGGGTGGTCTCCTCTCGAGAGCGGATCTCATTTTTGTCAATACCCGAGTAATTGTATCTTGCCGAATTACGATTATTATTTGTGGCGTGCTGAAAATTTTTCTTTGGCGAACGTTAAGCAAGAATTCATGGCACACACCTGAGGGGAGAAATCCGAGTTTAATGTTTACATTTTTCATTACTGGGTTTTCTCCTCCATGGTGCGTTACCATCAAATATACAAGTTTGCCAGATTGCAAATATTTTTAAATGTTTCGTGCTTTATAATTTCGGTTATCCGTTAATACTATTTTATGGTGCCAGTTGAAATATAAGTTCACGGAATCACCTTCGAGGTGAGATCATGACGGTGATGTAAATTTTAGCTTCACTGGGTGGTCTCCTCTCGGAGGCGGTTTTCATTCAACAGAAGAAAGAGGATACGCAAAAATAATTGTGTTCTAGGATTTCTTTTCCACCAGTTGAAATAATAATGTGCGCACTTGAGAGGCGATTGCCAAGTTAATGTTTTATTTTTCATTACTGGGTTTTCTCCTTCATGGCGCGTGATGCTTATACCCTCGACTGTTAAGAAATAAAATTTTCTTATGTGGGCTTTGGTTCCACTTCTCTTTGGCTTTGCCCTATTTGGAACTGATAGAGCTATTGAGTGGTGGCACCGCGGCCATTTCATCGATAATACAATGTATTAGTCCAGAAGTTAAAATTCGTTAATATTGCAAATTTTTAAAATCTTGAAGGGAAACACTCCCATTCTTGGTGTTCGTGGTTAAATTTTTCTGGTTTACTATTTTGGATGTAGGGAATTCATGTCAATGCTTTTATGTAAGAAAATTATATTTTTAAAATGATACGTAAGCCGTTTCTTTTAAGGAAAAGAAGTTCCTTTTGTAATTTCATTTTCATTGGATATTGTTGAAGTTGTCATGCTGTAACCAAATGTGAAGGCGAGTGGAAAGTAACTTGTTTCCCTCCCACTCCACCGACTGAAATTTGAGACACCTGGGACGTTGATAACTTTCATTTGCTTGTTTGCTGTCTGAGACGAAGGTTGTAGAGTTTCCGATTGCAGTGTTTGTAAATCTGTACTGTGATATAGTTTAGGATAAAGTTGATCCTTACTTATGAAATAGAAGAAAATGGTACGTATATTTAGTAGGGATTCATCAGATGTGGATAGATTTTTGCGTTATTTACTTTCGTTTATGTTTAAATGTAGTTTTATCAAAATTTTCAGTATGTTATTTTAAAAGGAAATGTGTTGGGACCTCTTTGGAGGCGAGCTCATTACAGTGATTAACATTAAAACTCACTGGGTGGACTCCTCTCGAGAGGGGATCTCATTTTTCTCAACACCCGAATAATTGTATCTTGCCGAATTACGATTATTATTTGTGGCTTGCTGAAAATTTTCCTTTGGCGAACGTTAAGTAAGAATTCATGGCAAACACCTGAGGGGAGAAATCCGAGTTTAATGTTTACATTTTTCATTACTGGGTTTTCTCCTCCATGGTGCGTTACCATCAAATATACAAGTTTGCCAGATTGCAAATATTTTTATATGTTTCGTGCTTTATAATTTCGGTTATCTGTTAATACTATTTTATGGTGCCAGTTGAAATATAAGTTCACGGAATCACCTTCGAGGTGAGATCATGACCGTGATGTAAATTTTAGCTTCACTGGGTGGTCTCCTCTCGGAGGCGGTTTTCATTCAACAGAAGAAAGAGGATACACAAAAATAATTGTGTTCTAGGATTTCTTTTCCACCAGTTGAAATAATAATGTGCGCACTTGAGAGGCGATTGCCAAGTTAAGGTTTTTTTTTCATTACTGGGTTTTCTCCTTCATGGCGCGTGATGCTTATACCCTCGACTGTTAAGAAATAAAATTTTCTTATGTGGGCTTTGGTTCCACTTCTCTTTGGATTTGTCCTATTTGGAACTGATAAAGCTATTGAGTGGTGGCACCGCGGCCATTTCATCGATAATACAATGTATTAGTCCAGAAGTTAAAATTCGTTAATATTGCAAATTTTTAAAATCTTGAAGGGAAACACTCCCATTCTTGGTGTTCGTGGTTAAATTTTTCTGTTTTACTATTTTGGATGTAGGGAATTCATGTCAATGCTTTTATGTAAGAAAATTATATTTTTAATATAATACGTAAGCCGTTTCTTTTAAGGAAAAGAAGTTCCTTTTGTATTTTCATTTTCATTGGATATTGTTGAAGTTGTCATGCTGTAACCAAATGTGCAGGCGAGTGGGAAGTAACTTCTTTCCCTCCCACTCCACCGACTGAAATTTGAGACACCTGGGACGTTGATAACTTTCATTTGCTTGTTTGCTGTCTGAGACGAAGGTTGTAAAGTTTCCGATTGCAGTGTTTGTAAATCTGTACTGTGATATAGTGTAGGATAAACTTGATCCTTACTTATGAAATAGAAGAAAATGGTACGTATATTTAGTAGGGATTCATCAGACGTGGATAGATTTTTGCGTTATTTACTTTCGTTTATGTTTAAATGTAGTTTTATCAAATTTTTCAGTATGTTATTTTAAAAGGAAATGTGTTGGGACCTCTTTGGAGGCGAGCTCATTACAGTGATTAACATTAAAACTCACTGGGTGGTCTCCTCTCGAGAGCGGATCTCATTTTTGTCAATACCCGAGTAATTGTATCTTGCCGAATTACGATTATTATTTGTGGCGTGCTGAAAATTTTTCTTTGGCGAACGTTAAGCAAGAATTCATGGCACACACCTGAGGGGAGAAATCCGAGTTTAATGTTTACATTTTTCATTACTGGGTTTTCTCCTCCATGGTGCGTTACCATCAAATATACAAGTTTGCCAGATTGCAAATATTTTTAAATGTTTCGTGCTTTATAATTTCGGTTATCCGTTAATACTATTTTATGGTGCCAGTTGAAATATAAGTTCACGGAATCACCTTCGAGGTGAGATCATGACGGTGATGTAAATTTTAGCTTCACTGGGTGGTCTCCTCTCGGAGGCGGTTTTCATTCAACAGAAGAAAGAGGATACGCAAAAATAATTGTGTTCTAGGATTTCTTTTCCACCAGTTGAAATAATAATGTGCGCACTTGAGAGGCGATTGCCAAGTTAATGTTTTATTTTTCATTACTGGGTTTTCTCCTTCATGGCGCGTGATGCTTATACCCTCGACTGTTAAGAAATAAAATTTTCTTATGTGGGCTTTGGTTCCACTTCTCTTTGGCTTTGCCCTATTTGGAACTGATAGAGCTATTGAGTGGTGGCACCGCGGCCATTTCATCGATAATACAATGTATTAGTCCAGAAGTTAAAATTCGTTAATATTGCAAATTTTTAAAATCTTGAAGGGAAACACTCCCATTCTTGGTGTTCGTGGTTAAATTTTTCTGGTTTACTATTTTGGATGTAGGGAATTCATGTCAATGCTTTTATGTAAGAAAATTATATTTTTAAAATGATACGTAAGCCGTTTCTTTTAAGGAAAAGAAGTTCCTTTTGTAATTTCATTTTCATTGGATATTGTTGAAGTTGTCATGCTGTAACCAAATGTGAAGGCGAGTGGAAAGTAACTTGTTTCCCTCCCACTCCACCGACTGAAATTTGAGACACCTGGGACGTTGATAACTTTCATTTGCTTGTTTGCTGTCTGAGACGAAGGTTGTAGAGTTTCCGATTGCAGTGTTTGTAAATCTGTACTGTGATATAGTTTAGGATAAAGTTGATCCTTACTTATGAAATAGAAGAAAATGGTACGTATATTTAGTAGGGATTCATCAGATGTGGATAGATTTTTGCGTTATTTACTTTCGTTTATGTTTAAATGTAGTTTTATCAAAATTTTCAGTATGTTATTTTAAAAGGAAATGTGTTGGGACCTCTTTGGAGGCGAGCTCATTACAGTGATTAACATTAAAACTCACTGGGTGGACTCCTCTCGAGAGGGGATCTCATTTTTCTCAACACCCGAATAATTGTATCTTGCCGAATTACGATTATTATTTGTGGCTTGCTGAAAATTTTCCTTTGGCGAACGTTAAGTAAGAATTCATGGCAAACACCTGAGGGGAGAAATCCGAGTTTAATGTTTACATTTTTCATTACTGGGTTTTCTCCTCCATGGTGCGTTACCATCAAATATACAAGTTTGCCAGATTGCAAATATTTTTATATGTTTCGTGCTTTATAATTTCGGTTATCCGTTAATACTATTTTATGGTGCCAGTTGAAATATAAGTTCACGGAATCACCTTCGAGGTGAGATCATGACGGTGATGTAAATTTTAGCTTCACTGGGTGGTCTCCTCTCGGAGGCGGTTTTCATTCAACAGAAGAAAGAGGATACACAAAAATAATTGTGTTCTAGGATTTCTTTTCCACCAGTTGAAATAATAATGTGCGCACTTGAGAGGCGATTGCCAAGTTAATGTTTTATTTTTCATTACTGGGTTTTCTCCTTCATGGCGCGTGATGCTTATACCCTCGACTGTTAAGAAATAAAATTTTCTTATGTGGGCTTTGCCCTATTTGGAACTGATAAAGCTATTGAGTGGTGGCACCGCGGCCATTTCATCGATAATACAATGTATTAGTCCAGAAGTTAAAATTCGTTAATATTGCAAGTTTTTGAAATCATGAAGGGAAACACTCCAATTCTTGGTGTTTGTGGTTAAGTTTTTCTGTTTTACTATTTTGGATGTAGGGAATTCATGTCAATGCTTTTATGTAAGAAAATTATATTTTTAAAATGATACGTAAGCCGTTTCTTTTAAGGAAAAGAAGTTCCTTTTGTAATTTCATTTTCATTGGATATTGTTGAAGTTGTCATGCTGTAACCAAATGTGCGGGCGAGTGGGAAGTAACTTGTTTCCCTCCCACTCCACCGACTGAAATTTGAGACACCTGGGACGTTGATAACTTTCATTTGCTTGTTTGCTGTCTGAGACGAAGGTTGTAAAGTTTCCGATTGCAGTGTTTGTAAATCTGTACTGTGATATAGTGTAGGATAAACTTGATCCTTACTTATGAAATAGAAGAAAATGGTACGTATATTTACTAGGGATTCATCAGACGTGGATAGATTTTTGCGTTATTTACTTTCGTTTATGTTTAAATGTAGTTTTATCAAATTTTTCAGTATGTTATTTTAAAAGGAAATGTGTTGGGACCTCTTTGGAGGCGAGCTCATTACAGTGCGGATCTCATTTTTGTCAATACCCGAGTAATTGTATCTTGCCGAATTACGATTATTATTTGTGGCGTGCTGAAAATTTTTCTTTGGCGAACGTTAAGCAAGAATTCATGGCAAACACCTGAGGGGAGAAATCCGAGTATAATGTTTACATTTTTCATTACTGGGTTTTCTCCTCCATGGTGCGTTACCATCAAATATACAAGTTTGCCAGATTGCAAATATTTTTATATGTTTCGTGCTTTATAATTTCGGTTATCCGTTAATACTATTTTATGGTGCCAGTTGAAATATAAGTTCACGGAATCACCTTCGAGGTGAGATCATGACGGTGATGTAAATTTTAGCTTCACTGGGTGGTCTCCTCTCGGAGGCGGTTTTCATTCAACAGAAGAAAGAGGATACACAAAAATAATTGTGTTCTAGGATTTCTTTTCCACCAGTTGAAATAATAATGTGCGCACTTGAGAGGCGATTGCCAAGTTAAGGTTTTTTTTTTCATTACTGGGTTTTCTCCTTCATGGCGCGTGATGCTTATACCCTCCACTGTTAAGAAATAAAATTTTCTTATGTGGGCTTTGGTTCCACTTCTCTTTGGCTTTGCCCTATTTGGAACTGATAAAGCTATTGAGTGGTGGCACCGCGGCCATTTCATCGATAATACAATGTATTAGTCCAGAAGTTAAAATTCGTTAATATTGCAAGTTTTTGAAATCATGAAGGGAAACACTCCAATTCTTGGTGTTCGTGGTTAAGTTTTTCTGTTTTACTATTTTGGATGTAGGGAATTCATGTCAATGCTTTTATGTAAGAAAATTATATTTTTAAAATGATACGTAAGCCGTTTCTTTTAAGGAAAAGAAGTTCCTTTTGTAATTTCATTTTCATTGGATATTGTTGAAGTTGTCATGCTGTAACCAAATGTGCGGGCGAGTGGGAAGTAACTTGTTTCCCTCCCACTCCACCGACTGAAATTTGAGACACCTGGGACGTTGATAACTTTCATTTGCTTGTTTGCTGTCTGAGACGAAGGTTGTAAAGTTTCCGATTGCAGTGTTTGTAAATCTGTACTGTGATATAGTGTAGGATAAACTTGATCCTTACTTATGAAATAGAAGAAAATGGTACGTATATTTAGTAGGGATTCATCAGACGTGGATAGATTTTTGCGTTATTTACTTTCGTTTATGTTTAAATGTAGTTTTATCAAATTTTTCAGTATGTTATTTTAAAAGGAAATGTGTTGGGACCTCTTTGGAGGCGAGCTCATTACAGTGATTAACATTAAAACTCACTGGGTGGTCTCCTCTCGAGAGCGGATCTCATTTTTGTCAATACCCGAGTAATTGTATCTTGCCGAATTACGATTATTATTTGTGGCGTGCTGAAAATTTTTCTTTGGCGAACGTTAAGCAAGAATTCATGGCACACACCTGAGGGGAGAAATCCGAGTTTAATGTTTACATTTTTCATTACTGGGTTTTCTCCTCCATGGTGCGTTACCATCAAATATACAAGTTTGCCAGATTGCAAATATTTTTATATGTTTCGTGCTTTATAATTTCGGTTATCCGTTAATACTATTTTATGGTGCCAGTTGAAATATAAGTTCACGGAATCACCTTCGAGGTGAGATCATGACGGTGATGTAAATTTTAGCTTCACTGGGTGGTCTCCTCAAGGAGGCGGTTTTCATTCAACAGAAGAAAGAGGATACACAAAAATAATTGTGTTCTAGGATTTCTTTTCCACCAGTTGAAATAATAATGTGCGCACTTGAGAGGCGATTGCCAAGTTAAGGTTTTTTTTTTCATTACTGGGTTTTCTCCTTCATGGCGCGTGATGCTTATACCCTCGACTGTTAAGAAATAAAATTTTCTTATGTGGGCTTTGGTTCCACTTCTCTTTGGCTTTGCCCTATTTGGAACTGATAAAGCTATTGAGTGGTGGCACCGCGGCCATTTCATCGATAATACAATGTATTAGTCCAGAAGTTAAAATTCATTAATATTGCAAGTTTTTGAAATCATGAAGGGAAACACTCCAATTCTTGGTGTTCGTGGTTAAGTTTTTCTGTTTTACTATTTTGGATGTAGGGAATTCATGTCAATGCTTTTATGTAAGAAAATTATATTTTTAAAATGATACGTAAGCCGTTTCTTTTAAGGAAAAGAAGTTCCTTTTGTAATTTCATTTTCATTGGATATTGTTGAAGTTGTCATGCTGTAACCAAATGTGCGGGCGAGTGGGAAGTAACTTGTTTCCCTCCCACTCCACCGACTGAAATTTGAGACACCTGGGACGTTGATAACTTTCATTTGCTTGTTTGCTGTCTGAGACGAAGGTTGTAAAGTTTCCGATTGCAGTGTTTGTAAATCTGTACTGTGATATAGTGTAGGATAAACTTGATCCTTACTTATGAAATAGAAGAAAATGGTACGTATATTTAGTAGGGATTCATCAGACGTGGATAGATTTTGGCGTTATTTACTTTCGTTTATGTTTAAATGTAGTTTTATCAAATTTTTCAGTATGTTATTTTAAAAGGAAATGTGTTGGGACCTCTTTGGAGGCGAGCTCATTACAGTGATTAACATTAAAACTCACTGGGTGGTCTCCTCTCGAGAGCGGATCTCATTTTTGTCAATACCCGAGTAATTGTATCTTGCCGAATTACGATTATTATTTGTGGCGTGCTGAAAATTTTTCTTTGGCGAACGTTAAGCAAGAATTCATGGCACACACCTGAGGGGTGAAATCCGAGTTTAATGTTTACATTTTTCATTACTGGGTTTTCTCCTCCATGGTGCGTTACCATCAAATATACAAGTTTGCCAGATTGCAAATATTTTTATATGTTTCGTGCTTTATAATTTCGGTTATCTGTTAATACTATTTTATGGTGCCAGTTGAAATATAAGTTCACGGAATCACCTTCGAGGTGAGATCATGACCGTGATGTAAATTTTAGCTTCACTGGGTGGTCTCCTCTCGGAGGCGGTTTTCATTCAACAGAAGAAAGAGGATACACAAAAATAATTGTGTTCTAGGATTTCTTTTCCACCAGTTGAAATAATAATGTGCGCACTTGAGAGGCGATTGCCAAGTTAAGGTTTTTTTTTCATTACTGGGTTTTCTCCTTCATGGCGCGTGATGCTTATACCCTCGACTGTTAAGAAATAAAATTTTCTTATGTGGGCTTTGGTTCCACTTCTCTTTGGATTTGTCCTATTTGGAACTGATAAAGCTATTGAGTGGTGGCACCGCGGCCATTTCATCGATAATACAATGTATTAGTCCAGAAGTTAAAATTCGTTAATATTGCAAATTTTTAAAATCTTGAAGGGAAACACTCCCATTCTTGGTGTTCGTGGTTAAATTTTTCTGTTTTACTATTTTGGATGTAGGGAATTCATGTCAATGCTTTTATGTAAGAAAATTATATTTTTAATATAATACGTAAGCCGTTTCTTTTAAGGAAAAGAAGTTCCTTTTGTATTTTCATTTTCATTGGATATTGTTGAAGTTGTCATGCTGTAACCAAATGTGCAGGCGAGTGGGAAGTAACTTGTTTCCCTCCCACTCCACCGACTGAAATTTGAGACACCTGGGACGTTGATAACTTTCATTTGCTTGTTTGCTGTCTGAGACGAAGGTTGTAAAGTTTCCGATTGCAGTGTTTGTAAATCTGTACTGTGATATAGTGTAGGATAAACTTGATCCTTACTTATGAAATAGAAGAAAATGGTACGTATATTTAGTAGGGATTCATCAGACGTGGATAGATTTTTGCGTTATTTACTTTCGTCTTTGTTTAAATGTAGTTTTATCAAAATTTTCAGTATGTTATTTTAAAAGGAAATGTGTTGGGACCTCTTTGGAGGCGAGCTCATTACAGTGATTAACATTAAAACTCACTGGGTGGTCTCCTCTCGAGAGCGGATCTCATTTTTGTCAACACCCGAGTAATTGTATTTTGCCGAATTACGATTATTATTTGTGGCGTGCTGAAAATTTTTCTTTGGCGAACGTTAAGCAAGAATTCATGGCACACACCTGAGGGGAGAAATCCGAGTTTAATGTTTACATTTTTCATTACTGGGTTTTCTCCTCCATGGTGCGTTACCATCAAATATACAAGTTTGCCAGATTGCAAATATTTTTATATGTTTCGTGCTTTATAATTTCGGTTATCCGTTAATACTATTTTATGGTGCCAGTTGAAATATAAGTTCACGGAATCACCTTCGAGGTGAGATCATGACGGTGATGTAAATTTTAGCTTCACTGGGTGGTCTCCTCTCGGAGGCGGTTTTCATTCAACAGAAGAAAGAGGATACACAAAAATAATTGTGTTCTAGGATTTCTTTTCCACCAGTTGAAATAATAATGTGCGCACTTGAGAGGCGATTGCCAAGTTAAGGTTTTTTTTTTCATTACTGGGTTTTCTCCTTCATGGCGCGTGATGCTTATACCCTCGACTGTTAAGAAATAAAATTTTCTTATGTGGGCTTTGGTTCCACTTCTCTTTGGCTTTGCCCTATTTGGAACTGATAAAGCTATTGAGTGGTGGCACCGCGGCCATTTCATCGATAATACAATGTATTAGTCCAGAAGTTAAAATTCGTTAATATTGCAAGTTTTTGAAATCATGAAGGGAAACACTCCAATTCTTGGTGTTCGTGGTTAAGTTTTTCTGTTTTACTATTTTGGATGTAGGGAATTCATGTCAATGCTTTTATGTAAGAAAATTATATTTTTAAAATGATACGTAAGCCGTTTCTTTTAAGGAAAAGAAGTTCCTTTTGTAATTTCATTTTCATTGGATATTGTTGAAGTTGTCATGCTGTAACCAAATGTGCGGGCGAGTGGGAAGTAACTTGTTTCCCTCCCACTCCACCGACTGAAATTTGAGACACCTGGGACGTTGATAACTTTCATTTGCTTGTTTGCTGTCTGAGACGAAGGTTGTAAAGTTTCCGATTGCAGTGTTTGTAAATCTGTACTGTGATATAGTGTAGGATAAACTTGATCCTTACTTATGAAATAGAAGAAAATGGTACGTATATTTAGTAGGGATTCATCAGACGTGGATAGATTTTTGCGTTATTTACTTTCGTTTATGTTTAAATGTAGTTTTATCAAATTTTTCAGTATGTTATTTTAAAAGGAAATGTGTTGGGACCTCTTTGGAGGCGAGCTCATTACAGTGATTAACATTAAAACTCACTGGGTGGTCTCCTCTCGAGAGCGGATCTCATTTTTGTCAATACCCGAGTAATTGTATCTTGTCGAATTACGATTATTATTTGTGGCGTGCTGAAAATTTTTCTTTGGCGAACGTTAAGCAAGAATTCATGGCACACACCTGAGGGGAGAAATCCGAGTTTAATGTTTACATTTTTCATTACTGGGTTTTCTCCTCCATGGTGCGTTACCATCAAATATACAAGTTTGCCAGATTGCAAATATTTTTAAATGTTTCGTGCTTTATAATTTCGGTTATCCGTTAATACTATTTTATGGTGCCAGTTGAAATATAAGTTCACGGAATCACCTTCGAGGTGAGATCATGACGGTGATGTAAATTTTAGCTTCACTGGGTGGTCTCCTCTCGGAGGCGGTTTTCATTCAACAGAAGAAAGAGGATACACAAAAATAATTGTGTTCTAGGATTTCTTTTCCACCAGTTGAAATAATAATGTGCGCACTTGAGAGGCGATTGCCAAGTTAATGTTTTATTTTTCATTACTGGGTTTTCTCCTTCATGGCGCGTGATGCTTATACCCTCGACTGTTAAGAAATAAAATTTTCTTATGTGGGCTTTGGTTCCACTTCTCTTTGGCTTTGCCCTATTTGGAACTGATAGAGCTATTGAGTGGTGGCACCGCGGCCATTTCATCGATAATACAATGTATTAGTCCAGAAGTTAAAATTCGTTAATATTGCAAATTTTTAAAATCTTGAAGGGAAACACTCCCATTCTTGGTGTTCGTGGTTAAATTTTTCTGGTTTACTATTTTGGATGTAGGGAATTCATGTCAATGCTTTTATGTAAGAAAATTATATTTTTAAAATGATACGTAAGCCGTTTCTTTTAAGGAAAAGAAGTTCATTTTGTAATTTCATTTTCATTGGATATTGTTGAAGTTGTCATGCTGTAACCAAATGTGAAGGCGAGTGGAAAGTAACTTGTTTCCCTCCCACTCCACCGACTGAAATTTGAGACACCTGGGACGTTGATAACTTTCATTTGCTTGTTTGCTGTCTGAGACGAAGGTTGTAGAGTTTCCGATTGCAGTGTTTGTAAATCTGTACTGTGATATAGTTTAGGATAAAGTTGATCCTTACTTATGAAATAGAAGAAAATGGTACGTATATTTAGTAGGGATTCATCAGATGTGGATAGATTTTTGCGTTATTTACTTTCGTTTATGTTTAAATGTAGTTTTATCAAAATTTTCAGTATGTTATTTTAAAAGGAAATGTGTTGGGACCTCTTTGGAGGCGAGCTCATTACAGTGATTAACATTAAAACTCACTGGGTGGATTCCTCTCGAGAGGGGATCTCATTTTTGTCAATACCCGAATAATTGTATCTTGCCGAATTACGATTATTATTTGTGGCTTGGTGAAAATTTTTCTTTGGCGAACGTTAAGTAAGAATTCATGGCACACACCTGAGGGGTGAAATCCGAGTTTAATGTTTACATTTTTCATTACTGGGTTTTCTCCTCCATGGTGCGTTACCATCAAATATACAAGTTTGCCAGATTGCAAATATTTTTATATGTTTCGTGCTTTATAATTTCGGTTATCTGTTAATACTATTTTATGGTGCCAGTTGAAATATAAGTTCACGGAATCACCTTCGAGGTGAGATCATGACCGTGATGTAAATTTTAGCTTCACTGGGTGGTCTCCTCTCGGAGGCGGTTTTCATTCAACAGAAGAAAGAGGATACACAAAAATAATTGTGTTCTAGGATTTCTTTTCCACCAGTTGAAATAATAATGTGCGCACTTGAGAGGCGATTGCCAAGTTAAGGTTTTTTTTTCATTACTGGGTTTTCTCCTTCATGGCGCGTGATGCTTATACCCTCGACTGTTAAGAAATAAAATTTTCTTATGTGTGCTTTGGTTCCACTTCTCTTTGGATTTGTCCTATTTGGAACTGATAAAGCTATTGAGTGGTGGCACCGCGGCCATTTCATCGATAATACAATGTATTAGTCCAGAAGTTAAAATTCGTTAATATTGCAAATTTTTAAAATCTTGAAGGGAAACACTCCCATTCTTGGTGTTCGTGGTTAAATTTTTCTGTTTTACTATTTTGGATGTAGGGAATTCATGTCAATGCTTTTATGTAAGAAAATTATATTTTTAATATAATACGTAAGCCGTTTCTTTTAAGGAAAAGAAGTTCCTTTTGTATTTTCATTTTCATTGGATATTGTTGAAGTTGTCATGCTGTAACCAAATGTGCAGGCGAGTGGGAAGTAACTTGTTTCCCTCCCACTCCACCGACTGAAATTTGAGACACCTGGGACGTTGATAACTTTCATTTGCTTCTTTGCTGTCTGAGACGAAGGTTGTAAAGTTTCCGATTGCAGTGTTTGTAAATCTGTACTGTGATATAGTGTAGGATAAACTTGATCCTTTCTTATGAAATAGAAGAAAATGGTACGTATATTTACTAGGGATTCATCAGACGTGGATAGATTTTTGCGTTATTTACTTTCGTCTTTGTTTAAATGTAGTTTTATCAAAATTTTCAGTATGTTATTTTAAAAGGAAATGTGTTGGGACCTCTTTGGAAGCGAGCTCATTACAGTGATTAACATTAAAACTCACTGGGTGGTCTCCTCTCGAGAGCGGATCTCATTTTTGTCAACACCCGAGTAATTGTATTTTGCCGAATTACGATTATTATTTGTGGCGTGCTGAAAATTTTTCTTTGGCGAACGTTAAGCAAGAATTCATGGCACACACCTGAGGGGAGAAATCCGAGTTTAATGTTTACATTTTTCATTACTGGGTTTTCTCCTCCATGGTGCGTTACCATCAAATATACAAGTTTGCCAGATTGCAAATATTTTTATATGTTTCGTGCTTTATAATTTCGGTTATCCGTTAATACTATTTTATGGTGCCAGTTGAAATATAAGTTCACGGAATCACCTTCGAGGTGAGATCATGACGGTGATGTAAATTTTAGCTTCACTGGGTGGTCTCCTCTCGGAGGCGGTTTTCATTCAACAGAAGAAAGAGGATACACAAAAATAATTGTGTTCTAGGATTTCTTTTCCACCAGTTGAAATAATAATGTGCGCACTTGAGAGGCGATTGCCAAGTTAATGTTTTATTTTTCATTACTGGGTTTTCTCCTTCATGGCGCGTGATGCTTATACCCTCGACTGTTAAGAAATAAAATTTTCTTATGTGGGCTTTGGTTCCACTTCTCTTTGGCTTTGCCCTATTTGGAACTGATAGAGCTATTGAGTGGTGGCACCGCGGCCATTTCATCGATAATACAATGTATTAGTCCAGAAGTTAAAATTCGTTAATATTGCAAATTTTTAAAATCTTGAAGGGAAACACTCCCATTCTTGGTGTTCGTGGTTAAATTTTTCTGGTTTACTATTTTGGATGTAGGGAATTCATGTCAATGCTTTTATGTAAGAAAATTATATTTTTAAAATGATACGTAAGCCGTTTCTTTTAAGGAAAAGAAGTTCATTTTGTAATTTCATTTTCATTGGATATTGTTGAAGTTGTCATGCTGTAACCAAATGTGAAGGCGAGTGGAAAGTAACTTGTTTCCCTCCCACTCCACCGACTGAAATTTGAGACACCTGGGACGTTGATAACTTTCATTTGCTTGTTTGCTGTCTGAGACGAAGGTTGTAGAGTTTCCGATTGCAGTGTTTGTAAATCTGTACTGTGATATAGTTTAGGATAAAGTTGATCCTTACTTATGAAATAGAAGAAAATGGTACGTATATTTAGTAGGGATTCATCAGATGTGGATAGATTTTTGCGTTATTTACTTTCGTTTATGTTTAAATGTAGTTTTATCAAAATTTTCAGTATGTTATTTTAAAAGGAAATGTGTTGGGACCTCTTTGGAGGCGAGCTCATTACAGTGATTAACATTAAAACTCACTGGGTGGACTCCTCTCGAGAGGGGATCTCATTTTTCTCAACACCCGAATAATTGTATCTTGCCGAATTACGATTATTATTTGTGGCTTGGTGAAAATTTTCCTTTGGCGAACGTTAAGTAAGAATTCATGGCAAACACCTGAGGGGAGAAATCCGAGTTTAATGTTTACATTTTTCATTACTGGGTTTTCTCCTCCATGGTGCGTTACCATCAAATATACAAGTTTGCCAGATTGCAAATATTTTTATATGTTTCGTGCTTTATAATTTCGGTTATCTGTTAATACTATTTTATGGTGCCAGTTGAAATATAAGTTCACGGAATCACCTTCGAGGTGAGATCATGACCGTGATGTAAATTTTAGCTTCACTGGGTGGTCTCCTCTCGGAGGCGGTTTTCATTCAACAGAAGAAAGAGGATACACAAAAATAATTGTGTTCTAGGATTTCTTTTCCACCAGTTGAAATAATAATGTGCGCACTTGAGAGGCGATTGCCAAGTTAAGGTTTTTTTTTCATTACTGGGTTTTCTCCTTCATGGCGCGTGATGCTTATACCCTCGACTGTTAAGAAATAAAATTTTCTTATGTGGGCTTTGGTTCCACTTCTCTTTGGATTTGTCCTATTTGGAACTGATAAAGCTATTGAGTGGTGGCACCGCGGCCATTTCATCGATAATACAATGTATTAGTCCAGAAGTTAAAATTCGTTAATATTGCAAATTTTTAAAATCTTGAAGGGAAACACTCCCATTCTTGGTGTTCGTGGTTAAATTTTTCTGTTTTACTATTTTGGATGTAGGGAATTCATGTCAATGCTTTTATGTAAGAAAATTATATTTTTAATATAATACGTAAGCCGTTTCTTTTAAGGAAAAGAAGTTCCTTTTGTATTTTCATTTTCATTGGATATTGTTGAAGTTGTCATGCTGTAACCAAATGTGCAGGCGAGTGGGAAGTAACTTGTTTCCCTCCCACTCCACCGACTGAAATTTGAGACACCTGGGACGTTGATAACTTTCATTTGCTTGTTTGCTGTCTGAGACGAAGGTTGTAAAGTTTCCGATTGCAGTGTTTGTAAATCTGTACTGTGATATAGTGTAGGATAAACTTGATCCTTACTTATGAAATAGAAGAAAATGGTACGTATATTTAGTAGGGATTCATCAGACGTGGATAGATTTTTGCGTTATTTACTTTCGTCTTTGTTTAAATGTAGTTTTATCAAAATTTTCAGTATGTTATTTTAAAAGGAAATGTGTTGGGACCTCTTTGGAGGCGAGCTCATTACAGTGATTAACATTAAAACTCACTGGGTGGTCTCCTCTCGAGAGCGGATCTCATTTTTGTCAACACCCGAGTAATTGTATTTTGCCGAATTACGATTATTATTTGTGGCGTGCTGAAAATTTTTCTTTGGCGAACGTTAAGCAAGAATTCATGGCACACACCTGAGGGGAGAAATCCGAGTTTAATGTTTACATTTTTCATTACTGGGTTTTCTCCTCCATGGTGCGTTACCATCAAATATACAAGTTTGCCAGATTGCAAATATTTTTAAATGTTTCGTGCTTTATAATTTCGGTTATCCGTTAATACTATTTTATGGTGCCAGTTGAAATATAAGTTCACGGAATCACCTTCGAGGTGAGATCATGACGGTGATGTAAATTTTAGCTTCACTGGGTGGTCTCCTCTCGGAGGCGGTTTTCATTCAACAGAAGAAAGAGGATACACAAAAATAATTGTGTTCTAGGATTTCTTTTCCACCAGTTGAAATAATAATGTGCGCACTTGAGAGGCGATTGCCAAGTTAAGGTTTTTTTTTTCATTACTGGGTTTTCTCCTTCATGGCGCGTGATGCTTATACCCTCGACTGTTAAGAAATAAAATTTTCTTATGTGGGCTTTGGTTCCACTTCTCTTTGGCTTTGCCCTATTTGGAACTGATAAAGCTATTGAGTGGTGGCACCGCGGCCATTTCATCGATAATACAATGTATTAGTCCAGAAGTTAAAATTCGTTAATATTGCAAGTTTTTGAAATCATGAAGGGAAACACTCCAATTCTTGGTGTTCGTGGTTAAGTTTTTCTGTTTTACTATTTTGGATGTAGGGAATTCATGTCAATGCTTTTATGTAAGAAAATTATATTTTTAAAATGATACGTAAGCCGTTTCTTTTAAGGAAAAGAAGTTCCTTTTGTAATTTCATTTTCATTGGATATTGTTGAAGTTGTCATGCTGTAACCAAATGTGCGGGCGAGTGGGAAGTAACTTGTTTCCCTCCCACTCCACCGACTGAAATTTGAGACACCTGGGACGTTGATAACTTTCATTTGCTTGTTTGCTGTCTGAGACGAAGGTTGTAAAGTTTCCGATTGCAGTGTTTGTAAATCTGTACTGTGATATAGTGTAGGATAAACTTGATCCTTACTTATGAAATAGAAGAAAATGGTACGTATATTTAGTAGGGATTCATCAGACGTGGATAGATTTTTGCGTTATTTACTTTCGTTTATGTTTAAATGTAGTTTTATCAAATTTTTCAGTATGTTATTTTAAAAGGAAATGTGTTGGGACCTCTTTGGAGGCGAGCTCATTACAGTGATTAACATTAAAACTCACTGGGTGGTCTCCTCTCGAGAGCGGATCTCATTTTTGTCAATACCCGAGTAATTGTATCTTGCCGAATTACGATTATTATTTGTGGCGTGCTGAAAACTTTTCTTTGGCGAACGTTAAGCAAGAATTCATGGCACACACCTGAGGGGAGAAATCCGAGTTTAATGTTTACATTTTTCATTACTGGGTTTTCTCCTCCATGGTGCGTTACCATCAAATATACAAGTTTGCCAGATTGCAAATATTTTTAAATGTTTCGTGCTTTATAATTTCGGTTATCCGTTAATACTATTTTATGGTGCCAGTTGAAATATAAGTTCACGGAATCACCTTCGAGGTGAGATCATGACGGTGATGTAAATTTTAGCTTCACTGGGTGGTCTCCTCTCGGAGGCGGTTTTCATTCAACAGAAGAAAGAGGATACACAAAAATAATTGTGTTCTAGGATTTCTTTTCCACCAGTTGAAATAATAATGTGCGCACTTGAGAGGCGATTGCCAAGTTAATGTTTTATTTTTCATTACTGGGTTTTCTCCTTCATGGCGCGTGATGCTTATACCCTCGACTGTTAAGAAATAAAATTTTCTTATGTGGGCTTTGGTTCCACTTCTCTTTGGCTTTGCCCTATTTGGAACTGATAGAGCTATTGAGTGGTGGCACCGCGGCCATTTCATCGATAATACAATGTATTAGTCCAGAAGTTAAAATTCGTTAATATTGCAAATTTTTAAAATCTTGAAGGGAAACACTCCCATTCTTGGTGTTCGTGGTTAAATTTTTCTGGTTTACTATTTTGGATGTAGGGAATTCATGTCAATGCTTTTATGTAAGAAAATTATATTTTTAAAATGATACGTAAGCCGTTTCTTTTAAGGAAAAGAAGTTCCTTTTGTAATTTCATTTTCATTGGATATTGTTGAAGTTGTCATGCTGTAACCAAATGTGAAGGCGAGTGGAAAGTAACTTGTTTCCCTCCCACTCCACCGACTGAAATTTGAGACACCTGGGACGTTGATAACTTTCATTTGCTTGTTTGCTGTCTGAGACGAAGGTTGTAGAGTTTCCGATTGCAGTGTTTGTAAATCTGTACTGTGATATAGTTTAGGATAAAGTTGATCCTTACTTATGAAATAGAAGAAAATGGTACGTATATTTAGTAGGGATTCATCAGATGTGGATAGATTTTTGCGTTATTTACTTTCGTTTATGTTTAAATGTAGTTTTATCAAAATTTTCAGTATGTTATTTTAAAAGGAAATGTGTTGGGACCTCTTTGGAGGCGAGCTCATTACAGTGATTAACATTAAAACTCACTGGGTGGACTCCTCTCGAGAGGGGATCTCATTTTTCTCAACACCCGAATAATTGTATCTTGCCGAATTACGATTATTATTTGTGGCTTGGTGAAAATTTTCCTTTGGCGAACGTTAAGTAAGAATTCATGGCAAACACCTGAGGGGAGAAATCCGAGTTTAATGTTTACATTTTTCATTACTGGGTTTTCTCCTCCATGGTGCGTTACCATCAAATATACAAGTTTGCCAGATTGCAAATATTTTTATATGTTTCGTGCTTTATAATTTCGGTTATCCGTTAATACTATTTTATGGTGCCAGTTGAAATATAAGTTCACGGAATCACCTTCGAGGTGAGATCATGACGGTGATGTAAATTTTAGCTTCACTGGGTGGTCTCCTCTCGGAGGCGGTTTTCATTCAACAGAAGAAAGAGGATACACAAAAATAATTGTGTTCTAGGATTTCTTTTCCACCAGTTGAAATAATAATGTGCGCACTTGAAAGGCGATTGCCAAGTTAATGTTTTATTTTTCATTACTGGGTTTTCTCCTTCATGGCGCGTGATGCTTATACCCTCGACTGTTAAGAAATAAAATTTTCTTATGTGGGCTTTGGTTCCACTTCTCTTTGGCTTTGCCCTATTTGGAACTGATAAAGCTATTGAGTGGTGGCACCGCGGCCATTTCATCGATAATACAATGTATTAGTCCAGAAGTTAAAATTCGTTAATATTGCAAGTTTTTGAAATCATGAAGGGAAACACTCCAATTCTTGGTGTTTGTGGTTAAGTTTTTCTGTTTTACTATTTTGGATGTAGGGAATTCATGTCAATGCTTTTATGTAAGAAAATTATATTTTTAAAATGATACGTAAGCCGTTTCTTTTAAGGAAAAGAAGTTCCTTTTGTAATTTCATTTTCATTGGATATTGTTGAAGTTGTCATGCTGTAACCAAATGTGCGGGCGAGTGGGAAGCAACTTGTTTCCCTCCCACTCCACCGACTGAAATTTGAGACACCTGGGACGTTGATAACTTTCATTTGCTTGTTTGCTGTCTGAGACGAAGGTTGTAAAGTTTCCGATTGCAGTGTTTGTAAATCTGTACTGTGATATAGTGTAGGATAAACTTGATCCTTACTTATGAAATAGAAGAAAATGGTACGTATATTTACTAGGGATTCATCAGACGTGGATAGATTTTTGCGTTATTTACTTTCGTTTATGTTTAAATGTAGTTTTATCAAATTTTTCAGTATGTTATTTTAAAAGGAAATGTGTTGGGACCTCTTTGGAGGCGAGCTCATTACAGTGATTAACATTAAAACTCACTGGGTGGTCTCCTCTCGAGAGCGGATCTCATTTTTGTCAATACCCGAGTAATTGTATCTTGCCGAATTACGATTATTATTTGTGGCGTGCTGAAAATTTTTCTTTGGCGAACGTTAAGCAAGAATTCATGGCACACACCTGAGGGGAGAAATCCGAGTTTAATGTTTACATTTTTCATTACTGGGTTTTCTCCTCCATGGTGCGTTACCATCAAATATACAAGTTTGCCAGATTGCAAATATTTTTAAATGTTTCGTGCTTTATAATTTCGGTTATCCGTTAATACTATTTTATGGTGCCAGTTGAAATATAAGTTCACGGAATCACCTTCGAGGTGAGATCATGACGGTGATGTAAATTTTAGCTTCACTGGGTGGTCTCCTCTCGGAGGCGGTTTTCATTCAACAGAAGAAAGAGGATACACAAAAATAATTGTGTTCTAGGATTTCTTTTCCACCAGTTGAAATAATAATGTGCGCACTTGAGAGGCGATTGCCAAGTTAATGTTTTATTTTTCATTACTGGGTTTTCTCCTTCATGGCGCGTGATGCTTATACCCTCGACTGTTAAGAAATAAAATTTTCTTATGTGGGCTTTGGTTCCACTTCTCTTTGGCTTTGCCCTATTTGGAACTGATAGAGCTATTGAGTGGTGGCACCGCGGCCATTTCATCGATAATACAATGTATTAGTCCAGAAGTTAAAATTCGTTAATATTGCAAATTTTTAAAATCTTGAAGGGAAACACTCCCATTCTTGGTGTTCGTGGTTAAATTTTTCTGGTTTACTATTTTGGATGTAGGGAATTCATGTCAATGCTTTTATGTAAGAAAATTATATTTTTAAAATGATACGTAAGCCGTTTCTTTTAAGGAAAAGAAGTTCCTTTTGTAATTTCATTTTCATTGGATATTGTTGAAGTTGTCATGCTGTAACCAAATGTGAAGGCGAGTGGAAAGTAACTTGTTTCCCTCCCACTCCACCGACTGAAATTTGAGACACCTGGGACGTTGATAACTTTCATTTGCTTGTTTGCTGTCTGAGACGAAGGTTGTAGAGTTTCCGATTGCAGTGTTTGTAAATCTGTACTGTGATATAGTTTAGGATAAAGTTGATCCTTACTTATGAAATAGAAGAAAATGGTACGTATATTTAGTAGGGATTCATCAGATGTGGATAGATTTTTGCGTTATTTACTTTCGTTTATGTTTAAATGTAGTTTTATCAAAATTTTCAGTATGTTATTTTAAAAGGAAATGTGTTGGGACCTCTTTGGAGGCGAGCTCATTACAGTGATTAACATTAAAACTCACTGGGTGGACTCCTCTCGAGAGGGGATCTCATTTTTCTCAACACCCGAATAATTGTATCTTGCCGAATTACGATTATTATTTGTGGCTTGCTGAAAATTTTCCTTTGGCGAACGTTAAGTAAGAATTCATGGCAAACACCTGAGGGGAGAAATCCGAGTTTAATGTTTACATTTTTCATTACTGGGTTTTCTCCTCCATGGTGCGTTACCATCAAATATACAAGTTTGCCAGATTGCAAATATTTTTATATGTTTCGTGCTTTATAATTTCGGTTATCTGTTAATACTATTTTATGGTGCCAGTTGAAATATAAGTTCACGGAATCACCTTCGAGGTGAGATCATGACCGTGATGTAAATTTTAGCTTCACTGGGTGGTCTCCTCTCGGAGGCGGTTTTCATTCAACAGAAGAAAGAGGATACACAAAAATAATTGTGTTCTAGGATTTCTTTTCCACCAGTTGAAATAATAATGTGCGCACTTGAGAGGCGATTGCCAAGTTAAGGTTTTTTTTTTCATTACTGGGTTTTCTCCTTCATGGCGCGTGATGCTTATACCCTCGACTGTTAAGAAATAAAATTTTCTTATGTGGGCTTTGGTTCCACTTCTCTTTGGCTTTGCCCTATTTGGAACTGATAAAGCTATTGAGTGGTGGCACCGCGGCCATTTCATCGATAATACAATGTATTAGTCCAGAAGTTAAAATTCGTTAATATTGCAAGTTTTTGAAATCATGAAGGGAAACACTCCAATTCTTGGTGTTCGTGGTTAAGTTTTTCTGTTTTACTATTTTGGATGTAGGGAATTCATGTCAATGCTTTTATGTAAGAAAATTATATTTTTAAAATGATACGTAAGCCGTTTCTTTTAAGGAAAAGAAGTTCCTTTTGTAATTTCATTTTCATTGGATATTGTTGAAGTTGTCATGCTGTAACCAAATGTGCGGGCGAGTGGGAAGTAACTTGTTTCCCTCCCACTCCACCGACTGAAATTTGAGACACCTGGGACGTTGATAACTTTCATTTGCTTGTTTGCTGTCTGAGACGAAGGTTGTAAAGTTTCCGATTGCAGTGTTTGTAAATCTGTACTGTGATATAGTGTAGGATAAACTTGATCCTTACTTATGAAATAGAAGAAAATGGTACGTATATTTAGTAGGGATTCATCAGACGTGGATAGATTTTTGCGTTATTTACTTTCGTTTATGTTTAAATGTAGTTTTATCAAATTTTTCAGTATGTTATTTTAAAAGGAAATGTGTTGGGACCTCTTTGGAGGCGAGCTCATTACAGTGATTAACATTAAAACTCACTGGGTGGTCTCCTCTCGAGAGCGGATCTCATTTTTGTCAATACCCGAGTAATTGTATCTTGCCGAATTACGATTATTATTTGTGGCGTGCTGAAAATTTTTCTTTGGCGAACGTTAAGCAAGAATTCATGGCACACACCTGAGGGGAGAAATCCGAGTTTAATGTTTACATTTTTCATTACTGGGTTTTCTCCTCCATGGTGCGTTACCATCAAATATACAAGTTTGCCAGATTGCAAATATTTTTAAATGTTTCGTGCTTTATAATTTCGGTTATCCGTTAATACTATTTTATGGTGCCAGTTGAAATATAAGTTCACGGAATCACCTTCGAGGTGAGATCATGACGGTGATGTAAATTTTAGCTTCACTGGGTGGTCTCCTCTCGGAGGCGGTTTTCATTCAACAGAAGAAAGAGGATACACAAAAATAATTGTGTTCTAGGATTTCTTTTCCACCAGTTGAAATAATAATGTGCGCACTTGAGAGGCGATTGCCAAGTTAATGTTTTATTTTTCATTACTGGGTTTTCTCCTTCATGGCGCGTGATGCTTATACCCTCGACTGTTAAGAAATAAAATTTTCTTATGTGGGCTTTGGTTCCACTTCTCTTTGGCTTTGCCCTATTTGGAACTGATAGAGCTATTGAGTGGTGGCACCGCGGCCATTTCATCGATAATACAATGTATTAGTCCAGAAGTTAAAATTCGTTAATATTGCAAATTTTTAAAATCTTGAAGGGAAACACTCCCATTCTTGGTGTTCGTGGTTAAATTTTTCTGGTTTACTATTTTGGATGTAGGGAATTCATGTCAATGCTTTTATGTAAGAAAATTATATTTTTAAAATGATACGTAAGCCGTTTCTTTTAAGGAAAAGAAGTTCATTTTGTAATTTCATTTTCATTGGATATTGTTGAAGTTGTCATGCTGTAACCAAATGTGAAGGCGAGTGGAAAGTAACTTGTTTCCCTCCCACTCCACCGACTGAAATTTGAGACACCTGGGACGTTGATAACTTTCATTTGCTTGTTTGCTGTCTGAGACGAAGGTTGTAGAGTTTCCGATTGCAGTGTTTGTAAATCTGTACTGTGATATAGTTTAGGATAAAGTTGATCCTTACTTATGAAATAGAAGAAAATGGTACGTATATTTAGTAGGGATTCATCAGATGTGGATAGATTTTTGCGTTATTTACTTTCGTTTATGTTTAAATGTAGTTTTATCAAAATTTTCAGTATGTTATTTTAAAAGGAAATGTGTTGGGACCTCTTTGGAGGCGAGCTCATTACAGTGATTAACATTAAAACTCACTGGGTGGACTCCTCTCGAGAGGGGATCTCATTTTTCTCAACACCCGAATAATTGTATCTTGCCGAATTACGATTATTATTTGTGGCTTGGTGAAAATTTTCCTTTGGCGAACGTTAAGTAAGAATTCATGGCAAACACCTGAGGGGAGAAATCCGAGTTTAATGTTTACATTTTTCATTACTGGGTTTTCTCCTCCATGGTGCGTTACCATCAAATATACAAGTTTGCCAGATTGCAAATATTTTTATATGTTTCGTGCTTTATAATTTCGGTTATCTGTTAATACTATTTTATGGTGCCAGTTGAAATATAAGTTCACGGAATCACCTTCGAGGTGAGATCATGACCGTGATGTAAATTTTAGCTTCACTGGGTGGTCTCCTCTCGGAGGCGGTTTTCATTCAACAGAAGAAAGAGGATACACAAAAATAATTGTGTTCTAGGATTTCTTTTCCACCAGTTGAAATAATAATGTGCGCACTTGAGAGGCGATTGCCAAGTTAAGGTTTTTTTTTTCATTACTGGGTTTTCTCCTTCATGGCGCGTGATGCTTATACCCTCGACTGTTAAGAAATAAAATTTTCTTATGTGGGCTTTGGTTCCACTTCTCTTTGGCTTTGCCCTATTTGGAACTGATAAAGCTATTGAGTGGTGGCACCGCGGCCATTTCATCGATAATACAATGTATTAGTCCAGAAGTTAAAATTCGTTAATATTGCAAGTTTTTGAAATCATGAAGGGAAACACTCCAATTCTTGGTGTTCGTGGTTAAGTTTTTCTGTTTTACTATTTTGGATGTAGGGAATTCATGTCAATGCTTTTATGTAAGAAAATTATATTTTTAAAATGATACGTAAGCCGTTTCTTTTAAGGAAAAGAAGTTCCTTTTGTAATTTCATTTTCATTGGATATTGTTGAAGTTGTCATGCTGTAACCAAATGTGCGGGCGAGTGGGAAGTAACTTGTTTCCCTCCCACTCCACCGACTGAAATTTGAGACACCTGGGACGTTGATAACTTTCATTTGCTTGTTTGCTGTCTGAGACGAAGGTTGTAAAGTTTCCGATTGCAGTGTTTGTAAATCTGTACTGTGATATAGTGTAGGATAAACTTGATCCTTACTTATGAAATAGAAGAAAATGGTACGTATATTTAGTAGGGATTCATCAGACGTGGATAGATTTTTGCGTTATTTACTTTCGTCTTTGTTTAAATGTAGTTTTATCAAAATTTTCAGTATGTTATTTTAAAAGGAAATGTGTTGGGACCTCTTTGGAGGCGAGCTCATTACAGTGATTAACATTAAAACTCACTGGGTGGTCTCCTCTCGAGAGCGGATCTCATTTTTGTCAACACCCGAGTAATTGTATTTTGCCGAATTACGATTATTATTTGTGGCGTGCTGAAAATTTTTCTTTGGCGAACGTTAAGCAAGAATTCATGGCACACACCTGAGGGGAGAAATCCGAGTTTAATGTTTACATTTTTCATTACTGGGTTTTCTCCTCCATGGTGCGTTACCATCAAATATACAAGTTTGCCAGATTGCAAATATTTTTATATGTTTCGTGCTTTATAATTTCGGTTATCCGTTAATACTATTTTATGGTGCCAGTTGAAATATAAGTTCACGGAATCACCTTCGAGGTGAGATCATGACGGTGATGTAAATTTTAGCTTCACTGGGTGGTCTCCTCTCGGAGGCGGTTTTCATTCAACAGAAGAAAGAGGATACACAAAAATAATTGTGTTCTAGGATTTCTTTTCCACCAGTTGAAATAATAATGTGCGCACTTGAGAGGCGATTGCCAAGTTAAGGTTTTTTTTTCATTACTGGGTTTTCTCCTTCATGGCGCGTGATGCTTATACCCTCGACTGTTAAGAAATAAAATTTTCTTATGTGGGCTTTGGTTCCACTTCTCTTTGGCTTTGCCCTATTTGGAACTGATAAAGCTATTGAGTGGTGGCACCGCGGCCATTTCATCGATAATACAATGTATTAGTCCAGAAGTTAAAATTCGTTAATATTGCAAGTTTTTGAAATCATGAAGGGAAACACTCCAATTCTTGGTGTTCGTGGTTAAGTTTTTCTGTTTTACTATTTTGGATGTAGGGAATTCATGTCAATGCTTTTATGTAAGAAAATTATATTTTTAAAATGATACGTAAGCCGTTTCTTTTAAGGAAAAGAAGTTCCTTTTGTAATTTCATTTTCATTGGATATTGTTGAAGTTGTCATGCTGTAACCAAATGTGCGGGCGAGTGGGAAGTAACTTGTTTCCCTCCCACTCCACCGACTGAAATTTGAGACACCTGGGACGTTGATAACTTTCATTTGCTTGTTTGCTGTCTGAGACGAAGGTTGTAAAGTTTCCGATTGCAGTGTTTGTAAATCTGTACTGTGATATAGTGTAGGATAAACTTGATCCTTACTTATGAAATAGAAGAAAATAGTACGTATATTTAGTAGGGATTCATCAGACGTGGATAGATTTTTGCGTTATTTACTTTCGTTTATGTTTAAATGTAGTTTTATCAAATTTTTCAGTATGTTATTTTAAAAGGAAATGTGTTGGGACCTCTTTGGAGGCGAGCTCATTACAGTGATTAACATTAAAACTCACTGGGTGGTCTCCTCTCGAGAGCGGATCTCATTTTTGTCAATACCCGAGTAATTGTATCTTGTCGAATTACGATTATTATTTGTGGCGTGCTGAAAATTTTTCTTTGGCGAACGTTAAGCAAGAATTCATGGCACACACCTGAGGGGAGAAATCCGAGTTTAATGTTTACATTTTTCATTACTGGGTTTTCTCCTCCATGGTGCGTTACCATCAAATATACAAGTTTGCCAGATTGCAAATATTTTTAAATGTTTCGTGCTTTATAATTTCGGTTATCCGTTAATACTATTTTATGGTGCCAGTTGAAATATAAGTTCACGGAATCACCTTCGAGGTGAGATCATGACGGTGATGTAAATTTTAGCTTCACTGGGTGGTCTCCTCTCGGAGGCGGTTTTCATTCAACAGAAGAAAGAGGATACACAAAAATAATTGTGTTCTAGGATTTCTTTTCCACCAGTTGAAATAATAATGTGCGCACTTGAGAGGCGATTGCCAAGTTAATGTTTTATTTTTCATTACTGGGTTTTCTCCTTCATGGCGCGTGATGCTTATACCCTCGACTGTTAAGAAATAAAATTTTCTTATGTGGGCTTTGGTTCCACTTCTCTTTGGCTTTGCCCTATTTGGAACTGATAGAGCTATTGAGTGGTGGCACCGCGGCCATTTCATCGATAATACAATGTATTAGTCCAGAAGTTAAAATTCGTTAATATTGCAAATTTTTAAAATCTTGAAGGGAAACACTCCCATTCTTGGTGTTCGTGGTTAAATTTTTCTGGTTTACTATTTTGGATGTAGGGAATTCATGTCAATGCTTTTATGTAAGAAAATTATATTTTTAAAATGATACGTAAGCCGTTTCTTTTAAGGAAAAGAAGTTCATTTTGTAATTTCATTTTCATTGGATATTGTTGAAGTTGTCATGCTGTAACCAAATGTGAAGGCGAGTGGAAAGTAACTTGTTTCCCTCCCACTCCACCGACTGAAATTTGAGACACCTGGGACGTTGATAACTTTCATTTGCTTGTTTGCTGTCTGAGACGAAGGTTGTAGAGTTTCCGATTGCAGTGTTTGTAAATCTGTACTGTGATATAGTTTAGGATAAAGTTGATCCTTACTTATGAAATAGAAGAAAATGGTACGTATATTTAGTAGGGATTCATCAGATGTGGATAGATTTTTGCGTTATTTACTTTCGTTTATGTTTAAATGTAGTTTTATCAAAATTTTCAGTATGTTATTTTAAAAGGAAATGTGTTGGGACCTCTTTGGAGGCGAGCTCATTACAGTGATTAACATTAAAACTCACTGGGTGGATTCCTCTCGAGAGGGGATCTCATTTTTGTCAATACCCGAATAATTGTATCTTGCCGAATTACGATTATTATTTGTGGCTTGGTGAAAATTTTTCTTTGGCGAACGTTAAGTAAGAATTCATGGCACACACCTGAGGGGTGAAATCCGAGTTTAATGTTTACATTTTTCATTACTGGGTTTTCTCCTCCATGGTGCGTTACCATCAAATATACAAGTTTGCCAGATTGCAAATATTTTTATATGTTTCGTGCTTTATAATTTCGGTTATCTGTTAATACTATTTTATGGTGCCAGTTGAAATATAAGTTCACGGAATCACCTTCGAGGTGAGATCATGACCGTGATGTAAATTTTAGCTTCACTGGGTGGTCTCCTCTCGGAGGCGGTTTTCATTCAACAGAAGAAAGAGGATACACAAAAATAATTGTGTTCTAGGATTTCTTTTCCACCAGTTGAAATAATAATGTGCGCACTTGAGAGGCGATTGCCAAGTTAAGGTTTTTTTTTCATTACTGGGTTTTCTCCTTCATGGCGCGTGATGCTTATACCCTCGACTGTTAAGAAATAAAATTTTCTTATGTGTGCTTTGGTTCCACTTCTCTTTGGATTTGTCCTATTTGGAACTGATAAAGCTATTGAGTGGTGGCACCGCGGCCATTTCATCGATAATACAATGTATTAGTCCAGAAGTTAAAATTCGTTAATATTGCAAATTTTTAAAATCTTGAAGGGAAACACTCCCATTCTTGGTGTTCGTGGTTAAATTTTTCTGTTTTACTATTTTGGATGTAGGGAATTCATGTCAATGCTTTTATGTAAGAAAATTATATTTTTAATATAATACGTAAGCCGTTTCTTTTAAGGAAAAGAAGTTCCTTTTGTATTTTCATTTTCATTGGATATTGTTGAAGTTGTCATGCTGTAACCAAATGTGCAGGCGAGTGGGAAGTAACTTGTTTCCCTCCCACTCCACCGACTGAAATTTGAGACACCTGGGACGTTGATAACTTTCATTTGCTTCTTTGCTGTCTGAGACGAAGGTTGTAAAGTTTCCGATTGCAGTGTTTGTAAATCTGTACTGTGATATAGTGTAGGATAAACTTGATCCTTACTTATGAAATAGAAGAAAATGGTACGTATATTTACTAGGGATTCATCAGACGTGGATAGATTTTTGCGTTATTTACTTTCGTCTTTGTTTAAATGTAGTTTTATCAAAATTTTCAGTATGTTATTTTAAAAGGAAATGTGTTGGGACCTCTTTGGAAGCGAGCTCATTACAGTGATTAACATTAAAACTCACTGGGTGGTCTCCTCTCGAGAGCGGATCTCATTTTTGTCAACACCCGAGTAATTGTATTTTGCCGAATTACGATTATTATTTGTGGCGTGCTGAAAATTTTTCTTTGGCGAACGTTAAGCAAGAATTCATGGCACACACCTGAGGGGAGAAATCCGAGTTTAATGTTTACATTTTTCATTACTGGGTTTTCTCCTCCATATTGCGTTACCATCAAATATACAAGTTTGCCAGATTGCAAATATTTTTATATGTTTCGTGCTTTATAATTTCGGTTATCCGTTAATACTATTTTATGGTGCCAGTTGAAATATAAGTTCACGGAATCACCTTCGAGGTGAGATCATGACGGTGATGTAAATTTTAGCTTCACTGGGTGGTCTCCTCTCGGAGGCGGTTTTCATTCAACAGAAGAAAGAGGATACACAAAAATAATTGTGTTCTAGGATTTCTTTTCCACCAGTTGAAATAATAATGTGCGCACTTGAGAGGCGATTGCCAAGTTAATGTTTTATTTTTCATTACTGGGTTTTCTCCTTCATGGCGCGTGATGCTTATACCCTCGACTGTTAAGAAATAAAATTTTCTTATGTGGGCTTTGGTTCCACTTCTCTTTGGCTTTGCCCTATTTGGAACTGATAGAGCTATTGAGTGGTGGCACCGCGGCCATTTCATCGATAATACAATGTATTAGTCCAGAAGTTAAAATTCGTTAATATTGCAAATTTTTAAAATCTTGAAGGGAAACACTCCCATTCTTGGTGTTCGTGGTTAAATTTTTCTGGTTTACTATTTTGGATGTAGGGAATTCATGTCAATGCTTTTATGTAAGAAAATTATATTTTTAAAATGATACGTAAGCCGTTTCTTTTAAGGAAAAGAAGTTCATTTTGTAATTTCATTTTCATTGGATATTGTTGAAGTTGTCATGCTGTAACCAAATGTGAAGGCGAGTGGAAAGTAACTTGTTTCCCTCCCACTCCACCGACTGAAATTTGAGACACCTGGGACGTTGATAACTTTCATTTGCTTGTTTGCTGTCTGAGACGAAGGTTGTAGAGTTTCCGATTGCAGTGTTTGTAAATCTGTACTGTGATATAGTTTAGGATAAAGTTGATCCTTACTTATGAAATAGAAGAAAATGGTACGTATATTTAGTAGGGATTCATCAGATGTGGATAGATTTTTGCGTTATTTACTTTCGTTTATGTTTAAATGTAGTTTTATCAAAATTTTCAGTATGTTATTTTAAAAGGAAATGTGTTGGGACCTCTTTGGAGGCGAGCTCATTACAGTGATTAACATTAAAACTCACTGGGTGGACTCCTCTCGAGAGGGGATCTCATTTTTCTCAACACCCGAATAATTGTATCTTGCCGAATTACGATTATTATTTGTGGCTTGGTGAAAATTTTCCTTTGGCGAACGTTAAGTAAGAATTCATGGCAAACACCTGAGGGGAGAAATCCGAGTTTAATGTTTACATTTTTCATTACTGGGTTTTCTCCTCCATGGTGCGTTACCATCAAATATACAAGTTTGCCAGATTGCAAATATTTTTATATGTTTCGTGCTTTATAATTTCGGTTATCTGTTAATACTATTTTATGGTGCCAGTTGAAATATAAGTTCACGGAATCACCTTCGAGGTGAGATCATGACCGTGATGTAAATTTTAGCTTCACTGGGTGGTCTCCTCTCGGAGGCGGTTTTCATTCAACAGAAGAAAGAGGATACACAAAAATAATTGTGTTCTAGGATTTCTTTTCCACCAGTTGAAATAATAATGTGCGCACTTGAGAGGCGATTGCCAAGTTAAGGTTTTTTTTTCATTACTGGGTTTTCTCCTTCATGGCGCGTGATGCTTATACCCTCGACTGTTAAGAAATAAAATTTTCTTATGTGGGCTTTGGTTCCACTTCTCTTTGGATTTGTCCTATTTGGAACTGATAAAGCTATTGAGTGGTGGCACCGCGGCCATTTCATCGATAATACAATGTATTAGTCCAGAAGTTAAAATTCGTTAATATTGCAAATTTTTAAAATCTTGAAGGGAAACACTCCCATTCTTGGTGTTCGTGGTTAAATTTTTCTGTTTTACTATTTTGGATGTAGGGAATTCATGTCAATGCTTTTATGTAAGAAAATTATATTTTTAATATAATACGTAAGCCGTTTCTTTTAAGGAAAAGAAGTTCCTTTTGTATTTTCATTTTCATTGGATATTGTTGAAGTTGTCATGCTGTAACCAAATGTGCAGGCGAGTGGGAAGTAACTTGTTTCCCTCCCACTCCACCGACTGAAATTTGAGACACCTGGGACGTTGATAACTTTCATTTGCTTGTTTGCTGTCTGAGACGAAGGTTGTAAAGTTTCCGATTGCAGTGTTTGTAAATCTGTACTGTGATATAGTGTAGGATAAACTTGATCCTTACTTATGAAATAGAAGAAAATGGTACGTATATTTAGTAGGGATTCATCAGACGTGGATAGATTTTTGCGTTATTTACTTTCGTCTTTGTTTAAATGTAGTTTTATCAAAATTTTCAGTATGTTATTTTAAAAGGAAATGTGTTGGGACCTCTTTGGAGGCGAGCTCATTACAGTGATTAACATTAAAACTCACTGGGTGGTCTCCTCTCGAGAGCGGATCTCATTTTTGTCAACACCCGAGTAATTGTATTTTGCCGAATTACGATTATTATTTGTGGCGTGCTGAAAATTTTTCTTTGGCGAACGTTAAGCAAGAATTCATGGCACACACCTGAGGGGAGAAATCCGAGTTTAATGTTTACATTTTTCATTACTGGGTTTTCTCCTCCATGGTGCGTTACCATCAAATATACAAGTTTGCCAGATTGCAAATATTTTTAAATGTTTCGTGCTTTATAATTTCGGTTATCCGTTAATACTATTTTATGGTGCCAGTTGAAATATAAGTTCACGGAATCACCTTCGAGGTGAGATCATGACGGTGATGTAAATTTTAGCTTCACTGGGTGGTCTCCTCTCGGAGGCGGTTTTCATTCAACAGAAGAAAGAGGATACACAAAAATAATTGTGTTCTAGGATTTCTTTTCCACCAGTTGAAATAATAATGTGCGCACTTGAGAGGCGATTGCCAAGTTAAGGTTTTTTTTTTCATTACTGGGTTTTCTCCTTCATGGCGCGTGATGCTTATACCCTCGACTGTTAAGAAATAAAATTTTCTTATGTGGGCTTTGGTTCCACTTCTCTTTGGCTTTGCCCTATTTGGAACTGATAAAGCTATTGAGTGGTGGCACCGCGGCCATTTCATCGATAATACAATGTATTAGTCCAGAAGTTAAAATTCGTTAATATTGCAAGTTTTTGAAATCATGAAGGGAAACACTCCAATTCTTGGTGTTCGTGGTTAAGTTTTTCTGTTTTACTATTTTGGATGTAGGGAATTCATGTCAATGCTTTTATGTAAGAAAATTATATTTTTAAAATGATACGTAAGCCGTTTCTTTTAAGGAAAAGAAGTTCCTTTTGTAATTTCATTTTCATTGGATATTGTTGAAGTTGTCATGCTGTAACCAAATGTGCGGGCGAGTGGGAAGTAACTTGTTTCCCTCCCACTCCACCGACTGAAATTTGAGACACCTGGGACGTTGATAACTTTCATTTGCTTGTTTGCTGTCTGAGACGAAGGTTGTAAAGTTTCCGATTGCAGTGTTTGTAAATCTGTACTGTGATATAGTGTAGGATAAACTTGATCCTTACTTATGAAATAGAAGAAAATGGTACGTATATTTAGTAGGGATTCATCAGACGTGGATAGATTTTTGCGTTATTTACTTTCGTTTATGTTTAAATGTAGTTTTATCAAATTTTTCAGTATGTTATTTTAAAAGGAAATGTGTTGGGACCTCTTTGGAGGCGAGCTCATTACAGTGATTAACATTAAAACTCACTGGGTGGTCTCCTCTCGAGAGCGGATCTCATTTTTGTCAATACCCGAGTAATTGTATCTTGCCGAATTACGATTATTATTTGTGGCGTGCTGAAAATTTTTCTTTGGCGAACGTTAAGCAAGAATTCATGGCACACACCTGAGGGGAGAAATCCGAGTTTAATGTTTACATTTTTCATTACTGGGTTTTCTCCTCCATGGTGCGTTACCATCAAATATACAAGTTTGCCAGATTGCAAATATTTTTAAATGTTTCGTGCTTTATAATTTCGGTTATCCGTTAATACTATTTTATGGTGCCAGTTGAAATATAAGTTCACGGAATCACCTTCGAGGTGAGATCATGACGGTGATGTAAATTTTAGCTTCACTGGGTGGTCTCCTCTCGGAGGCGGTTTTCATTCAACAGAAGAAAGAGGATACACAAAAATAATTGTGTTCTAGGATTTCTTTTCCACCAGTTGAAATAATAATGTGCGCACTTGAGAGGCGATTGCCAAGTTAATGTTTTATTTTTCATTACTGGGTTTTCTCCTTCATGGCGCGTGATGCTTATACCCTCGACTGTTAAGAAATAAAATTTTCTTATGTGGGCTTTGGTTCCACTTCTCTTTGGCTTTGCCCTATTTGGAACTGATAGAGCTATTGAGTGGTGGCACCGCGGCCATTTCATCGATAATACAATGTATTAGTCCAGAAGTTAAAATTCGTTAATATTGCAAATTTTTAAAATCTTGAAGGGAAACACTCCCATTCTTGGTGTTCGTGGTTAAATTTTTCTGGTTTACTATTTTGGATGTAGGGAATTCATGTCAATGCTTTTATGTAAGAAAATTATATTTTTAAAATGATACGTAAGCCGTTTCTTTTAAGGAAAAGAAGTTCCTTTTGTAATTTCATTTTCATTGGATATTGTTGAAGTTGTCATGCTGTAACCAAATGTGAAGGCGAGTGGAAAGTAACTTGTTTCCCTCCCACTCCACCGACTGAAATTTGAGACACCTGGGACGTTGATAACTTTCATTTGCTTGTTTGCTGTCTGAGACGAAGGTTGTAGAGTTTCCGATTGCAGTGTTTGTAAATCTGTACTGTGATATAGTTTAGGATAAAGTTGATCCTTACTTATGAAATAGAAGAAAATGGTACGTATATTTAGTAGGGATTCATCAGATGTGGATAGATTTTTGCGTTATTTACTTTCGTTTATGTTTAAATGTAGTTTTATCAAAATTTTCAGTATGTTATTTTAAAAGGAAATGTGTTGGGACCTCTTTGGAGGCGAGCTCATTACAGTGATTAACATTAAAACTCACTGGGTGGATTCCTCTCGAGAGGGGATCTCATTTTTGTCAATACCCGAATAATTGTATCTTGCCGAATTACGATTATTATTTGTGGCTTGGTGAAAATTTTTCTTTGGCGAACGTTAAGTAAGAATTCATGGCACACACCTGAGGGGTGAAATCCGAGTTTAATGTTTACATTTTTCATTACTGGGTTTTCTCCTCCATGGTGCGTTACCATCAAATATACAAGTTTGCCAGATTGCAAATATTTTTATATGTTTCGTGCTTTATAATTTCGGTTATCTGTTAATACTATTTTATGGTGCCAGTTGAAATATAAGTTCACGGAATCACCTTCGAGGTGAGATCATGACCGTGATGTAAATTTTAGCTTCACTGGGTGGTCTCCTCTCGGAGGCGGTTTTCATTCAACAGAAGAAAGAGGATACACAAAAATAATTGTGTTCTAGGATTTCTTTTCCACCAGTTGAAATAATAATGTGCGCACTTGAGAGGCGATTGCCAAGTTAAGGTTTTTTTTTCATTACTGGGTTTTCTCCTTCATGGCGCGTGATGCTTATACCCTCGACTGTTAAGAAATAAAATTTTCTTATGTGTGCTTTGGTTCCACTTCTCTTTGGATTTGTCCTATTTGGAACTGATAAAGCTATTGAGTGGTGGCACCGCGGCCATTTCATCGATAATACAATGTATTAGTCCAGAAGTTAAAATTCGTTAATATTGCAAATTTTTAAAATCTTGAAGGGAAACACTCCCATTCTTGGTGTTCGTGGTTAAATTTTTCTGTTTTACTATTTTGGATGTAGGGAATTCATGTCAATGCTTTTATGTAAGAAAATTATATTTTTAATATAATACGTAAGCCGTTTCTTTTAAGGAAAAGAAGTTCCTTTTGTATTTTCATTTTCATTGGATATTGTTGAAGTTGTCATGCTGTAACCAAATGTGCAGGCGAGTGGGAAGTAACTTGTTTCCCTCCCACTCCACCGACTGAAATTTGAGACACCTGGGACGTTGATAACTTTCATTTGCTTCTTTGCTGTCTGAGACGAAGGTTGTAAAGTTTCCGATTGCAGTGTTTGTAAATCTGTACTGTGATATAGTGTAGGATAAACTTGATCCTTACTTATGAAATAGAAGAAAATGGTACGTATATTTACTAGGGATTCATCAGACGTGGATAGATTTTTGCGTTATTTACTTTCGTCTTTGTTTAAATGTAGTTTTATCAAAATTTTCAGTATGTTATTTTAAAAGGAAATGTGTTGGGACCTCTTTGGAAGCGAGCTCATTACAGTGATTAACATTAAAACTCACTGGGTGGTCTCCTCTCGAGAGCGGATCTCATTTTTGTCAACACCCGAGTAATTGTATTTTGCCGAATTACGATTATTATTTGTGGCGTGCTGAAAATTTTTCTTTGGCGAACGTTAAGCAAGAATTCATGGCACACACCTGAGGGGAGAAATCCGAGTTTAATGTTTACATTTTTCATTACTGGGTTTTCTCCTCCATGGTGCGTTACCATCAAATATACAAGTTTGCCAGATTGCAAATATTTTTATATGTTTCGTGCTTTATAATTTCGGTTATCCGTTAATACTATTTTATGGTGCCAGTTGAAATATAAGTTCACGGAATCACCTTCGAGGTGAGATCATGACGGTGATGTAAATTTTAGCTTCACTGGGTGGTCTCCTCTCGGAGGCGGTTTTCATTCAACAGAAGAAAGAGGATACACAAAAATAATTGTGTTCTAGGATTTCTTTTCCACCAGTTGAAATAATAATGTGCGCACTTGAGAGGCGATTGCCAAGTTAATGTTTTATTTTTCATTACTGGGTTTTCTCCTTCATGGCGCGTGATGCTTATACCCTCGACTGTTAAGAAATAAAATTTTCTTATGTGGGCTTTGGTTCCACTTCTCTTTGGCTTTGCCCTATTTGGAACTGATAGAGCTATTGAGTGGTGGCACCGCGGCCATTTCATCGATAATACAATGTATTAGTCCAGAAGTTAAAATTCGTTAATATTGCAAATTTTTAAAATCTTGAAGGGAAACACTCCCATTCTTGGTGTTCGTGGTTAAATTTTTCTGGTTTACTATTTTGGATGTAGGGAATTCATGTCAATGCTTTTATGTAAGAAAATTATATTTTTAAAATGATACGTAAGCCGTTTCTTTTAAGGAAAAGAAGTTCATTTTGTAATTTCATTTTCATTGGATATTGTTGAAGTTGTCATGCTGTAACCAAATGTGAAGGCGAGTGGAAAGTAACTTGTTTCCCTCCCACTCCACCGACTGAAATTTGAGACACCTGGGACGTTGATAACTTTCATTTGCTTGTTTGCTGTCTGAGACGAAGGTTGTAGAGTTTCCGATTGCAGTGTTTGTAAATCTGTACTGTGATATAGTTTAGGATAAAGTTGATCCTTACTTATGAAATAGAAGAAAATGGTACGTATATTTAGTAGGGATTCATCAGATGTGGATAGATTTTTGCGTTATTTACTTTCGTTTATGTTTAAATGTAGTTTTATCAAAATTTTCAGTATGTTATTTTAAAAGGAAATGTGTTGGGACCTCTTTGGAGGCGAGCTCATTACAGTGATTAACATTAAAACTCACTGGGTGGACTCCTCTCGAGAGGGGATCTCATTTTTCTCAACACCCGAATAATTGTATCTTGCCGAATTACGATTATTATTTGTGGCTTGGTGAAAATTTTCCTTTGGCGAACGTTAAGTAAGAATTCATGGCAAACACCTGAGGGGAGAAATCCGAGTTTAATGTTTACATTTTTCATTACTGGGTTTTCTCCTCCATGGTGCGTTACCATCAAATATACAAGTTTGCCAGATTGCAAATATTTTTATATGTTTCGTGCTTTATAATTTCGGTTATCTGTTAATACTATTTTATGGTGCCAGTTGAAATATAAGTTCACGGAATCACCTTCGAGGTGAGATCATGACCGTGATGTAAATTTTAGCTTCACTGGGTGGTCTCCTCTCGGAGGCGGTTTTCATTCAACAGAAGAAAGAGGATACACAAAAATAATTGTGTTCTAGGATTTCTTTTCCACCAGTTGAAATAATAATGTGCGCACTTGAGAGGCGATTGCCAAGTTAAGGTTTTTTTTTCATTACTGGGTTTTCTCCTTCATGGCGCGTGATGCTTATACCCTCGACTGTTAAGAAATAAAATTTTCTTATGTGGGCTTTGGTTCCACTTCTCTTTGGATTTGTCCTATTTGGAACTGATAAAGCTATTGAGTGGTGGCACCGCGGCCATTTCATCGATAATACAATGTATTAGTCCAGAAGTTAAAATTCGTTAATATTGCAAATTTTTAAAATCTTGAAGGGAAACACTCCCATTCTTGGTGTTCGTGGTTAAATTTTTCTGTTTTACTATTTTGGATGTAGGGAATTCATGTCAATGCTTTTATGTAAGAAAATTATATTTTTAATATAATACGTAAGCCGTTTCTTTTAAGGAAAAGAAGTTCCTTTTGTATTTTCATTTTCATTGGATATTGTTGAAGTTGTCATGCTGTAACCAAATGTGCAGGCGAGTGGGAAGTAACTTGTTTCCCTCCCACTCCACCGACTGAAATTTGAGACACCTGGGACGTTGATAACTTTCATTTGCTTGTTTGCTGTCTGAGACGAAGGTTGTAAAGTTTCCGATTGCAGTGTTTGTAAATCTGTACTGTGATATAGTGTAGGATAAACTTGATCCTTACTTATGAAATAGAAGAAAATGGTACGTATATTTAGTAGGGATTCATCAGACGTGGATAGATTTTTGCGTTATTTACTTTCGTCTTTGTTTAAATGTAGTTTTATCAAAATTTTCAGTATGTTATTTTAAAAGGAAATGTGTTGGGACCTCTTTGGAGGCGAGCTCATTACAGTGATTAACATTAAAACTCACTGGGTGGTCTCCTCTCGAGAGCGGATCTCATTTTTGTCAACACCCGAGTAATTGTATTTTGCCGAATTACGATTATTATTTGTGGCGTGCTGAAAATTTTTCTTTGGCGAACGTTAAGCAAGAATTCATGGCACACACCTGAGGGGAGAAATCCGAGTTTAATGTTTACATTTTTCATTACTGGGTTTTCTCCTCCATGGTGCGTTACCATCAAATATACAAGTTTGCCAGATTGCAAATATTTTTAAATGTTTCGTGCTTTATAATTTCGGTTATCCGTTAATACTATTTTATGGTGCCAGTTGAAATATAAGTTCACGGAATCACCTTCGAGGTGAGATCATGACGGTGATGTAAATTTTAGCTTCACTGGGTGGTCTCCTCTCGGAGGCGGTTTTCATTCAACAGAAGAAAGAGGATACACAAAAATAATTGTGTTCTAGGATTTCTTTTCCACCAGTTGAAATAATAATGTGCGCACTTGAGAGGCGATTGCCAAGTTAAGGTTTTTTTTTTCATTACTGGGTTTTCTCCTTCATGGCGCGTGATGCTTATACCCTCGACTGTTAAGAAATAAAATTTTCTTATGTGGGCTTTGGTTCCACTTCTCTTTGGCTTTGCCCTATTTGGAACTGATAAAGCTATTGAGTGGTGGCACCGCGGCCATTTCATCGATAATACAATGTATTAGTCCAGAAGTTAAAATTCGTTAATATTGCAAGTTTTTGAAATCATGAAGGGAAACACTCCAATTCTTGGTGTTCGTGGTTAAGTTTTTCTGTTTTACTATTTTGGATGTAGGGAATTCATGTCAATGCTTTTATGTAAGAAAATTATATTTTTAAAATGATACGTAAGCCGTTTCTTTTAAGGAAAAGAAGTTCCTTTTGTAATTTCATTTTCATTGGATATTGTTGAAGTTGTCATGCTGTAACCAAATGTGCGGGCGAGTGGGAAGTAACTTGTTTCCCTCCCACTCCACCGACTGAAATTTGAGACACCTGGGACGTTGATAACTTTCATTTGCTTGTTTGCTGTCTGAGACGAAGGTTGTAAAGTTTCCGATTGCAGTGTTTGTAAATCTGTACTGTGATATAGTGTAGGATAAACTTGATCCTTACTTATGAAATAGAAGAAAATGGTACGTATATTTAGTAGGGATTCATCAGACGTGGATAGATTTTTGCGTTATTTACTTTCGTTTATGTTTAAATGTAGTTTTATCAAATTTTTCAGTATGTTATTTTAAAAGGAAATGTGTTGGGACCTCTTTGGAGGCGAGCTCATTACAGTGATTAACATTAAAACTCACTGGGTGGTCTCCTCTCGAGAGCGGATCTCATTTTTGTCAATACCCGAGTAATTGTATCTTGCCGAATTACGATTATTATTTGTGGCGTGCTGAAAACTTTTCTTTGGCGAACGTTAAGCAAGAATTCATGGCACACACCTGAGGGGAGAAATCCGAGTTTAATGTTTACATTTTTCATTACTGGGTTTTCTCCTCCATGGTGCGTTACCATCAAATATACAAGTTTGCCAGATTGCAAATATTTTTAAATGTTTCGTGCTTTATAATTTCGGTTATCCGTTAATACTATTTTATGGTGCCAGTTGAAATATAAGTTCACGGAATCACCTTCGAGGTGAGATCATGACGGTGATGTAAATTTTAGCTTCACTGGGTGGTCTCCTCTCGGAGGCGGTTTTCATTCAACAGAAGAAAGAGGATACACAAAAATAATTGTGTTCTAGGATTTCTTTTCCACCAGTTGAAATAATAATGTGCGCACTTGAGAGGCGATTGCCAAGTTAATGTTTTATTTTTCATTACTGGGTTTTCTCCTTCATGGCGCGTGATGCTTATACCCTCGACTGTTAAGAAATAAAATTTTCTTATGTGGGCTTTGGTTCCACTTCTCTTTGGCTTTGCCCTATTTGGAACTGATAGAGCTATTGAGTGGTGGCACCGCGGCCATTTCATCGATAATACAATGTATTAGTCCAGAAGTTAAAATTCGTTAATATTGCAAATTTTTAAAATCTTGAAGGGAAACACTCCCATTCTTGGTGTTCGTGGTTAAATTTTTCTGGTTTACTATTTTGGATGTAGGGAATTCATGTCAATGCTTTTATGTAAGAAAATTATATTTTTAAAATGATACGTAAGCCGTTTCTTTTAAGGAAAAGAAGTTCCTTTTGTAATTTCATTTTCATTGGATATTGTTGAAGTTGTCATGCTGTAACCAAATGTGAAGGCGAGTGGAAAGTAACTTGTTTCCCTCCCACTCCACCGACTGAAATTTGAGACACCTGGGACGTTGATAACTTTCATTTGCTTGTTTGCTGTCTGAGACGAAGGTTGTAGAGTTTCCGATTGCAGTGTTTGTAAATCTGTACTGTGATATAGTTTAGGATAAAGTTGATCCTTACTTATGAAATAGAAGAAAATGGTACGTATATTTAGTAGGGATTCATCAGATGTGGATAGATTTTTGCGTTATTTACTTTCGTTTATGTTTAAATGTAGTTTTATCAAAATTTTCAGTATGTTATTTTAAAAGGAAATGTGTTGGGACCTCTTTGGAGGCGAGCTCATTACAGTGATTAACATTAAAACTCACTGGGTGGACTCCTCTCGAGAGGGGATCTCATTTTTCTCAACACCCGAATAATTGTATCTTGCCGAATTACGATTATTATTTGTGGCTTGGTGAAAATTTTCCTTTGGCGAACGTTAAGTAAGAATTCATGGCAAACACCTGAGGGGAGAAATCCGAGTTTAATGTTTACATTTTTCATTACTGGGTTTTCTCCTCCATGGTGCGTTACCATCAAATATACAAGTTTGCCAGATTGCAAATATTTTTATATGTTTCGTGCTTTATAATTTCGGTTATCTGTTAATACTATTTTATGGTGCCAGTTGAAATATAAGTTCACGGAATCACCTTCGAGGTGAGATCATGACCGTGATGTAAATTTTAGCTTCACTGGGTGGTCTCCTCTCGGAGGCGGTTTTCATTCAACAGAAGAAAGAGGATACACAAAAATAATTGTGTTCTAGGATTTCTTTTCCACCAGTTGAAATAATAATGTGCGCACTTGAGAGGCGATTGCCAAGTTAAGGTTTTTTTTTCATTACTGGGTTTTCTCCTTCATGGCGCGTGATGCTTATACCCTCGACTGTTAAGAAATAAAATTTTCTTATGTGGGCTTTGGTTCCACTTCTCTTTGGATTTGTCCTATTTGGAACTGATAAAGCTATTGAGTGGTGGCACCGCGGCCATTTCATCGATAATACAATGTATTAGTCCAGAAGTTAAAATTCGTTAATATTGCAAATTTTTAAAATCTTGAAGGGAAACACTCCCATTCTTGGTGTTCGTGGTTAAATTTTTCTGTTTTACTATTTTGGATGTAGGGAATTCATGTCAATGCTTTTATGTAAGAAAATTATATTTTTAATATAATACGTAAGCCGTTTCTTTTAAGGAAAAGAAGTTCCTTTTGTATTTTCATTTTCATTGGATATTGTTGAAGTTGTCATGCTGTAACCAAATGTGCAGGCGAGTGGGAAGTAACTTGTTTCCCTCCCACTCCACCGACTGAAATTTGAGACACCTGGGACGTTGATAACTTTCATTTGCTTGTTTGCTGTCTGAGACGAAGGTTGTAAAGTTTCCGATTGCAGTGTTTGTAAATCTGTACTGTGATATAGTGTAGGATAAACTTGATCCTTACTTATGAAATAGAAGAAAATGGTACGTATATTTAGTAGGGATTCATCAGACGTGGATAGATTTTTGCGTTATTTACTTTCGTCTTTGTTTAAATGTAGTTTTATCAAAATTTTCAGTATGTTATTTTAAAAGGAAATGTGTTGGGACCTCTTTGGAGGCGAGCTCATTACAGTGATTAACATTAAAACTCACTGGGTGGTCTCCTCTCGAGAGCGGATCTCATTTTTGTCAACACCCGAGTAATTGTATTTTGCCGAATTACGATTATTATTTGTGGCGTGCTGAAAATTTTTCTTTGGCGAACGTTAAGCAAGAATTCATGGCACACACCTGAGGGGAGAAATCCGAGTTTAATGTTTACATTTTTCATTACTGGGTTTTCTCCTCCATGGTGCGTTACCATCAAATATACAAGTTTGCCAGATTGCAAATATTTTTAAATGTTTCGTGCTTTATAATTTCGGTTATCCGTTAATACTATTTTATGGTGCCAGTTGAAATATAAGTTCACGGAATCACCTTCGAGGTGAGATCATGACGGTGATGTAAATTTTAGCTTCACTGGGTGGTCTCCTCTCGGAGGCGGTTTTCATTCAACAGAAGAAAGAGGATACACAAAAATAATTGTGTTCTAGGATTTCTTTTCCACCAGTTGAAATAATAATGTGCGCACTTGAGAGGCGATTGCCAAGTTAAGGTTTTTTTTTTCATTACTGGGTTTTCTCCTTCATGGCGCGTGATGCTTATACCCTCGACTGTTAAGAAATAAAATTTTCTTATGTGGGCTTTGGTTCCACTTCTCTTTGGCTTTGCCCTATTTGGAACTGATAAAGCTATTGAGTGGTGGCACCGCGGCCATTTCATCGATAATACAATGTATTAGTCCAGAAGTTAAAATTCGTTAATATTGCAAGTTTTTGAAATCATGAAGGGAAACACTCCAATTCTTGGTGTTCGTGGTTAAGTTTTTCTGTTTTACTATTTTGGATGTAGGGAATTCATGTCAATGCTTTTATGTAAGAAAATTATATTTTTAAAATGATACGTAAGCCGTTTCTTTTAAGGAAAAGAAGTTCCTTTTGTAATTTCATTTTCATTGGATATTGTTGAAGTTGTCATGCTGTAACCAAATGTGCGGGCGAGTGGGAAGTAACTTGTTTCCCTCCCACTCCACCGACTGAAATTTGAGACACCTGGGACGTTGATAACTTTCATTTGCTTGTTTGCTGTCTGAGACGAAGGTTGTAAAGTTTCCGATTGCAGTGTTTGTAAATCTGTACTGTGATATAGTGTAGGATAAACTTGATCCTTACTTATGAAATAGAAGAAAATGGTACGTATATTTAGTAGGGATTCATCAGACGTGGATAGATTTTTGCGTTATTTACTTTCGTTTATGTTTAAATGTAGTTTTATCAAATTTTTCAGTATGTTATTTTAAAAGGAAATGTGTTGGGACCTCTTTGGAGGCGAGCTCATTACAGTGATTAACATTAAAACTCACTGGGTGGTCTCCTCTCGAGAGCGGATCTCATTTTTGTCAATACCCGAGTAATTGTATCTTGCCGAATTACGATTATTATTTGTGGCGTGCTGAAAACTTTTCTTTGGCGAACGTTAAGCAAGAATTCATGGCACACACCTGAGGGGAGAAATCCGAGTTTAATGTTTACATTTTTCATTACTGGGTTTTCTCCTCCATGGTGCGTTACCATCAAATATACAAGTTTGCCAGATTGCAAATATTTTTAAATGTTTCGTGCTTTATAATTTCGGTTATCCGTTAATACTATTTTATGGTGCCAGTTGAAATATAAGTTCACGGAATCACCTTCGAGGTGAGATCATGACGGTGATGTAAATTTTAGCTTCACTGGGTGGTCTCCTCTCGGAGGCGGTTTTCATTCAACAGAAGAAAGAGGATACACAAAAATAATTGTGTTCTAGGATTTCTTTTCCACCAGTTGAAATAATAATGTGCGCACTTGAGAGGCGATTGCCAAGTTAATGTTTTATTTTTCATTACTGGGTTTTCTCCTTCATGGCGCGTGATGCTTATACCCTCGACTGTTAAGAAATAAAATTTTCTTATGTGGGCTTTGGTTCCACTTCTCTTTGGCTTTGCCCTATTTGGAACTGATAGAGCTATTGAGTGGTGGCACCGCGGCCATTTCATCGATAATACAATGTATTAGTCCAGAAGTTAAAATTCGTTAATATTGCAAATTTTTAAAATCTTGAAGGGAAACACTCCCATTCTTGGTGTTCGTGGTTAAATTTTTCTGGTTTACTATTTTGGATGTAGGGAATTCATGTCAATGCTTTTATGTAAGAAAATTATATTTTTAAAATGATACGTAAGCCGTTTCTTTTAAGGAAAAGAAGTTCCTTTTGTAATTTCATTTTCATTGGATATTGTTGAAGTTGTCATGCTGTAACCAAATGTGAAGGCGAGTGGAAAGTAACTTGTTTCCCTCCCACTCCACCGACTGAAATTTGAGACACCTGGGACGTTGATAACTTTCATTTGCTTGTTTGCTGTCTGAGACGAAGGTTGTAGAGTTTCCGATTGCAGTGTTTGTAAATCTGTACTGTGATATAGTTTAGGATAAAGTTGATCCTTACTTATGAAATAGAAGAAAATGGTACGTATATTTAGTAGGGATTCATCAGATGTGGATAGATTTTTGCGTTATTTACTTTCGTTTATGTTTAAATGTAGTTTTATCAAAATTTTCAGTATGTTATTTTAAAAGGAAATGTGTTGGGACCTCTTTGGAGGCGAGCTCATTACAGTGATTAACATTAAAACTCACTGGGTGGACTCCTCTCGAGAGGGGATCTCATTTTTCTCAACACCCGAATAATTGTATCTTGCCGAATTACGATTATTATTTGTGGCTTGGTGAAAATTTTCCTTTGGCGAACGTTAAGTAAGAATTCATGGCAAACACCTGAGGGGAGAAATCCGAGTTTAATGTTTACATTTTTCATTACTGGGTTTTCTCCTCCATGGTGCGTTACCATCAAATATACAAGTTTGCCAGATTGCAAATATTTTTATATGTTTCGTGCTTTATAATTTCGGTTATCCGTTAATACTATTTTATGGTGCCAGTTGAAATATAAGTTCACGGAATCACCTTCGAGGTGAGATCATGACGGTGATGTAAATTTTAGCTTCACTGGGTGGTCTCCTCTCGGAGGCGGTTTTCATTCAACAGAAGAAAGAGGATACACAAAAATAATTGTGTTCTAGGATTTCTTTTCCACCAGTTGAAATAATAATGTGCGCACTTGAAAGGCGATTGCCAAGTTAATGTTTTATTTTTCATTACTGGGTTTTCTCCTTCATGGCGCGTGATGCTTATACCCTCGACTGTTAAGAAATAAAATTTTCTTATGTGGGCTTTGGTTCCACTTCTCTTTGGCTTTGCCCTATTTGGAACTGATAAAGCTATTGAGTGGTGGCACCGCGGCCATTTCATCGATAATACAATGTATTAGTCCAGAAGTTAAAATTCGTTAATATTGCAAGTTTTTGAAATCATGAAGGGAAACACTCCAATTCTTGGTGTTTGTGGTTAAGTTTTTCTGTTTTACTATTTTGGATGTAGGGAATTCATGTCAATGCTTTTATGTAAGAAAATTATATTTTTAAAATGATACGTAAGCCGTTTCTTTTAAGGAAAAGAAGTTCCTTTTGTAATTTCATTTTCATTGGATATTGTTGAAGTTGTCATGCTGTAACCAAATGTGCGGGCGAGTGGGAAGCAACTTGTTTCCCTCCCACTCCACCGACTGAAATTTGAGACACCTGGGACGTTGATAACTTTCATTTGCTTGTTTGCTGTCTGAGACGAAGGTTGTAAAGTTTCCGATTGCAGTGTTTGTAAATCTGTACTGTGATATAGTGTAGGATAAACTTGATCCTTACTTATGAAATAGAAGAAAATGGTACGTATATTTACTAGGGATTCATCAGACGTGGATAGATTTTTGCGTTATTTACTTTCGTTTATGTTTAAATGTAGTTTTATCAAATTTTTCAGTATGTTATTTTAAAAGGAAATGTGTTGGGACCTCTTTGGAGGCGAGCTCATTACAGTGATTAACATTAAAACTCACTGGGTGGTCTCCTCTCGAGAGCGGATCTCATTTTTGTCAATACCCGAGTAATTGTATCTTGCCGAATTACGATTATTATTTGTGGCGTGCTGAAAATTTTTCTTTGGCGAACGTTAAGCAAGAATTCATGGCACACACCTGAGGGGAGAAATCCGAGTTTAATGTTTACATTTTTCATTACTGGGTTTTCTCCTCCATGGTGCGTTACCATCAAATATACAAGTTTGCCAGATTGCAAATATTTTTAAATGTTTCGTGCTTTATAATTTCGGTTATCCGTTAATACTATTTTATGGTGCCAGTTGAAATATAAGTTCACGGAATCACCTTCGAGGTGAGATCATGACGGTGATGTAAATTTTAGCTTCACTGGGTGGTCTCCTCTCGGAGGCGGTTTTCATTCAACAGAAGAAAGAGGATACACAAAAATAATTGTGTTCTAGGATTTCTTTTCCACCAGTTGAAATAATAATGTGCGCACTTGAGAGGCGATTGCCAAGTTAATGTTTTATTTTTCATTACTGGGTTTTCTCCTTCATGGCGCGTGATGCTTATACCCTCGACTGTTAAGAAATAAAATTTTCTTATGTGGGCTTTGGTTCCACTTCTCTTTGGCTTTGCCCTATTTGGAACTGATAGAGCTATTGAGTGGTGGCACCGCGGCCATTTCATCGATAATACAATGTATTAGTCCAGAAGTTAAAATTCGTTAATATTGCAAATTTTTAAAATCTTGAAGGGAAACACTCCCATTCTTGGTGTTCGTGGTTAAATTTTTCTGGTTTACTATTTTGGATGTAGGGAATTCATGTCAATGCTTTTATGTAAGAAAATTATATTTTTAAAATGATACGTAAGCCGTTTCTTTTAAGGAAAAGAAGTTCATTTTGTAATTTCATTTTCATTGGATATTGTTGAAGTTGTCATGCTGTAACCAAATGTGAAGGCGAGTGGAAAGTAACTTGTTTCCCTCCCACTCCACCGACTGAAATTTGAGACACCTGGGACGTTGATAACTTTCATTTGCTTGTTTGCTGTCTGAGACGAAGGTTGTAGAGTTTCCGATTGCAGTGTTTGTAAATCTGTACTGTGATATAGTTTAGGATAAAGTTGATCCTTACTTATGAAATAGAAGAAAATGGTACGTATATTTAGTAGGGATTCATCAGATGTGGATAGATTTTTGCGTTATTTACTTTCGTTTATGTTTAAATGTAGTTTTATCAAAATTTTCAGTATGTTATTTTAAAAGGAAATGTGTTGGGACCTCTTTGGAGGCGAGCTCATTACAGTGATTAACATTAAAACTCACTGGGTGGACTCCTCTCGAGAGGGGATCTCATTTTTCTCAACACCCGAATAATTGTATCTTGCCGAATTACGATTATTATTTGTGGCTTGGTGAAAATTTTCCTTTGGCGAACGTTAAGTAAGAATTCATGGCAAACACCTGAGGGGAGAAATCCGAGTTTAATGTTTACATTTTTCATTACTGGGTTTTCTCCTCCATGGTGCGTTACCATCAAATATACAAGTTTGCCAGATTGCAAATATTTTTATATGTTTCGTGCTTTATAATTTCGGTTATCTGTTAATACTATTTTATGGTGCCAGTTGAAATATAAGTTCACGGAATCACCTTCGAGGTGAGATCATGACCGTGATGTAAATTTTAGCTTCACTGGGTGGTCTCCTCTCGGAGGCGGTTTTCATTCAACAGAAGAAAGAGGATACACAAAAATAATTGTGTTCTAGGATTTCTTTTCCACCAGTTGAAATAATAATGTGCGCACTTGAGAGGCGATTGCCAAGTTAAGGTTTTTTTTTTCATTACTGGGTTTTCTCCTTCATGGCGCGTGATGCTTATACCCTCGACTGTTAAGAAATAAAATTTTCTTATGTGGGCTTTGGTTCCACTTCTCTTTGGCTTTGCCCTATTTGGAACTGATAAAGCTATTGAGTGGTGGCACCGCGGCCATTTCATCGATAATACAATGTATTAGTCCAGAAGTTAAAATTCGTTAATATTGCAAGTTTTTGAAATCATGAAGGGAAACACTCCAATTCTTGGTGTTCGTGGTTAAGTTTTTCTGTTTTACTATTTTGGATGTAGGGAATTCATGTCAATGCTTTTATGTAAGAAAATTATATTTTTAAAATGATACGTAAGCCGTTTCTTTTAAGGAAAAGAAGTTCCTTTTGTAATTTCATTTTCATTGGATATTGTTGAAGTTGTCATGCTGTAACCAAATGTGCGGGCGAGTGGGAAGTAACTTGTTTCCCTCCCACTCCACCGACTGAAATTTGAGACACCTGGGACGTTGATAACTTTCATTTGCTTGTTTGCTGTCTGAGACGAAGGTTGTAAAGTTTCCGATTGCAGTGTTTGTAAATCTGTACTGTGATATAGTGTAGGATAAACTTGATCCTTACTTATGAAATAGAAGAAAATGGTACGTATATTTAGTAGGGATTCATCAGACGTGGATAGATTTTTGCGTTATTTACTTTCGTTTATGTTTAAATGTAGTTTTATCAAATTTTTCAGTATGTTATTTTAAAAGGAAATGTGTTGGGACCTCTTTGGAGGCGAGCTCATTACAGTGATTAACATTAAAACTCACTGGGTGGTCTCCTCTCGAGAGCGGATCTCATTTTTGTCAATACCCGAGTAATTGTATCTTGCCGAATTACGATTATTATTTGTGGCGTGCTGAAAATTTTTCTTTGGCGAACGTTAAGCAAGAATTCATGGCACACACCTGAGGGGAGAAATCCGAGTTTAATGTTTACATTTTTCATTACTGGGTTTTCTCCTCCATGGTGCGTTACCATCAAATATACAAGTTTGCCAGATTGCAAATATTTTTAAATGTTTCGTGCTTTATAATTTCGGTTATCCGTTAATACTATTTTATGGTGCCAGTTGAAATATAAGTTCACGGAATCACCTTCGAGGTGAGATCATGACGGTGATGTAAATTTTAGCTTCACTGGGTGGTCTCCTCTCGGAGGCGGTTTTCATTCAACAGAAGAAAGAGGATACACAAAAATAATTGTGTTCTAGGATTTCTTTTCCACCAGTTGAAATAATAATGTGCGCACTTGAGAGGCGATTGCCAAGTTAATGTTTTATTTTTCATTACTGGGTTTTCTCCTTCATGGCGCGTGATGCTTATACCCTCGACTGTTAAGAAATAAAATTTTCTTATGTGGGCTTTGGTTCCACTTCTCTTTGGCTTTGCCCTATTTGGAACTGATAGAGCTATTGAGTGGTGGCACCGCGGCCATTTCATCGATAATACAATGTATTAGTCCAGAAGTTAAAATTCGTTAATATTGCAAATTTTTAAAATCTTGAAGGGAAACACTCCCATTCTTGGTGTTCGTGGTTAAATTTTTCTGGTTTACTATTTTGGATGTAGGGAATTCATGTCAATGCTTTTATGTAAGAAAATTATATTTTTAAAATGATACGTAAGCCGTTTCTTTTAAGGAAAAGAAGTTCATTTTGTAATTTCATTTTCATTGGATATTGTTGAAGTTGTCATGCTGTAACCAAATGTGAAGGCGAGTGGAAAGTAACTTGTTTCCCTCCCACTCCACCGACTGAAATTTGAGACACCTGGGACGTTGATAACTTTCATTTGCTTGTTTGCTGTCTGAGACGAAGGTTGTAGAGTTTCCGATTGCAGTGTTTGTAAATCTGTACTGTGATATAGTTTAGGATAAAGTTGATCCTTACTTATGAAATAGAAGAAAATGGTACGTATATTTAGTAGGGATTCATCAGATGTGGATAGATTTTTGCGTTATTTACTTTCGTTTATGTTTAAATGTAGTTTTATCAAAATTTTCAGTATGTTATTTTAAAAGGAAATGTGTTGGGACCTCTTTGGAGGCGAGCTCATTACAGTGATTAACATTAAAACTCACTGGGTGGACTCCTCTCGAGAGGGGATCTCATTTTTCTCAACACCCGAATAATTGTATCTTGCCGAATTACGATTATTATTTGTGGCTTGGTGAAAATTTTCCTTTGGCGAACGTTAAGTAAGAATTCATGGCAAACACCTGAGGGGAGAAATCCGAGTTTAATGTTTACATTTTTCATTACTGGGTTTTCTCCTCCATGGTGCGTTACCATCAAATATACAAGTTTGCCAGATTGCAAATATTTTTATATGTTTCGTGCTTTATAATTTCGGTTATCTGTTAATACTATTTTATGGTGCCAGTTGAAATATAAGTTCACGGAATCACCTTCGAGGTGAGATCATGACCGTGATGTAAATTTTAGCTTCACTGGGTGGTCTCCTCTCGGAGGCGGTTTTCATTCAACAGAAGAAAGAGGATACACAAAAATAATTGTGTTCTAGGATTTCTTTTCCACCAGTTGAAATAATAATGTGCGCACTTGAGAGGCGATTGCCAAGTTAAGGTTTTTTTTTTCATTACTGGGTTTTCTCCTTCATGGCGCGTGATGCTTATACCCTCGACTGTTAAGAAATAAAATTTTCTTATGTGGGCTTTGGTTCCACTTCTCTTTGGCTTTGCCCTATTTGGAACTGATAAAGCTATTGAGTGGTGGCACCGCGGCCATTTCATCGATAATACAATGTATTAGTCCAGAAGTTAAAATTCGTTAATATTGCAAGTTTTTGAAATCATGAAGGGAAACACTCCAATTCTTGGTGTTCGTGGTTAAGTTTTTCTGTTTTACTATTTTGGATGTAGGGAATTCATGTCAATGCTTTTATGTAAGAAAATTATATTTTTAAAATGATACGTAAGCCGTTTCTTTTAAGGAAAAGAAGTTCCTTTTGTAATTTCATTTTCATTGGATATTGTTGAAGTTGTCATGCTGTAACCAAATGTGCGGGCGAGTGGGAAGTAACTTGTTTCCCTCCCACTCCACCGACTGAAATTTGAGACACCTGGGACGTTGATAACTTTCATTTGCTTGTTTGCTGTCTGAGACGAAGGTTGTAAAGTTTCCGATTGCAGTGTTTGTAAATCTGTACTGTGATATAGTGTAGGATAAACTTGATCCTTACTTATGAAATAGAAGAAAATGGTACGTATATTTAGTAGGGATTCATCAGACGTGGATAGATTTTTGCGTTATTTACTTTCGTTTATGTTTAAATGTAGTTTTATCAAATTTTTCAGTATGTTATTTTAAAAGGAAATGTGTTGGGACCTCTTTGGAGGCGAGCTCATTACAGTGATTAACATTAAAACTCACTGGGTGGTCTCCTCTCGAGAGCGGATCTCATTTTTGTCAATACCCGAGTAATTGTATCTTGCCGAATTACGATTATTATTTGTGGCGTGCTGAAAACTTTTCTTTGGCGAACGTTAAGCAAGAATTCATGGCACACACCTGAGGGGAGAAATCCGAGTTTAATGTTTACATTTTTCATTACTGGGTTTTCTCCTCCATGGTGCGTTACCATCAAATATACAAGTTTGCCAGATTGCAAATATTTTTAAATGTTTCGTGCTTTATAATTTCGGTTATCCGTTAATACTATTTTATGGTGCCAGTTGAAATATAAGTTCACGGAATCACCTTCGAGGTGAGATCATGACGGTGATGTAAATTTTAGCTTCACTGGGTGGTCTCCTCTCGGAGGCGGTTTTCATTCAACAGAAGAAAGAGGATACACAAAAATAATTGTGTTCTAGGATTTCTTTTCCACCAGTTGAAATAATAATGTGCGCACTTGAGAGGCGATTGCCAAGTTAATGTTTTATTTTTCATTACTGGGTTTTCTCCTTCATGGCGCGTGATGCTTATACCCTCGACTGTTAAGAAATAAAATTTTCTTATGTGGGCTTTGGTTCCACTTCTCTTTGGCTTTGCCCTATTTGGAACTGATAGAGCTATTGAGTGGTGGCACCGCGGCCATTTCATCGATAATACAATGTATTAGTCCAGAAGTTAAAATTCGTTAATATTGCAAATTTTTAAAATCTTGAAGGGAAACACTCCCATTCTTGGTGTTCGTGGTTAAATTTTTCTGGTTTACTATTTTGGATGTAGGGAATTCATGTCAATGCTTTTATGTAAGAAAATTATATTTTTAAAATGATACGTAAGCCGTTTCTTTTAAGGAAAAGAAGTTCATTTTGTAATTTCATTTTCATTGGATATTGTTGAAGTTGTCATGCTGTAACCAAATGTGAAGGCGAGTGGAAAGTAACTTGTTTCCCTCCCACTCCACCGACTGAAATTTGAGACACCTGGGACGTTGATAACTTTCATTTGCTTGTTTGCTGTCTGAGACGAAGGTTGTAGAGTTTCCGATTGCAGTGTTTGTAAATCTGTACTGTGATATAGTTTAGGATAAAGTTGATCCTTACTTATGAAATAGAAGAAAATGGTACGTATATTTAGTAGGGATTCATCAGATGTGGATAGATTTTTGCGTTATTTACTTTCGTTTATGTTTAAATGTAGTTTTATCAAAATTTTCAGTATGTTATTTTAAAAGGAAATGTGTTGGGACCTCTTTGGAGGCGAGCTCATTACAGTGATTAACATTAAAACTCACTGGGTGGACTCCTCTCGAGAGGGGATCTCATTTTTCTCAACACCCGAATAATTGTATCTTGCCGAATTACGATTATTATTTGTGGCTTGGTGAAAATTTTCCTTTGGCGAACGTTAAGTAAGAATTCATGGCAAACACCTGAGGGGAGAAATCCGAGTTTAATGTTTACATTTTTCATTACTGGGTTTTCTCCTCCATGGTGCGTTACCATCAAATATACAAGTTTGCCAGATTGCAAATATTTTTATATGTTTCGTGCTTTATAATTTCGGTTATCTGTTAATACTATTTTATGGTGCCAGTTGAAATATAAGTTCACGGAATCACCTTCGAGGTGAGATCATGACGGTGATGTAAATTTTAGCTTCACTGGGTGGTCTCCTCTCGGAGGCGGTTTTCATTCAACAGAAGAAAGAGGATACACAAAAATAATTGTGTTCTAGGATTTCTTTTCCACCAGTTGAAATAATAATGTGCGCACTTGAAAGGCGATTGCCAAGTTAATGTTTTATTTTTCATTACTGGGTTTTCTCCTTCATGGCGCGTGATGCTTATACCCTCGACTGTTAAGAAATAAAATTTTCTTATGTGGGCTTTGGTTCCACTTCTCTTTGGCTTTGCCCTATTTGGAACTGATAAAGCTATTGAGTGGTGGCACCGCGGCCATTTCATCGATAATACAATGTATTAGTCCAGAAGTTAAAATTCGTTAATATTGCAAGTTTTTGAAATCATGAAGGGAAACACTCCAATTCTTGGTGTTTGTGGTTAAGTTTTTCTGTTTTACTATTTTGGATGTAGGGAATTCATGTCAATGCTTTTATGTAAGAAAATTATATTTTTAAAATGATACGTAAGCCGTTTCTTTTAAGGAAAAGAAGTTCCTTTTGTAATTTCATTTTCATTGGATATTGTTGAAGTTGTCATGCTGTAACCAAATGTGCGGGCGAGTGGGAAGCAACTTGTTTCCCTCCCACTCCACCGACTGAAATTTGAGACACCTGGGACGTTGATAACTTTCATTTGCTTGTTTGCTGTCTGAGACGAAGGTTGTAAAGTTTCCGATTGCAGTGTTTGTAAATCTGTACTGTGATATAGTGTAGGATAAACTTGATCCTTACTTATGAAATAGAAGAAAATGGTACGTATATTTACTAGGGATTCATCAGACGTGGATAGATTTTTGCGTTATTTACTTTCGTTTATGTTTAAATGTAGTTTTATCAAATTTTTCAGTATGTTATTTTAAAAGGAAATGTGTTGGGACCTCTTTGGAGGCGAGCTCATTACAGTGATTAACATTAAAACTCACTGGGTGGTCTCCTCTCGAGAGCGGATCTCATTTTTGTCAATACCCGAGTAATTGTATCTTGCCGAATTACGATTATTATTTGTGGCGTGCTGAAAATTTTTCTTTGGCGAACGTTAAGCAAGAATTCATGGCACACACCTGAGGGGAGAAATCCGAGTTTAATGTTTACATTTTTCATTACTGGGTTTTCTCCTCCATGGTGCGTTACCATCAAATATACAAGTTTGCCAGATTGCAAATATTTTTAAATGTTTCGTGCTTTATAATTTCGGTTATCCGTTAATACTATTTTATGGTGCCAGTTGAAATATAAGTTCACGGAATCACCTTCGAGGTGAGATCATGACGGTGATGTAAATTTTAGCTTCACTGGGTGGTCTCCTCTCGGAGGCGGTTTTCATTCAACAGAAGAAAGAGGATACACAAAAATAATTGTGTTCTAGGATTTCTTTTCCACCAGTTGAAATAATAATGTGCGCACTTGAGAGGCGATTGCCAAGTTAATGTTTTATTTTTCATTACTGGGTTTTCTCCTTCATGGCGCGTGATGCTTATACCCTCGACTGTTAAGAAATAAAATTTTCTTATGTGGGCTTTGGTTCCACTTCTCTTTGGCTTTGCCCTATTTGGAACTGATAGAGCTATTGAGTGGTGGCACCGCGGCCATTTCATCGATAATACAATGTATTAGTCCAGAAGTTAAAATTCGTTAATATTGCAAATTTTTAAAATCTTGAAGGGAAACACTCCCATTCTTGGTGTTCGTGGTTAAATTTTTCTGGTTTACTATTTTGGATGTAGGGAATTCATGTCAATGCTTTTATGTAAGAAAATTATATTTTTAAAATGATACGTAAGCCGTTTCTTTTAAGGAAAAGAAGTTCATTTTGTAATTTCATTTTCATTGGATATTGTTGAAGTTGTCATGCTGTAACCAAATGTGAAGGCGAGTGGAAAGTAACTTGTTTCCCTCCCACTCCACCGACTGAAATTTGAGACACCTGGGACGTTGATAACTTTCATTTGCTTGTTTGCTGTCTGAGACGAAGGTTGTAGAGTTTCCGATTGCAGTGTTTGTAAATCTGTACTGTGATATAGTTTAGGATAAAGTTGATCCTTACTTATGAAATAGAAGAAAATGGTACGTATATTTAGTAGGGATTCATCAGATGTGGATAGATTTTTGCGTTATTTACTTTCGTTTATGTTTAAATGTAGTTTTATCAAAATTTTCAGTATGTTATTTTAAAAGGAAATGTGTTGGGACCTCTTTGGAGGCGAGCTCATTACAGTGATTAACATTAAAACTCACTGGGTGGACTCCTCTCGAGAGGGGATCTCATTTTTCTCAACACCCGAATAATTGTATCTTGCCGAATTACGATTATTATTTGTGGCTTGGTGAAAATTTTCCTTTGGCGAACGTTAAGTAAGAATTCATGGCAAACACCTGAGGGGAGAAATCCGAGTTTAATGTTTACATTTTTCATTACTGGGTTTTCCCCTCCATGGTGCGTTACCATCAAATATACAAGTTTGCCAGATTGCAAATATTTTTATATGTTTCGTGCTTTATAATTTCGGTTATCTGTTAATACTATTTTATGGTGCCAGTTGAAATATAAGTTCACGGAATCACCTTCGAGGTGAGATCATGACGGTGATGTAAATTTTAGCTTCACTGGGTGGTCTCCTCTCGGAGGCGGTTTTCATTCAACAGAAGAAAGAGGATACACAAAAATAATTGTGTTCTAGGATTTCTTTTCCACCAGTTGAAATAATAATGTGCGCACTTGAGAGGCGATTGCCAAGTTAAGGTTTTTTTTTTCATTACTGGGTTTTCTCCTTCATGGCGCGTGATGCTTATACCCTCGACTGTTAAGAAATAAAATTTTCTTATGTGGGCTTTGGTTCCACTTCTCTTTGGCTTTGCCCTATTTGGAACTGATAAAGCTATTGAGTGGTGGCACCGCGGCCATTTCATCGATAATACAATGTATTAGTCCAGAAGTTAAAATTCGTTAATATTGCAAGTTTTTGAAATCATGAAGGGAAACACTCCAATTCTTGGTGTTCGTGGTTAAGTTTTTCTGTTTTACTATTTTGGATGTAGGGAATTCATGTCAATGCTTTTATGTAAGAAAATTATATTTTTAAAATGATACGTAAGCCGTTTCTTTTAAGGAAAAGAAGTTCCTTTTGTAATTTCATTTTCATTGGATATTGTTGAAGTTGTCATGCTGTAACCAAATGTGCGGGCGAGTGGGAAGTAACTTGTTTCCCTCCCACTCCACCGACTGAAATTTGAGACACCTGGGACGTTGATAACTTTCATTTGCTTGTTTGCTGTCTGAGACGAAGGTTGTAAAGTTTCCGATTGCAGTGTTTGTAAATCTGTACTGTGATATAGTGTAGGATAAACTTGATCCTTACTTATGAAATAGAAGAAAATGGTACGTATATTTAGTAGGGATTCATCAGACGTGGATAGATTTTTGCGTTATTTACTTTCGTTTATGTTTAAATGTAGTTTTATCAAATTTTTCAGTATGTTATTTTAAAAGGAAATGTGTTGGGACCTCTTTGGAGGCGAGCTCATTACAGTGATTAACATTAAAACTCACTGGGTGGTCTCCTCTCGAGAGCGGATCTCATTTTTGTCAATACCCGAGTAATTGTATCTTGCCGAATTACGATTATTATTTGTGGCGTGCTGAAAATTTTTCTTTGGCGAACGTTAAGCAAGAATTCATGGCACACACCTGAGGGGAGAAATCCGAGTTTAATGTTTACATTTTTCATTACTGGGTTTTCTCCTCCATGGTGCGTTACCATCAAATATACAAGTTTGCCAGATTGCAAATATTTTTAAATGTTTCGTGCTTTATAATTTCGGTTATCCGTTAATACTATTTTATGGTGCCAGTTGAAATATAAGTTCACGGAATCACCTTCGAGGTGAGATCATGACGGTGATGTAAATTTTAGCTTCACTGGGTGGTCTCCTCTCGGAGGCGGTTTTCATTCAACAGAAGAAAGAGGATACACAAAAATAATTGTGTTCTAGGATTTCTTTTCCACCAGTTGAAATAATAATGTGCGCACTTGAGAGGCGATTGCCAAGTTAATGTTTTATTTTTCATTACTGGGTTTTCTCCTTCATGGCGCGTGATGCTTATACCCTCGACTGTTAAGAAATAAAATTTTCTTATGTGGGCTTTGGTTCCACTTCTCTTTGGCTTTGCCCTATTTGGAACTGATAGAGCTATTGAGTGGTGGCACCGCGGCCATTTCATCGATAATACAATGTATTAGTCCAGAAGTTAAAATTCGTTAATATTGCAAATTTTTAAAATCTTGAAGGGAAACACTCCCATTCTTGGTGTTCGTGGTTAAATTTTTCTGGTTTACTATTTTGGATGTAGGGAATTCATGTCAATGCTTTTATGTAAGAAAATTATATTTTTAAAATGATACGTAAGCCGTTTCTTTTAAGGAAAAGAAGTTCATTTTGTAATTTCATTTTCATTGGATATTGTTGAAGTTGTCATGCTGTAACCAAATGTGAAGGCGAGTGGAAAGTAACTTGTTTCCCTCCCACTCCACCGACTGAAATTTGAGACACCTGGGACGTTGATAACTTTCATTTGCTTGTTTGCTGTCTGAGACGAAGGTTGTAGAGTTTCCGATTGCAGTGTTTGTAAATCTGTACTGTGATATAGTTTAGGATAAAGTTGATCCTTACTTATGAAATAGAAGAAAATGGTACGTATATTTAGTAGGGATTCATCAGATGTGGATAGATTTTTGCGTTATTTACTTTCGTTTATGTTTAAATGTAGTTTTATCAAAATTTTCAGTATGTTATTTTAAAAGGAAATGTGTTGGGACCTCTTTGGAGGCGAGCTCATTACAGTGATTAACATTAAAACTCACTGGGTGGACTCCTCTCGAGAGGGGATCTCATTTTTCTCAACACCCGAATAATTGTATCTTGCCGAATTACGATTATTATTTGTGGCTTGGTGAAAATTTTCCTTTGGCGAACGTTAAGTAAGAATTCATGGCAAACACCTGAGGGGAGAAATCCGAGTTTAATGTTTACATTTTTCATTACTGGGTTTTCTCCTCCATGGTGCGTTACCATCAAATATACAAGTTTGCCAGATTGCAAATATTTTTATATGTTTCGTGCTTTATAATTTCGGTTATCTGTTAATACTATTTTATGGTGCCAGTTGAAATATAAGTTCACGGAATCACCTTCGAGGTGAGATCATGACCGTGATGTAAATTTTAGCTTCACTGGGTGGTCTCCTCTCGGAGGCGGTTTTCATTCAACAGAAGAAAGAGGATACACAAAAATAATTGTGTTCTAGGATTTCTTTTCCACCAGTTGAAATAATAATGTGCGCACTTGAGAGGCGATTGCCAAGTTAAGGTTTTTTTTTTCATTACTGGGTTTTCTCCTTCATGGCGCGTGATGCTTATACCCTCGACTGTTAAGAAATAAAATTTTCTTATGTGGGCTTTGGTTCCACTTCTCTTTGGCTTTGCCCTATTTGGAACTGATAAAGCTATTGAGTGGTGGCACCGCGGCCATTTCATCGATAATACAATGTATTAGTCCAGAAGTTAAAATTCGTTAATATTGCAAGTTTTTGAAATCATGAAGGGAAACACTCCAATTCTTGGTGTTCGTGGTTAAGTTTTTCTGTTTTACTATTTTGGATGTAGGGAATTCATGTCAATGCTTTTATGTAAGAAAATTATATTTTTAAAATGATACGTAAGCCGTTTCTTTTAAGGAAAAGAAGTTCCTTTTGTAATTTCATTTTCATTGGATATTGTTGAAGTTGTCATGCTGTAACCAAATGTGCGGGCGAGTGGGAAGTAACTTGTTTCCCTCCCACTCCACCGACTGAAATTTGAGACACCTGGGACGTTGATAACTTTCATTTGCTTGTTTGCTGTCTGAGACGAAGGTTGTAAAGTTTCCGATTGCAGTGTTTGTAAATCTGTACTGTGATATAGTGTAGGATAAACTTGATCCTTACTTATGAAATAGAAGAAAATGGTACGTATATTTAGTAGGGATTCATCAGACGTGGATAGATTTTTGCGTTATTTACTTTCGTTTATGTTTAAATGTAGTTTTATCAAATTTTTCAGTATGTTATTTTAAAAGGAAATGTGTTGGGACCTCTTTGGAGGCGAGCTCATTACAGTGATTAACATTAAAACTCACTGGGTGGTCTCCTCTCGAGAGCGGATCTCATTTTTGTCAATACCCGAGTAATTGTATCTTGCCGAATTACGATTATTATTTGTGGCGTGCTGAAAATTTTTCTTTGGCGAACGTTAAGCAAGAATTCATGGCACACACCTGAGGGGAGAAATCCGAGTTTAATGTTTACATTTTTCATTACTGGGTTTTCTCCTCCATGGTGCGTTACCATCAAATATACAAGTTTGCCAGATTGCAAATATTTTTAAATGTTTCGTGCTTTATAATTTCGGTTATCCGTTAATACTATTTTATGGTGCCAGTTGAAATATAAGTTCACGGAATCACCTTCGAGGTGAGATCATGACGGTGATGTAAATTTTAGCTTCACTGGGTGGTCTCCTCTCGGAGGCGGTTTTCATTCAACAGAAGAAAGAGGATACACAAAAATAATTGTGTTCTAGGATTTCTTTTCCACCAGTTGAAATAATAATGTGCGCACTTGAGAGGCGATTGCCAAGTTAATGTTTTATTTTTCATTACTGGGTTTTCTCCTTCATGGCGCGTGATGCTTATACCCTCGACTGTTAAGAAATAAAATTTTCTTATGTGGGCTTTGGTTCCACTTCTCTTTGGCTTTGCCCTATTTGGAACTGATAGAGCTATTGAGTGGTGGCACCGCGGCCATTTCATCGATAATACAATGTATTAGTCCAGAAGTTAAAATTCGTTAATATTGCAAATTTTTAAAATCTTGAAGGGAAACACTCCCATTCTTGGTGTTCGTGGTTAAATTTTTCTGGTTTACTATTTTGGATGTAGGGAATTCATGTCAATGCTTTTATGTAAGAAAATTATATTTTTAAAATGATACGTAAGCCGTTTCTTTTAAGGAAAAGAAGTTCCTTTTGTAATTTCATTTTCATTGGATATTGTTGAAGTTGTCATGCTGTAACCAAATGTGAAGGCGAGTGGAAAGTAACTTGTTTCCCTCCCACTCCACCGACTGAAATTTGAGACACCTGGGACGTTGATAACTTTCATTTGCTTGTTTGCTGTCTGAGACGAAGGTTGTAGAGTTTCCGATTGCAGTGTTTGTAAATCTGTACTGTGATATAGTTTAGGATAAAGTTGATCCTTACTTATGAAATAGAAGAAAATGGTACGTATATTTAGTAGGGATTCATCAGATGTGGATAGATTTTTGCGTTATTTACTTTCGTTTATGTTTAAATGTAGTTTTATCAAAATTTTCAGTATGTTATTTTAAAAGGAAATGTGTTGGGACCTCTTTGGAGGCGAGCTCATTACAGTGATTAACATTAAAACTCACTGGGTGGACTCCTCTCGAGAGGGGATCTCATTTTTCTCAACACCCGAATAATTGTATCTTGCCGAATTACGATTATTATTTGTGGCTTGGTGAAAATTTTCCTTTGGCGAACGTTAAGTAAGAATTCATGGCAAACACCTGAGGGGAGAAATCCGAGTTTAATGTTTACATTTTTCATTACTGGGTTTTCTCCTCCATGGTGCGTTACCATCAAATATACAAGTTTGCCAGATTGCAAATATTTTTATATGTTTCGTGCTTTATAATTTCGGTTATCTGTTAATACTATTTTATGGTGCCAGTTGAAATATAAGTTCACGGAATCACCTTCGAGGTGAGATCATGACGGTGATGTAAATTTTAGCTTCACTGGGTGGTCTCCTCTCGGAGGCGGTTTTCATTCAACAGAAGAAAGAGGATACACAAAAATAATTGTGTTCTAGGATTTCTTTTCCACCAGTTGAAATAATAATGTGCGCACTTGAGAGGCGATTGCCAAGTTAATGTTTTATTTTTCATTACTGGGTTTTCTCCTTCATGGCGCGTGATGCTTATACCCTCGACTGTTAAGAAATAAAATTTTCTTATGTGGGCTTTGGTTACACTTCTCTTTGGCTTTGCCCTATTTGGAACTGATAAAGCTATTGAGTGGTGGCACCGCGGCCATTTCATCGATAATACAATGTATTAGTCCAGAAGTTAAAATTCGTTAATATTGCAAGTTTTTGAAATCATGAAGGGAAACACTCCAATTCTTGGTGTTTGTGGTTAAGTTTTTCTGTTTTACTATTTTGGATGTAGGGAATTCATGTCAATGCTTTTATGTAAGAAAATTATATTTTTAAAATGATACGTAAGCCGTTTCTTTTAAGGAAAAGAAGTTCCTTTTGTAATTTCATTTTCATTGGATATTGTTGAAGTTGTCATGCTGTAACCAAATGTGCGGGCGAGTGGGAAGCAACTTGTTTCCCTCCCACTCCACCGACTGAAATTTGAGACACCTGGGACGTTGATAACTTTCATTTGCTTGTTTGCTGTCTGAGACGAAGGTTGTAAAGTTTCCGATTGCAGTGTTTGTAAATCTGTACTGTGATATAGTGTAGGATAAACTTGATCCTTACTTATGAAATAGAAGAAAATGGTACGTATATTTACTAGGGATTCATCAGACGTGGATAGATTTTTGCGTTATTTACTTTCGTTTATGTTTAAATGTAGTTTTATCAAATTTTTCAGTATGTTATTTTAAAAGGAAATGTGTTGGGACCTCTTTGGAGGCGAGCTCATTACAGTGATCAACATTAAAACTCACTGGGTGGTCTCCTCTCGAGAGCGGATCTCATTTTTGTCAACACCCGAGTAATTGTATTTTGCCGAATTACGATTATTATTTGTGGCGTGCTGAAAATTTTTCTTTGGCGAACGTTAAGCAAGAATTCATGGCACACACCTGAGGGGAGAAATCCGAGTTTAATGTTTACATTTTTCATTACTGGGTTTTCTCCTCCATGGTGCGTTACCATCAAATATACAAGTTTGCCAGATTGCAAATATTTTTAAATGTTTCGTGCTTTATAATTTCGGTTATCCGTTAATACTATTTTATGGTGCCAGTTGAAATATAAGTTCACGGAATCAGCTTCGAGGTGAGATCATGACGGTGATGTAAATTTTAGCTTCACTGGGTGGTCTCCTCTCGGAGGCGGTTTTCATTCAACAGAAGAAAGAGGATACACAAAAATAATTGTGTTCTAGGATTTCTTTTCCACCAGTTGAAATAATAATGTGCGCACTTGAGAGGCGATTGCCAAGTTAAGGTTTTTTTTTTCATTACTGGGTTTTCTCCTTCATGGCGCGTGATGCTTATACCCTCGACTGTTAAGAAATAAAATTTTCTTATGTGGGCTTTGGTTCCACTTCTCTTTGGCTTTGCCCTATTTGGAACTGATAAAGCTATTGAGTGGTGGCACCGCGGCCATTTCATCGATAATACAATGTATTAGTCCAGAAGTTAAAATTCGTTAATATTGCAAGTTTTTGAAATCATGAAGGGAAACACTCCAATTCTTGGTGTTCGTGGTTAAGTTTTTCTGTTTTACTATTTTGGATGTAGGGAATTCATGTCAATGCTTTTATGTAAGAAAATTATATTTTTAAAATGATACGTAAGCCGTTTCTTTTAAGGAAAAGAAGTTCCTTTTGTAATTTCATTTTCATTGGATATTGTTGAAGTTGTCATGCTGTAACCAAATGTGAAGGCGAGTGGAAAGTAACTTGTTTCCCTCCCACTCCACCGACTGAAATTTGAGACACCTGGGACGTTGATAACTTTCATTTGCTTGTTTGCTGTCTGAGACGAAGGTTGTAGAGTTTCCGATTGCAGTGTTTGTAAATCTGTACTGTGATATAGTTTAGGATAAAGTTGATCCTTACTTATGAAATAGAAGAAAATGGTACGTATATTTAGTAGGGATTCATCAGATGTGGATAGATTTTTGCGTTATTTACTTTCGTTTATGTTTAAATGTAGTTTTATCAAAATTTTCAGTATGTTATTTTAAAAGGAAATGTGTTGGGACCTCTTTGGAGGCGAGCTCATTACAGTGATTAACATTAAAACTCACTGGGTGGACTCCTCTCGAGAGGGGATCTCATTTTTCTCAACACCCGAATAATTGTATCTTGCCGAATTACGATTATTATTTGTGGCTTGGTGAAAATTTTCCTTTGGCGAACGTTAAGTAAGAATTCATGGCAAACACCTGAGGGGAGAAATCCGAGTTTAATGTTTACATTTTTCATTACTGGGTTTTCTCCTCCATGGTGCGTTACCATCAAATATACAAGTTTGCCAGATTGCAAATATTTTTATATGTTTCGTGCTTTATAATTTCGGTTATCTGTTAATACTATTTTATGGTGCCAGTTGAAATATAAGTTCACCTAATCACCTTCGAGGTGAGATCATGACGGTGATGTAAATTTTAGCTTCACTGGGTGGTCTCCTCTCGGAGGCGGTTTTCATTCAACAGAAGAAAGAGGATACACAAAAATAATTGTGTTCTAGGATTTCTTTTCCACCAGTTGAAATAATAATGTGCGCACTTGAGAGGCGATTGCCAAGTTAATGTTTTATTTTTCATTACTGGGTTTTCTCCTTCATGGCGCGTGATGCTTATACCCTCGACTGTTAAGAAATAAAATTTTCTTATGTGGGCTTTGGTTACACTTCTCTTTGGCTTTGCCCTATTTGGAACTGATAAAGCTATTGAGTGGTGGCACCGCGGCCATTTCATCGATAATACAATGTATTAGTCCAGAAGTTAAAATTCGTTAATATTGCAAGTTTTTGAAATCATGAAGGGAAACACTCCAATTCTTGGTGTTTGTGGTTAAGTTTTTCTGTTTTACTATTTTGGATGTAGGGAATTCATGTCAATGCTTTTATGTAAGAAAATTATATTTTTAAAATGATACGTAAGCCGTTTCTTTTAAGGAAAAGAAGTTCCTTTTGTAATTTCATTTTCATTGGATATTGTTGAAGTTGTCATGCTGTAACCAAATGTGCGGGCGAGTGGGAAGCAACTTGTTTCCCTCCCACTCCACCGACTGAAATTTGAGACACCTGGGACGTTGATAACTTTCATTTGCTTGTTTGCTGTCTGAGACGAAGGTTGTAAAGTTTCCGATTGCAGTGTTTGTAAATCTGTACTGTGATATAGTGTAGGATAAACTTGATCCTTACTTATGAAATAGAAGAAAATGGTACGTATATTTACTAGGGATTCATCAGACGTGGATAGATTTTTGCGTTATTTACTTTCGTTTATGTTTAAATGTAGTTTTATCAAATTTTTCAGTATGTTATTTTAAAAGGAAATGTGTTGGGACCTCTTTGGAGGCGAGCTCATTACAGTGATTAACATTAAAACTCACTGGGTGGTCTCCTCTCGAGAGCGGATCTCATTTTTGTCAACACCCGAGTAATTGTATTTTGCCGAATTACGATTATTATTTGTGGCGTGCTGAAAATTTTTCTTTGGCGAACGTTAAGCAAGAATTCATGGCACACACCTGAGGGGAGAAATCCGAGTTTAATGTTTACATTTTTCATTACTGGGTTTTCTCCTCCATGGTGCGTTACCATCAAATATACAAGTTTGCCAGATTGCAAATATTTTTAAATGTTTCGTGCTTTATAATTTCGGTTATCCGTTAATACTATTTTATGGTGCCAGTTGAAATATAAGTTCACGGAATCACCTTCGAGGTGAGATCATGACGGTGATGTAAATTTTAGCTTCACTGGGTGGTCTCCTCTCGGAGGCGGTTTTCATTCAACAGAAGAAAGAGGATACACAAAAATAATTGTGTTCTAGGATTTCTTTTCCACCAGTTGAAATAATAATGTGCGCACTTGAGAGGCGATTGCCAAGTTAAGGTTTTTTTTTTCATTACTGGGTTTTCTCCTTCATGGCGCGTGATGCTTATACCCTCGACTGTTAAGAAATAAAATTTTCTTATGTGGGCTTTGGTTCCACTTCTCTTTGGCTTTGCCCTATTTGGAACTGATAAAGCTATTGAGTGGTGGCACCGCGGCCATTTCATCGATAATACAATGTATTAGTCCAGAAGTTAAAATTCGTTAATATTGCAAGTTTTTGAAATCATGAAGGGAAACACTCCAATTCTTGGTGTTCGTGGTTAAGTTTTTCTGTTTTACTATTTTGGATGTAGGGAATTCATGTCAATGCTTTTATGTAAGAAAATTATATTTTTAAAATGATACGTAAGCCGTTTCTTTTAAGGAAAAGAAGTTCCTTTTGTAATTTCATTTTCATTGGATATTGTTGAAGTTGTCATGCTGTAACCAAATGTGCGGGCGAGTGGGAAGTAACTTGTTTCCCTCCCACTCCACCGACTGAAATTTGAGACACCTGGGACGTTGATAACTTTCATTTGCTTGTTTGCTGTCTGAGACGAAGGTTGTAAAGTTTCCGATTGCAGTGTTTGTAAATCTGTACTGTGATATAGTGTAGGATAAACTTGATCCTTACTTATGAAATAGAAGAAAATGGTACGTATATTTAGTAGGGATTCATCAGACGTGGATAGATTTTTGCGTTATTTACTTTCGTTTATGTTTAAATGTAGTTTTATCAAATTTTTCAGTATGTTATTTTAAAAGGAAATGTGTTGGGACCTCTTTGGAGGCGAGCTCATTACAGTGCGGATCTCATTTTTGTCAATACCCGAGTAATTGTATCTTGCCGAATTACGATTATTATTTGTGGCGTGCTGAAAATTTTTCTTTGGCGAACGTTAAGCAAGAATTCATGGCAAACACCTGAGGGGAGAAATCCGAGTATAATGTTTACATTTTTCATTACTGGGTTTTCTCCTCCATGGTGCGTTACCATCAAATATACAAGTTTGCCAGATTGCAAATATTTTTATATGTTTCGTGCTTTATAATTTCGGTTATCCGTTAATACTATTTTATGGTGCCAGTTGAAATATAAGTTCACGGAATCACCTTCGAGGTGAGATCATGACGGTGATGTAAATTTTAGCTTCACTGGGTGGTCTCCTCTCGGAGGCGGTTTTCATTCAACAGAAGAAAGAGGATACACAAAAATAATTGTGTTCTAGGATTTCTTTTCCACCAGTTGAAATAATAATGTGCGCACTTGAGAGGCGATTGCCAAGTTAATGTTTTATTTTTCATTACTGGGTTTTCTCCTTCATGGCGCGTGATGCTTATACCCTCGACTGTTAAGAAATAAAATTTTCTTATGTGGGCTTTGGTTCCACTTCTCTTTGGCTTTGCCCTATTTGGAACTGATAAAGCTATTGAGTGGTGGCACCGCGGCCATTTCATCGATAATACAATGTATTAGTCCAGAAGTTAAAATTCGTTAATATTGCAAGTTTTTGAAATCATGAAGGGAAACACTCCAATTCTTGGTGTTTGTGGTTAAGTTTTTCTGTTTTACTATTTTGGATGTAGGGAATTCATGTCAATGCTTTTATGTAAGAAAATTATATTTTTAAAATGATACGTAAGCCGTTTCTTTTAAGGAAAAGAAGTTCCTTTTGTAATTTCATTTTCATTGGATATTGTTGAAGTTGTCATGCTGTAACCAAATGTGCGGGCGAGTGGGAAGCAACTTGTTTCCCTCCCACTCCACCGACTGAAATTTGAGACACCTGGGACGTTGATAACTTTCATTTGCTTGTTTGCTGTCTGAGACGAAGGTTGTAAAGTTTCCGATTGCAGTGTTTGTAAATCTGTACTGTGATATAGTGTAGGATAAACTTGATCCTTACTTATGAAATAGAAGAAAATGGTACGTATATTTAGTAGGGATTCATCAGACGTGGATAGATTTTTGCGTTATTTACTTTCGTTTATGTTTAAATGTAGTTTTATCAAATTTTTCAGTATGTTATTTTAAAAGGAAATGTGTTGGGACCTCTTTGGAGGCGAGCTCATTACAGTGCGGATCTCATTTTTGTCAATACCCGAGTAATTGTATCTTGCCGAATTACGATTATTATTTGTGGCGTGCTGAAAATTTTTCTTTGGCGAACGTTAAGCAAGAATTCATGGCAAACACCTGAGGGGAGAAATCCGAGTTTAATGTTTACATTTTTCATTACTGGGTTTTCTCCTCCATTGTGCGTTACCATCAAATATACAAGTTTGCCAGATTGCAAATATTTTTATATGTTTCGTGCTTTATAATTTCGGTTATCCGTTAATACTATTTTATGGTGCCAGTTGAAATATAAGTTCACGGAATCACCTTCGAGGTGAGATCATGACGGTGATGTAAATTTTAGCTTCACTGGGTGGTCTCCTCTCGGAGGCGGTTTTCATTCAACAGAAGAAAGAGGATACACAAAAATAATTGTGTTCTAGGATTTCTTTTCCACCAGTTGAAATAATAATGTGCGCACTTGAGAGGCGATTGCCAAGTTAAGGTTTTTTTTTCATTACTGGGTTTTCTCCTTCATGGCGCGTGATGCTTATACCCTCGACTGTTAAGAAATAAAATTTTCTTATGTGGGCTTTGGTTCCACTTCTCTTTGGCTTTGCCCTATTTGGAACTGATAAAGCTATTGAGTGGTGGCACCGCGGCCATTTCATCGATAATACAATGTATTAGTCCAGAAGTTAAAATTCGTTAATATTGCAAATTTTTAAAATCTTGAAGGGAAACACTCCCATTCTTGGTGTTCGTGGTTAAATTTTTCTGGTTTACTATTTTGGATGTAGGGAATTCATGTCAATGCTTTTATGTAAGAAAATTATATTTTTAAAATGATACGTAAGCCGTTTCTTTTAAGGAAAAGAAGTTCATTTTGTAATTTCATTTTCATTGGATATTGTTGAAGTTGTCATGCTGTAACCAAATGTGCGGGCGAGTGGGAAGTAACTTGTTTCCCTCCCACTCCACCGACTGAAATTTGAGACACCTGGGACGTTGATAACTTTCATTTGCTTGTTTGCTGTCTGAGACGAAGGTTGTAGAGTTTCCGATTGCAGTGTTTGTAAATCTGTACTGTGATATAGTTTAGGATAAAGTTGATCCTTACTTATGAAATAGAAGAAAATGGTACGTATATTTACTAGGGATTCATCAGACGTGGATAGATTTTTGCGTTATTTACTTTCGTTTATGTTTAAATGTAGTTTTATCAAAATTTTCAGTATGTTATTTTAAAAGGAAATGTGTTGGGACCTCTTTGGAGGCGAGCTCATTACAGTGATTAACATTAAAACTCACTGGGTGGACTCCTCTCGAGAGGGGATCTCATTTTTCTCAACACCCGAATAATTGTATCTTGCCGAATTACGATTATTATTTGTGGCTTGCTGAAAATTTTCCTTTGGCGAACGTTAAGTAAGAATTCATGGCAAACACCTGAGGGGAGAAATCCGAGTTTAATGTTTACATTTTTCATTACTGGGTTTTCTCCTCCATGGTGCGTTACCATCAAATATACAAGTTTGCCAGATTGCAAATATTTTTATATGTTTCGTGCTTTATAATTTCGGTTATCCGTTAATACTATTTTATGGTGCCAGTTGAAATATAAGTTCACGGAATCACCTTCGAGGTGAGATCATGACCGTGATGTAAATTTTAGCTTCACTGGGTGGTCTCCTCTCGGAGGCGGTTTTCATTCAACAGAAGAAAGAGGATACACAAAAATAATTGTGTTCTAGGATTTCTTTTCCACCAGTTGAAATAATAATGTGCGCACTTGAGAGGCGATTGCCAAGTTAATGTTTTATTTTTCATTACTGGGTTTTCTCCTTCATGGCGCGTGATGCTTATACCCTCGACTGTTAAGAAATAAAATTTTCTTATGTGGGCTTTGGTTCCACTTCTCTTTGGCTTTGCCCTATTTGGAACTGATAAAGCTATTGAGTGGTGGCACCGCGGCCATTTCATCGATAATACAATGTATTAGTCCAGAAGTTAAAATTCGTTAATATTGCAAGTTTTTGAAATCATGAAGGGAAACACTCCAATTCTTGGTGTTTGTGGTTAAGTTTTTCTGGTTTACTATTTTGGATGTAGGGAATTCATGTCAATGCTTTTATGTAAGAAAATTATATTTTTAAAATGATACGTAAGCCGTTTCTTTTAAGGAAAAGAAGTTCCTTTTGTAATTTCATTTTCATTGGATATTGTTGAAGTTGTCATGCTGTAACCAAATGTGCGGGCGAGTGGGAAGCAACTTGTTTCCCTCCCACTCCACCGACTGAAATTTGAGACACCTGGGACGTTGATAACTTTCATTTGCTTGTTTGCTGTCTGAGACGAAGGTTGTAAAGTTTCCGATTGCAGTGTTTGTAAATCTGTACTGTGATATAGTGTAGGATAAACTTGATCCTTACTTATGAAATAGAAGAAAATGGTACGTATATTTACTAGGGATTCATCAGACGTGGATAGATTTTTGCGTTATTTACTTTCGTTTATGTTTAAATGTAGTTTTATCAAATTTTTCAGTATGTTATTTTAAAAGGAAATGTGTTGGGACCTCTTTGGAGGCGAGCTCATTACAGTGCGGATCTCATTTTTGTCAATACCCGAGTAATTGTATCTTGCCGAATTACGATTATTATTTGTGGCGTGCTGAAAATTTTTCTTTGGCGAACGTTAAGCAAGAATTCATGGCAAACACCTGAGGGGAGAAATCCGAGTTTAATGTTTACATTTTTCATTACTGGGTTTTCTCCTCCATTGTGCGTTACCATCAAATATACAAGTTTGCCAGATTGCAAATATTTTTATATGTTTCGTGCTTTATAATTTCGGTTATCCGTTAATACTATTTTATGGTGCCAGTTGAAATATAAGTTCACGGAATCACCTTCGAGGTGAGATCATGACGGTGATGTAAATTTTAGCTTCACTGGGTGGTCTCCTCTCGGAGGCGGTTTTCATTCAACAGAAGAAAGAGGATACACAAAAATAATTGTGTTCTAGGATTTATTTTCCACCAGTTGAAATAATAATGTGCGCACTTGAGAGGCGATTGCCAAGTTAAGGTTTTTTTTTCATTACTGGGTTTTCTCCTTCATGGCGCGTGATGCTTATACCCTCGACTGTTAAGAAATAAAATTTTCTTATGTGGGCTTTGGTTCCACTTCTCTTTGGCTTTGCCCTATTTGGAACTGATAAAGCTATTGAGTGGTGGCACCGCGGCCATTTCATCGATAATACAATGTATTAGTCCAGAAGTTAAAATTCGTTAATATTGCAAGTTTTTGAAATCATGAAGGGAAACACTCCAATTCTTGGTGTTCGTGGTTAAGTTTTTCTGTTTTACTATTTTGGATGTAGGGAATTCATGTCAATGCTTTTATGTAAGAAAATTATATTTTTAAAATGATACGTAAGCCGTTTCTTTTAAGGAAAAGAAGTTCCTTTTGTAATTTCATTTTCATTGGATATTGTTGAAGTTGTCATGCTGTAACCAAATGTGCGGGCGAGTGGGAAGTAACTTGTTTCCCTCCCACTCCACCGACTGAAATTTGAGACACCTGGGACGTTGATAACTTTCATTTGCTTGTTTGCTGTCTGAGACGAAGGTTGTAAAGTTTCCGATTGCAGTGTTTGTAAATCTGTACTGTGATATAGTGTAGGATAAACTTGATCCTTACTTATGAAATAGAAGAAAATGGTACGTATATTTAGTAGGGATTCATCAGACGTGGATAGATTTTTGCGTTATTTACTTTCGTTTATGTTTAAATGTAGTTTTATCAAATTTTTCAGTATGTTATTTTAAAAGGAAATGTGTTGGGACCTCTTTGGAGGCGAGCTCATTACAGTGATTAACATTAAAACTCACTGGGTGGTCTCCTCTCGAGAGCGGATCTCATTTTTGTCAATACCCGAGTAATTGTATCTTGCCGAATTACGATTATTATTTGTGGCGTGCTGAAAATTTTTCTTTGGCGAACGTTAAGCAAGAATTCATGGCACACACCTGAGGGGAGAAATCCGAGTTTAATGTTTACATTTTTCATTACTGGGTTTTCTCCTCCATGGTGCGTTACCATCAAATATACAAGTTTGCCAGATTGCAAATATTTTTAAATGTTTCGTGCTTTATAATTTCGGTTATCCGTTAATACTATTTTATGGTGCCAGTTGAAATATAAGTTCACGGAATCACCTTCGAGGTGAGATCATGACGGTGATGTAAATTTTAGCTTCACTGGGTGGTCTCCTCTCGGAGGCGGTTTTCATTCAACAGAAGAAAGAGGATACACAAAAATAATTGTGTTCTAGGATTTCTTTTCCACCAGTTGAAATAATAATGTGCGCACTTGAGAGGCGATTGCCAAGTTAATGTTTTATTTTTCATTACTGGGTTTTCTCCTTCATGGCGCGTGATGCTTATACCCTCGACTGTTAAGAAATAAAATTTTCTTATGTGGGCTTTGGTTCCACTTCTCTTTGGCTTTGCCCTATTTGGAACTGATAGAGCTATTGAGTGGTGGCACCTCGGCCATTTCATCGATAATACAATGTATTAGTCCAGAAGTTAAAATTCGTTAATATTGCAAATTTTTAAAATCTTGAAGGGAAACACTCCCATTCTTGGTGTTCGTGGTTAAATTTTTCTGGTTTACTATTTTGGATGTAGGGAATTCATGTCAATGCTTTTATGTAAGAAAATTATATTTTTAAAATGATACGTAAGCCGTTTCTTTTAAGGAAAAGAAGTTCCTTTTGTAATTTCATTTTCATTGGATATTGTTGAAGTTGTCATGCTGTAACCAAATGTGAAGGCGAGTGGAAAGTAACTTGTTTCCCTCCCACTCCACCGACTGAAATTTGAGACACCTGGGACGTTGATAACTTTCATTTGCTTGTTTGCTGTCTGAGACGAAGGTTGTAGAGTTTCCGATTGCAGTGTTTGTAAATCTGTACTGTGATATAGTTTAGGATAAAGTTGATCCTTACTTATGAAATAGAAGAAAATGGTACGTATATTTAGTAGGGATTCATCAGATGTGGATAGATTTTTGCGTTATTTACTTTCGTTTATGTTTAAATGTAGTTTTATCAAAATTTTCAGTATGTTATTTTAAAAGGAAATGTGTTGGGACCTCTTTGGAGGCGAGCTCATTACAGTGATTAACATTAAAACTCACTGGGTGGACTCCTCTCGAGAGGGGATCTCATTTTTCTCAACACCCGAATAATTGTATCTTGCCGAATTACGATTATTATTTGTGGCTTGCTGAAAATTTTCCTTTGGCGAACGTTAAGTAAGAATTCATGGCAAACACCTGAGGGGAGAAATCCGAGTTTAATGTTTACATTTTTCATTACTGGGTTTTCTCCTCCATGGTGCGTTACCATCAAATATACAAGTTTGCCAGATTGCAAATATTTTTATATGTTTCGTGCTTTATAATTTCGGTTATCCGTTAATACTATTTTATGGTGCCAGTTGAAATATAAGTTCACGGAATCACCTTCGAGGTGAGATCATGACGGTGATGTAAATTTTAGCTTCACTGGGTGGTCTCCTCTCGGAGGCGGTTTTCATTCAACAGAAGAAAGAGGATACACAAAAATAATTGTGTTCTAGGATTTCTTTTCCACCAGTTGAAATAATAATGTGCGCACTTGAGAGGCGATTGCCAAGTTAATGTTTTATTTTTCATTACTGGGTTTTCTCCTTCATGGCGCGTGATGCTTATACCCTCGACTGTTAAGAAATAAAATTTTCTTATGTGGGCTTTGGTTCCACTTCTCTTTGGCTTTGCCCTATTTGGAACTGGTAGAGCTATTGAGTGGTGGCACCTCGGCCATTTCATCGATAATACAATGTATTAGTCCAGAAGTTAAAATTCGTTAATATTGCAAATTTTTAAAATCTTGAAGGGAAACACTCCCATTCTTGGTGTTCGTGGTTAAATTTTTCTGGTTTACTATTTTGGATGTAGGGAATTCATGTCAATGCTTTTATGTAAGAAAATTATATTTTTAAAATGATACGTAAGCCGTTTCTTTTAAGGAAAAGAAGTTCCTTTTGTAATTTCATTTTCATTGGATATTGTTGAAGTTGTCATGCTGTAACCAAATGTGAAGGCGAGTGGAAAGTAACTTGTTTCCCTCCCACTCCACCGACTGAAATTTGAGACACCTGGGACGTTGATAACTTTCATTTGCTTGTTTGCTGTCTGAGACGAAGGTTGTAGAGTTTCCGATTGCAGTGTTTGTAAATCTGTACTGTGATATAGTTTAGGATAAAGTTGATCCTTACTTATGAAATAGAAGAAAATGGTACGTATATTTAGTAGGGATTCATCAGATGTGGATAGATTTTTGCGTTATTTACTTTCGTTTATGTTTAAATGTAGTTTTATCAAAATTTTCAGTATGTTATTTTAAAAGGAAATGTGTTGGGACCTCTTTGGAGGCGAGCTCATTACAGTGATTAACATTAAAACTCACTGGGTGGACTCCTCTCGAGAGGGGATCTCATTTTTCTCAACACCCGAATAATTGTATCTTGCCGAATTACGATTATTATTTGTGGCTTGCTGAAAATTTTCCTTTGGCGAACGTTAAGTAAGAATTCATGGCAAACACCTGAGGGGAGAAATCCGAGTTTAATGTTTACATTTTTCATTACTGGGTTTTCTCCTCCATGGTGCGTTACCATCAAATATACAAGTTTGCCAGATTGCAAATATTTTTATATGTTTCGTGCTTTATAATTTCGGTTATCCGTTAATACTATTTTATGGTGCCAGTTGAAATATAAGTTCACGGAATCACCTTCGAGGTGAGATCATGACGGTGATGTAAATTTTAGCTTCACTGGGTGGTCTCCTCTCGGAGGCGGTTTTCATTCAACAGAAGAAAGAGGATACACAAAAATAATTGTGTTCTAGGATTTCTTTTCCACCAGTTGAAATAATAATGTGCGCACTTGAGAGGCGATTGCCAAGTTAATGTTTTATTTTTCATTACTGGGTTTTCTCCTTCATGGCGCGTGATGCTTATACCCTCGACTGTTAAGAAATAAAATTTTCTTATGTGGGCTTTGGTTCCACTTCTCTTTGGCTTTGCCCTATTTGGAACTGATAAAGCTATTGAGTGGTGGCACCGCGGCCATTTCATCGATAATACAATGTATTAGTCCAGAAGTTAAAATTCGTTAATATTGCAAGTTTTTGAAATCATGAAGGGAAACACTCCAATTCTTGGTGTTTGTGGTTAAGTTTTTCTGTTTTACTATTTTGGATGTAGGGAATTCATGTCAATGCTTTTATGTAAGAAAATTATATTTTTAAAATGATACGTAAGCCGTTTCTTTTAAGGAAAAGAAGTTCCTTTTGTAATTTCATTTTCATTGGATATTGTTGAAGTTGTCATGCTGTAACCAAATGTGCGGGCGAGTGGGAAGCAACTTGTTTCCCTCCCACTCCACCGACTGAAATTTGAGACACCTGGGACGTTGATAACTTTCATTTGCTTGTTTGCTGTCTGAGACGAAGGTTGTAAAGTTTCCGATTGCAGTGTTTGTAAATCTGTACTGTGATATAGTGTAGGATAAACTTGATCCTTACTTATGAAATAGAAGAAAATGGTACGTATATTTACTAGGGATTCATCAGACGTGGATAGATTTTTGCGTTATTTACTTTCGTTTATGTTTAAATGTAGTTTTATCAAATTTTTCAGTATGTTATTTTAAAAGGAAATGTGTTGGGACCTCTTTGGAGGCGAGCTCATTACAGTGCGGATCTCATTTTTGTCAATACCCGAGTAATTGTATCTTGCCGAATTACGATTATTATTTGTGGCGTGCTGAAAATTTTTCTTTGGCGAACGTTAAGCAAGAATTCATGGCAAACACCTGAGGGGAGAAATCCGAGTTTAATGTTTACATTTTTCATTACTGGGTTTTCTCCTCCATTGTGCGTTACCATCAAATATACAAGTTTGCCAGATTGCAAATATTTTTATATGTTTCGTGCTTTATAATTTCGGTTATCCGTTAATACTATTTTATGGTGCCAGTTGAAATATAAGTTCACGGAATCACCTTCGAGGTGAGATCATGACGGTGATGTAAATTTTAGCTTCACTGGGTGGTCTCCTCTCGGAGGCGGTTTTCATTCAACAGAAGAAAGAGGATACACAAAAATAATTGTGTTCTAGGATTTCTTTTCCACCAGTTGAAATAATAATGTGCGCACTTGAGAGGCGATTGCCAAGTTAAGGTTTTTTTTTCATTACTGGGTTTTCTCCTTCATGGCGCGTGATGCTTATACCCTCGACTGTTAAGAAATAAAATTTTCTTATGTGGGCTTTGGTTCCACTTCTCTTTGGCTTTGCCCTATTTGGAACTGATAAAGCTATTGAGTGGTGGCACCGCGGCCATTTCATCGATAATACAATGTATTAGTCCAGAAGTTAAAATTCGTTAATATTGCAAATTTTTAAAATCTTGAAGGGAAACACTCCCATTCTTGGTGTTCGTGGTTAAATTTTTCTGGTTTACTATTTTGGATGTAGGGAATTCATGTCAATGCTTTTATGTAAGAAAATTATATTTTTAAAATGATACGTAAGCCGTTTCTTTTAAGGAAAAGAAGTTCATTTTGTAATTTCATTTTCATTGGATATTGTTGAAGTTGTCATGCTGTAACCAAATGTGCGGGCGAGTGGGAAGTAACTTGTTTCCCTCCCACTCCACCGACTGAAATTTGAGACACCTGGGACGTTGATAACTTTCATTTGCTTGTTTGCTGTCTGAGACGAAGGTTGTAGAGTTTCCGATTGCAGTGTTTGTAAATCTGTACTGTGATATAGTTTAGGATAAAGTTGATCCTTACTTATGAAATAGAAGAAAATGGTACGTATATTTACTAGGGATTCATCAGACGTGGATAGATTTTTGCGTTATTTACTTTCGTTTATGTTTAAATGTAGTTTTATCAAAATTTTCAGTATGTTATTTTAAAAGGAAATGTGTTGGGACCTCTTTGGAGGCGAGCTCATTACAGTGATTAACATTAAAACTCACTGGGTGGACTCCTCTCGAGAGGGGATCTCATTTTTCTCAACACCCGAATAATTGTATCTTGCCGAATTACGATTATTATTTGTGGCTTGCTGAAAATTTTCCTTTGGCGAACGTTAAGTAAGAATTCATGGCAAACACCTGAGGGGAGAAATCCGAGTTTAATGTTTACATTTTTCATTACTGGGTTTTCTCCTCCATGGTGCGTTACCATCAAATATACAAGTTTGCCAGATTGCAAATATTTTTATATGTTTCGTGCTTTATAATTTCGGTTATCCGTTAATACTATTTTATGGTGCCAGTTGAAATATAAGTTCACGGAATCACCTTCGAGGTGAGATCATGACGGTGATGTAAATTTTAGCTTCACTGGGTGGTCTCCTCTCGGAGGCGGTTTTCATTCAACAGAAGAAAGAGGATACACAAAAATAATTGTGTTCTAGGATTTCTTTTCCACCAGTTGAAATAATAATGTGCGCACTTGAGAGGCGATTGCCAAGTTAATGTTTTATTTTTCATTACTGGGTTTTCTCCTTCATGGCGCGTGATGCTTATACCCTCGACTGTTAAGAAATAAAATTTTCTTATGTGGGCTTTGGTTCCACTTCTCTTTGGCTTTGCCCTATTTGGAACTGATAGAGCTATTGAGTGGTGGCACCTCGGCCATTTCATCGAAAATACAATGTATTAGTCCAGAAGTTAAAATTCGTTAATATTGCAAATTTTTAAAATCTTGAAGGGAAACACTCCCATTCTTGGTGTTCGTGGTTAAATTTTTCTGGTTTACTATTTTGGATGTAGGGAATTCATGTCAATGCTTTTATGTAAGAAAATTATATTTTTAAAATGATACGTAAGCCGTTTCTTTTAAGGAAAAGAAGTTCCTTTTGTAATTTCATTTTCATTGGATATTGTTGAAGTTGTCATGCTGTAACCAAATGTGAAGGCGAGTGGAAAGTAACTTGTTTCCCTCCCACTCCACCGACTGAAATTTGAGACACCTGGGACGTTGATAACTTTCATTTGCTTGTTTGCTGTCTGAGACGAAGGTTGTAGAGTTTCCGATTGCAGTGTTTGTAAATCTGTACTGTGATATAGTTTAGGATAAAGTTGATCCTTACTTATGAAATAGAAGAAAATGGTACGTATATTTACTAGGGATTCATCAGACGTGGATAGATTTTTGCGTTATTTACTTTCGTTTATGTTTAAATGTAGTTTTATCAAAATTTTCAGTATGTTATTTTAAAAGGAAATGTGTTGGGACCTCTTTGGAGGCGAGCTCATTACAGTGATTAACATTAAAACTCACTGGGTGGACTCCTCTCGAGAGGGGATCTCATTTTTCTCAACACCCGAATAATTGTATCTTGCCGAATTACGATTATTATTTGTGGCTTGCTGAAAATTTTCCTTTGGCGAACGTTAAGTAAGAATTCATGGCAAACACCTGAGGGGAGAAATCCGAGTTTAATGTTTACATTTTTCATTACTGGGTTTTCTCCTCCATGGTGCGTTACCATCAAATATACAAGTTTGCCAGATTGCAAATATTTTTATATGTTTCGTGCTTTATAATTTCGGTTATCCGTTAATACTATTTTATGGTGCCAGTTGAAATATAAGTTCACGGAATCACCTTCGAGGTGAGATCATGACGGTGATGTAAATTTTAGCTTCACTGGGTGGTCTCCTCTCGGAGGCGGTTTTCATTCAACAGAAGAAAGAGGATACACAAAAATAATTGTGTTCTAGGATTTCTTTTCCACCAGTTGAAATAATAATGTGCGCACTTGAGAGGCGATTGCCAAGTTAATGTTTTATTTTTCATTACTGGGTTTTCTCCTTCATGGCGCGTGATGCTTATACCCTCGACTGTTAAGAAATAAAATTTTCTTATGTGGGCTTTGGTTCCACTTCTCTTTGGCTTTGCCCTATTTGGAACTGATAAAGCTATTGAGTGGTGGCACCGCGGCCATTTCATCGATAATACAATGTATTAGTCCAGAAGTTAAAATTCGTTAATATTGCAAGTTTTTGAAATCATGAAGGGAAACACTCCAATTCTTGGTGTTTGTGGTTAAGTTTTTCTGTTTTACTATTTTGGATGTAGGGAATTCATGTCAATGCTTTTATGTAAGAAAATTATATTTTTAAAATGATACGTAAGCCGTTTCTTTTAAGGAAAAGAAGTTCCTTTTGTAATTTCATTTTCATTGGATATTGTTGAAGTTGTCATGCTGTAACCAAATGTGCGGGCGAGTGGGAAGCAACTTGTTTCCCTCCCACTCCACCGACTGAAATTTGAGACACCTGGGACGTTGATAACTTTCATTTGCTTGTTTGCTGTCTGAGACGAAGGTTGTAAAGTTTCCGATTGCAGTGTTTGTAAATCTGTACTGTGATATAGTGTAGGATAAACTTGATCCTTACTTATGAAATAGAAGAAAATGGTACGTATATTTACTAGGGATTCATCAGACGTGGATAGATTTTTGCGTTATTTACTTTCGTTTATGTTTAAATGTAGTTTTATCAAATTTTTCAGTATGTTATTTTAAAAGGAAATGTGTTGGGACCTCTTTGGAGGCGAGCTCATTACAGTGCGGATCTCATTTTTGTCAATACCCGAGTAATTGTATCTTGCCGAATTACGATTATTATTTGTGGCGTGCTGAAAATTTTTCTTTGGCGAACGTTAAGCAAGAATTCATGGCAAACACCTGAGGGGAGAAATCCGAGTTTAATGTTTACATTTTTCATTACTGGGTTTTCTCCTCCATTGTGCGTTACCATCAAATATACAAGTTTGCCAGATTGCAAATATTTTTATATGTTTCGTGCTTTATAATTTCGGTTATCCGTTAATACTATTTTATGGTGCCAGTTGAAATATAAGTTCACGGAATCACCTTCGAGGTGAGATCATGACGGTGATGTAAATTTTAGCTTCACTGGGTGGTCTCCTCTCGGAGGCGGTTTTCATTCAACAGAAGAAAGAGGATACACAAAAATAATTGTGTTCTAGGATTTCTTTTCCACCAGTTGAAATAATAATGTGCGCACTTGAGAGGCGATTGCCAAGTTAAGGTTTTTTTTTCATTACTGGGTTTTCTCCTTCATGGCGCGTGATGCTTATACCCTCGACTGTTAAGAAATAAAATTTTCTTATGTGGGCTTTGGTTCCACTTCTCTTTGGCTTTGCCCTATTTGGAACTGATAAAGCTATTGAGTGGTGGCACCGCGGCCATTTCATCGATAATACAATGTATTAGTCCAGAAGTTAAAATTCGTTAATATTGCAAATTTTTAAAATCTTGAAGGGAAACACTCCCATTCTTGGTGTTCGTGGTTAAATTTTTCTGGTTTACTATTTTGGATGTAGGGAATTCATGTCAATGCTTTTATGTAAGAAAATTATATTTTTAAAATGATACGTAAGCCGTTTCTTTTAAGGAAAAGAAGTTCATTTTGTAATTTCATTTTCATTGGATATTGTTGAAGTTGTCATGCTGTAACCAAATGTGCGGGCGAGTGGGAAGTAACTTGTTTCCCTCCCACTCCACCGACTGAAATTTGAGACACCTGGGACGTTGATAACTTTCATTTGCTTGTTTGCTGTCTGAGACGAAGGTTGTAGAGTTTCCGATTGCAGTGTTTGTAAATCTGTACTGTGATATAGTTTAGGATAAAGTTGATCCTTACTTATGAAATAGAAGAAAATGGTACGTATATTTACTAGGGATTCATCAGACGTGGATAGATTTTTGCGTTATTTACTTTCGTTTATGTTTAAATGTAGTTTTATCAAAATTTTCAGTATGTTATTTTAAAAGGAAATGTGTTGGGACCTCTTTGGAGGCGAGCTCATTACAGTGATTAACATTAAAACTCACTGGGTGGACTCCTCTCGAGAGGGGATCTCATTTTTCTCAACACCCGAATAATTGTATCTTGCCGAATTACGATTATTATTTGTGGCTTGCTGAAAATTTTCCTTTGGCGAACGTTAAGTAAGAATTCATGGCAAACACCTGAGGGGAGAAATCCGAGTTTAATGTTTACATTTTTCATTACTGGGTTTTCTCCTCCATGGTGCGTTACCATCAAATATACAAGTTTGCCAGATTGCAAATATTTTTATATGTTTCGTGCTTTATAATTTCGGTTATCCGTTAATACTATTTTATGGTGCCAGTTGAAATATAAGTTCACGGAATCACCTTCGAGGTGAGATCATGACCGTGATGTAAATTTTAGCTTCACTGGGTGGTCTCCTCTCGGAGGCGGTTTTCATTCAACAGAAGAAAGAGGATACACAAAAATAATTGTGTTCTAGGATTTCTTTTCCACCAGTTGAAATAATAATGTGCGCACTTGAGAGGCGATTGCCAAGTTAATGTTTTATTTTTCATTACTGGGTTTTCTCCTTCATGGCGCGTGATGCTTATACCCTCGACTGTTAAGAAATAAAATTTTCTTATGTGGGCTTTGGTTCCACTTCTCTTTGGCTTTGCCCTATTTGGAACTGATAAAGCTATTGAGTGGTGGCACCGCGGCCATTTCATCGATAATACAATGTATTAGTCCAGAAGTTAAAATTCGTTAATATTGCAAGTTTTTGAAATCATGAAGGGAAACACTCCAATTCTTGGTGTTTGTGGTTAAGTTTTTCTGGTTTACTATTTTGGATGTAGGGAATTCATGTCAATGCTTTTATGTAAGAAAATTATATTTTTAAAATGATACGTAAGCCGTTTCTTTTAAGGAAAAGAAGTTCCTTTTGTAATTTCATTTTCATTGGATATTGTTGAAGTTGTCATGCTGTAACCAAATGTGCGGGCGAGTGGGAAGCAACTTGTTTCCCTCCCACTCCACCGACTGAAATTTGAGACACCTGGGACGTTGATAACTTTCATTTGCTTGTTTGCTGTCTGAGACGAAGGTTGTAAAGTTTCCGATTGCAGTGTTTGTAAATCTGTACTGTGATATAGTGTAGGATAAACTTGATCCTTACTTATGAAATAGAAGAAAATGGTACGTATATTTACTAGGGATTCATCAGACGTGGATAGATTTTTGCGTTATTTACTTTCGTTTATGTTTAAATGTAGTTTTATCAAATTTTTCAGTATGTTATTTTAAAAGGAAATGTGTTGGGACCTCTTTGGAGGCGAGCTCATTACAGTGCGGATCTCATTTTTGTCAATACCCGAGTAATTGTATCTTGCCGAATTACGATTATTATTTGTGGCGTGCTGAAAATTTTTCTTTGGCGAACGTTAAGCAAGAATTCATGGCAAACACCTGAGGGGAGAAATCCGAGTTTAATGTTTACATTTTTCATTACTGGGTTTTCTCCTCCATTGTGCGTTACCATCAAATATACAAGTTTGCCAGATTGCAAATATTTTTATATGTTTCGTGCTTTATAATTTCGGTTATCCGTTAATACTATTTTATGGTGCCAGTTGAAATATAAGTTCACGGAATCACCTTCGAGGTGAGATCATGACGGTGATGTAAATTTTAGCTTCACTGGGTGGTCTCCTCTCGGAGGCGGTTTTCATTCAACAGAAGAAAGAGGATACACAAAAATAATTGTGTTCTAGGATTTCTTTTCCACCAGTTGAAATAATAATGTGCGCACTTGAGAGGCGATTGCCAAGTTAAGGTTTTTTTTTCATTACTGGGTTTTCTCCTTCATGGCGCGTGATGCTTATACCCTCGACTGTTAAGAAATAAAATTTTCTTATGTGGGCTTTGGTTCCACTTCTCTTTGGCTTTGCCCTATTTGGAACTGATAAAGCTATTGAGTGGTGGCACCGCGGCCATTTCATCGATAATACAATGTATTAGTCCAGAAGTTAAAATTCGTTAATATTGCAAGTTTTTGAAATCATGAAGGGAAACACTCCAATTCTTGGTGTTCGTGGTTAAGTTTTTCTGTTTTACTATTTTGGATGTAGGGAATTCATGTCAATGCTTTTATGTAAGAAAATTATATTTTTAAAATGATACGTAAGCCGTTTCTTTTAAGGAAAAGAAGTTCCTTTTGTAATTTCATTTTCATTGGATATTGTTGAAGTTGTCATGCTGTAACCAAATGTGCGGGCGAGTGGGAAGTAACTTGTTTCCCTCCCACTCCACCGACTGAAATTTGAGACACCTGGGACGTTGATAACTTTCATTTGCTTGTTTGCTGTCTGAGACGAAGGTTGTAAAGTTTCCGATTGCAGTGTTTGTAAATCTGTACTGTGATATAGTGTAGGATAAACTTGATCCTTACTTATGAAATAGAAGAAAATGGTACGTATATTTAGTAGGGATTCATCAGACGTGGATAGATTTTTGCGTTATTTACTTTCGTTTATGTTTAAATGTAGTTTTATCAAATTTTTCAGTATGTTATTTTAAAAGGAAATGTGTTGGGACCTCTTTGGAGGCGAGCTCATTACAGTGATTAACATTAAAACTCACTGGGTGGTCTCCTCTCGAGAGCGGATCTCATTTTTGTCAATACCCGAGTAATTGTATCTTGCCGAATTACGATTATTATTTGTGGCGTGCTGAAAATTTTTCTTTGGCGAACGTTAAGCAAGAATTCATGGCACACACCTGAGGGGAGAAATCCGAGTTTAATGTTTACATTTTTCATTACTGGGTTTTCTCCTCCATGGTGCGTTACCATCAAATATACAAGTTTGCCAGATTGCAAATATTTTTAAATGTTTCGTGCTTTATAATTTCGGTTATCCGTTAATACTATTTTATGGTGCCAGTTGAAATATAAGTTCACGGAATCACCTTCGAGGTGAGATCATGACGGTGATGTAAATTTTAGCTTCACTGGGTGGTCTCCTCTCGGAGGCGGTTTTCATTCAACAGAAGAAAGAGGATACACAAAAATAATTGTGTTCTAGGATTTCTTTTCCACCAGTTGAAATAATAATGTGCGCACTTGAGAGGCGATTGCCAAGTTAATGTTTTATTTTTCATTACTGGGTTTTCTCCTTCATGGCGCGTGATGCTTATACCCTCGACTGTTAAGAAATAAAATTTTCTTATGTGGGCTTTGGTTCCACTTCTCTTTGGCTTTGCCCTATTTGGAACTGATAGAGCTATTGAGTGGTGGCACCTCGGCCATTTCATCGATAATACAATGTATTAGTCCAGAAGTTAAAATTCGTTAATATTGCAAATTTTTAAAATCTTGAAGGGAAACACTCCCATTCTTGGTGTTCGTGGTTAAATTTTTCTGGTTTACTATTTTGGATGTAGGGAATTCATGTCAATGCTTTTATGTAAGAAAATTATATTTTTAAAATGATACGTAAGCCGTTTCTTTTAAGGAAAAGAAGTTCCTTTTGTAATTTCATTTTCATTGGATATTGTTGAAGTTGTCATGCTGTAACCAAATGTGAAGGCGAGTGGAAAGTAACTTGTTTCCCTCCCACTCCACCGACTGAAATTTGAGACACCTGGGACGTTGATAACTTTCATTTGCTTGTTTGCTGTCTGAGACGAAGGTTGTAGAGTTTCCGATTGCAGTGTTTGTAAATCTGTACTGTGATATAGTTTAGGATAAAGTTGATCCTTACTTATGAAATAGAAGAAAATGGTACGTATATTTAGTAGGGATTCATCAGATGTGGATAGATTTTTGCGTTATTTACTTTCGTTTATGTTTAAATGTAGTTTTATCAAAATTTTCAGTATGTTATTTTAAAAGGAAATGTGTTGGGACCTCTTTGGAGGCGAGCTCATTACAGTGATTAACATTAAAACTCACTGGGTGGACTCCTCTCGAGAGGGGATCTCATTTTTCTCAACACCCGAATAATTGTATCTTGCCGAATTACGATTATTATTTGTGGCTTGCTGAAAATTTTCCTTTGGCGAACGTTAAGTAAGAATTCATGGCAAACACCTGAGGGGAGAAATCCGAGTTTAATGTTTACATTTTTCATTACTGGGTTTTCTCCTCCATGGTGCGTTACCATCAAATATACAAGTTTGCCAGATTGCAAATATTTTTATATGTTTCGTGCTTTATAATTTCGGTTATCCGTTAATACTATTTTATGGTGCCAGTTGAAATATAAGTTCACGGAATCACCTTCGAGGTGAGATCATGACCGTGATGTAAATTTTAGCTTCACTGGGTGGTCTCCTCTCGGAGGCGGTTTTCATTCAACAGAAGAAAGAGGATACACAAAAATAATTGTGTTCTAGGATTTCTTTTCCACCAGTTGAAATAATAATGTGCGCACTTGAGAGGCGATTGCCAAGTTAATGTTTTATTTTTCATTACTGGGTTTTCTCCTTCATGGCGCGTGATGCTTATACCCTCGACTGTTAAGAAATAAAATTTTCTTATGTGGGCTTTGGTTCCACTTCTCTTTGGCTTTGCCCTATTTGGAACTGATAAAGCTATTGAGTGGTGGCACCGCGGCCATTTCATCGATAATACAATGTATTAGTCCAGAAGTTAAAATTCGTTAATATTGCAAGTTTTTGAAATCATGAAGGGAAACACTCCAATTCTTGGTGTTTGTGGTTAAGTTTTTCTGTTTTACTATTTTGGATGTAGGGAATTCATGTCAATGCTTTTATGTAAGAAAATTATATTTTTAAAATGATACGTAAGCCGTTTCTTTTAAGGAAAAGAAGTTCCTTTTGTAATTTCATTTTCATTGGATATTGTTGAAGTTGTCATGTTGTAACCAAATGTGCGGGCGAGTGGAAAGTAACTTGTTTCCCTCCCACTCCACCGACTGAATTTTGAGACACCTGGGACGTTGATAACTTTCATTTGCTTGTTTGCTGTCTGAGACGAAGGTTCTAAAGTTTCCGATTGCAGTGTTTGTAAATCTGTACTGTGATATAGTTTAGGATAAAGTTGATCCTTACTTATGAAATAGAAGAAAATGGTACGTATATTTAGTAGGGATTCATCAGATGTGGATAGATTTTTGCGTTATTTACTTTCGTTTATGTTTAAATGTAGTTTTATCAAAATTTTCAGTATGTTATTATAAAAGGAAATGTGTTGGGACCTCTTTGGAGGCGAGCTCATTACAGTGATTAACATTAAAACTCACTGGGTGGACTCCTCTCGAGAGGGGATCTCATTTTTCTCAACACCCGAATAATTGTATCTGGCCGAATTACGATTATTATTTGTGGCTTGCTGAAAATTTTCCTTTGGCGAACGTTAAGTAAGAATTCATGGCAAACACCTGAGGGGAGAAATCCGAGTTTAATGTTTACATTTTTCATTACTGGGTTTTCTCCTCCATGGTGCGTTACCATCAAATATACAAGTTTGCCAGATTGCAAATATTTTTATATGTTTCGTGCTTTATAATTTCGGTTATCCGTTAATACTATTTTATGGTGCCAGTTGAAATATAAGTTCACGGAATCACCTTCGAGGTGAGATCATGACCGTGATGTAAATTTTAGCTTCACTGGGTGGTCTCCTCTCGGAGGCGGTTTTCATTCAACAGAAGAAAGAGGATACACAAAAATAATTGTGTTCTAGGATTTCTTTTCCACCAGTTGAAATAATAATGTGCGCACTTGAGATGCGATTTGCCAAGTTAATGTTTTATTTTTCATTACTGGGTTTTCTCCTTCATGGCGCGTGATGCTTATACCCTCGACTGTTAAGAAATAAAATTTTCTTATGTGGGCTTTGGTTCCACTTCTCTTTGGCTTTGCCCTATTTGGAACTGATAAAGCTATTGAGTGGTGGCACCGCGGCCATTTCATCGATAATACAATGTATTAGTCCAGAAGTTAAAATTCGTTAATATTGCAAGTTTTTGAAATCATGAATGGAAACACTCCAATTCTTGGTGTTCGTGGTTAAGTTTTTCTGGTTTACTATTTTGGATGTAGGGAATTCATGTCAATGCTTTTATGTAAGAAAATTATATTTTTAAAATGATACGTAAGCCGTTTCTTTTAAGGAAAAGAAGTTCCTTTTGTAATTTCATTTTCATTGGATATTGTTGAAGTTGTCATGCTGTAACCAAATGTGAAGGCGAGTGGAAAGTAACTTGTTTCCCTCCCACTCCACCGACTGAAATTTGAGACACCTGGGACGTTGATAACTTTCATTTGCTTGTTTGCTGTCTGAGACGAAGGTTGTAGAGTTTCCGATTGCAGTGTTTGTAAATCTGTACTGTGATATAGTTTAGGATAAAGTTGATCCTTACTTATGAAATAGAAGAAAATGGTACGTATATTTAGTAGGGATTCATCAGATGTGGATAGATTTTTGCGTTATTTACTTTCGTTTATGTTTAAATGTAGTTTTATCAAAATTTTCAGTATGTTATTTTAAAAGGAAATGTGTTGGGACCTCTTTGGAGGCGAGCTCATTACAGTGATTAACATTAAAACTCACTGGGTGGACTCCTCTCGAGAGGGGATCTCATTTTTCTCAACACCCGAATAATTGTATCTTGCCGAATTACGATTATTATTTGTGGCTTGCTGAAAATTTTCCTTTGGCGAACGTTAAGTAAGAATTCATGGCAAACACCTGAGGGGAGAAATCCGAGTTTAATGTTTACATTTTTCATTACTGGGTTTTCTCCTCCATGGTGCGTTACCATCAAATATACAAGTTTGCCAGATTGCAAATATTTTTATATGTTTCGTGCTTTATAATTTCGGTTATCCGTTAATACTATTTTATGGTGCCAGTTGAAATATAAGTTCACGGAATCACCTTCGAGGTGAGATCATGACCGTGATGTAAATTTTAGCTTCACTGGGTGGTCTCCTCTCGGAGGCGGTTTTCATTCAACAGAAGAAAGAGGATACACAAAAATAATTGTGTTCTAGGATTTCTTTTCCACCAGTTGAAATAATAATGTGCGCACTTGAGAGGCGATTGCCAAGTTAATGTTTTATTTTTCATTACTGGGTTTTCTCCTTCATGGCGCGTGATGCTTATACCCTCGACTGTTAAGAAATAAAATTTTCTTATGTGGGCTTTGGTTCCACTTCTCTTTGGCTTTGCCCTATTTGGAACTGATAAAGCTATTGAGTGGTGGCACCGCGGCCATTTCATCGATAATACAATGTATTAGTCCAGAAGTTAAAATTCGTTAATATTGCAAGTTTTTGAAATCATGAAGGGAAACACTCCAATTCTTGGTGTTTGTGGTTAAGTTTTTCTGTTTTACTATTTTGGATGTAGGGAATTCATGTCAATGCTTTTATGTAAGAAAATTATATTTTTAAAATGATACGTAAGCCGTTTCTTTTAAGGAAAAGAAGTTCCTTTTGTAATTTCATTTTCATTGGATATTGTTGAAGTTGTCATGTTGTAACCAAATGTGCGGGCGAGTGGAAAGTAACTTGTTTCCCTCCCACTCCACCGACTGAATTTTGAGACACCTGGGACGTTGATAACTTTCATTTGCTTGTTTGCTGTCTGAGACGAAGGTTCTAAAGTTTCCGATTGCAGTGTTTGTAAATCTGTACTGTGATATAGTTTAGGATAAAGTTGATCCTTACTTATGAAATAGAAGAAAATGGTACGTATATTTAGTAGGGATTCATCAGATGTGGATAGATTTTTGCGTTATTTACTTTCGTTTATGTTTAAATGTAGTTTTATCAAAATTTTCAGTATGTTATTATAAAAGGAAATGTGTTGGGACCTCTTTGGAGGCGAGCTCATTACAGTGATTAACATTAAAACTCACTGGGTGGACTCCTCTCGAGAGGGGATCTCATTTTTCTCAACACCCGAATAATTGTATCTGGCCGAATTACGATTATTATTTGTGGCTTGCTGAAAATTTTCCTTTGGCGAACGTTAAGTAAGAATTCATGGCAAACACCTGAGGGGAGAAATCCGAGTTTAATGTTTACATTTTTCATTACTGGGTTTTCTCCTCCATGGTGCGTTACCATCAAATATACAAGTTTGCCAGATTGCAAATATTTTTATATGTTTCGTGCTTTATAATTTCGGTTATCCGTTAATACTATTTTATGGTGCCAGTTGAAATATAAGTTCACGGAATCACCTTCGAGGTGAGATCATGACCGTGATGTAAATTTTAGCTTCACTGGGTGGTCTCCTCTCGGAGGCGGTTTTCATTCAACAGAAGAAAGAGGATACACAAAAATAATTGTGTTCTAGGATTTCTTTTCCACCAGTTGAAATAATAATGTGCGCACTTGAGATGCGATTGCCAAGTTAATGTTTTATTTTTCATTACTGGGTTTTCTCCTTCATGGCGCGTGATGCTTATACCCTCGACTGTTAAGAAATAAAATTTTCTTATGTGGGCTTTGGTTCCACTTCTCTTTGGCTTTGCCCTATTTGGAACTGATAAAGCTATTGAGTGGTGGCACCGCGGCCATTTCATCGATAATACAATGTATTAGTCCAGAAGTTAAAATTCGTTAATATTGCAAGTTTTTGAAATCATGAAGGGAAACACTCCAATTCTTGGTGTTCGTGGTTAAGTTTTTCTGGTTTACTATTTTGGATGTAGGGAATTCATGTCAATGCTTTTATGTAAGAAAATTATATTTTTAAAATGATACGTAAGCCGTTTCTTTTAAGGAAAAGAAGTTCCTTTTGTAATTTCATTTTCATTGGATATTGTTGAAGTTGTCATGCTGTAACCAAATGTGCGGGCGAGTGGGAAGTAACTTGTTTCCCTCCCACTCCACCGACTGAAATTTGAGACACCTGGGACGTTGATAACTTTCATTTGCTTGTTTGCTGTCTGAGACGAAGGTTGTAAAGTTTCCGATTGCAGTGTTTATAGTGTAGGATAAACTTGATCCTTACTTATGAAATAGAAGAAAATGGTACGTATATTTACTAGGGATTCATCAGACGTGGATAGATTTTTGCGTTATTTACTTTCGTTTATGTTTAAATGTAGTTTTATCAAATTTTTCAGTATGTTATTTTAAAAGGAAATGTGTTGGGACCTCTACGGAGGCGAGCTCATTACAGTGATTAACATTAAAACTCACTGGGTGGTCTCCTCTCGAGAGCGGCTCTCATTTTTGTCAACACCCGAGTAATTGTATCTTGCCGAATTACGATTATTATTTGTGGCGTGCTGAAAATTTTTCTTTGGCGAACGTTAACAAGAATTCATGGCACACACCTGAGGGGAGAAATCCAAGTTTAATGTTTACATTTTTCATTACTGGGTTTTCTCCTCCATGGTGCGTTACCATCAAATATACAAGTTTGCCAGATTGCAAATATTTTTATATGTTTCGTGCTTTATAATTTCGGTTATCCGTTAATACTATTTTATGGTGCCAGTTGAAATATAAGTTCACGGAATCACCTTCGAGGTGAGATCATGACGGTGATGTAAATTTTAGCTTCACTGGGTGGTCTCCTCTCGGAGGCGGTTTTCATTCAACAGAAGAAAGAGGATACACAAAAATAATTGTGTTCTAGGATTTCTTTTCCACCAGTTGAAATAATAATGTGCGCACTTGAGAGGCGATTGCCAAGTTAAGGTTTTTTTTTTCATTACTGGGTTTTCTCCTTCATGGCGCGTGATGCTTATACCCTCGACTGTTAAGAAATAAAATTTTCTTATGTGGGCTTTGGTTCCACTTCTCTTTGGATTTGTCCTAGTAGTTATGTACCCCCGTTGAAGTCGATAAATCAATTGATTGGAAAAGATCGATCAAAGATCAATTGATGATGTAGCTGTGTGGGCAAGCAAGTGTGGTGGTTTTGAGGGTTTTGATTGGTTGTTGGGAAAAAGTGGGCGGGTCTTAATGATATGGACTTCCTGTTGTTAATGAGGAGAGTGATAAGTGTTTCCGGTCTGGAGTTGATAACGGGGGGCGTTTTCGGTGGGTTTGATAAGTTTGGCGGGAAGTGTTTTCTGTTGTTAATGAGGACTTGATAAGGGTTTCCGGTGTTGATGGGTGGCTATTTTTGGGGGGCGTTTCCCGTTTGAGACCGTTGATGAGTCTGATATTTTTGGAAATGTGTGTAACGTTTTTCTGTCTGAATAGAACATGCCCGAACATGTTTTGGGCGTAGGTTTGGATGAATTTGCAATTTCAGGGAGTCACGTGACTGTGACGTCACAAAATGGAAGTCTCGTGACCAGATTATATTATTAAATTATTATTAATTTAAATATTATTATATTATTATTATGAATTGTTTTAATTCCTGTGACGCCATTTTGTTTTTGTTACGCGGGAATGTAGGTTTGGATGAATTTGCAATTTCAGGGAGTCACGTGACTGTGACGTCACAAATGGAAGTCACGTGACCATAATTGGAGTACGTGTTTCCGGTGTCTGAGGAAAGATGGCGTTGATGAGTTTGAAATTCTGGGAATCGTGATACGTGTTTCCGTTGTTTGATGAGAGATGGCGTCTAAAACTGTACTAGGAGTTGAAGTAATAAAACCGTTTGTACATACAAGTAAATGTTATTATTGTATCGAAATAAATAGATGTAATATACTTACAAAATTCTCTCCCTCCACCGACGCAGCACTGTACCAGTCGAGGCGTTACGGCAGAATGAAAAATCTGCAGTGATGGTCACAACACATGCATATCAGTTCTGTGTAGGGTTTGGTCATTAGCGGTACGGATGCAACGTCTTTGCTGATTATGCATGGCAGAGATAACCAACCGCAACTTCCGCGTTGAGTCTGCGGCGGGGCTTGATGATATGGGTTTCCTGTTGTTAATGAGGAGCTTGATAAGTGTTTCCGGTCGGGAGTTGAATTATGGTTTTTTGGGTTGCGTTTGTGGTTTGAGGGCTTTGATAAGATTGAGATTGCGGGAAGTGTTTCCTGTTGTTAATGAGGGATTGATATGGGTTTCCTGTTGTTGATGAGATGGACGGTTATTTTTGGGGGAGCGTTTCCGGTTGTTTTGATGAGTCTGAAATTGCTGGAATTGTGTGTAACGGTTTTCTGCGTGCCGGAACATGTTTTGGGCGTAGTTTTGGACGAGTTTGAAATATCTGGGGGGAAATTGGGTGGCGGTTGTTTTTCTTGGAATTGTGATACGTGTTTCCGGTGATGGCGTTGATGTGCGTTTAATTAGGGAGATAGGATGGTAAATGTCTTGTTTGCTAATCGGGGCAAGTTTGAACATGTTTTGAGCGTTTACGACCGTTGGAGGATGTGACGTAGATACAAGAAGGTATAAATAGAAGAGTTGGAAGATAGTTATGTTAGAATGGACGTGTGTGGCACAGGATTGTTTAGTAGAGGACTGAATTTTTACGAATATAGTTACGAGGAGTTCTGGGAGATTGTTCGATCTTGCGGGGAGCTGGATAGTGACCGAACAGCCCTGCACCGTCTGTTGAACTATTTTCCGTTTATGTATGTGGGGCTACGTGAACCTCCCTGGTGTGGATGTTACCTGTTTGACGAATTAGGAAATGGTGTCCATGAATATTGCGAGACGCTAAAGAAGATAGACGAGAGAAAAAAAAAGAGTGGATGAAAAAACAGGATTCCCAAGTCACAGGTGTATGTGCGAACTACGTCGCAGGAAGGATGAGGATGAGATCCATGAAGCATTGAAGGGAAGAGTGAAAGAGTGGCTTGTTTTGCTGGAGAACAGAAGTTCCGTGTGGTGTTCAGCCTGCGACCGCCCTTTGTTACGTAAATTAGAAGGACATCCCTGTTTCCCTGTGTTTTCTTCCGGTGTTCGCAGATCACTGTTTCCTGTTGATGGTGAGGATAACCAGATTGAACATTTATCGCCGATACCTACAACGCCGTCACCTACAGTATCAGACGAGTTTTCTTTGTTCGACATATGAGAGTGTATACTTACCATACTCGTCTGATAGCAGGCGGTCCTTTTACCACCGATTATATGTCGGTGAATGCGAGATACAAGACTTACAGAAAGTGGCCAATAGGATTACGTCAGACTGCTGAAGAATTAGTCACTGCAGGTTTTTATTATTCAGGATTCAGTGATAGGGTGATATGTTTCCATTGTGGGTACGGAGTGTGTGATTGGACATCCGAAGATTGCCCGATTCTAGAACATTACCAGGCAATACCAGCCTGTAGTTACATACAGAGTGTTGCAGCGTTACACAGTGATTCGAAAAGTTGCAAATATTGCGACAGTGTGGAAACTACTGAAAAAACATCCGATAATCAGAGTGTGGATTCTGTGCTACTCTGTAAAATATGTTTTGAAAACTCTTGCAGTGTGGTAATTCTTCCGTGTCGACATTTTGTAGCCTGTGGGCTCTGTGCCTCTCAATTGGACAAGTGTGCGGTATGTCGGGGCAGTATTGATGATACATTGACAGTGTTCACCTGTTGAACAAAATGGATGCCTGTTTTTTGGACATTCAAGGTTTTCGAGGAGTCGAAGGAGAATTTGTGTGTAAAGAAGTAGGAATTTTAAAATTTCCTTTCGACAGTGCATTTGACTGTTTAGTGAAACCTCCATATGGTTTACACTTGTTGAGTGAAAAGTATCGCCGAGTGAATTACTGGCTCCGTACCAACAAACATGGTCTCGATTGGAATGATGGATGGCTACCGTACGAGAAATTAGAAGATCTTCTGTATTTAGTGCTTATGAATCAGCAAGTTTATGTTAAAGGTACGGAGAAAATGAAATGGGTGAAAACATTAGTGGGGAAAAACGGTGAGGGTAAGATGACTGTATGCAATATCGAAGAACTTGAATGTCCAAAGTTAAGCAGTGTCAAAAACAGTGCAGAAAGTTTAAAATGTAAAGAACATGGTAAAGGTGAAAAAACCTGTGCAGTTGAAAATGTCTGGAAAATGTACACTTTTTATTGTAATAAATAAAAGAAATGTTCAAAATATACAAATGTTTTATTTATAATTGATAGTATGGATATAGAATAACACAAATATTTTATTTACAATTGATGATATAGAAGGTTTACAATACCTGAAGGGTTATATTACAATACATAAAATAACAAAGACAGAATTACAATACATAAAAATAACAATGGTTCATTTACAATATGGAATAGATTTACAATGGATACTTTACAGCATCAGATACATAACATAAGTTATTTACAATATCAATGTGTGTCCAAGATTGTTCTGAAGATATATTTCAATCATTAATTCGTTGTACCAAAGTACATAAAAATAGTTTAATACATCGGGTACTTCTTTTTTTTCTGAAACCATATTCTTTTTTATACAATATACAAAAGCCTCCATTTCGGGTTGTAATTTATGATAACGTTCGTTCATTAATTTTTGCAGAGGTCTGAAAAGATTACACATAAATAAATGTAGTTCAGAGGCTGTGAAAATGAAAGCATCCGGTGAATGATGTTGATACATCGAGATGCAACGTTTCCCGAAAAAATTTACACCACTAACGGTGATATTTCCAGTAACCAAATAATTGAATCGTCGACCAGTGTCGACGTAATTCAGTAAGTCAGATTTTAAAGCACACAGTTCTCTAATCTGTTTAGAATCGATGCGTACGGGTGATCTCCCCTGTTGCGAAAACTCCCACACCAAATTGAAAGGGGATTCCTTTTCGAATCCTATGGCTACGTACTTGTTTTTTTCCTTGTTCAGAAAATATGTGTTTGCAAGATAGAGATCTAAACATGCATCTACGTCATGTAGTTTAGGACACTCGATTTTGTCTGTGGAAAAACCAATTTCCCTACGTCTCTTTATGAAATCACAGTCCGTAGTCACATCCATTCCCTCGTCAGCCGTCTCGTTCTTGATAGTAACGGTTTCTAATTTAATAGGTTGCACACGTTTGCGAGGTTTACGTTTGGAAACATCATCCTTATGGGTCATACGTGTTACAAGTTTGTCGTGTTTCTCCATTATAGAAGCCGCAGTAGGTTCCATGGTGTGTTCACTAGAACTGTCTCGATGGCACTGAGAGAAAGATACGGCAGCACATATTTTAATTAGATTTCTTCATGACGCGAGCCTGGATCGTGTGGATAGAACAACACGTTTGTTCCCCTCTGGAACACTTGGAATGTGGTAAACATTTGAAGATCTGACGAAAACGGTGTAGGATATATCCATCTTTACTGATACCTGGTGGAAATGTGTGGATGAAATCCTTGGTTGTAACGTGACGTGCTTTGTAATAAGCATACACGCAACAGTAATGACCGCATGTTGTGGCCAATACCCCCTGTAAGGGAATGTTGTTGTAAGTCCAGACCGAGGAATGGCTATTCAGGAAAGTTACGAATTCTTGATAGAAAGGATGAAATCCGTATGAATCGAAATACTCGGCCACATTGTTTTTGTCGAAATAGAAGGCCACCCAGTGTGTACCCCGGGAGTCGGACTTGTCAGTGTTTGCAATGACCAAGGCTGGCTTAGGAAACGTCCGAGGTAAAAGATCTCTCGGGTAAACACCGTAAAAAATGTTTCTGGTGGAACAGTTACGAGATAGAATCTGTCTGATCTGCGACGTGTTCATGCTGCTTATGTTTTCAATAATGTATAATAATGTGTCTGTCTTTGGTCATTTCTATGCTTCCAGGGGTGTTGTCAAGTAGTTCGGGAAACACTTGTATGTTCACAGGTTTTGAAGTTGTCACTTTCGAAGAAACACTACTATGCTTAATAGTACGGGTTATCACTTTGGTGGGTTTTTCCATCACAAGCAGTATAATGTTTACGTAAGAGCTATTTCGGTAACACTGGGAGTCAGAAACACAGGCACACATATTTATGGAAAATTCGGTCTCACTGATGGAGGATGACACTTCTATCTTTAGGTATATCTACTGCAGATTCAAATTCAGCATACAAAAGGCATGTTATATTTTCCGACAGCTGAGGAGAAAACTGCATCTCGGCTCCGATGATGCCTTGTTCCTGGAGACTGGTGTGCGTGTCGTTTCCTGAAGAGTCTGGTGTTATGTCGTAAATCAGGAAAAAGAATCCGTTCTCGAACATTTTCCGTGTGATCTGGTGTCCGTAATTGGCGTGGTGAATGCCTGTACCGGAAAATAGAGTTTGATAAGCACGTGTTATCAATCCGCTGTTTCCTCCTGTGGTGATTTGTAAAGGTTCGGAAGGTACGAGTTCTCCATTTTTCACAAGATGGAAAGAAGATAGGTTAAAACTTCTAAAGTCGAACGGATTTTTCTTACTGTCTCCGAGAAAGCTGGCGGTGGATACCATAGCAAAAAGAACAACATTCGGAAAAGGACCTTGAAAAGCATTATCGATGGAAATCTGCTGCGTTCCGGCGACGTAAGAATAAGCTTTGATGACGCTTCTGGTGAACGGATAATGAGCAGGAGCGTAAGTGAGTGCTCTGTCTATGGCCAAACTGGTGGTAGGAGTAGGAATGATGTGATTTATTTCGAGAACAGCCTTTAAAATTTTTATTCTTACTGTAGGTGATGTCTGGTCTCCCCAGATGTAAAAAGCGTCACGTGATCTAGCTAGATCTATGCGTACTTCAACACCGTTGAGCAGGTATTTAGACTGGTGGAAGAAATCTATGTGAAGTTTTCCCATAAGGTCGACCACGGCTGTTACTTCCGTAGGATTTCCGGTCGTCGGAACATACTGGAAAAATTTTTTTCTTGTGGTGAAACCTGTGTTGTCGGCAGTGATTTGATCTTGATGTTCAGGTGTGTCCAAATACCACAGGGCATTCGTGAGATGCGTGTTTGCGGCATCGCTTCCGTAATTGATAGCTGCTTCGAAGATTGCTTTATATGCGTAATTGTTATCGGCGGTTGTTACAGCAATGCCGTTGAGAGTCACTGTACATTGGGAAAAGAGTGAATGGAGAAGATAATTCACGACCCCGCAGTTTTTTGTGAGGGCATTTTCTGTTTCGGAAGCACTCATGGGACTTCCATCCTGTTTAACCATTTGCGTTTGCAGACGAAGATAGGCAGATGAAAGATCGAGAAAATCAGTTCCTGCCGCCGGTATGACAAACTGAATTATATTCTGATTATCGATGGAAGCGATAGGTTTGTAGGTGGCTGTGTACGTTTTCTCCACATTTTGCTGAATAGGTTTTTTCCGGAAGAGGTCGAACTGCGAGATCATGCACATGTTATCCTCCATCATTATCCAAAAATATCTTTCCCTGAGACCTTCTGTTTGATTTTTCTTTTACGTGTTCTCCTAGATTTTGCAGATGTTTTCCTTCGTTTTTTGGATGCTTGTTTTTTACGGATCGTAGATGTTCCAATACGGGTGGCTGAACGTTTTAACATCAACTGAGCAATTCTTGTTGCAGGTTTGGTTCTTATACCAGAACCTACCAGAGAGTCGATTTTCCGTTGTGCTTTACTTTGAAGATTTTGACCTGCTTCACGTACCCGTTGACGAACAATAGTTTTCGGAGTTTGTTGGGTTGTTGCAATGTCGGTGATAATGTTAGCTCCTGTTTTTAAAGCTTCTCTTCCGATCGTCTTTGCACCGCTCCAGAGTAGAGGTTTCACCATTCTAAACAGTCCTGCGAAAAGTGACCCCAATCCTCTCCCTTTTTGATTTCTAGTTGAACGGTAGATGGGCCCAATTCCTCCACGGATTTGGTTACTATAATATTCGGTCTGCGAATTCATGGTGATTCATTCGCTTTTCGACAAAGACTGAGAGAAATAGCTGTCTACTGTTTTTTAAAAGGACTTTGCTTTTCTACGAAAATGTAAAACAGCAATGGTGGGTACGGACCCAGTTCTCAAAGGTAAGAAATTTCCTTTTCTATCGTACAACGCAATTTCTATTGTTTCGAAAGAGGCTTTATCCAGAGGAACGTAATGAATCGGGTCGAATGTTTGATGGGCTACGGGTACTGTGCAAGACGTATTTGTGTCCGAACACTGTTTTCGGGTAAGACGCAAGAGACGTACCATTTCTCCCCCGACCAATTGTTGTTTCACCAGATCAGAGTAAATAAATATGTATGGGTTTTTATCCACAACACTATTGGACATTGCGTGCGTAGAATAAATAGATTTCAATATGTCATATCGAAATTTAGCATAGTCATCAGTTTCGTCTATGGGTGTAACGGTATTTGTTGGAGCATCGTCAGGTTCAGGCTTCGGAACCCCTATCACGGATAGATGTTTGTACACGGCCTGCTTGAAGAAAAACCTGAGATGAGTAGGAACAGCTACATTAGCAGGGTCTGTTTTCAGGAAATAAATCAGATCCTCTATCGTATATGTTGTTGCAGGAAAATAAAATGGTTGTTCGTTAATATAGAGTGTGTTATCCGTACAGATAGTAGATCCAAATGTTCCCCATTGCGGTTCCGTCAAAAAATGCCAGAATTTCTCGAGAACGGATCTCCTTATTTCCAGGTCGTCGGGGAGAGATTCGATGATGGTAGAGACTAGGTCCTCAGCACTTGCATATGTCCGAACAGGAAGAGTTAACATTCCAGAATCAGTTTCCAAAACATTGTCGTATAGAGTTGAATAATGTAGTTCTGCCAATCCGACTTCCCACAATTCTGGAGACAGATCGATTCGTTTAGCAAGTTTTACGGTGAAATGGGTGAGTGTGTTGTCTGGAAAATATTCCTCCGATGCAGATGATAGGAGGTAAACGTAGAAATTATCATCCATTCTCGCCGAACACAGAAGACTCACTGGATCGCAGTACCGTTATATTTTGATATAAATATGTTTTGGAAATTATTTTCCCGATAACTGTTTTACGGAAGATGCCTTGATCCATGAATCGAAACTAGGCGGATATCCGAGCCAACGAACCAGGTATTCCAATTTTTTTCCTTTTCCCCGGGTGTTCAAAATTTTATCAATTTTATACTCTTCGTCAGGATCCGAATAAACTTTCTGCAGTTCATGTTTGTAAAATGTACCTTTTACTGGTTCTTCATTTAAGTCGTCTAATATGTATACAGGTACAGGTGTTCGCTGAACAAGGGAATGGATTTTGAAAAGTTCTCGTGACCACGTTTGTTCGTATCCTTTCTCAAAATGTCCTTTGACGACAGAAATTCGTACAATATCACCTACATTAAGATCTGAAGACGGTTGTGAAACATGTTTGTCAGGTTTGTTGAGACGTTTCCACACAATGTAAACGTTTGTTTCGTTGACATCTCGAGGGGCCATTCCTATGGAACTGTGGATTGCTGTATTGTAACCTTCGAGAAGTTGCGGTAAAATATCTACATAACGTCTTGTCTGTTTTGAGGTGAAATATTTCCACATCCGTTCTTTTAATGTTCTGTTGAAACGTTCCACTACACTCGCTTTCACAGGATAATTTGTTGCTGTCGAGAACTGTACATGTTCATTTTTTAAAAATTTCTGGAATGTAGAATTTGTAAATTCCGTTCCTTGGTCGGTCTGTAGTGTAACAGGTTTCCGTCTGTTTTCTTCGAAAATAGTTTTGAAAGCTTCGGTTACCGAATTGCTTGTTTTATTTTTTAGCGGTAATGCAAAGGCATATTTTGAAAATACGTCGATCACTGTCAGAAGATATTTGTACCCGTCGTTATGTTTTTGTATCGATGCCATGTCGTTGAGATCAGCTTCCCAAAGCATGTCTATGTTCCACACATTGTAACGATTTCGAGGAAACCTTTTTCTTGCAGGTTTGTGGAGAGTGTAGGTTTCCTGATGCATCAGCCATTTTTTCACCGTATCGCGGGATATATTTTTATCCCGTACCGCTTTCCACAGACGATCTACAGATGAGAATGAAGCATGGTGTCGGGGATCGTAATATATTTTCGTGAGAATTTTATCGTGTTTCAACTTAGGGACTCCCATGACCGATCTCTCTGTCTACGGCTTTTTCTCAGAGGAACCAGTTTGTAAGCGTCAGGCGTTCTCAGAAAAGGTGTAGTTTTCCTGGAAACACGGACGGTCACTTTCTTCTTCTTCTTCTTCTGTCGATGAGACGGTCCAGGGCTTTCCGTTGGCGACGATGAGAAGTTCAACGTTTTCGGATCCGGAAGTGTTTTTTCCTGACGTTCGTCTATCAAATGTTGTGCCGTGGATTGGTACTCATCGATGATATTCTGTAACTGATGGCGTGTATTACGGGGTAACGTCTCTGCCAGGTTCTGAGGAAAATACGTCGATTCTGGTGAAATAGTAGAAGAACCGTCGTTATCTTGCACAATAGGAATCTGTAATGGTTCTTTGGATTTTCGACTCAACCATAAATACTCGTCCAGTTCTTTTCTGTAAAGACGCCATTTTTGATCGTCTGATATATTTTTCATTTTTAGAATATTATTCATCTTCTTATCTAGAACGGATAATTTTTGAGTCACAGACAATTCGGAACCACGAATACGTGCTAACTGTTCCGGTGAAAGGACGATCATTTTTTTGTAAGAAGATGACATTTCTCAATGAGGAATGAGAGTACCGAGAAGACCCGATAACAAGGAGCCTAGAAGTAATGGTAGAAATCCTCCTTTCTGAACAAGAAGCTTTCTGCGTTTCTCGATGTTCACTTTCGGTTTCACAAGATTGCGTATGACCGACTTGTAAGGTGTCAGACGGCGTTTTGCGGATGGTTTAATTTTCAAGTTTCCTTTTAAAACGTTCAGGCAGCATTCGCTGATGAAACGTATTGTCTTTTTCGGAGCACTTTTCAATAATGATTTACGGATTTTGGTAGGTGAATTTTTCAACACGTGCAAGAAAGGTGAATGTTTCTTGAAAGAAGTCGAATGCCTATTCCTGTTAGAACGTGAGTTGGTACGTATCTTCCTCGTTTTCCTCATCTCGATGTTTTAAACATTCCTGAGGAAGATATACAGTTGAGTAATTCTGGTTGAAAACGTCTGTTTGATAACGTAAAGGATCCGGTGTTGACTGTGAGAGATCAATATACAAATAACTGTAAGGTTGCGTGGTAGCATCTATATATACTTTTTCGAGTTCCTTCATGCGATGAGGATGAAGTTGTCTTGCAAAAACAGTGAATTGGTTCATATCTCGAGGATTTTTAAAAATAACAAAGTGCTTCACGTTCAACGAAATGTCCCTGCAATTTTTTCCTTGGTGGAAAAGATTCTGTGTTATGAACACCACCGAAATGTTTTTGTGATGGCTACCTTTTGTGAAAAGGTCGGCGACTTTTTCTCCCTGAGCAGCCATCATAAGATCGTCCAGGATTATGAGAGTGGGGGTTTTTCCGTTCCACGACTGCCAATCGACGATACCTTTATGATATTGCACATCTCGAAGATTTTGCGGAAGACTGTTTTCCTGATCGTAACACCATATGATTTTCTTCACGGATCCTTCGACGAGATGAACGATGGAATTGACTATGTTTGTCACAAAGGTAGTTTTCCCACTTCCTGATGCTCCGCAAACCATCATGGTGAAAGGATGGGAAAGTTTAGGAAACATGTTTTATGCTGAAGAAACGTCTTACAGGTTCTGAAGAAAAATGAAGATCTGCCAGTCTGTAAACACATTTTATATACTGGCTGTCCGAAGAAGGGTTCGAACTCTGGACCACTACATACATATTTTAGTCTGTGCAGTATCCGAAAGGAAACGATAAATGTTCATGGTCGAATCGTCGTTTCAGCAATACTGGTTGAAACAGCTTTCTTTCATTTGTACTGATAACCTGGAACTGTTTTGTTCTTCTAATTCTGAAAATATTTTCCACTATAACTTCAGGTTTCTCATTATTTATCATGTCGCACATAGTATCAAAATTAACCAATTCCGATGTGGTGGTATTCAATGTAATCCCTTTCACTTTACAGATATACCGTGATTCGGAGAATGGTTTAGTTATTTTCATGCTGTAACTTTTCGGTCCCGTTGAAACAAACTGTTCACAAACTGCATAGGGGCCGAAATCGGTCAATTCATTGGTGAGTTCTCCTAATGCGTCACCTGTCTGGGGGTGATATTCCATTTCAGGGCTATCTATGTAAATGACAGAATCTGTATCACAATAACATATTCTGTCACCCAACTTTTCGAGAAGTTCATACAATTTGAGGCGAGCATGGCATGTCGTGAAGGCTGCAATAGGAACATTTACTTTCCTGTTCAGACTGACAGCCTCTTCAACATATTTCCAGTTCACTAAAACAGTATCCTGATTGATGAACACAACTCCTCCGATCATTATATTGGGGTCAGTCATTTTATCGAGAAAATCTTTCGATTCCTTGATGATGGTTGTTTGGGAAAGATTGTCCCGTTGACAGAATTTGCCCCATAAAGAATTAAGGCAGAGTTTAGCCAGAGTACGTTTTCCTGGATTAACTTCTATACTGTTTTCTTCCAATAGAATACCCTCCCTATCAAAATATTCCTGTATGTATTTCTTCTTATCCTCATCGTTCTGACACCATGAAGGCCAACCGCTCGCTTCCTGTTTTATTTTCAAGAAGGTGTTGACATATCCTGCAAAAAGTCCTCCAGTTTGTGTGACACGGTTGTACATGGATGTTTCATATTTCCACACTTCCGACATCGACAACACTTCGTAACCTAAACTGCAGGCTTTACGTACCTCGGCAATGACCCAAGTTCCCGAAAGTGCGCGTTGTTCATCGGAATGCTGGCATGTACCTTCACATTTCAATTTGATACCACACTCCTTACACAATACAAACATGAGTTTTCCATGCATTTTTGTAGGCAACACAGGATGTAAAAGAGTTTTTGGCGGCAGAATAGTACATTTGATGAGGCCCTCCATGTTCAGAACCTCATTTACCGACGGAATAGAATTTCCTAGAAATATGGTAGGATGTCCGACAGGATAAGCACAATATTTGTTCACATAAGGGTACAAACTTGTGAAATCATTGTACCGCAATTTCTCATTCTCTTTGATCTTGTAGTAAGTCCTGACACTTTCAACTCTTCCTCCATATAAGGCGTCTCGTGGATTTAAAGGAATGCAGCAAACAATAGGATGTGTCGATAGATATCTATCGAGTTCAGGATCTGCTTTCAATATTTTGTTGAAATCGCATTCCCACATTGTGACGACATGGTATCCTTCCGAACGTAAAGCCGCAAGTTTACGGCATGTTGTTTCGTATCTGAAGGCTGCAGTGTTCAACATGTCACTATGTTTCTGACTGCTACTATCCTGATCGGTTTCATCTTCATCGTCATTTTTCGGATACATATCCCTGTTAATTGATATGCAGCGTTGACAACCATGCCAGTAGCATCCAAGCGCCTCATACACTGTCTGCGTCTCCTCGTGATATCCGTCCACTCTGTAACGTCCTCCTATGACATATTTTTCACGAGTACGTCCACCGTGAAGAAGTATTACATGATTCTGTTCTTCAACGTAGGTTAACCATTTCAATGCAAACTTGGACATCTGATCTGCATGATGGTAACCTCCTTTAGGAATTATCCCTATAGTATTAGCCGGCATAAATTTCCCTCTGTAAATCAGGGAACAGGCAGATGCTATTGTGATGCAATCCTTGAAAATATCTATTTTGCATATATCTAGAAAATTCTGTCTTAACTTCAAACATCCTTGTCTCAACAAGACAACATCCTTGATGCAGTATTGGAGAAGTTGGTTTTTGTTGTTGAAAGGTATATTCTTATTGCATTCAATGTCATACCAAGACATAAAACGGTGTTGATCTTCAACTGTTTTCATATATTCATATCCGTATGCAGAAGGAGGAGGCATCGGCCCTATGTAATTTCTATTCTTGTAGGTGTTCCACAAATGCGGATAATATCCTTTCTGCACAGGCAAACCAAAAAGTTTGGAAAATCCTGCAAGATTTGTCTGAACGTAGTTGAGACTGTCCACAAAATGAAGATTTTGGTATGTCATACTAATGATTTTGGTTCCATCTAAGATGACACGAGGTTTCATTTCTCTTTCCAACATTCTCCTTAATAGAAATGTGCAATCATAACCTCGTGCATTGTGTGCACAGATGGTTATGTTGGTAAACTTATGTTGCAATTCGAGATAGGACAGAAATGTGTCTACAGGATCATCCCAGAATACAAACTCTCTTGTTCCACAGACAGAACATGGAACCGTTAAATCCTCTTTTTTGTAACATGCGTGACAGGCTGTCTGCACTACAATAAGATTCGGAACATGCAGAAAAGTTTTTTCTTTCTCAGAGTAAGGAATATCTGTATAACATTCAAAATCGTAAAATATATATAGAAATTTTGAATTCAATTTAGGTTTCGGTATAGCCATGTGACAGAAATGATTGATAGGCTTCACACAATTACATACAGTACAGTACTTCATGTTACATTTATGCACTTTTTCATATGTATTGTGAGTTAGAATAATTCTGAAACATCGGGGACATTGTTGTATTTCACTACAGACTGTACCGTTTCGGAATGGTGTAGAAACGTGATTCGTGAAGCAGTTTTCATTTTTGAAAATTCTGTGACATGTCTGGCATATTCTGCGAACCCCCTGTTCAGGTACACACGGTGGAGTTGAACGGCACATAGAACACAATTGTTTACACAGATGGTTATGAGCTTTTTGAAATATGAGTTCGTTACACCCGCGACATTCTTGTTTTGCCGCAAATGCTCCAACACGGTTCACTATCACATCATAATGCTGTCTGGTATTATCATAGAGAAGGTATATAAATTTGGAAGCGTTTTCAACCAGTCCTTCAAACAAAACATCTTTAACATCACGAAGATTGTTGTATACAATAATCTTATATTCTGGGAGAACTTGCTGAAATTTTCTCAGTTCCGGAATACCACTACCGGCACACGTATTGTCTGTCAGATCTACATCTGCTTTTCGCATCAGTTCGAAAACTGGTTTAAGAAGATTTCTGTTTCTTCTATATTGAGTATAGGACGGGTTTTTATCAGCATGGGCTTTCCCTATGACCAGCGCTTCAGCTAAACAGAGTGGTTTTTTTCTATTCGGCACACCGACGATACTTCTTTTTTGAGTGCTTAACATATAATTAGGTAAACAATATGTTCGATTACCCCCACCTCCAACAGGTATATTGACATGGTCTGCTCGTAAAATTAAGCGATCTGTAGCAGTGAAGGTTTTTGCACTTTGTAGTATTTTGTACATAATGTTCCACACCATATCACTATGCAACTGATCACATCTATGCCACCCGATGTAAATATCTTTCACAGTTGGGTCAGATATGTTAGACAAAGTTAACCCTATTTTGTCTTCATCCTTGCTGTCTTTTTTAACGTAGGTGAGAAGATTTTCAACACCTTCCCGAATCCAAGTGTGAGGATCGACATTTTCTGGCGGGTGTGAGAAACTGAATTCAACACGTCGTCCCTTGGAACGGAATTTAGGATATTCACGTTCTTGAATGTCGTGTAATGTTATATTCCCTATCTGTTCACGAGACACTGAAGCACGTTTCCTTTTCTTACCTTTCCCATTTGATGACTGTTCTGCTGGTGGGTCCGGTCTCCATGACGGTCCTGGCAAAGGCTCCGGCTGTGATCTGGATGCAGCGTTAGTTCCTGTGTCGGATGCCTGCGCCTCCTTGGTGACTCGGGATACAGAATCAGGTGTCGACGGAGGGCCTGGGGACTCTTCGGGAATATCTGTCCATCCTCCTCCTGAAAGATCGGGTGCGGATGTTGTCACTGTCCGTAGTAAGTGGTCATACTCCTCGACCAAAGAGATACTTTCTCCCGCGATGATTTTCTGCGCAATAATCGCCAACACTTCCCGTAATTGTGCAGATGTTGTGTAATATCCGTCACGATATAGCACTAACAGATCGTCAGCGGATAACTGTACGTCCATGATCGTACAATGATTATTTCACGAAGACTGTTTTGTGGAGAGAACGCCGTTCTTTATATACGCAAACATGACGCAACATTTATCTCCGATCCTAACGGTTCTACTGACCCTATGTAATTATCCTGGAAATGGTTAACCGTCTTCACCACATGTTTTCCTCGTAGATATCGCTATGTAAGGGTTTTCATGTTTATCTGTAAACACAGGATGTAGATAAATACTTAACGAAGGAACGTCCAAAATGTTTATCTATCGACAAAGGAAGAAGGACGTAGATAAGAAAATAGCTCGGCTCCTAATTGAGCTAGACCGGATTTGCTATGATACTGCAATCAGAGTTTACCGTATATACCAATTAGCCAGATTCAGCAATCAACTTACTATCTTGAAAGACGATATGATACTGGAATCTGTGTTTGCGGCAGCTGCATATGTTTCTCTACGATCATTTCACACTTTGAAATTGTTAACGAAGGATCAGAATGGAGAACGGGGACGATGTAAGTACCTTATATTAATTTCATTTTGTCAAATAATAAGTTCATATTTACACATCGCAATCTTTATTGGTGTCGATCATCAGTTTACAAAATATATACACAGAAATTTTTACACGTAATGAAACTCTACAGGTGAGTAATTATATAATATCAGTGTTGTAACAAATCAATAGTGCCGATCATCAGTTTACAAAATATATACACAGAAATTGTTACACATAATGAAACTCTACAGGTGAATAATTGTATTGCAACAAATCAATAAACTTCCCATCTATCTCTTCGAATGCAACCGCAGAAAATTGAACAGTGTGTTAGTGTATTAGTAATGTTAGTTCTAGCTGTTCAATTTTCTCTTTTTCAAAAGCTCCACCATTCTCTTCTCCATTCCTTTCTCCTCGTCCCCCATTTTCTCCTCTTTTTTCTGCTTTCTGACACCTTTAAATAACTCCATCAATTCAAAGCACACTCGAAGAGATAGATGGGAAGGTACATACTGCCCACGTTTTATATTTTCGACGAAATCCCCGAATACCGCAGATTTTTCTTTTTTCCCGATTATACATGAAAACATTTTTATCAGATTGTCGATTCTCACTTCCATATCTTTGCACACTTCTTCCAGATTTTTTAACAGATCTTCCGCTAAGTTGTTTTCTTCGCAAAAGTCGACGTAACACGCAATTTGTTTCTCCGCATGTTTAGCCTGGTTCTTATTCCATAGGTTTCTTCTTTCTCCCTTCTGATTCTCGTTCTTAAGGTCAGCATACAAAAGGTCGAAATCAAAAGGTAACAATGCCATCTGAAAATAAAAGAAAAACTGTTATTTATGCACACGTCAGTATTATAAGCATAGGTTCTATTCACATTTTACTCACATATAGGCGTACGTGATGAATCCGCAAACAGATTTTTCCTAAGTCTTACCGTTTCCAAGATACCCCCACTTCCGGTCGCCATTTTGGATTTCCGAGCATAGGTTCTATTTACATTTTACTCACATATAGGCGTACGTGATGAATCCGCAAACAGATTTTTCCTAAGTCTTACCGTTTCCAACATAACCCCACTTCCGGTCGCCATTTTGGATTTCCGAGCATAGGTTCTATTTACATTTTACTCACATATAGGCGTACGTGATGAATCCGCAAACAGATTTTTCCTAAGTCTTACCGTTTCCAAGATAACCCCACTTCCGGTCGCCATTTTGGATTTCCGAGCATAGGTTCTATTTACATTTTACTCACATATAGGCGTACATGATGAATCCGCAAACAGATTTTTGCTAAGTCTTACCGTTTCCAAAATAACCCCACTTCCGGTCGCCATTTTGGATTTCCGAGCATAGGTTCTATTTACATTTTACTCACATATAGGCGTACGTGATGAATCCGCAAACAGATTTTTCCTAAGTCTTACCGTTTCCAAGATAACCCCACTTCCGGTCGCCATTTTGGATTTCCGAGCATAGGTTCTATTTACATTTTACTCACATATAGGCGTACGTGATGAATCCGCAAACAGATTTTTCCTAAGTCTTACCGTTTCCAACATAACCCCACTTCCGGTCGCCATTTTGGATTTCCGAGCATAGGTTCTATTTACATTTTACTCACATATAGGCGTACGTGATGAATCCGCAAACAGATTTTTCCTAAGTCTTACCGTTTCCAACATAACCCCACTTCCGGTCGCCATTTTGGATTTCCGAGCATAGGTTCTATTTACATTTTACTCACATATAGGCGTACGTGATGAATCCGCAAACAGATTTTTCCTAAGTCTTACCGTTTCCAACATAACCCCACTTCCGGTTGCCATTTTGGATTTCCGAGCATAGGTTCTACTTACATTTTACTCACATATAGGCGTACGTGATGAATCCGCAAACAGATTTTTCCTAAGTCTTACCGTTTCCAACATAACCCCACTTCCGGTCGCCATTTTGGATTTCCGAGCATAGGTTCTATTTACATTTTACTCACATATAGGCGTACGTGATGAATCCGCAAACAGATTTTTCCTAAGTCTTACCGTTTCCAAAATAACCCCACTTCCGGTCGCCATTTTGGATTTCCGAGCATAGGTTCTACTTACATTTTACTCACATATAGGCGTACGTGATGAATCCGCAAACAGATTTTTGCTAAGTCTTACCGTTTCCAAAATAACCCCACTTCCGGTCGCCATTTTGGATTTCCGAGCATAGGTTCTATTTACATTTTACTCACATATAGGCGTACGTGATGAATCCGCAAACAGATTTTTGCTAAGTCTTACCGTTTCCAAAATAACCCCACTTCCGGTCGCCATTTTGGATTTCCGAGCATAGGTTCTATTTACATTTTACTCACGTATAGGCGTACGTGATGAATCCGCAAACAGATTTTTCCTAAGTCTTACCGTTTCCAAAATAACCCCACTTCCGGTCGCCATTTTGGATTTCCGAGCATAGGTTCTATTTACATTTTACTCACATATAGGCGTACGTGATGAATCCGCAAACAGATTTTTCATAAGTCTTAGCGTTTCCAATATAACCCCACTTCCGGTCGCCATTTTGGATTTCCGAGCATAGGTTCTATTTACATTTTACTCACATATAGGCGTACGAAACCTATAGTACTCACCTCGGAATACTGATTTTATACCTAGCTCGTCCAGGAACAAGTGTCAGCAAGGGTGTCCAGGAACAAGTGTCAGCAAAATCGCAGATGATTACTACCTGATAGCGTACAGTCTGCCGAACTGTGTAAGTGAAACACGCCAAAACCTTTTATATACCTACCTACCCCTCCTCAAATTCCCTGATATTCTCTGCGCATTCTCTCGCGCAAGGCATCCAACGCCCACGTGCCTCGTCGGTCCTCCTCTTTTCCCGGTATACTATGAATCTCCACCTCCTCCGAGAACACAACTTTTTTTATTCTATTCACATGCTGCCTCTCGGAAACTTTTTTTCCTTTTTGCCCGCTCTCCATTCCACCGCCTACTAACGTATCCTGCACACAGTCATACCTTATCAACGTTCCCACGAACTTCTACATGCCCATTCCAAGAAACATCCGACATGTCCCAACACGTGTTCCACAATCTCTCCATATCGCTTCAACATCCCAACACATTTCCTTTCCAACTCCTTTATCTTCTCAACCGTCGACTCTTATCAACTTCAACAGTCATTTACGCCCCCCAACGGAAACCCATATCACCATTCCCAGAAAACTAACCGTAGTCACCTCCTGATTAACAACAGGAAACCTCAACCCATATCAACATTCCCAGAAAACCGTCACCTCATCATTAACAACAGGAGACCATCTTATCAATTCCCCAACCGACAGAAACCCGCAATCTTATCAAAGTCCCGAAAACGCCCCTCCACTTATCAAGCTCCTCATTAACAACAGGAAACCCATATCATCAAGCCCCGCCGCAGACTCAACGCGGAAGTTGCGGTTGGTTATCTCTGCCATGCATAATCAGCAAAGACGTTGCATCCGTACCGCTAATGACCAAACCCTACACAGAACTGATATGCATGTGTTGTGACCATCACTGCAGATTTTTCATTCTGCCGTAACGCCTCGACTGGTACAGTGCTGCGTCGGTGGAGGGAGAGAATTTTGTAAGTATATTACATCTATTTATTTCGATACAATAATAACATTTACTTGTATGTACAAACGGTTTTATTACTTCAACTCCTAGTACAGTTTTAGACGCCATCTCTCATCAAACAACGGAAACACGTATCACGATTCCCAGAATTTCAAACTCATCAACGCCATCTTTCCTCAGACACCGGAAACACGTACTCCAATTATGGTCACGTGACTTCCATTTGTGACGTCACAGTCACGTGACTCCCTGAAATTGCAAATTCATCCAAACCTACATTCCCGCGTAACAAAAACAAAATGGCGTCACAGGAATTAAAACAATTCATAATAATAATATAATAATATTTAAATTAATAATAATTTAATAATATAATCTGGTCACGAGACTTCCATTTTGTGACGTCACAGTCACGTGACTCCCTGAAATTGCAAATTCATCCAAACCTACGCCCAAAACATGTTCGGGCATGTTCTATTCAGACAGAAAAACGTTACACACATTTCCAAAAATATCAGACTCATCAACGGTCTCAAACGGGAAACGCCCCCCAAAAATAGCCACCCATCAACACCGGAAACCCTTATCAAGTCCTCATTAACAACAGAAAACACTTCCCGCCAAACTTATCAAACCCACCGAAAACGCCCCCCCGTTATCAACTCCAGACCGGAAACACTTATCACTCTCCTCATTAACAACAGGAAGTCCATATCATTAAGACCCGCCCACTTTTTCCCAACAACCAATCAAAACCCTCAAAACCACCACACTTGCTTGCCCACACAGCTACATCATCAATTGATCTTTGATCGATCTTTTCCAATCAATTGATTTATCGACTTCAACGGGGGTACATAACTACTGTCCTATTTGGAACTGATAAAGCTATTGAGTGGTGGCACCGCGGCCATTTCATCGATAATACAATGTATTAGTCCAGAAGTTAAAATTCGTTAATATTGCAAGTTTTTGAAATCATGAAGGGAAACACTCCAATTCTTGGTGTTCGTGATTAAGTTTTTCTGTTTTACTATTTTGGATGTAGGGAATTCATGTCAATGCTTTTATGTAAGAAAATTATATTTTTAAAATGATACGTAAGCCGTTTCTTTTAAGGAAAAGAAGTTCCTTTTGTAATTTCATTTTCATTGGATATTGTTGAAGTTGTCATGTTGTAACCAAATGTGCGGGCGAGTGGAAAGTAACTTGTTTCCCTCCCACTCCACCGACTGAAATTTGAGACACCTGGGACGTTGATAACTTTCATTTGCTTGTTTGCTGTCTGAGACGAAGGTTCTAAAGTTTCCGATTGCAGTGTTTGTAAATCTGTACTGTGATATAGTTTAGGATAAAGTTGATCCTTACTTATGAAATAGAAGAAAATGGTACGTATATTTAGTAGGGATTCATCAGATGTGGATAGATTTTTGCGTTATTTACTTTCGTTTATGTTTAAATGTAGTTTTATCAAAATTTTCAGTATGTTATTTTAAAAGGAAATGTGTTGGGACCTCTTTGGAGGCGAGCTCATTACAGTGATTAACATTAAAACTCACTGGGTGGACTCCTCTCGAGAGGGGATCTCATTTTTCTCAACACCCGAATAATTGTATCTTGCCGAATTACGATTATTATTTGTGGCTTGCTGAAAATTTTCCTTTGGCGAACGTTAAGTAAGAATTCATGGGAAACACCTGAGGGGAGAAATCCGAGTTTAATGTTTACATTTTTCATTACTGGGTTTTCTCCTCCATGGTGCGTTACCATCAAATATACAAGTTTGCCAGATTGCAAATATTTTTATATGTTTCGTGCTTTATAATTTCGGTTATCCGTTAATACTATTTTATGGTGCCAGTTGAAATATAAGTTCACGGAATCACCTTCGAGGTGAGATCATGACGGTGATGTAAATTTTAGCTTCACTGGGTGGTCTCCTCTCGGAGGCGGTTTTCATTCAACAGAAGAAAGAGGATACACAAAAATAATTGTGTTCTAGGATTTCTTTTCCACCAGTTGAAATAATAATGTGCGCACTTGAGAGGCGATTGCCAAGTTAATGTTTTATTTTTCATTACTGGGTTTTCTCCTTCATGGCGCGTGATGCTTATACCCTCGACTGTTAAGAAATAAAATTTTCTTATGTGGGCTTTGGTTCCACTTCTCTTTGGCTTTGCCCTATTTGGAACTGATAAAGCTATTGAGTGGTGGCACCGCGGCCATTTCATCGATAATACAATGTATTAGTCCAGAAGTTAAAATTCGTTAATATTGCAAGTTTTTGAAATCATGAAGGGAAACACTCCAATTCTTGGTGTTCGTGGTTAAGTTTTTCTGTTTTACTATTTTGGATGTAGGGAATTCATGTCAATGCTTTTATGTAAGAAAATTATATTTTTAAAATGATACGTAAGCCGTTTCTTTTAAGGAAAAGAAGTTCCTTTTGTAATTTCATTTTCATTGGATATTGTTGAAGTTGTCATGCTGTAACCAAATGTGCGGGCGAGTGGGAAGTAACTTGTTTCCCTCCCACTCCACCGACTGAAATTTGAGACACCTGGGACGTTGATAACTTTCATTTGCTTGTTTGCTGTCTGAGACGAAGGTTGTAAAGTTTCCGATTGCAGTGTTTGTAAATCTGTACTGTGATATAGTGTAGGATAAACTTGATCCTTACTTATGAAATAGAAGAAAATGGTACGTATATTTACTAGGGATTCATCAGACGTGGATAGATTTTTGCGTTATTTACTTTCGTTTATGTTTAAATGTAGTTTTATCAAATTTTTCAGTATGTTATTTTAAAAGGAAATGTGTTGGGACCTCTTTGGAGGCGAGCTCATTACAGTGCGGATCTCATTTTTGTCAATACCCGAGTAATTGTATCTTGCCGAATTACGATTATTATTTGTGGCGTGCTGAAAATTTTTCTTTGGCGAACGTTAAGCAAGAATTCATGGCAAACACCAGAGGGGAGAAATCCGAGTTTAATGTTTACATTTTTCATTACTGGGTTTTCTCCTCCATTGTGCGTTACCATCAAATATACAAGTTTGCCAGATTGCAAATATTTTTATATGTTTCGTGCTTTATAATTTCGGTTATCCGTTAATACTATTTTATGGTGCCAGTTGAAATATAAGTTCACGGAATCACCTTCGAGGTGAGATCATGACGGTGATGTAAATTTTAGCTTCACTGGGTGGTCTCCTCTCGGAGGCGGTTTTCATTCAACAGAAGAAAGAGGATACACAAAAATAATTGTGTTCTAGGATTTCTTTTCCACCAGTTGAAATAATAATGTGCGCACTTGAGAGGCGATTGCCAAGTTAAGGTTTTTTTTTCATTACTGGGTTTTCTCCTTCATGGCGCGTGATGCTTATACCCTCGACTGTTAAGAAATAAAATTTTCTTATGTGGGCTTTGGTTCCACTTCTCTTTGGCTTTGCCCTATTTGGAACTGATAAAGCTATTGAGTGGTGGCACCGCGGCCATTTCATCGATAATACAATGTATTAGTCCAGAAGTTAAAATTCGTTAATATTGCAAGTTTTTGAAATCATGAAGGGAAACACTCCAATTCTTGGTGTTCGTGGTTAAGTTTTTCTGTTTTACTATTTTGGATGTAGGGAATTCATGTCAATGCTTTTATGTAAGAAAATTATATTTTTAAAATGATACGTAAGCCGTTTCTTTTAAGGAAAAGAAGTTCCTTTTGTAATTTCATTTTCATTGGATATTGTTGAAGTTGTCATGCTGTAACCAAATGTGCGGGCGAGTGGGAAGTAACTTGTTTCCCTCCCACTCCACCGACTGAAATTTGAGACACCTGGGACGTTGATAACTTTCATTTGCTTGTTTGCTGTCTGAGACGAAGGTTGTAAAGTTTCCGATTGCAGTGTTTGTAAATCTGTACTGTGATATAGTGTAGGATAAACTTGATCCTTACTTATGAAATAGAAGAAAATGGTACGTATATTTAGTAGGGATTCATCAGACGTGGATAGATTTTTGCGTTATTTACTTTCGTTTATGTTTAAATGTAGTTTTATCAAATTTTTCAGTATGTTATTTTAAAAGGAAATGTGTAGGGACCTCTTTGGAGGCGAGCTCATTACAGTGATTAACATTAAAACTCACTGGGTGGTCTCCTCTCGAGAGCGGATCTCATTTTTGTCAATACCCGAGTAATTGTATCTTGCCGAATTACGATTATTATTTGTGGCGTGCTGAAAATTTTTCTTTGGCGAACGTTAAGGAAGAATTCATGGCACACACCTGAGGGGAGAAATCCGAGTTTAATGTTTACATTTTTCATTACTGGGTTTTCTCCTCCATGGTGCGTTACCATCAAATATACAAGTTTGCCAGATTGCAAATATTTTTATATGTTTCGTGCTTTATAATTTCGGTTATCCGTTAATACTATTTTATGGTGCCAGTTGAAATATAAGTTCACGGAATCACCTTCGAGGTGAGATCATGACGGTGATGTAAATTTTAGCTTCACTGGGTGGTCTCCTCTCGGAGGCGGTTTTCATTCAACAGAAGAAAGAGGATACACGATTATTATTTGTGGCGTGCTGAAAATTTTTCTTTGGCGAACGTTAAGCAAGAATTCATGGCACACACCTGAGGGGAGAAATCCAAGTTTAATGTTTACATTTTTCATTACTGGGTTTTCTCCTCCATGGTGCGTTACCATCAAATATACAAGTTTGCCAGATTGCAAATATTTTTATATGTTTCGTGCTTTATAATTTCGGTTATCCGTTAATACTATTTTATGGTGCCAGTTGAAATATAAGTTCACGGAATCACCTTCGAGGTGAGATCATGACCGTGATGTAAATTTTAGCTTCACTGGGTGGTCTCCTCTCGGAGGCGGTTTTCATTCAACAGAAGAAAGAGGATCCACAAAAATAATTGTGTTCTAGGATTTCTTTTCCACCAGTTGAAATAATAATGTGCGCACTTGAGAGGCGATTGCCAAGTTAATGTTTTATTTTTCATTACTGGGTTTTCTCCTTCATGGCGCGTGATGCTTATACCCTCGACTGTTAAGAAATAAAATTTTCTTATGTGGGCTTTGGTTCCACTTCTCTTTGGCTTTGCCCTATTTGGAACTGATAAAGCTATTGAGTGGTGGCACCGCGGCCATTTCATCGATAATACAATGTATTAGTCCAGAAGTTAAAATTCGTTAATATTGCAAGTTTTTGAAATCATGAAGGGAAACACTCCAATTCTTGGTGTTCGTGGTTAAGTTTTTCTGTTTTACTATTTTGGATGTAGGGAATTCATGTCAATGCTTTTATGTAAGAAAATTATATTTTTAAAATGATACGTAAGCCGTTTCTTTTAAGGAAAAGAAGTTCCTTTTGTAATTTCATTTTCATTGGATATTGTTGAAGTTGTCATGTTGAAACCAAATGTGCGGGCGAGTGGAAAGTAACTTGTTTCCCTCCCACTCCACCGACTGAAATTTGAGACACCTGGGACGTTGATAACTTTCATTTGCTTGTTTGCTGTCTGAGACGAAGGTTGTAAAGTTTCCGATTGCAGTGTTTGTAAATCTGTACTGTGATATAGTTTAGGATAAAGTTGATCCTTACTTATGAAATAGAAGAAAATGGTACGTATATTTAGTAGGGATTCATCAGATGTGGATAGATTTTTGCGTTATTTACTTTCGTTTATGTTTAAATGTAGTTTTATCAAATTTTTCAGTATGTTATTTTAAAAGGAAATGTGTTGGGACCTCTTTGGAGGCGAGCTCATTACAGTGATTAACATTAAAACTCACTGGGTGGTCTCCTCTCGAGAGCGGATCTCATTTTTGTCAATACCCGAGTAATTGTATCTTGCCGAATTACGATTATTATTTGTGGCGTGCTGAAAATTTTTCTTTGGCGAACGTTTAGCAAGAATTCATGGCACACACCTGAGGGGAGAAATCCAAGTTTAATGTTTACATTTTTCATTACTGGGTTTTCTCCTCCATGGTGCTTTTCCATCAAATATACAAGTTTGCCAGATTGCAAATATTTTTATATGTTTCGTGCTTTATAATTTCGGTTATCCGTTAATACTATTTTATGGTGCCAGTTGAAATATAAGTTCACGGAATCACCTTCGAGGTGAGATCATGACGGTGATGTAAATTTTAGCTTCACTGGGTGGTCTCCTCTCGGAGGCGGTTTTCATTCAACAGAAGAAAGAGGATACACAAAAATAATTGTGTTCTAGGATTTCTTTTCCACCAGTTGAAATAATAATGTGCGCACTTGAGAGGCGATTGCCAAGTTAAGGTTTTTTTTCATTACTGGGTTTTCTCCTTCATGGCGCGTGATGCTTATACCCTCGACTGTTAAGAAATAAAATTTTCTTATGTGGGCTTTGGTTCCACTTCTCTTTGGATTTGTCCTATTTGGAACTGATAAAGCTATTGAGTGGTGGCACCGCGGCCATTTCATCGATAATACAATGTATTAGTCCAGAAGTTAAAATTCGTTAATATTGCAAGTTTTTGAAATCATGAAGGGAAACACTCCAATTCTTGGTGTTCGTGGTTAAATTTTTCTGGTTTACTATTTTGGATGTAGGGAATTCATGTCAATGCTTTTATGTAAGAAAATTATATTTTTAAAATTGATACGTAAGCCGTTTCTTTTAAGGAAAAGAAGTTCCTTTTGTAATTTCATTTTCATTGGATATTGTTGAAGTTGTCAAGCTGTAACCAAATGTGCGGGCGAGTGGGAAGTAACTTGTTTCCCTCCCACTCCACCGACTGAAATTTGAGACACCTGGGACGTTGATAACTTTCATTTGCTTGTTTGCTGTCTGAGACGAAGGTTGTAAAGTTTCCGATTGCAGTGTTTGTAAATCTCTACTGTGATATAGTGTAGGATAAACTTGATCCTTACTTATGAAATAGAAGAAAATGGTACGTATATTTACTAGGGATTCATCAGACGTGGATAGATTTTTGCGTTATTTACTTTCGTTTATGTTTAAATGTAGTTTTATCAAATTTTTCAGTATGTTATTTTAAAAGGAAATGTGTTGGGACCTCTTTGGAGGCGAGCTCATTACAGTGATTAACATTAAAACTCACTGGGTGGACTCCTCTCGAGAGGGGATCTCATTTTTCTCAACACCCGAATAATTGTATCTTGCCGAATTACGATTATTATTTGTGGCTTGCTGAAAATTTTCCTTTGGCGAACGTTAAGTAAGAATTCATGGCAAACACCTGAGGGGAGAAATCCGAGTTTAATGTTTACATTTTTCATTACTGGGTTTTCTCCTCCACGGTGCGTTACCATCAAATATACAAGTTTGCCAGATTGCAAATATTTTTATATGTTTCGTGCTTTATAATTTCGGTTATCCGTTAATACTATTTTATGGTGCCAGTTGAAATATAAGTTCACGGAATCACCTTCGAGGTGAGATCATGACGGTGATGTAAATTTTAGCTTCACTGGGTGGTCTCCTCTCGGAGGCGGTTTTCATTCAACAGAAGAAAGAGGATACACAAAAATAATTGTGTTCTAGGATTTCTTTTCCACCAGTTGAAATAATAATGTGCGCACTTGAGAGGCGATTGCCAAGTTAAGGTTTTTTTTTCATTACTGGGTTTTCTCCTTCATGGCGCGTGATTCTTATACCCTCGACTGTTAAGAAATAAAATTTTCTTATGTTGGCTTTGGTTCCACTTCTCTTTGGATTTGTCCTATTTGGAACTGATAAAGCTATTGAGTGGTGGCACCGCGGCCATTTCATCGATAATACAATGTGTTAGTCCAGAAGTTAAAATTCGTTAATATTGCAAGTTTTTGAAATCATGAAGGGAAACACTCCAATTCTTGGTGTTCGTGGTTAAGTTTTTCTGGTTTACTATTTTGGATGTAGGGAATTCATGTCAATGCTTTTATGTAAGAAAATTATATTTTTAAAATGATACGTAAGCCGTTTCTTTTAAGGAAAAGAAGTTCCTTTTGTAATTTCATTTTCATTGGATATTGTTGAAGTTGTCATGCTGTAACCAAATGTGCGGGCGAGTGGGAAGTAACTTGTTTCCCTCCCACTCCACCGACTGAAATTTGAGACACCTGGGACGTTGATAACTTTCATTTGCTTGTTTGCTGTCTGAGACGAAGGTTGTAAAGTTTCCGATTGCAGTGTTTGTAAATCTGTACTGTGATATAGTGTAGGATAAACTTGATCCTTACTTATGAAATAGAAGAAAATGGTACGTATATTTAGTAGGGATTCATCAGACGTGGATAGATTTTTGCGTTATTTACTTTCGTTTATGTTTAAATGTAGTTTTATCAAATTTTTCAGTATGTTATTTTAAAAGGAAATGTGTTGGGACCTCTTTGGAGGCGAGCTCATTACAGTGATTAACATTAAAACTCACTGGGTGGTCTCCTCTAGAGAGCGGATCTCATTTTTGTCAATACCCGAGTAATTGTATCTTGCCGAATTACGATTATTATTTGTGGCTTGCTGAAAATTTTCCTTTGGCGAACGTTAAGTAAGAATTCATGGCAAACACCTGAGGGGAGAAATCCGAGTTTAATGTTTACATTTTTCATTACTGGGTTTTCTCCTCCATGGTGCGTTACCATCAAATATACAAGTTTGCCAGATTGCAAATATTTTTATATGTTTCGTGCTTTATAATTTCGGTTATCCGTTAATACTATTTTATGGTGCCAGTTGAAATATAAGTTCACGGAATCACCTTCGAGGTGAGATCATGACCGTGATGTAAATTTTAGCTTCACTGGGTGGTCTCCTCTCGGAGGCGGTTTTCATTCAACAGAAGAAAGAGGATACACAAAAATAATTGTGTTCTAGGATTTCTTTTCCACCAGTTGAAATAATAATGTGCGCACTTGAGAGGCGATTGCCAAGTTAAGGTTTTTTTTTCATTACTGGGTTTTCTCCTTCATGGCGCGTGATGCTTATACCCTCGACTGTTAAGAAATAAAATTTTCTTATGTGGGCTTTGGTTCCACTTCTCTTTGGCTTTGCCCTATTTGGAACTGATAAAGCTATTGAGTGGTGGCACCGCGGCCATTTCATCGATAATACAATGTATTAGTCCAGAAGTTAAAATTCGTTAATATTGCAAGTTTTTGAAATCATGAAGGGAAACACTCCAATTCTTGGTGTTCGTGGTTAAGTTTTTCTGGTTTACTATTTTGGATGTAGGGAATTCATGTCAATGCTTTTATGTAAGAAAATTATATTTTTAAAATGATACGTAAGCCGTTTCTTTTAAGGAAAAGAAGTTCCTTTTGTAATTTCATTTTCATTGGATATTGTTGAAGTTGTCATGCTGTAACCAAATGTGCGGGCGAGTGGGAAGTAACTTGTTTCCCTCCCACTCCACCGACTGAAATTTGAGACACCTGGGACGTTGATAACTTTCATTTGCTTGTTTGCTGTCTGAGACGAAGGTTGTAAAGTTTCCGATTGCAGTGTTTATAGTGTAGGATAAACTTGATCCTTACTTATGAAATAGAAGAAAATGGTACGTATATTTACTAGGGATTCATCAGACGTGGATAGATTTTTGCGTTATTTACTTTCGTTTATGTTTAAATGTAGTTTTATCAAATTTTTCAGTATGTTATTTTAAAAGGAAATGTGTTGGGACCTCTTTGGAGGCGAGCTCATTACAGTGATTAACATTAAAACTCACTGGGTGGTCTCCTCTCGAGAGCGGATCTCATTTTTGTCAATACCCGAGTAATTGTATCTTGCCGAATTACGATTATTATTTGTGGCGTGCTGAAAATTTTTCTTTGGCGAACGTTTAGCAAGAATTCATGGCACACACCTGAGGGGAGAAATCCAAGTTTAATGTTTACATTTTTCATTACTGGGTTTTCTCCTCCATGGTGCGTTACCATCAAATATACAAGTTTGCCAGATTGCAAATATTTTTTTTTGTTTCGTGCTTTATAATTTCGGTTATCCGTTAATACTATTTTATGGTGCCAGTTGAAATATAAGTTCACGGAATCACCTTCGAGGTGAGATCATGACGGTGATGTAAATTTTAGCTTCACTGGGTGGTCTCCTCTCGGAGGCGGTTTTCATTCAACAGAAGAAAGAGGATACACAAAAATAATTGTGTTCTAGGATTTCTTTTCCACCAGTTGAAATAATAATGTGCGCACTTGAGAGGCGATTGCCAAGTTAAGGTTTTTTTTCATTACTGGGTTTTCTCCTTCATGGCGCGTGATGCTTATACCCTCGACTGTTAAGAAATAAAATTTTCTTATGTGGGCTTTGGTTCCACTTCTCTTTGGATTTGTCCTATTTGGAACTGATAAAGCTATTGAGTGGTGGCACCGCGGCCATTTCATCGATAATACAATGTATTAGTCCAGAAGTTAAAATTCGTTAATATTGCAAGTTTTTGAAATCATGAAGGGAAACACTCCAATTCTTGGTGTTCGTGGTTAAATTTTTCTGGTTTACTATTTTGGATGTAGGGAATTCATGTCAATGCTTTTATGTAAGAAAATTATATTTTTAAAATGATACGTAAGCCGTTTCTTTTAAGGAAAAGAAGTTCCTTTTGTAATTTCATTTTCATTGGATATTGTTGAAGTTGTCAAGCTGTAACCAAATGTGCGGGCGAGTGGGAAGTAACTTGTTTCCCTCCCACTCCACCGACTGAAATTTGAGACACCTGGGACGTTGATAACTTTCATTTGCTTGTTTGCTGTCTGAGACGAAGGTTGTAAAGTTTCCGATTGCAGTGTTTGTAAATCTCTACTGTGATATAGTGTAGGATAAACTTGATCCTTACTTATGAAATAGAAGAAAATGGTACGTATATTTACTAGGGATTCATCAGACGTGGATAGATTTTTGCGTTATTTACTTTCGTTTATGTTTAAATGTAGTTTTATCAAATTTTTCAGTATGTTATTTTAAAAGGAAATGTGTTGGGACCTCTTTGGAGGCGAGCTCATTACAGTGATTAACATTAAAACTCACTGGGTGGACTCCTCTCGAGAGGGGATCTCATTTTTCTCAACACCCGAATAATTGTATCTTGCCGAATTACGATTATTATTTGTGGCTTGCTGAAAATTTTCCTTTGGCGAACGTTAAGTAAGAATTCATGGCAAACACCTGAGGGGAGAAATCCGAGTTTAATGTTTACATTTTTCATTACTGGGTTTTCTCCTCCACGGTGCGTTACCATCAAATATACAAGTTTGCCAGATTGCAAATATTTTTATATGTTTCGTGCTTTATAATTTCGGTTATCCGTTAATACTATTTTATGGTGCCAGTTGAAATATAAGTTCACGGAATCACCTTCGAGGTGAGATCATGACGGTGATGTAAATTTTAGCTTCACTGGGTGGTCTCCTCTCGGAGGCGGTTTTCATTCAACAGAAGAAAGAGGATACACAAAAATAATTGTGTTCTAGGATTTCTTTTCCACCAGTTGAAATAATAATGTGCGCACTTGAGAGGCGATTGCCAAGTTAAGGTTTTTTTTTCATTACTGGGTTTTCTCCTTCATGGCGCGTGATTCTTATACCCTCGACTGTTAAGAAATAAAATTTTCTTATGTTGGCTTTGGTTCCACTTCTCTTTGGATTTGTCCTATTTGGAACTGATAAAGCTATTGAGTGGTGGCACCGCGGCCATTTCATCGATAATACAATGTGTTAGTCCAGAAGTTAAAATTCGTTAATATTGCAAGTTTTTGAAATCATGAAGGGAAACACTCCAATTCTTGGTGTTCGTGGTTAAGTTTTTCTGGTTTACTATTTTGGATGTAGGGAATTCATGTCAATGCTTTTATGTAAGAAAATTATATTTTTAAAATGATACGTAAACCGTTTCTTTTAAGGAAAAGAAGTTCCTTTTGTAATTTCATTTTCATTGGATATTGTTGAAGTTGTCATGCTGTAACCAAATGTGCGGGCGAGTGGGAAGTAACTTGTTTCCCTCCCACTCCACCGACTGAAATTTGAGACACCTGGGACGTTGATAACTTTCATTTGCTTGTTTGCTGTCTGAGACGAAGGTTGTAAAGTTTCCGATTGCAGTGTTTGTAAATCTGTACTGTGATATAGTGTAGGATAAACTTGATCCTTACTTATGAAATAGAAGAAAATGGTACGTATATTTAGTAGGGATTCATCAGACGTGGATAGATTTTTGCGTTATTTACTTTCGTTTATGTTTAAATGTAGTTTTATCAAATTTTTCAGTATGTTATTTTAAAAGGAAATGTGTTGGGACCTCTTTGGAGGCGAGCTCATTACAGTGATTAACATTAAAACTCACTGGGTGGTCTCCTCTAGAGAGCGGATCTCATTTTTGTCAATACCCGAGTAATTGTATCTTGCCGAATTACGATTATTATTTGTGGCTTGCTGAAAATTTTCCTTTGGCGAACGTTAAGTAAGAATTCATGGCAAACACCTGAGGGGAGAAATCCGAGTTTAATGTTTACATTTTTCATTACTGGGTTTTCTCCTCCATGGTGCGTTACCATCAAATATACAAGTTTGCCAGATTGCAAATATTTTTATATGTTTCGTGCTTTATAATTTCGGTTATCCGTTAATACTATTTTATGGTGCCAGTTGAAATATAAGTTCACGGAATCACCTTCGAGGTGAGATCATGACCGTGATGTAAATTTTAGCTTCACTGGGTGGTCTCCTCTCGGAGGCGGTTTTCATTCAACAGAAGAAAGAGGATACACAAAAATAATTGTGTTCTAGGATTTCTTTTCCACCAGTTGAAATAATAATGTGCGCACTTGAGAGGCGATTGCCAAGTTAAGGTTTTTTTTTCATTACTGGGTTTTCTCCTTCATGGCGCGTGATGCTTATACCCTCGACTGTTAAGAAATAAAATTTTCTTATGTGGGCTTTGGTTCCACTTCTCTTTGGCTTTGCCCTATTTGGAACTGATAAAGCTATTGAGTGGTGGCACCGCGGCCATTTCATCGATAATACAATGTATTAGTCCAGAAGTTAAAATTCGTTAATATTGCAAGTTTTTGAAATCATGAAGGGAAACACTCCAATTCTTGGTGTTCGTGGTTAAGTTTTTCTGGTTTACTATTTTGGATGTAGGGAATTCATGTCAATGCTTTTATGTAAGAAAATTATATTTTTAAAATGATACGTAAGCCGTTTCTTTTAAGGAAAAGAAGTTCCTTTTGTAATTTCATTTTCATTGGATATTGTTGAAGTTGTCATGCTGTAACCAAATGTGCGGGCGAGTGGGAAGTAACTTGTTTCCCTCCCACTCCACCGACTGAAATTTGAGACACCTGGGACGTTGATAACTTTCATTTGCTTGTTTGCTGTCTGAGACGAAGGTTGTAAAGTTTCCGATTGCAGTGTTTATAGTGTAGGATAAACTTGATCCTTACTTATGAAATAGAAGAAAATGGTACGTATATTTACTAGGGATTCATCAGACGTGGATAGATTTTTGCGTTATTTACTTTCGTTTATGTTTAAATGTAGTTTTATCAAATTTTTCAGTATGTTATTTTAAAAGGAAATGTGTTGGGACCTGTACGGAGGCGAGCTCATTACAGTGATTAACATTAAAACTCACTGGGTGGTCTCCTCTCGAGAGCGGCTCTCATTTTTGTCAACACCCGAGTAATTGTATCTTGCCGAATTACGATTATTATTTGTGGCGTGCTGAAAATTTTTCTTTGGCGAACGTTAACAAGAATTCATGGCACACACCTGAGGGGAGAAATCCAAGTTTAATGTTTACATTTTTCATTACTGGGTTTTCTCCTCCATGGTGCGTTACCATCAAATATACAAGTTTGCCAGATTGCAAATATTTTTATATGTTTCGTGCTTTATAATTTCGGTTATCCGTTAATACTATTTTATGGTGCCAGTTGAAATATAAGTTCACGGAATCACCTTCGAGGTGAGATCATGACGGTGATGTAAATTTTAGCTTCACTGGGTGGTCTCCTCTCGGAGGCGGTTTTCATTCAACAGAAGAAAGAGGATACACAAAAATAATTGTGTTCTAGGATTTCTTTTCCACCAGTTGAAATAATAATGTGCGCACTTGAGAGGCGATTGCCAAGTTAAGGTTTTTTTTTTCATTACTGGGTTTTCTCCTTCATGGCGCGTGATGCTTATACCCTCGACTGTTAAGAAATAAAATTTTCTTATGTGGGCTTTGGTTCCACTTCTCTTTGGATTTGTCCTATTTGGAACTGATAAAGCTATTGAGTGGTGGCACCGCGGCCATTTCATCGATAATACAATGTATTAGTCCAGAAGTTAAAATTCGTTAATATTGCAAGTTTTTGAAATCATGAAGGGAAACACTCCAATTCTTGGTGTTCGTGATTAAGTTTTTCTGTTTTACTATTTTGGATGTAGGGAATTCATGTCAATGCTTTTATGTAAGAAAATTATATTTTTAAAATGATACGTAAGCCGTTTCTTTTAAGGAAAAGAAGTTCCTTTTGTAATTTCATTTTCATTGGATATTGTTGAAGTTGTCATGTTGTAACCAAATGTGCGGGCGAGTGGAAAGTAACTTGTTTCCCTCCCACTCCACCGACTGAAATTTGAGACACCTGGGACGTTGATAACTTTCATTTGCTTGTTTGCTGTCTGAGACGAAGGTTCTAAAGTTTCCGATTGCAGTGTTTGTAAATCTGTACTGTGATATAGTTTAGGATAAAGTTGATCCTTACTTATGAAATAGAAGAAAATGGTACGTATATTTAGTAGGGATTCATCAGATGTGGATAGATTTTTGCGTTATTTACTTTCGTTTATGTTTAAATGTAGTTTTATCAAAATTTTCAGTATGTTATTTTAAAAGGAAATGTGTTGGGACCTCTTTGGAGGCGAGCTCATTACAGTGATTAACATTAAAACTCACTGGGTGGACTCCTCTCGAGAGGGGATCTCATTTTTCTCAACACCCGAATAATTGTATCTTGCCGAATTACGATTATTATTTGTGGCTTGCTGAAAATTTTCCTTTGGCGAACGTTAAGTAAGAATTCATGGCAAACACCTGAGGGGAGAAATCCGAGTTTAATGTTTACATTTTTCATTACTGGGTTTTCTCCTCCATGGTGCGTTACCATCAAATATACAAGTTTGCCAGATTGCAAATATTTTTATATGTTTCGTGCTTTATAATTTCGGTTATCCGTTAATACTATTTTATGGTGCCAGTTGAAATATAAGTTCACGGAATCACCTTCGAGGTGAGATCATGACCGTGATGTAAATTTTAGCTTCACTGGGTGGTCTCCTCTCGGAGGCGGTTTTCATTCAACAGAAGAAAGAGGATACACAAAAATAATTGTGTTCTAGGATTTCTTTTCCACCAGTTGAAATAATAATGTGCGCACTTGAGAGGCGATTGCCAAGTTAATGTTTTATTTTTCATTACTGGGTTTTCTCCTTCATGGCGCGTGATGCTTATACCCTCGACTGTTAAGAAATAAAATTTTCTTATGTGGGCTTTGGTTCCACTTCTCTTTGGCTTTGCCCTATTTGGAACTGATAAAGCTATTGAGTGGTGGCACCGCGGCCATTTCATCGATAATACAATGTATTAGTCCAGAAGTTAAAATTCGTTAATATTGCAAATTTTTAAAATCTTGAAGGGAAACACTCCCATTCTTGGTGTTCGTGGTTAAATTTTTCTGGTTTACTATTTTGGATGTAGGGAATTCATGTCAATGCTTTTATGTAAGAAAATTATATTTTTAAAATGATACGTAAGCCGTTTCTTTTAAGGAAAAGAAGTTCCTTTTGTAATTTCATTTTCATTGGATATTGTTGAAGTTGTCATGTTGTAACCAAATGTGCGGGCGAGTGGAAAGTAACTTGTTTCCCTCCCACTCCAACGACTGAAATTTGAGACACCTGGGACGTTGATAACTTTCATTTGCTTGTTTGCTGTCTGAGACGAAGGTTGTAAAGTTTCCGATTGCAGTGTTTATAGTGTAGGATAAAGTTGATCCTTACTTATGAAATAGAAGAAAATGGTACGTATATTTAGTAGGGATTCATCAGATGTGGATAGATTTTTGCGTTATTTACTTTCGTTTATGTTTAAATGTAGTTTTATCAAATTTTTCAGTATGTTATTTTAAAAGGAAATGTGTTGGGACCTCTTTGGAGGCGAGCTCATTACAGTGATTAACATTAAAACTCACTGGGTGGACTCCTCTCGAGAGGGGATCTCATTTTTCTCAACACCCGAATAATTGTATCTTGCCGAATTACGATTATTATTTGTGGCTTGCTGAAAATTTTCCTTTGGCGAACGTTAAGTAAGAATTCATGGCAAACACCTGAGGGGAGAAATCCGAGTTTAATGTTTACATTTTTCATTACTGGGTTTTCTCCTCCATGGTGCGTTACCATCAAATATACAAGTTTGCCAGATTGCAAATATTTTTATATGTTTCGTGCTTTATAATTTCGGTTATCCGTTAATACTATTTTATGGTGCCAGTTGAAATATAAGTTCACGGAATCACCTTCGAGGTGAGATCATGACCGTGATGTAAATTTTAGCTTCACTGGGTGGTCTCCTCTCGGAGGCGGTTTTCATTCAACAGAAGAAAGAGGATACACAAAAATAATTGTGTTCTAGGATTTCTTTTCCACCAGTTGAAATAATAATGTGCGCACTTGAGAGGCGATTGCCAAGTTAATGTTTTATTTTTCATTACTGGGTTTTCTCCTTCATGGCGCGTGATGCTTATACCCTCGACTGTTAAGAAATAAAATTTTCTTATGTGGGCTTTGGTTCCACTTCTCTTTGGCTTTGCCCTATTTGGAACTGATAAAGCTATTGAGTGGTGGCACCGCGGCCATTTCATCGATAATACAATGTATTAGTCCAGAAGTTAAAATTCGTTAATATTGCAAGTTTTTGAAATCATGAAGGGAAACACTCCAATTCTTGGTGTTTGTGGTTAAGTTTTTCTGTTTTACTATTTTGGATGTAGGGAATTCATGTCAATGCTTTTTTAAAATGATACGTAAGCCGTTTCTTTTAAGGAAAAGAAGTTCCTTTTGTAATTTCATTTTCATTGGATATTGTTGAAGTTGTCATGCTGTAACCAAATGTGCGGGCGAGTGGAAAGTAACTTGTTTCCCTCCCACTCCACCGACTGAAATTTGAGACACCTGGGACGTTGATAACTTTCATTTGCTTGTTTGCTGTCTGAGACGAAGGTTCTAAAGTTTCCGATTGCAGTGTTTGTAAATCTGTACTGTGATATAGTTTAGGATAAAGTTGATCCTTACTTATGAAATAGAAGAAAATGGTACGTATATTTAGTAGGGATTCATCAGATGTGGATAGATTTTTGCGTTATTTACTTTCGTTTATGTTTAAATGTAGTTTTATCAAAATTTTCAGTATGTTATTTTAAAAGGAAATGTGTTGGGACCTCTTTGGAGGCGAGCTCATTACAGTGATTAACATTAAAACTCACTGGGTGGACTCCTCTCGAGAGGGGATCTCATTTTTCTCAACACCCGAATAATTGTATCTGGCCGAATTACGATTATTATTTGTGGCTTGCTGAAAATTTTCCTTTGGCGAACGTTAAGTAAGAATTCATGGCAAACACCTGAGGGGAGAAATCCGAGTTTAATGTTTACATTTTTCATTACTGGGTTTTCTCCTCCATGGTGCGTTACCATCAAATATACAAGTTTGCCAGATTGCAAATATTTTTATATGTTTCGTGCTTTATAATTTCGGTTATCCGTTAATACTATTTTATGGTGCCAGTTGAAATATAAGTTCACGGAATCACCTTCGAGGTGAGATCATGACCGTGATGTAAATTTTAGCTTCACTGGGTGGTCTCCTCTCGGAGGCGGTTTTCATTCAACAGAAGAAAGAGGATACACAAAAATAATTGTGTTCTAGGATTTCTTTTCCACCAGTTGAAATAATAATGTGCGCACTTGAGATGCGATTGCCAAGTTAATGTTTTATTTTTCATTACTGGGTTTTCTCCTTCATGGCGCGTGATGCTTATACCCTCGACTGTTAAGAAATAAAATTTTCTTATGTGGGCTTTGGTTCCACTTCTCTTTGGCTTTGCCCTATTTGGAACTGATAAAGCTATTGAGTGGTGGCACCGCGGCCATTTCATCGATAATACAATGTATTAGTCCAGAAGTTAAAATTCGTTAATATTGCAAGTTTTTGAAATCATGAAGGGAAACACTCCAATTCTTGGTGTTCGTGGTTAAGTTTTTCTGGTTTACTATTTTGGATGTAGGGAATTCATGTCAATGCTTTTATGTAAGAAAATTATATTTTTAAAATGATACGTAAGCCGTTTCTTTTAAGGAAAAGAAGTTCCTTTTGTAATTTCATTTTCATTGGATATTGTTGAAGTTGTCATGCTGTAACCAAATGTGCGGGCGAGTGGGAAGTAACTTGTTTCCCTCCCACTCCACCGACTGAAATTTGAGACACCTGGGACGTTGATAACTTTCATTTGCTTGTTTGCTGTCTGAGACGAAGGTTGTAAAGTTTCCGATTGCAGTGTTTATAGTGTAGGATAAAGTTGATCCTTACTTATGAAATAGAAGAAAATGGTACGTATATTTAGTAGGGATTCATCAGATGTGGATAGATTTTTGCGTTATTTACTTTCGTTTATGTTTAAATGTAGTTTTATCAAATTTTTCAGTATGTTATTTTAAAAGGAAATGTGTTGGGACCTCTTTGGAGGCGAGCTCATTACAGTGATTAACATTAAAACTCACTGGGTGGACTCCTCTCGAGAGGGGATCTCATTTTTCTCAACACCCGAATAATTGTATCTTGCCGAATTACGATTATTATTTGTGGCTTGCTGAAAATTTTCCTTTGGCGAACGTTAAGTAAGAATTCATGGCAAACACCTGAGGGGAGAAATCCGAGTTTAATGTTTACATTTTTCATTACTGGGTTTTCTCCTCCATGGTGCGTTACCATCAAATATACAAGTTTGCCAGATTGCAAATATTTTTATATGTTTCGTGCTTTATAATTTCGGTTATCCGTTAATACTATTTTATGGTGCCAGTTGAAATATAAGTTCACGGAATCACCTTCGAGGTGAGATCATGACCGTGATGTAAATTTTAGCTTCACTGGGTGGTCTCCTCTCGGAGGCGGTTTTCATTCAACAGAAGAAAGAGGATACACAAAAATAATTGTGTTCTAGGATTTCTTTTCCACCAGTTGAAATAATAATGTGCGCACTTGAGAGGCGATTGCCAAGTTAATGTTTTATTTTTCATTACTGGGTTTTCTCCTTCATGGCGCGTGATGCTTATACCCTCGACTGTTAAGAAATAAAATTTTCTTATGTGGGCTTTGGTTCCACTTCTCTTTGGCTTTGTCCTATTTGGAACTGATAAAGCTATTGAGTGGTGGCACCGCGGCCATTTCATCGATAATACAATGTATTAGTCCAGAAGTTAAAATTCGTTAATATTGCAAATTTTTAAAATCTTGAAGAGAAACACTCCCATTCTTGGTGTTCGTGGTTAAATTTTTCTGTTTTACTATTTTGGATGTAGGGAATTCATGTCAATGCTTTTATGTAAGAAAATTATATTTTTAAAATGATACGTAAGCCGTTTCTTTTAAGGAAAAGAAGTTCCTTTTGTAATTTCATTTTCATTGGATATTGTTGAAGTTGTCATGTTGTAACCAAATGTGCGGGCGAGTGGAAAGTAACTTGTTTCCCTCCCACTCCACCGACTGAAATTTGAGACACCTGGGACGTTGATAACTTTCATTTGCTTGTTTGCTGTCTGAGACGAAGGTTGTAAAGTTTCCGATTGCAGTGTTTGTAAATCTGTACTGTGATATAGTTTAGGATAAAGTTGATCCTTACTTATGAAATAGAAGAAAATGGTACGTATATTTAGTAGGGATTCATCAGATGTGGATAGATTTTTGCGTTATTTACTTTCGTTTATGTTTAAATGTAGTTTTATCAAATTTTTCAGTATGTTATTTTAAAAGGAAATGTGTTGGGACCTCTTTGGAGGCGAGCTCATTACAGTGATTAACATTAAAACTCACTGGGTGGACTCCTCTCGAGAGCGGATCTCATTTTTGTCAATACCCGAGTAATTGTATCTTGCCGAATTACGATTATTATTTGTGGCTTGCTGAAAATTTTCCTTTGGCGAACGTTAAGTAAGAATTCATGGCAAACACCTGAGGGGAGAAATCCGAGTTTAATGTTTACATTTTTCATTACTGGGTTTTCTCCTCCATGGTGCGTTACCATCAAATATACAAGTTTGCCAGATTGCAAATATTTTTATATGTTTCGTGCTTTATAATTTCGGTTATCCGTTAATACTATTTTATGGTGCCAGTTGAAATATAAGTTCACGGAATCACCTTCGAGGTGAGATCATGACCGTGATGTAAATTTTAGCTTCACTGGGTGGTCTCCTCTCGGAGGCGGTTTTCATTCAACAGAAGAAAGAGGATACACAAAAATAATTGTGTTCTAGGATTTCTTTTCCACCAGTTGAAATAATAATGTGCGCACTTGAGAGGCGATTGCCAAGTTAATGTTTTATTTTTCATTACTGGGTTTTCTCCTTCATGGCGCGTGATGCTTATACCCTCGACTGTTAAGAAATAAAATTTTCTTATGTGGGCTTTGGTTCCACTTCTCTTTGGCTTTGCCCTATTTGGAACTGATAAAGCTATTGAGTGGTGGCACCGCGGCCATTTCATCGATAATACAATGTATTAGTCCAGAAGTTAAAATTCGTTAATATTGCAAGTTTTTGAAATCATGAAGGGAAACACTCCAATTCTTGGTGTTTGTGGTTAAGTTTTTCTGTTTTACTATTTTGGATGTAGGGAATTCATGTCAATGCTTTTTTAAAATGATACGTAAGCCGTTTCTTTTAAGGAAAAGAAGTTCCTTTTGTAATTTCATTTTCATTGGATATTGTTGAAGTTGTCATGCTGTAACCAAATGTGCGGGCGAGTGGAAAGTAACTTGTTTCCCTCCCACTCCACCGACTGAAATTTGAGACACCTGGGACGTTGATAACTTTCATTTGCTTGTTTGCTGTCTGAGACGAAGGTTCTAAAGTTTCCGATTGCAGTGTTTGTAAATCTGTACTGTGATATAGTTTAGGATAAAGTTGATCCTTACTTATGAAATAGAAGAAAATGGTACGTATATTTAGTAGGGATTCATCAGATGTGGATAGATTTTTGCGTTATTTACTTTCGTTTATGTTTAAATGTAGTTTTATCAAAATTTTCAGTATGTTATTTTAAAAGGAAATGTGTTGGGACCTCTTTGGAGGCGAGCTCATTACAGTGATTAACATTAAAACTCACTGGGTGGACTCCTCTCGAGAGGGGATCTCATTTTTCTCAACACCCGAATAATTGTATCTGGCCGAATTACGATTATTATTTGTGGCTTGCTGAAAATTTTCCTTTGGCGAACGTTAAGTAAGAATTCATGGCAAACACCTGAGGGGAGAAATCCGAGTTTAATGTTTACATTTTTCATTACTGGGTTTTCTCCTCCATGGTGCGTTACCATCAAATATACAAGTTTGCCAGATTGCAAATATTTTTATATGTTTCGTGCTTTATAATTTCGGTTATCCGTTAATACTATTTTATGGTGCCAGTTGAAATATAAGTTCACGGAATCACCTTCGAGGTGAGATCATGACCGTGATGTAAATTTTAGCTTCACTGGGTGGTCTCCTCTCGGAGGCGGTTTTCATTCAACAGAAGAAAGAGGATACACAAAAATAATTGTGTTCTAGGATTTCTTTTCCACCAGTTGAAATAATAATGTGCGCACTTGAGATGCGATTGCCAAGTTAATGTTTTATTTTTCATTACTGGGTTTTCTCCTTCATGGCGCGTGATGCTTATACCCTCGACTGTTAAGAAATAAAATTTTCTTATGTGGGCTTTGGTTCCACTTCTCTTTGGCTTTGCCCTATTTGGAACTGATAAAGCTATTGAGTGGTGGCACCGCGGCCATTTCATCGATAATACAATGTATTAGTCCAGAAGTTAAAATTCGTTAATATTGCAAGTTTTTGAAATCATGAAGGGAAACACTCCAATTCTTGGTGTTCGTGGTTAAGTTTTTCTGGTTTACTATTTTGGATGTAGGGAATTCATGTCAATGCTTTTATGTAAGAAAATTATATTTTTAAAATGATACGTAAGCCGTTTCTTTTAAGGAAAAGAAGTTCCTTTTGTAATTTCATTTTCATTGGATATTGTTGAAGTTGTCATGCTGTAACCAAATGTGCGGGCGAGTGGGAAGTAACTTGTTTCCCTCCCACTCCACCGACTGAAATTTGAGACACCTGGGACGTTGATAACTTTCATTTGCTTGTTTGCTGTCTGAGACGAAGGTTGTAAAGTTTCCGATTGCAGTGTTTATAGTGTAGGATAAAGTTGATCCTTACTTATGAAATAGAAGAAAATGGTACGTATATTTAGTAGGGATTCATCAGATGTGGATAGATTTTTGCGTTATTTACTTTCGTTTATGTTTAAATGTAGTTTTATCAAATTTTTCAGTATGTTATTTTAAAAGGAAATGTGTTGGGACCTCTTTGGAGGCGAGCTCATTACAGTGATTAACATTAAAACTCACTGGGTGGACTCCTCTCGAGAGGGGATCTCATTTTTCTCAACACCCGAATAATTGTATCTTGCCGAATTACGATTATTATTTGTGGCTTGCTGAAAATTTTCCTTTGGCGAACGTTAAGTAAGAATTCATGGCAAACACCTGAGGGGAGAAATCCGAGTTTAATGTTTACATTTTTCATTACTGGGTTTTCTCCTCCATGGTGCGTTACCATCAAATATACAAGTTTGCCAGATTGCAAATATTTTTATATGTTTCGTGCTTTATAATTTCGGTTATCCGTTAATACTATTTTATGGTGCCAGTTGAAATATAAGTTCACGGAATCACCTTCGAGGTGAGATCATGACCGTGATGTAAATTTTAGCTTCACTGGGTGGTCTCCTCTCGGAGGCGGTTTTCATTCAACAGAAGAAAGAGGATACACAAAAATAATTGTGTTCTAGGATTTCTTTTCCACCAGTTGAAATAATAATGTGCGCACTTGAGAGGCGATTGCCAAGTTAATGTTTTATTTTTCATTACTGGGTTTTCTCCTTCATGGCGCGTGATGCTTATACCCTCGACTGTTAAGAAATAAAATTTTCTTATGTGGGCTTTGGTTCCACTTCTCTTTGGCTTTGTCCTATTTGGAACTGATAAAGCTATTGAGTGGTGGCACCGCGGCCATTTCATCGATAATACAATGTATTAGTCCAGAAGTTAAAATTCGTTAATATTGCAAATTTTTAAAATCTTGAAGAGAAACACTCCCATTCTTGGTGTTCGTGGTTAAATTTTTCTGTTTTACTATTTTGGATGTAGGGAATTCATGTCAATGCTTTTATGTAAGAAAATTATATTTTTAAAATGATACGTAAGCCGTTTCTTTTAAGGAAAAGAAGTTCCTTTTGTAATTTCATTTTCATTGGATATTGTTGAAGTTGTCATGTTGTAACCAAATGTGCGGGCGAGTGGAAAGTAACTTGTTTCCCTCCCACTCCACCGACTGAAATTTGAGACACCTGGGACGTTGATAACTTTCATTTGCTTGTTTGCTGTCTGAGACGAAGGTTCTAAAGTTTCCGATTGCAGTGTTTGTAAATCTGTACTGTGATATAGTTTAGGATAAAGTTGATCCTTACTTATGAAATAGAAGAAAATGGTACGTATATTTAGTAGGGATTCATCAGATGTGGATAGATTTTTGCGTTATTTACTTTCGTTTATGTTTAAATGTAGTTTTATCAAATTTTTCAGTATGTTATTTTAAAAGGAAATGTGTTGGGACCTCTTTGGAGGCGAGCTCATTACAGTGATTAACATTAAAACTCACTGGGTGGACTCCTCTCGAGAGGGGATCTCATTTTTCTCAACACCCGAATAATTGTATCTTGCCGAATTACGATTATTATTTGTGGCTTGCTGAAAATTTTCCTTTGGCGAACGTTAAGTAAGAATTCATGGCAAACACCTGAGGGGAGAAATCCGAGTTTAATGTTTACATTTTTCATTACTGGGTTTTCTCCTCCATGGTGCGTTACCATCAAATATACAAGTTTGCCAGATTGCAAATATTTTTATATGTTTCGTGCTTTATAATTTCGGTTATCCGTTAATACTATTTTATGGTGCCAGTTGAAATATAAGTTCACGGAATCACCTTCGAGGTGAGATCATGACCGTGATGTAAATTTTAGCTTCACTGGGTGGTCTCCTCTCGGAGGCGGTTTTCATTCAACAGAAGAAAGAGGATACACAAAAATAATTGTGTTCTAGGATTTCTTTTCCACCAGTTGAAATAATAATGTGCGCACTTGAGAGGCGATTGCCAAGTTAATGTTTTATTTTTCATTACTGGGTTTTCTCCTTCATGGCGCGTGATGCTTATACCCTCGACTGTTAAGAAATAAAATTTTCTTATGTGGGCTTTGGTTCCACTTCTCTTTGGCTTTGCCCTATTTGGAACTGATAAAGCTATTGAGTGGTGGCACCGCGGCCATTTCATCGATAATACAATGTATTAGTCCAGAAGTTAAAATTCGTTAATATTGCAAATTTTTAAAATCTTGAAGGGAAACACTCCCATTCTTGGTGTTCGTGGTTAAATTTTTCTGGTTTACTATTTTGGATGTAGGGAATTCATGTCAATGCTTTTATGTAAGAAAATTATATTTTTAAAATGATACGTAAGCCGTTTCTTTTAAGGAAAAGAAGTTCCTTTTGTAATTTCATTTTCATTGGATATTGTTGAAGTTGTCATGTTGTAACCAAATGTGCGGGCGAGTGGAAAGTAACTTGTTTCCCTCCCACTCCACCGACTGAAATTTGAGACACCTGGGACGTTGATAACTTTCATTTGCTTGTTTGCTGTCTGAGACGAAGGTTGTAAAGTTTCCGATTGCAGTGTTTGTAAATCTGTACTGTGATATAGTGTAGGATAAACTTGATCCTTACTTATGAAATAGAAGAAAATGGTACGTATATTTAGTAGGGATTCATCAGACGTGGATAGATTTTTGCGTTATTTACTTTCGTTTATGTTTAAATGTAGTTTTATCAAATTTTTCAGTATGTTATTTTAAAAGGAAATGTGTAGGGACCTCTTTGGAGGCGAGCTCATTACAGTGATTAACATTAAAACTCACTGGGTGGTCTCCTCTCGAGAGCGGATCTCATTTTTGTCAATACCCGAGTAATTGTATCTTGCCGAATTACGATTATTATTTGTGGCGTGCTGAAAATTTTTCTTTGGCGAACGTTAAGCAAGAATTCATGGCACACACCTGAGGGGAGAAATCCGAGTTTAATGTTTACATTTTTCATTACTGGGTTTTCTCCTCCATGGTGCGTTACCATCAAATATACAAGTTTGCCAGATTGCAAATATTTTTATATGTTTCGTGCTTTATAATTTCGGTTATCCGTTAATACTATTTTATGGTGCCAGTTGAAATATAAGTTCACGGAATCACCTTCGAGGTGAGATCATGACGGTGATGTAAATTTTAGCTTCACTGGGTGGTCTCCTCTCGGAGGCGGTTTTCATTCAACAGAAGAAAGAGGATACACGATTATTATTTGTGGCGTGCTGAAAATTTTTCTTTGGCGAACGTTAAGCAAGAATTCATGGCACACACCTGAGGGGAGAAATCCAAGTTTAATGTTTACATTTTTCATTACTGGGTTTTCTCCTCCATGGTGCGTTACCATCAAATATACAAGTTTGCCAGATTGCAAATATTTTTATATGTTTCGTGCTTTATAATTTCGGTTATCCGTTAATACTATTTTATGGTGCCAGTTGAAATATAAGTTCACGGAATCACCTTCGAGGTGAGATCATGACCGTGATGTAAATTTTAGCTTCACTGGGTGGTCTCCTCTCGGAGGCGGTTTTCATTCAACAGAAGAAAGAGGATCCACAAAAATAATTGTGTTCTAGGATTTCTTTTCCACCAGTTGAAATAATAATGTGCGCACTTGAGAGGCGATTGCCAAGTTAATGTTTTATTTTTCATTACTGGGTTTTCTCCTTCATGGCGCGTGATGCTTATACCCTCGACTGTTAAGAAATAAAATTTTCTTATGTGGGCTTTGGTTCCACTTCTCTTTGGCTTTGCCCTATTTGGAACTGATAAAGCTATTGAGTGGTGGCACCGCGGCCATTTCATCGATAATACAATGTATTAGTCCAGAAGTTAAAATTCGTTAATATTGCAAGTTTTTGAAATCATGAAGGGAAACACTCCAATTCTTGGTGTTCGTGGTTAAGTTTTTCTGTTTTACTATTTTGGATGTAGGGAATTCATGTCAATGCTTTTATGTAAGAAAATTATATTTTTAAAATGATACGTAAGCCGTTTCTTTTAAGGAAAAGAAGTTCCTTTTGTAATTTCATTTTCATTGGATATTGTTGAAGTTGTCATGTTGAAACCAAATGTGCGGGCGAGTGGAAAGTAACTTGTTTCCCTCCCACTCCACCGACTGAAATTTGAGACACCTGGGACGTTGATAACTTTCATTTGCTTGTTTGCTGTCTGAGACGAAGGTTGTAAAGTTTCCGATTGCAGTGTTTGTAAATCTGTACTGTGATATAGTTTAGGATAAAGTTGATCCTTACTTATGAAATAGAAGAAAATGGTACGTATATTTAGTAGGGATTCATCAGATGTGGATAGATTTTTGCGTTATTTACTTTCGTTTATGTTTAAATGTAGTTTTATCAAATTTTTCAGTATGTTATTTTAAAAGGAAATGTGTTGGGACCTCTTTGGAGGCGAGCTCATTACAGTGATTAACATTAAAACTCACTGGGTGGTCTCCTCTCGAGAGCGGATCTCATTTTTGTCAATACCCGAGTAATTGTATCTTGCCGAATTACGATTATTATTTGTGGCGTGCTGAAAATTTTTCTTTGGCGAACGTTTAGCAAGAATTCATGGCACACACCTGAGGGGAGAAATCCAAGTTTAATGTTTACATTTTTCATTACTGGGTTTTCTCCTCCATGGTGCGTTACCATCAAATATACAAGTTTGCCAGATTGCAAATATTTTTATATGTTTCGTGCTTTATAATTTCGGTTATCCGTTAATACTATTTTATGGTGCCAGTTGAAATATAAGTTCACGGAATCACCTTCGAGGTGAGATCATGACGGTGATGTAAATTTTAGCTTCACTGGGTGGTCTCCTCTCGGAGGCGGTTTTCATTCAACAGAAGAAAGAGGATACACAAAAATAATTGTGTTCTAGGATTTCTTTTCCACCAGTTGAAATAATAATGTGCGCACTGGAGAGGCGATTGCCAAGTTAAGGTTTTTTTTCATTACTGGGTTTTCTCCTTCATGGCGCGTGATGCTTATACCCTCGACTGTTAAGAAATAAAATTTTCTTATGTGGGCTTTGGTTCCACTTCTCTTTGGATTTGTCCTATTTGGAACTGATAAAGCTATTGAGTGGTGGCACCGCGGCCATTTCATCGATAATACAATGTATTAGTCCAGAAGTTAAAATTCGTTAATATTGCAAGTTTTTGAAATCATGAAGGGAAACACTCCAATTCTTGGTGTTCGTGGTTAAATTTTTCTGGTTTACTATTTTGGATGTAGGGAATTCATGTCAATGCTTTTATGTAAGAAAATTATATTTTTAAAATGATACGTAAGCCGTTTCTTTTAAGGAAAAGAAGTTCCTTTTGTAATTTCATTTTCATTGGATATTGTTGAAGTTGTCAAGCTGTAACCAAATGTGCGGGCGAGTGGGAAGTAACTTGTTTCCCTCCCACTCCACCGACTGAAATTTGAGACACCTGGGACGTTGATAACTTTCATTTGCTTGTTTGCTGTCTGAGACGAAGGTTGTAAAGTTTCCGATTGCAGTGTTTGTAAATCTCTACTGTGATATAGTGTAGGATAAACTTGATCCTTACTTATGAAATAGAAGAAAATGGTACGTATATTTACTAGGGATTCATCAGACGTGGATAGATTTTTGCGTTATTTACTTTCGTTTATGTTTAAATGTAGTTTTATCAAATTTTTCAGTATGTTATTTTAAAAGGAAATGTGTTGGGACCTCTTTGGAGGCGAGCTCATTACAGTGATTAACATTAAAACTCACTGGGTGGACTCCTCTCGAGAGGGGATCTCATTTTTGTCAATACCCGAGTAATTGTATCTTGCCGAATTACGATTATTATTTGTGGCTTGCTGAAAATTTTCCTTTGGCGAACGTTAAGTAAGAATTCATGGCAAACACCTGAGGGGAGAAATCCGAGTTTAATGTTTACATTTTTCATTACTGGGTTTTCTCCTCCACGGTGCGTTACCATCAAATATACAAGTTTGCCAGATTGCAAATATTTTTATATGTTTCGTGCTTTATAATTTCGGTTATCCGTTAATACTATTTTATGGTGCCAGTTGAAATATAAGTTCACGGAATCACCTTCGAGGTGAGATCATGACGGTGATGTAAATTTTAGCTTCACTGGGTGGTCTCCTCTCGGAGGCGGTTTTCATTCAACAGAAGAAAGAGGATACACAAAAATAATTGTGTTCTAGGATTTCTTTTCCACCAGTTGAAATAATAATGTGCGCACTTGAGAGGCGATTGCCAAGTTAAGGTTTTTTTTTCATTACTGGGTTTTCTCCTTCATGGCGCGTGATTCTTATACCCTCGACTGTTAAGAAATAAAATTTTCTTATGTTGGCTTTGGTTCCACTTCTCTTTGGATTTGTCCTATTTGGAACTGATAAAGCTATTGAGTGGTGGCACCGCGGCCATTTCATCGATAATACAATGTCTTAGTCCAGAAGTTAAAATTCGTTAATATTGCAAGTTTTTGAAATCATGAAGGGAAACACTCCAATTCTTGGTGTTCGTGGTTAAGTTTTTCTGTTTTACTATTTTGGATGTAGGGAATTCATGTCAATGCTTTTATGTAAGAAAATTATATTTTTAAAATGATACGTAAGCCGTTTCTTTTAAGGAAAAGAAGTTCCTTTTGTAATTTCATTTTCATTGGATATTGTTGAAGTTGTCATGCTGTAACCAAATGTGCGGGCGAGTGGGAAGTAACTTGTTTCCCTCCCACTCCACCGACTGAAATTTGAGACACCTGGGACGTTGATAACTTTCATTTGCTTGTTTGCTGTCTGAGACGAAGGTTGTAAAGTTTCCGATTGCAGTGTTTGTAAATCTGTACTGTGATATAGTGTAGGATAAACTTGATCCTTACTTATGAAATAGAAGAAAATGGTACGTATATTTAGTAGGGATTCATCAGACGTGGATAGATTTTTGCGTTATTTACTTTCGTTTATGTTTAAATGTAGTTTTATCAAATTTTTCAGTATGTTATTTTAAAAGAAAATGTGTTGGGACCTCTTTGGAGGCGAGCTCATTACAGTGATTAACATTAAAACTCACTGGGTGGTCTCCTCTAGAGAGCGGATCTCATTTTTGTCAATACCCGAGTAATTGTATCTTGCCGAATTACGATTATTATTTGTGGCTTGCTGAAAATTTTCCTTTGGCGAACGTTAAGTAAGAATTCATGGCAAACACCTGAGGGGAGAAATCCGAGTTTAATGTTTACATTTTTCATTACTGGGTTTTCTCCTCCATGGTGCGTTACCATCAAATATACAAGTTTGCCAGATTGCAAATATTTTTATATGTTTCGTGCTTTATAATTTCGGTTATCCGTTAATACTATTTTATGGTGCCAGTTGAAATATAAGTTCACGGAATCACCTTCGAGGTGAGATCATGACCGTGATGTAAATTTTAGCTTCACTGGGTGGTCTCCTCTCGGAGGCGGTTTTCATTCAACAGAAGAAAGAGGATACACAAAAATAATTGTGTTCTAGGATTTCTTTTCCACCAGTTGAAATAATAATGTGCGCACTTGAGAGGCGATTGCCAAGTTAAGGTTTTTTTTTCATTACTGGGTTTTCTCCTTCATGGCGCGTGATGCTTATACCCTCGACTGTTAAGAAATAAAATTTTCTTATGTGGGCTTTGGTTCCACTTCTCTTTGGATTTGTCCTATTTGGAACTGATAAAGCTATTGAGTGGTGGCACCGCGGCCATTTCATCGATAATACAATGTATTAGTCCAGAAGTTAAAATTCGTTAATATTGCAAGTTTTTGAAATCATGAAGGGAAACACTCCAATTCTTGGTGTTCGTGGTTAAGTTTTTCTGTTTTACTATTTTGGATGTAGGGAATTCATGTCAATGCTTTTATGTAAGAAAATTATATTTTTAAAATGATACGTAAGCCGTTTCTTTTAAGGAAAAGAAGTTCCTTTTGTAATTTCATTTTCATTGGATATTGTTGAAGTTGTCATGCTGTAACCAAATGTGCAGGCGAGTGGGAAGTAACTTGTTTCCCTCCCACTCCACCGACTGAAATTTGAGACACCTGGGACGTTGATAACTTTCATTTGCTTGTTTGCTGTCTGAGACGAAGGTTGTAAAGTTTCCGATTGCAGTGTTTGTAAATCTGTACTGTGATATAGTGTAGGATAAACTTGATCCTTACTTATGAAATAGAAGAAAATGGTACGTATATTTAGTAGGGATTCATCAGACGTGGATAGATTTTTGCGTTATTTACTTTCGTTTATGTTTAAATGTAGTTTTATCAAATTTTTCAGTATGTTATTTTAAAAGGAAATGTGTTGGGACCTCTTTGGAGGCGAGCTCATTACAGTGATTAACATTAAAACTCACTGGGTGGACTCCTCTCGAGAGGGGATCTCATTTTTCTCAACACCCGAATAATTGTATCTTGCCGAATTACGATTATTATTAGTGGCTTGCTGAAAATTTTCCTTTGGCGAACGTTAAGTAAGAATTCATGGCAAACACCTGAGGGGAGAAATCCGAGTTTAATGTTTACATTTTTCATTACTGGGTTTTCTCCTCCACGGTGCGTTACCATCAAATATACAAGTTTGCCAGATTGCAAATATTTTTATATGTTTCGTGCTTTATAATTTCGGTTATCCGTTAATACTTTTTTATGGTGCCAGTTGAAATATAAGTTCACGGAATCACCTTCGAGGTGAGATCATGACGGTGATGTAAATTTTAGCTTCACTGGGTGGTCTCCTCTCGGAGGCGGTTTTCATTCAACAGAAGAAAGAGGATACACAAAAATAATTGTGTTCTAGGATTTCTTTTCCACCAGTTGAAATAATAATGTGCGCACTTGAGAGGCGATTGCCAAGTTAATGTTTTATTTTTCATTACTGGGTTTTCTCCTTCATGGCGCGTGATGCTTATACCCTCGACTGTTAAGAAATAAAATTTTCTTATGTGGGCTTTGGTTCCACTTCTCTTTGGCTTTGCCCTATTTGGAACTGATAAAGCTATTGAGTGGTGGCACCGCGGCCATTTCATCGATAATACAATGAAATAGTCCAGAAGTTAAAATTCGTTAATATTGCAAGTTTTTGAAATCATGAAGGGAAACACTCCAATTCTTGGTGTTTGTGGTTAAGTTTTTCTGTTTTACTATTTTGGATGTAGGGAATTCATGTCAATGCTTTTATGTAAGAAAATTATATTTTTAAAATGATACGTAAGCCGTTTCTTTTAAGGAAAAGAAGTTCCTTTTGTAATTTCATTTTCATTGGATATTGTTGAAGTTGTCATGCTGTAACCAAATTTGCGGGCGAGTGGGAAGTAACTTGTTTCCCTCCCACTCCACCGACTGAAATTTGAGACACCTGGGACGTTGATAACTTTCATTTGCTTGTTTGCTGTCTGAGACGAAGGTTGTAAAGTTTCCGATTGCAGTGTTTGTAAATCTGTACTGTGATATAGTGTAGGATAAACTTGATCCTTACTTATGAAATAGAAGAAAATGGTACGTATATTTACTAGGGATTCATCAGACGTGGATAGATTTTTGCGTTATTTACTTTCGTTTATGTTTAAATGTAGTTTTATCAAATTTTTCAGTATGTTATTTTAAAAGGAAATGTGTTGGGACCTCTTTGGAGGCGAGCTCATTACAGTGATTAACATTAAAACTCACTGGGTGGACTCCTCTCGAGAGGGGATCTCATTTTTCTCAACACCCGAATAATTGTATCTTGCCGAATTACGATTATTATTAGTGGCTTGCTGAAAATTTTCCTTTGGCGAACGTTAAGTAAGAATTCATGGCAAACACCTGAGGGGAGAAATCCGAGTTTAATGTTTACATTTTTCATTACTGGGTTTTCTCCTCCAAGGTGCGTTACCATCAAATATACAAGTTTGCCAGATTGCAAATATTTTTATATGTTTCGTGCTTTATAATTTCGGTTATCCGTTAATACTATTTTATGGTGCCAGTTGAAATATAAGTTCACGGAATCACCTTCGAGGTGAGATCATGACGGTGATGTAAATTTTAGCTTCACTGGGTGGTCTCCTCTCGGAGGCGGTTTTCATTCAACAGAAGAAAGAGGATACACAAAAATAATTGTGTTCTAGGATTTCTTTTCCACCAGTTGAAATAATAATGTGCGCACTTGAGAGGCGATTGCCAAGTTAATGTTTTATTTTTCATTACTGGGTTTTCTCCTTCATGGCGCGTGATGCTTATACCCTCGACTGTTAAGAAATAAAATTTTCTTATGTGGGCTTTGGTTCCACTTCTCTTTGGCTTTGCCCTATTTGTAACTGATAAAGCTATTGAGTGGTGGCACCGCGGCCATTTCATCGATAATACAATGTATTAGTCCAGAAGTTAAAATTCGTTAATATTGCAAGTTTTTGAAATCATGAAGGGAAACACTCCAATTCTTGGTGTTTGTGGTTAAGTTTTTCTGTTTTACTATTTTGGATGTAGGGAATTCATGTCAATGCTTTTTTAAAATGATACGTAAGCCGTTTCTTTTAAGGAAAAGAAGTTCCTTTTGTAATTTCATTTTCATTGGATATTGTTGAAGTTGTCATGCTGTAACCAAATGTGCGGGCGAGTGGAAAGTAACTTGTTTCCCTCCCACTCCACCGACTGAAATTTGAGACACCTGGGACGTTGATAACTTTCATTTGCTTGTTTGCTGTCTGAGACGAAGGTTCTAAAGTTTCCGATTGCAGTGTTTGTAAATCTGTACTGTGATATAGTTTAGGATAAAGTTGATCCTTACTTATGAAATAGAAGAAAATGGTACGTATATTTAGTAGGGATTCATCAGATGTGGATAGATTTTTGCGTTATTTATTTCGTTTATGTTTAAATGTAGTTTTATCAAAATTTTCAGTATGTTATTTTAAAAGGAAATGTGTTGGGACCTCTTTGGAGGCGAGCTCATTACAGTGATTAACATTAAAACTCACTGGGTGGACTCCTCTCGAGAGGGGATCTCATTTTTCTCAACACCCGAATAATTGTATCTTGCCGAATTACGATTATTATTTGTGGCTTGCTGATAATTTTCCTTTGGCGAACGTTAAGTAAGAATTCATGGCAAACACCTGAGGGGAGAAATCCGAGTTTAATGTTTACATTTTTCATTACTGGGTTTTCTCCTCCACGGTGCGTTACCATCAAATATACAAGTTTGCCAGATTGCAAATATTTTTATATGTTTCGTGCTTTATAATTTCGGTTATCCGTTAATACTTTTTTATGGTGCCAGTTGAAATATAAGTTCACGGAATCACCTTCGAGGTGAGATCATGACGGTGATGTAAATTTTAGCTTCACTGGGTGGTCTCCTCTCGGAGGCGGTTTTCATTCAACAGAAGAAAGAGGATACACAAAAATAATTGTGTTCTAGGATTTCTTTTCCACCAGTTGAAATAATAATGTGCGCACTTGAGAGGCGATTGCCAAGTTAATGTTTTATTTTTCATTACTGGGTTTTCTCCTTCATGGCGCGTGATGCTTATACCCTCGACTGTTAAGAAATAAAATTTTCTTATGTGGGCTTTGGTTCCACTTCTCTTTGGCTTTGCCCTATTTGGAACTGATAAAGCTATTGAGTGGTGGCACCGCGGCCATTTCATCGATAATACAATGAAATAGTCCAGAAGTTAAAATTCGTTAATATTGCAAGTTTTTGAAATCATGAAGGGAAACACTCCAATTCTTGGTGTTTGTGGTTAAGTTTTTCTGTTTTACTATTTTGGATGTAGGGAATTCATGTCAATGCTTTTATGTAAGAAAATTATATTTTTAAAATGATACGTAAGCCGTTTCTTTTAAGGAAAAGAAGTTCCTTTTGTAATTTCATTTTCATTGGATATTGTTGAAGTTGTCATGCTGTAACCAAATTTGCGGGCGAGTGGGAAGTAACTTGTTTCCCTCCCACTCCACCGACTGAAATTTGAGACACCTGGGACGTTGATAACTTTCATTTGCTTGTTTGCTGTCTGAGACGAAGGTTGTAAAGTTTCCGATTGCAGTGTTTGTAAATCTGTACTGTGATATAGTGTAGGATAAACTTGATCCTTACTTATGAAATAGAAGAAAATGGTACGTATATTTACTAGGGATTCATCAGACGTGGATAGATTTTTGCGTTATTTACTTTCGTTTATGTTTAAATGTAGTTTTATCAAATTTTTCAGTATGTTATTTTAAAAGGAAATGTGTTGGGACCTCTTTGGAGGCGAGCTCATTACAGTGATTAACATTAAAACTCACTGGGTGGACTCCTCTCGAGAGGGGATCTCATTTTTCTCAACACCCGAATAATTGTATCTTGCCGAATTACGATTATTATTAGTGGCTTGCTGAAAATTTTCCTTTGGCGAACGTTAAGTAAGAATTCATGGCAAACACCTGAGGGGAGAAATCCGAGTTTAATGTTTACATTTTTCATTACTGGGTTTTCTCCTCCACGGTGCGTTACCATCAAATATACAAGTTTGCCAGATTGCAAATATTTTTATATGTTTCGTGCTTTATAATTTCGGTTATCCGTTAATACTATTTTATGGTGCCAGTTGAAATATAAGTTCACGGAATCACCTTCGAGGTGAGATCATGACGGTGATGTAAATTTTAGCTTCACTGGGTGGTCTCCTCTCGGAGGCGGTTTTCATTCAACAGAAGAAAGAGGATACACAAAAATAATTGTGTTCTAGGATTTCTTTTCCACCAGTTGAAATAATAATGTGCGCACTTGAGAGGCGATTGCCAAGTTAATGTTTTATTTTTCATTACTGGGTTTTCTCCTTCATGGCGCGTGATGCTTATACCCTCGACTGTTAAGAAATAAAATTTTCTTATGTGGGCTTTGGTTCCACTTCTCTTTGGCTTTGCCCTATTTGGAACTGATAAAGCTATTGAGTGGTGGCACCGCGGCCATTTCATCGATAATACAATGTATTAGTCCAGAAGTTAAAATTCGTTAATATTGCAAGTTTTTGAAATCATGAAGGGAAACACTCCAATTCTTGGTGTTTGTGGTTAAGTTTTTCTGTTTTACTATTTTGGATGTAGGGAATTCATGTCAATGCTTTTTTAAAATGATACGTAAGCCGTTTCTTTTAAGGAAAAGAAGTTCCTTTTGTAATTTCATTTTCATTGGATATTGTTGAAGTTGTCATGCTGTAACCAAATGTGCGGGCGAGTGGAAAGTAACTTGTTTCCCTCCCACTCCACCGACTGAAATTTGAGACACCTGGGACGTTGATAACTTTCATTTGCTTGTTTGCTGTCTGAGACGAAGGTTCTAAAGTTTCCGATTGCAGTGTTTGTAAATCTGTACTGTGATATAGTTTAGGATAAAGTTGATCCTTACTTATGAAATAGAAGAAAATGGTACGTATATTTAGTAGGGATTCATCAGATGTGGATAGATTTTTGCGTTATTTACTTTCGTTTATGTTTAAATGTAGTTTTATCAAAATTTTCAGTATGTTATTTTAAAAGGAAATGTGTTGGGACCTCTTTGGAGGCGAGCTCATTACAGTGATTAACATTAAAACTCACTGGGTGGACTCCTCTCGAGAGGGGATCTCATTTTTCTCAACACCCGAATAATTGTATCTTGCCGAATTACGATTATTATTTGTGGCTTGCTGAAAATTTTCCTTTGGCGAACGTTAAGTAAGAATTCATGGCAAACACCTGAGGGGAGAAATCCGAGTTTAATGTTTACATTTTTCATTACTGGGTTTTCTCCTCCATGGTGCGTTACCATCAAATATACAAGTTTGCCAGATTGCAAATATTTTTATATGTTTCGGGCTTTATAATTTCGGTTATCCGTTAATACTATTTTATGGTGCCAGTTGAAATATAAGTTCACGGAATCACCTTCGAGGTGAGATCATGACCGTGATGTAAATTTTAGCTTCACTGGGTGGTCTCCTCTCGGAGGCGGTTTTCATTCAACAGAAGAAAGAGGATACACAAAAATAATTGTGTTCTAGGATTTCTTTTCCACCAGTTGAAATAATAATGTGCGCACTTGAGAGGCGATTGCCAAGTTAATGTTTTATTTTTCATTACTGGGTTTTCTCCTTCATGGCGCGTGATGCTTATACCCTCGACTGTTAAGAAATAAAATTTTCTTATGTGGGCTTTGGTTCCACTTCTCTTTGGCTTTGCCCTATTTGGAACTGATAAAGCTATTGAGTGGTGGCACCGCGGCCATTTCATCGATAATACAATGTATTAGTCCAGAAGTTAAAATTCGTTAATATTGCAAGTTTTTGAAATCATGAGGGGAAACACTCCAATTCTTGGTGTTCGTGGTTAAGTTTTTCTGGTTTACTATTTTGGATGTAGGGAATTCATGTCAATGCTTTTATGTAAGAAAATTATATTTTTAAAATGATACGTAAGCCGTTTCTTTTAAGGAAAAGAAGTTCCTTTTGTAATTTCATTTTCATTGGATATTGTTGAAGTTGTCATGCTGTAACCAAATGTGCGGGCGAGTGGGAAGTAACTTGTTTCCCTCCCACTCCACCGACTGAAATTTGAGACACCTGGGACGTTGATAACTTTCATTTGCTTGTTTGCTGTCTGAGACGAAGGTTCTAAAGTTTCCGATTGCAGTGTTTGTAAATCTGTACTGTGATATAGTTTAGGATAAAGTTGATCCTTACTTATGAAATAGAAGAAAATGGTACGTATATTTAGTAGGGATTCATCAGATGTGGATAGATTTTTGCGTTATTTACTTTCGTTTATGTTTAAATGTAGTTTTATCAAAATTTTCAGTATGTTATTTTAAAAGGAAATGTGTTGGGACCTCTTTGGAGGCGAGCTCATTACAGTGATTAACATTAAAACTCACTGGGTGGACTCCTCTCGAGAGGGGATCTCATTTTTCTCAACACCCGAATAATTGTATCTTGCCGAATTACGATTATTATTTGTGGCTTGCTGAAAATTTTCCTTTGGCGAACGTTAAGTAAGAATTCATGGCAAACACCTGAGGGGAGAAATCCGAGTTTAATGTTTACATTTTTCATTACTGGGTTTTCTCCTCCACGGTGCGTTACCATCAAATATACAAGTTTGCCAGATTGCAAATATTTTTATATGTTTCGTGCTTTATAATTTCGGTTATCCGTTAATACTATTTTATGGTGCCAGTTGAAATATAAGTTCACGGAATCACCTTCGAGGTGAGATCATGACGGTGATGTAAATTTTAGCTTCACTGGGTGGTCTCCTCTCGGAGGCGGTTTTCATTCAACAGAAGAAAGAGGATACACAAAAATAATTGTGTTCTAGGATTTCTTTTCCACCAGTTGAAATAATAATGTGCGCACTTGAGAGGCGATTGCCAAGTTAATGTTTTATTTTTCATTACTGGGTTTTCTCCTTCATGGCGCGTGATGCTTATACCCTCGACTGTTAAGAAATAAAATTTTCTTATGTGGGCTTTGGTTCCACTTCTCTTTGGCTTTGCCCTATTTGGAACTGATAAAGCTATTGAGTGGTGGCACCGCGGCCATTTCATCGATAATACAATGTATTAGTCCAGAAGTTAAAATTCGTTAATATTGCAAGTTTTTGAAATCATGAAGGGAAACACTCCAATTCTTGGTGTTTGTGGTTAAGTTTTTCTGTTTTACTATTTTGGATGTAGGGAATTCATGTCAATGCTTTTATGTAAGAAAATTATATTTTTAAAATGATACGTAAGCCGTTTCTTTTAAGGAAAAGAAGTTCCTTTTGTAATTTCATTTTCATTGGATATTGTTGAAGTTGTCATGCTGTAACCAAATTTGCGGGCGAGTGGGAAGTAACTTGTTTCCCTCCCACTCCACCGACTGAAATTTGAGACACCTGGGACGTTGATAACTTTCATTTGCTTGTTTGCTGTCTGAGACGAAGGTTGTAAAGTTTCCGATTGCAGTGTTTGTAAATCTGTACTGTGATATAGTTTAGGATAAAGTTGATCCTTACTTATGAAATAGAAGAAAATGGTACGTATATTTAGTAGGGATTCATCAGATGTGGATAGATTTTTGCGTTATTTACTTTCGTTTATGTTTAAATGTAGTTTTATCAAAATTTTCAGTATGTTATTTTAAAAGGAAATGTGTTGGGACCTCTTTGGAGGCGAGCTCATTACAGTGATTAACATTAAAACTCACTGGGTGGACTCCTCTCGAGAGGGGATCTCATTTTTCTCAACACCCGAATAATTGTATCTTGCCGAATTACGATTATTATTTGTGGCTTGCTGAAAATTTTCCTTTGGCGAACGTTAAGTAAGAATTCATGGCAAACACCTGAGGGGAGAAATCCGAGTTTAATGTTTACATTTTTCATTACTGGGTTTTCTCCTCCATGGTGCGTTACCATCAAATATACAAGTTTGCCAGATTGCAAATATTTTTATATGTTTCGTGCTTTATAATTTCGGTTATCCGTTAATACTATTTTATGGTGCCAGTTGAAATATAAGTTCACGGAATCACCTTCGAGGTGAGATCATGACCGTGATGTAAATTTTAGCTTCACTGGGTGGTCTCCTCTCGGAGGCGGTTTTCATTCAACAGAAGAAAGAGGATACACAAAAATAATTGTGTTCTAGGATTTCTTTTCCACCAGTTGAAATAATAATGTGCGCACTTGAGAGGCGATTGCCAAGTTAAGGTTTTTTTTTCATTACTGGGTTTTCTCCTTCATGGCGCGTGATGCTTATACCCTCGACTGTTAAGAAATAAAATTTTCTTATGTGGGCTTTGGTTCCACTTCTCTTTGGATTTGTCCTATTTGGAACTGATAAAGCTATTGAGTGGTGGCACCGCGGCCATTTCATCGATAATACAATGTATTAGTCCAGAAGTTAAAATTCGTTAATATTGCAAGTTTTTGAAATCATGAAGGGAAACACTCCAATTCTTGGTGTTCGTGGTTAAGTTTTTCTGTTTTACTATTTTGGATGTAGGGAATTCATGTCAATGCTTTTATGTAAGAAAATTATATTTTTAAAATGATACGTAAGCCGTTTCTTTTAAGGAAAAGAAGTTCCTTTTGTAATTTCATTTTCATTGGATATTGTTGAAGTTGTCATGCTGTAACCAAATGTGCAGGCGAGTGGGAAGTAACTTGTTTCCCTCCCACTCCACCGACTGAAATTTGAGACACCTGGGACGTTGATAACTTTCATTTGCTTCTTTGCTGTCTGAGACGAAGGTTGTAAAGTTTCCGATTGCAGTGTTTGTAAATCTCTACTGTGATATAGTGTAGGATAAACTTGATCCTTACTTATGAAATAGAAGAAAATGGTACGTATATTTACTAGGGATTCATCAGACGTGGATAGATTTTTGCGTTATTTACTTTCGTTTATGTTTAAATGTAGTTTTATCAAATTTTTCAGTATGTTATTTTAAAAGGAAATGTGTTGGGACCTCTTTGGAGGCGAGCTCATTACAGTGATTAACATTAAAACTCACTGGGTGGACTCCTCTCGAGAGGGGATCTCATTTTTCTCAACACCCGAATAATTGTATCTTGCCGAATTACGATTATTATTAGTGGCTTGCTGAAAATTTTCCTTTGGCGAACGTTAAGTAAGAATTCATGGCAAACACCTGAGGGGAGAAATCCGAGTTTAATGTTTACATTTTTCATTACTGGGTTTTCTCCTCCACGGTGCGTTACCATCAAATATACAAGTTTGCCAGATTGCAAATATTTTTATATGTTTCGTGCTTTATAATTTCGGTTATCCGTTAATACTATTTTATGGTGCCAGTTGAAATATAAGTTCACGGAATCACCTTCGAGGTGAGATCATGACGGTGATGTAAATTTTAGCTTCACTGGGTGGTCTCCTCTCGGAGGCGGTTTTCATTCTACAGAAGAAAGAGGATACACAAAAATAATTGTGTTCTAGGATTTCTTTTCCACCAGTTGAAATAATAATGTGCGCACTTGAGAGGCGATTGCCAAGTTAATGTTTTATTTTTCATTACTGGGTTTTCTCCTTCATGGCGCGTGATGCTTATACCCTCGACTGTTAAGAAATAAAATTTTCTTATGTGGGCTTTGGTTCCACTTCTTCTTGGCTTTGCCCTATTTGGAACTGATAAAGCTATTGAGTGGTGGCACCGCGGCCATTTCATCGATAATACAATGAAATAGTCCAGAAGTTAAAATTCGTTAATATTGCAAGTTTTTGAAATCATGAAGGGAAACACTCCAATTCTTGGTGTTTGTGGTTAAGTTTTTCTGTTTTACTATTTTGGATGTAGGGAATTCATGTCAATGCTTTTATGTAAGAAAATTATATTTTTAAAATGATACGTAAGCCGTTTCTTTTAAGGAAAAGAAGTTCCTTTTGTAATTTCATTTTCATTGGATATTGTTGAAGTTGTCATGCTGTAACCAAATTTGCGGGCGAGTGGGAAGTAACTTGTTTCCCTCCCACTCCACCGACTGAAATTTGAGACACCTGGGACGTTGATAACTTTCATTTGCTTGTTTGCTGTCTGAGACGAAGGTTGTAAAGTTTCCGATTGCAGTGTTTGTAAATCTGTACTGTGATATAGTGTAGGATAAACTTGATCCTTACTTATGAAATAGAAGAAAATGGTACGTATATTTACTAGGGATTCATCAGACGTGGATAGATTTTTGCGTTATTTACTTTCGTTTATGTTTAAATGTAGTTTTATCAAATTTTTCAGTATGTTATTTTAAAAGGAAATGTGTTGGGACCTCTTTGGAGGCGAGCTCATTACAGTGATTAACATTAAAACTCACTGGGTGGACTCCTCTCGAGAGGGGATCTCATTTTTCTCAACACCCGAATAATTGTATCTTGCCGAATTACGATTATTATTAGTGGCTTGCTGAAAATTTTCCTTTGGCGAACGTTAAGTAAGAATTCATGGCAAACACCTGAGGGGAGAAATCCGAGTTTAATGTTTACATTTTTCATTACTGGGTTTTCTCCTCCACGGTGCGTTACCATCAAATATACAAGTTTGCCAGATTGCAAATATTTTTATATGTTTCGTGCTTTATAATTTCGGTTATCCGTTAATACTATTTTATGGTGCCAGTTGAAATATAAGTTCACGGAATCACCTTCGAGGTGAGATCATGACCGTGATGTAAATTTTAGCTTCACTGGGTGGTCTCCTCTCGGAGGCGGTTTTCATTCAACAGAAGAAAGAGGATACACAAAAATAATTGTGTTCTAGGATTTCTTTTCCACCAGTTGAAATAATAATGTGCGCACTTGAGAGGCGATTGCCAAGTTAATGTTTTATTTTTCATTACTGGGTTTTCTCCTTCATGGCGCGTGATGCTTATACCCTCGACTGTTAAGAAATAAAATTTTCTTATGTGGGCTTTGGTTCCACTTCTCTTTGGCTTTGCCCTATTTGGAACTGATAAAGCTATTGAGTGGTGGCACCGCGGCCATTTCATCGATAATACAATGAAATAGTCCAGAAGTTAAAATTCGTTAATATTGCAAGTTTTTGAAATCATGAAGGGAAACACTCCAATTCTTGGTGTTTGTGGTTAAGTTTTTCTGTTTTACTATTTTGGATGTAGGGAATTCATGTCAATGCTTTTATGTAAGAAAATTATATTTTTAAAATGATACGTAAGCCGTTTCTTTTAAGGAAAAGAAGTTCCTTTTGTAATTTCATTTTCATTGGATATTGTTGAAGTTGTCATGTTGTAACCAAATGTGCGGGCGAGTGGAAAGTAACTTGTTTCCCTCCCACTCCACCGACTGAAATTTGAGACACCTGGGACGTTGATAACTTTCATTTGCTTGTTTGCTGTCTGAGACGAAGGTTGTAAAGTTTCCGATTGCAGTGTTTGTAAATCTGTACTGTGATATAGTTTAGGATAAAGTTGATCCTTACTTATGAAATAGAAGAAAATGGTACGTATATTTAGTAGGGATTCATCAGATGTGGATAGATTTTTGCGTTATTTACTTTCGTTTATGTTTAAATGTAGCTTTATCAAAATTTTCAGTATGTTATTTTAAAAGGAAATGTGTTGGGACCTCTTTGGAGGCGAGCTCATTACAGTGATTAACATTAAAACTCACTGGGTGGACTCCTCTCGAGAGGGGATCTCATTTTTCTCAACACCCGAATAATTGTATCTTGCCGAATTACGATTATTATTTGTGGCTTGCTGAAAATTTTCCTTTGGCGAACGTTAAGTAAGAATTCATGGCAAACACCTGAGGGGAGAAATCCGAGTTTAATGTTTACATTTTTCATTACTGGGTTTTCTCCTCCATGGTGCGTTACCATCAAATATACAAGTTTGCCAGATTGCAAATATTTTTATATGTTTCGTGCTTTATAATTTCGGTTATCCGTTAATACTATTTTATGGTGCCAGTTGAAATATAAGTTCACGGAATCACCTTCGAGGTGAGATCATGACCGTGATGTAAATTTTAGCTTCACTGGGTGGTCTCCTCTCGGAGGCGGTTTTCATTCAACAGAAGAAAGAGGATACACAAAAATAATTGTGTTCTAGGATTTCTTTTCCACCAGTTGAAATAATAATGTGCGCACTTGAGAGGCGATTGCCAAGTTAATGTTTTATTTTTCATTACTGGGTTTTCTCCTTCATGGCGCGTGATGCTTATACCCTCGACTGTTAAGAAATAAAATTTTCTTATGTGGGCTTTGGTTCCACTTCTCTTTGGCTTTGCCCTATTTGGAACTGATAAAGCTATTGAGTGGTGGCACCGCGGCCATTTCATCGATAATACAATGTATTAGTCCAGAAGTTAAAATTCGTTAATATTGCAAATTTTTAAAATCTTGAAGGGAAACACTCCCATTCTTGGTGTTCGTGGTTAAATTTTTCTGTTTTACTATTTTGGATGTAGGGAATTCATGTCAATGCTTTTATGTAAGAAAATTATATTTTTAAAATGATACGTAAGCCGTTTCTTTTAAGGAAAAGAAGTTCCTTTTGTAATTTCATTTTCATTGGATATTGTTGAAGTTGTCATGTTGTAACCAAATGTGCGGGCGAGTGGAAAGTAACTTGTTTCCCTCCCACTCCACCGACTGAAATTTGAGACACCTGGGACGTTGATAACTTTCATTTGCTTGTTTGCTGTCTGAGACGAAGGTTGTAAAGTTTCCGATTGCAGTGTTTGTAAATCTGTACTGTGATATAGTTTAGGATAAAGTTGATCCTTACTTATGAAATAGAAGAAAATGGTACGTATATTTAGTAGGGATTCATCAGATGTGTATAGATTTTTGCGTTATTTACTTTCGTTTATGTTTAAATGTAGTTTTATCAAAATTTTCAGTATGTTATTTTAAAAGGAAATGTGTTGGGACCTCTTTGGAGGCGAGCTCATTACAGTGATTAACATTAAAACTCACTGGGTGGACTCCTCTCGAGAGGGGATCTCATTTTTCTCAACACCCGAATAATTGTATCTTGCCGAATTACGATTATTATTTGTGGCTTGCTGAAAATTTTCCTTTGGCGAACGTTAAGTAAGAATTCATGGCAAACACCTGAGGGGAGAAATCCGAGTTTAATGTTTACATTTTTCATTACTGGGTTTTCTCCTCCATGGTGCGTTACCATCAAATATACAAGTTTGCCAGATTGCAAATATTTTTATATGTTTCGTGCTTTATAATTTCGGTTATCCGTTAATACTATTTTATGGTGCCAGTTGAAATATAAGTTCACGGAATCACCTTCGAGGTGAGATCATGACCGTGATGTAAATTTTAGCTTCACTGGGTGGTCTCCTCTCGGAGGCGGTTTTCATTCAACAGAAGAAAGAGGATACACAAAAATAATTGTGTTCTAGGATTTCTTTTCCACCAGTTGAAATAATAATGTGCGCACTTGAGAGGCGATTGCCAAGTTAATGTTTTATTTTTCATTACTGGGTTTTCTCCTTCATGGCGCGTGATGCTTATACCCTCGACTGTTAAGAAATAAAATTTTCTTATGTGGGCTTTGGTTCCACTTCTCTTTGGCTTTGCCCTATTTGGAACTGATAGAGCTATTGAGTGGTGGCACCGCGGCCATTTCATCGATAATACAATGAAATAGTCCAGAAGTTAAAATTCGTTAATATTGCAAGTTTTTGAAATCATGAAGGGAAACACTCCAATTCTTGGTGTTTGTGGTTAAGTTTTTCTGTTTTACTATTTTGGATGTAGGGAATTCATGTCAATGCTTTTATGTAAGAAAATTATATTTTTAAAATGATACGTAAGCCGTTTCTTTTAAGGAAAAGAAGTTCCTTTTGTAATTTCATTTTCATTGGATATTGTTGAAGTTGTCATGTTGTAACCAAATGTGCGGGCGAGTGGAAAGTAACTTGTTTCCCTCCCACTCCACCGACTGAAATTTGAGACACCTGGGACGTTGATAACTTTCATTTGCTTGTTTGCTGTCTGAGACGAAGGTTGTAAAGTTTCCGATTGCAGTGTTTGTAAATCTGTACTGTGATATAGTTTAGGATAAAGTTGATCCTTACTTATGAAATAGAAGAAAATGGTACGTATATTTAGTAGGGATTCATCAGATGTGGATAGATTTTTGCGTTATTTACTTTCGTTTATGTTTAAATGTAGTTTTATCAAAATTTTCAGTATGTTATTTTAAAAGGAAATGTGTTGGGACCTCTTTGGAGGCGAGCTCATTACAGTGATTAACATTAAAACTCACTGGGTGGACTCCTCTCGAGAGGGGATCTCATTTTTCTCAACACCCGAATAATTGTATCTTGCCGAATTACGATTATTATTTGTGGCTTGCTGAAAATTTTCCTTTGGCGAACGTTAAGTAAGAATTCATGGCAAACACCTGAGGGGAGAAATCCGAGTTTAATGTTTACATTTTTCATTACTGGGTTTTCTCCTCCATGGTGCGTTACCATCAAATATACAAGTTTGCCAGATTGCAAATATTTTTATATGTTTCGTGCTTTATAATTTCGGTTATCCGTTAATACTATTTTATGGTGCCAGTTGAAATATAAGTTCACGGAATCACCTTCGAGGTGAGATCATGACCGTGATGTAAATTTTAGCTTCACTGGGTGGTCTCCTCTCGGAGGCGGTTTTCATTCAACAGAAGAAAGAGGATACACAAAAATAATTGTGTTCTAGGATTTCTTTTCCACCAGTTGAAATAATAATGTGCGCACTTGAGAGGCGATTGCCAAGTTAATGTTTTATTTTTCATTACTGGGTTTTCTCCTTCATGGCGCGTGATGCTTATACCCTCGACTGTTAAGAAATAAAATTTTCTTATGTGGGCTTTGGTTCCACTTCTCTTTGGCTTTGCCCTATTTGGAACTGATAAAGCTATTGAGTGGTGGCACCGCGGCCATTTCATCGATAATACAATGTATTAGTCCAGAAGTTAAAATTCGTTAATATTGCAAATTTTTAAAATCTTGAAGGGAAACACTCCCATTCTTGGTGTTCGTGGTTAAATTTTTCTGTTTTACTATTTTGGATGTAGGGAATTCATGTCAATGCTTTTATGTAAGAAAATTATATTTTTAAAATGATACGTAAGCCGTTTCTTTTAAGGAAAAGAAGTTCCTTTTGTAATTTCATTTTCATTGGATATTGTTGAAGTTGTCATGTTGTAACCAAATGTGCGGGCGAGTGGAAAGTAACTTGTTTCCCTCCCACTCCACCGACTGAAATTTGAGACACCTGGGACGTTGATAACTTTCATTTGCTTGTTTGCTGTCTGAGACGAAGGTTCTAAAGTTTCCGATTGCAGTGTTTGTAAATCTGTACTGTGATATAGTTTAGGATAAAGTTGATCCTTACTTATGAAATAGAAGAAAATGGTACGTATATTTAGTAGGGATTCATCAGATGTGGATAGATTTTTGCGTTATTTACTTTCGTTTATGTTTAAATGTAGTTTTATCAAAATTTTCAGTATGTTATTTTAAAAGGAAATGTGTTGGGACCTCTTTGGAGGCGAGCTCATTACAGTGATTAACATTAAAACTCACTGGGTGGACTCCTCTCGAGAGGGGATCTCATTTTTCTCAACACCCGAATAATTGTATCTTGCCGAATTACGATTATTATTTGTGGCTTGCTGAAAATTTTCCTTTGGCGAACGTTAAGTAAGAATTCATGGCAAACACCTGAGGGGAGAAATCCGAGTTTAATGTTTACATTTTTCATTACTGGGTTTTCTCCTCCATGGTGCGTTACCATCAAATATACAAGTTTGCCAGATTGCAAATATTTTTATATGTTTCGTGCTTTATAATTTCGGTTATCCGTTAATACTATTTTATGGTGCCAGTTGAAATATAAGTTCACGGAATCACCTTCGAGGTGAGATCATGACCGTGATGTAAATTTTAGCTTCACTGGGTGGTCTCCTCTCGGAGGCGGTTTTCATTCAACAGAAGAAAGAGGATACACAAAAATAATTGTGTTCTAGGATTTCTTTTCCACCAGTTGAAATAATAATGTGCGCACTTGAGAGGCGATTGCCAAGTTAATGTTTTATTTTTCATTACTGGGTTTTCTCCTTCATGGCGCGTGATGCTTATACCCTCGACTGTTAAGAAATAAAATTTTCTTATGTGGGCTTTGGTTCCACTTCTCTTTGGCTTTGCCCTATTTGGAACTGATAGAGCTATTGAGTGGTGGCACCGCGGCCATTTCATCGATAATACAATGAAATAGTCCAGAAGTTAAAATTCGTTAATATTGCAAGTTTTTGAAATCATGAAGGGAAACACTCCAATTCTTGGTGTTTGTGGTTAAGTTTTTCTGTTTTACTATTTTGGATGTAGGGAATTCATGTCAATGCTTTTATGTAAGAAAATTATATTTTTAAAATGATACGTAAGCCGTTTCTTTTAAGGAAAAGAAGTTCCTTTTGTAATTTCATTTTCATTGGATATTGTTGAAGTTGTCATGTTGTAACCAAATGTGCGGGCGAGTGGAAAGTAACTTGTTTCCCTCCCACTCCACCGACTGAAATTTGAGACACCTGGGACGTTGATAACTTTCATTTGCTTGTTTGCTGTCTGAGACGAAGGTTGTAAAGTTTCCGATTGCAGTGTTTGTAAATCTGTACTGTGATATAGTTTAGGATAAAGTTGATCCTTACTTATGAAATAGAAGAAAATGGTACGTATATTTAGTAGGGATTCATCAGATGTGGATAGATTTTTGCGTTATTTACTTTCGTTTATGTTTAAATGTAGTTTTATCAAAATTTTCAGTATGTTATTTTAAAAGGAAATGTGTTGGGACCTCTTTGGAGGCGAGCTCATTACAGTGATTAACATTAAAACTCACTGGGTGGACTCCTCTCGAGAGGGGATCTCATTTTTCTCAACACCCGAATAATTGTATCTTGCCGAATTACGATTATTATTTGTGGCTTGCTGAAAATTTTCCTTTGGCGAACGTTAAGTAAGAATTCATGGCAAACACCTGAGGGGAGAAATCCGAGTTTAATGTTTACATTTTTCATTACTGGGTTTTCTCCTCCATGGTGCGTTACCATCAAATATACAAGTTTGCCAGATTGCAAATATTTTTATATGTTTCGTGCTTTATAATTTCGGTTATCCGTTAATACTATTTTATGGTGCCAGTTGAAATATAAGTTCACGGAATCACCTTCGAGGTGAGATCATGACCGTGATGTAAATTTTAGCTTCACTGGGTGGTCTCCTCTCGGAGGCGGTTTTCATTCAACAGAAGAAAGAGGATACACAAAAATAATTGTGTTCTAGGATTTCTTTTCCACCAGTTGAAATAATAATGTGCGCACTTGAGAGGCGATTGCCAAGTTAATGTTTTATTTTTCATTACTGGGTTTTCTCCTTCATGGCGCGTGATGCTTATACCCTCGACTGTTAAGAAATAAAATTTTCTTATGTGGGCTTTGGTTCCACTTCTCTTTGGCTTTGCCCTATTTGGAACTGATAAAGCTATTGAGTGGTGGCACCGCGGCCATTTCATCGATAATACAATGTATTAGTCCAGAAGTTAAAATTCGTTAATATTGCAAATTTTTAAAATCTTGAAGGGAAACACTCCCATTCTTGGTGTTCGTGGTTAAATTTTTCTGTTTAACTATTTTGGATGTAGGGAATTCATGTCAATGCTTTTATGTAAGAAAATTATATTTTTAAAATGATACGTAAGCCGTTTCTTTTAAGGAAAAGAAGTTCCTTTTGTAATTTCATTTTCATTGGATATTGTTGAAGTTGTCATGTTGTAACCAAATGTGCGGGCGAGTGGAAAGTAACTTGTTTCCCTCCCACTCCACCGACTGAAATTTGAGACACCTGGGACGTTGATAACTTTCATTTGCTTGTTTGCTGTCTGAGACGAAGGTTGTAAAGTTTCCGATTGCAGTGTTTGTAAATCTGTACTGTGATATAGTTTAGGATAAAGTTGATCCTTACTTATGAAATAGAAGAAAATGGTACGTATATTTAGTAGGGATTCATCAGATGTGGATAGATTTTTGCGTTATTTACTTTCGTTTATGTTTAAATGTAGTTTTATCAAAATTTTCAGTATGTTATTTTAAAAGGAAATGTGTTGGGACCTCTTTGGAGGCGAGCTCATTACAGTGATTAACATTAAAACTCACTGGGTGGACTCCTCTCGAGAGGGGATCTCATTTTTCTCAACACCCGAATAATTGTATCTTGCCGAATTACGATTATTATTTGTGGCTTGCTGAAAATTTTCCTTTGGCGAACGTTAAGTAAGAATTCATGGCAAACACCTGAGGGGAGAAATCCGAGTTTAATGTTTACATTTTTCATTACTGGGTTTTCTCCTCCATGGTGCGTTACCATCAAATATACAAGTTTGCCAGATTGCAAATATTTTTATATGTTTCGTGCTTTATAATTTCGGTTATCCGTTAATACTATTTTATGGTGCCAGTTGAAATATAAGTTCACGGAATCACCTTCGAGGTGAGATCATGACCGTGATGTAAATTTTAGCTTCACTGGGTGGTCTCCTCTCGGAGGCGGTTTTCATTCAACAGAAGAAAGAGGATACACAAAAATAATTGTGTTCTAGGATTTCTTTTCCACCAGTTGAAATAATAATGTGCGCACTTGAGAGGCGATTGCCAAGTTAATGTTTTATTTTTCATTACTGGGTTTTCTCCTTCATGGCGCGTGATGCTTATACCCTCGACTGTTAAGAAATAAAATTTTCTTATGTGGGCTTTGGTTCCACTTCTCTTTGGCTTTGCCCTATTTGGAACTGATAAAGCTATTGAGTGGTGGCACCGCGGCCATTTCATCGATAATACAATGTATTAGTCCAGAAGTTAAAATTCGTTAATATTGCAAATTTTTAAAATCTTGAAGGGAAACACTCCCATTCTTGGTGTTCGTGGTTAAATTTTTCTGTTTTACTATTTTGGATGTAGGGAATTCATGTCAATGCTTTTATGTAAGAAAATTATATTTTTAAAATGATACGTAAGCCGTTTCTTTTAAGGAAAAGAAGTTCCTTTTGTAATTTCATTTTCATTGGATATTGTTGAAGTTGTCATGTTGTAACCAAATGTGCGGGCGAGTGGAAAGTAACTTGTTTCCCTCCCACTCCACCGACTGAAATTTGAGACACCTGGGACGTTGATAACTTTCATTTGCTTGTTTGCTGTCTGAGACGAAGGTTCTAAAGTTTCCGATTGCAGTGTTTGTAAATCTGTACTGTGATATAGTTTAGGATAAAGTTGATCCTTACTTATGAAATAGAAGAAAATGGTACGTATATTTAGTAGGGATTCATCAGATGTGGATAGATTTTTGCGTTATTTACTTTCGTTTATGTTTAAATGTAGTTTTATCAAAATTTTCAGTATGTTATTTTAAAAGGAAATGTGTTGGGACCTCTTTGGAGGCGAGCTCATTACAGTGATTAACATTAAAACTCACTGGGTGGACTCCTCTCGAGAGGGGATCTCATTTTTCTCAACACCCGAATAATTGTATCTTGCCGAATTACGATTATTATTTGTGGCTTGCTGAAAATTTTCCTTTGGCGAACGTTAAGTAAGAATTCATGGCAAACACCTGAGGGGAGAAATCCGAGTTTAATGTTTACATTTTTCATTACTGGGTTTTCTCCTCCATGGTGCGTTACCATCAAATATACAAGTTTGCCAGATTGCAAATATTTTTATATGTTTCGTGCTTTATAATTTCGGTTATCCGTTAATACTATTTTATGGTGCCAGTTGAAATATAAGTTCACGGAATCACCTTCGAGGTGAGATCATGACCGTGATGTAAATTTTAGCTTCACTGGGTGGTCTCCTCTCGGAGGCGGTTTTCATTCAACAGAAGAAAGAGGATACACAAAAATAATTGTGTTCTAGGATTTCTTTTCCACCAGTTGAAATAATAATGTGCGCACTTGAGAGGCGATTGCCAAGTTAATGTTTTATTTTTCATTACTGGGTTTTCTCCTTCATGGCGCGTGATGCTTATACCCTCGACTGTTAAGAAATAAAATTTTCTTATGTGGGCTTTGGTTCCACTTCTCTTTGGCTTTGCCCTATTTGGAACTGATAAAGCTATTGAGTGGTGGCACCGCGGCCATTTCATCGATAATACAATGTATTAGTCCAGAAGTTAAAATTCGTTAATATTGCAAATTTTTAAAATCTTGAAGGGAAACACTCCCATTCTTGGTGTTCGTGGTTAAATTTTTCTGTTTTACTATTTTGGATGTAGGGAATTCATGTCAATGCTTTTATGTAAGAAAATTATATTTTTAAAATGATACGTAAGCCGTTTCTTTTAAGGAAAAGAAGTTCCTTTTGTAATTTCATTTTCATTGGATATTGTTGAAGTTGTCATGTTGTAAACAAATGTGCGGGCGAGTGGAAAGTAACTTGTTTCCCTCCCACTCCACCGACTGAAATTTGAGACACCTGGGACGTTGATAACTTTCATTTGCTTGTTTGCTGTCTGAGACGAAGGTTGTAAAGTTTCCGATTGCAGTGTTTGTAAATCTGTACTGTGATATAGTGTAGGATAAACTTGGTCCTTACTTATGAAATAGAAGAAAATGGTATGTATATTTAGTAGGGATTCATCAGACGTGGATAGATTTTTGCGTTATTTACTTTCGTTTATGTTTAAATGTAGTTTTATCAAATTTTTCAGTATGTTATTTTAAAAGGAAATGTGTTGGGACCTCTTTGGAGGCGAGCTCATTACAGTGATTAACATTAAAACTCACTGGGTGGTCTCCTCTCGAGAGCGGATCTCATTTTTGTCAATACCCGAGTAATTGTATCTTGCCGAATTACGATTATTATTTGTGGCTTGCTGAAAATTTTCCTTTGGCGAACGTTAAGTAAGAATTCATGGCAAACACCTGAGGGGAGAAATCCGAGTTTAATGTTTACATTTTTCATTACTGGGTTTTCTCCTCCATGGTGCGTTACCATCAAATATACAAGTTTGCCAGATTGCAAATATTTTTATATGTTTCGTGCTTTATAATTTCGGTTATCCGTTAATACTATTTTATGGTGCCAGTTGAAATATAAGTTCACGGAATCACCTTCGAGGTGAGATCATGACGGTGATGTAAATTTTAGCTTCACTGGGTGGTCTCCTCTCGGAGGCGGTTTTCATTCAACAGAAGAAAGAGGATACACAAAAATAATTGTGTTCTAGGATTTCTTTTCCACCAGTTGAAATAATAATGTGCGCACTTGAGAGGCGATTTCCAAGATAATGTTTTATTTTTCATTACTGGGTTTTCTCCTTCATGGCGCGTGATGCTTATACCCTCGACTGTTAAGAAATAAAATTTTTTTATGTGGGCTTTGGTTCCACTTCTCTTTGGCTTTGCCCTATTTGGAACTGATAAAGCTATTGAGTGGTGGCACCGCGGCCATTTCATCGATAATACAATGTATTAGTCCTGAAGTTAAAATTCGTTAATATTGCAAATTTTTAAAATCTTGAAGGGAAACACTCCCATTCTTGGTGTTCGTGGTTAAATTTTTCTGGTTTACTATTTTGGATGTAGGGAATTCATGTCAATGCTTTTATGTAAGAAAATTATATTTTTAAAATGATACGTAAGCCGTTTCTTTTAAGGAAAAGAAGTTCCTTTTGTAATTTCATTTTCTTTGGATATTGTTGAAGTTGTCATGTTGTAACCAAATGTGCGGGCGAGTGGAAAGTAACTTGTTTCCCTCCCACTCCACCGACTGAAATTTGAGACACCTGGGACGTTGATAACTTTCATTTGCTTGTTTGCTGTCTGAGACGAAGGTTCTAAAGTTTCCGATTGCAGTGTTTGTAAATCTGTACTGTGATATAGTGTAGGATAAAGTTGATCCTTACTTATGAAATAGAAGAAAATGGTACGTATATTTAGTAGGGATTCATCAGATGTGGATAGATTTTTGCGTTATTTACTTTCGTTTATGTTTAAATGTAGTTTTATCAAAATTTTCAGTATGTTATTTTAAAAGGAAATGTGTTGGGACCTCTTTGGAGGCGAGCTCATTACAGTGATTAACATTAAAACTCACTGGGTGGACTCCTCTCGAGAGGGGATCTCATTTTTCTCAACACCCGAATAATTGTATCTTGCCGAATTACGATTATTATTTGTGGCTTGCTGAAAATTTTCCTTTGGCGAACGTTAAGTAAGAATTCATGGCAAACACCTGAGGGGAGAAATCCGAGTTTAATGTTTACATTTTTCATTACTGGGTTTTCTCCTCCATGGTGCGTTACCATCAAATATACAAGTTTGCCAGATTGCAAATATTTTTATATGTTTCGTGCTTTATAATTTCGGTTATCCGTTAATACTATTTTATGGTGCCAGTTGAAATATAAGTTCACGGAATCACCTTCGAGGTGAGATCATGACCGTGATGTTAATTTTAGCTTCACTGGGTGGTCTCCTCTCGGAGGCGGTTTTCCTTCAACAGAAGAAAGAGGATACACAAAAATAATTGTGTTCTAGGATTTCTTTTCCACCAGTTGAAATAATAATGTGCGCACTTGAGAGGCGATTGCCAAGTTAATGTTTTATTTTTCATTACTGGGTTTTCTCCTTCATGGCGCGTGATGCTTATACCCTCGACTGTTAAGAAATAAAATTTTCTTATGTGAGCTTTGGTTCCACTTCTCTTTGGCTTTGCCCTATTTGGAACTGATAAAGCTATTGAGTGGTGGCACCGCGGCCATTTCATCGATAATACAATGAAATAGTCCAGAAGTTAAAATTCGTTAATATTGCAAGTTTTTGAAATCATGAAGGGAAACACTCCAATTCTTGGTGTTTGTGGTTAAGTTTTTCTGTTTTACTATTTTGGATGTAGGGAATTCATGTCAATGCTTTTATGTAAGAAAATTATATTTTTAAAATGATACGTAAGCCGTTTCTTTTAAGGAAAAGAAGTTCCTTTTGTAATTTCATTTTCATTGGATATTGTTGAAGTTGTCATGCTGTAACCAAATTTGCGGGCGAGTGGGAAGTAACTTGTTTCCCTCCCACTCCACCGACTGAAATTTGAGACACCTGGGACGTTGATAATTTTCATTTGCTTGTTTGCTGTCTGAGACGAAGGTTGTAAAGTTTCCGATTGCAGTGTTTGTAAATCTGTACTGTGATATAGTGTAGGATAAACTTGATCCTTACTTATGAAATAGAAGAAAATGGTACGTATATTTAGTAGGGATTCATCAGACGTGGATAGATTTTTGCGTTATTTACTTTCGTTTATGTTTAAATGTAGTTTTATCAAATTTTTCAGTATGTTATTTTAAAAGGAAATGTGTTGGGACCTCTTTGGAGGCGAGCTCATTACAGTGATTAACATTAAAACTCACTGGGTGGTCTCCTCTCGAGAGCGGATCTCATTTTTGTCAATACCCGAGTAATTGTATCTTGCCGAATTACGATTATTATTTGTGGCGTGCTGAAAATTTTTCTTTGGCGAACGTTAAGCAAGAATTCATGGCACACACCTGAGGGGAGAAATCCGAGTTTAATGTTTACATTTTTCATTACTGGGTTTTCTCCTCCATGGTGCGTTACCATCAAATATACAAGTTTGCCAGATTGCAAATATTTTTATATGTTTCGTGCTTTATAATTTCGGTTATCCGTTAATACTATTTTATGGTGCCAGTTGAAATATAAGTTCACGGAATCACCTTCGAGGTGAGATCATGACGGTGATGTAAATTTTAGCTTCACTGGGTGGTCTCCTCTCGGAGGCGGTTTTCATTCAACAGAAGAAAGAGGATACACAAAAATAATTGTGTTCTTGGATTTCTTTTCCACCAGTTGAAATAATAATGTGCGCACTTGAGAGGCGATTGCCAAGTTAAGGTTTTTTTTTCATTACTGGGTTTTCTCCTTCATGGCGCGTGATGCTTATACCCTCGACTGTTAAGAAAAAAAATTTTCTTGTGTGGGCTTTGGTTCCACTTCTGTTTGGATTTGTCCTATTTGGAACTGATAAAGCTATTGAGTGGTGGCACCGCGGCCATTTCATCGATAATACAATGTATTAGTCCAGAAGTTAAAATTCGTTAATATTGCAAATTTTTAAAATCTTGAAGGGAAACACTCCCATTCTTGGTGTTCGTGGTTAAATTTTTCTGGTTTACTATTTTGGATGTAGGGAATTCATGTCAATGCTTTTATGTAAGAAAATTATATTTTTAAAATGATACGTAAGCCGTTTCTTCTAAGGAAAAGAAGTTCCTTTTGTAATTTCATTTTCATTGGATATTGTTGAAGTTGTCATGCTGTAACCAAATGTGCAGGCGAGTGGGAAGTAACTTGTTTCCCTCCCACTCCACCGACTGAAATTTGAGACACCTGGGACGTTGATAACTTTCATTTGCTTGTTTGCTGTCTGAGACGAAGGTTGTAAAGTTTCCGATTGCAGTGTTTGTAAATCTGTACTGTGATATAGTTTAGGATAAAGTTGATCCTTACTTATGAAATAGAAGAAAATGGTACGTATATTTAGTAGGGATTCATCAGACGTGGATAGATTTTTGCGTTATTTACTTTCGTTTATGTTTAAATATAGTTTTATCAAAATTTTCAGTATGTTATTTTAAAAGGAAATGTGTTGGGACCTCTTTGGAGGCGAGCTCAATACAGTGATTAACATTAAAACTCACTGGGTGGACTCCTCTCGAGAGCGGATCTCATTTTTGTCAACACTCGAATAATTGTATCTTGCCGAATTACGATTCTTATTTGTGGCTTGCTGAAAATTTTCCTTTGGCGAACGTTAAGTAAGAATTCATGGCACACACCTGAGGGGAGAAATCCGAGTTTAATGTTTACATTTTTCATTACTGGGTTTTTTCCTCCATGGTGCGTTACCATCAAATATACAAGTTTGCCAAATTGCAAATATTTTTATATGTTTCGTGCTTTATAATTTCGGTTATCCGTTAATACTATATTATGGTGCATGTTGAAACATAAGTTCACGGAATCTCCTTCGAGGTGAGATCATGACGGTGATGTAAATTTTAGCTTCACTGGGTGGTCTCCTCTCGAAGGCGGTTTTCATTCAACAGAAGAAAGAGGATACACAAAAATAATTGTGTTCTAGGATTTCTTTTCCACCAGTTGAAATAATAATGTGCGCACTTGAGAGGCGATTGCCAAGTTAATGTTTTATTTTTCATTACTGGGTTTTCTCCTTCATGGCGCGTGATGCTTATACCCTCGACTGTTAAGAAATAAAATGTTCTTATGTGGGCTTTGGTTCCACTTCTCTTTGGCTTTGCCCTATTTGGAACTGATAAAGCTATTGAGTGGTGGCACCGCGGCCATTTCATCGATAATACAATGTATTAGTCCAGAAGTTAAAATTCGTTAATATTGCAAGTTTTTGAAATCTTGAAGGGAAACACTCCAATTCTTGGTGTTCGTGGTTAAGTTTTTCTGGTTTACTAATTTGGATGTAGGGAATTCATGTCAATGCTTTTATGTAAGAAAATTATATTTTTAAAATGATACGTAAGCCGTTTCTTTTAAGGAAAAGAAGTTCCTTTTGTAATTTCATTTTCATTGGATATTGTTGAAGTTGTCATGCTGTAACCAAATGTGCAGGCGAGTGGGAAGTAACTTGTTTCCCTCCCACTCCACCGACTGAAATTTGAGACACCTGGGACGTTGATAACTTTCATTTGCTTCTTTGCTGTCTGAGACGAAGGTTGTAAAGTTTCCGATTGCAGTGTTTGTAAATCTGTACTGTGATATAGTGTAGGATAAAGTTGATCCTTACTTATGAAATAGAAGAAAATGGTACGTATATTTAGTAGGGATTCATCAGATCTGGATAGATTTTTGCGTTATTTACTTTCGTTTATGTTTAAATGTAGTTTTATCAAAATTTTCAGTATGTTATTTTAAAAGGAAATGTGTTGGGACCTCTTTGGAGGCGAGCTCATTACAGTGATTAACATTAAAACTCACTGGGTGGTCTCCTCTCGAGAGCGGATCTCATTTTTGTCAATACCCGAGTAATTGTATCTTGCCGAATTACGATTATTATTTGTGGCGTGCTGAAAATTTTTCTTTGGCGAACGTTAAGCAAGAATTCATGGCACACACTTGAGGGGAGAAATCCGAGTTTAATGTTTACATTCTTCATTACTGGGTTTTCTCCTCCATGGTGCGTTACCATCAAATATACAAGTTTGCCAGATTGCAAATATTTTTATATGTTTCGTGCTTTATAATTTCGGTTATCCGTTAATACTATTTTATGGTGCCAGTTGAAATATAAGTTCACGGAATCACCTTCGAGGTGAGATCATGACGGTGATGTAAATTTTAGCTTCACTGGGTGGTCTCCTCTCGGAGGCGGTTTTCATTCAACAGAAGAAAGAGGATACACAAAAATAATTGTCTTCTAGGATTTCTTTTCCACCAGTTGAAATAATAATGTGCGCACTTGAGAGGCGATTGCCAAGTTAAGGTTTTTTTTTCATTACTGGGTTTTCTCCATCATGGCGCGTGATGCTTATACCCTCGACTGTTAAGAAATAAAATTTTCTTATGTGGGCTTTGGTTCCTCTTCTCTTTGGATTTGTTCTATTTGGAACTGATAAAGCTATTGAGTGGTGGCACCGCGGCCATTTCATCGATAATACAATGTATTAGTCCAGAAGTTAAAATTCGTTAATATTGCAAATTTTTAAAATCTTGAAGAGAAAACTCCCATTCTTGGTGTTCGTGGTTAAATTTTTCTGGTTTACTATTTTGGATGTAGGGAATTCATGTCAATGCTTTTATGTAAGAAAATTATATTTTTAAAATGATACGTAAGCCGTTTCTTTTAAGGAAAAGAAGTTCCTTTTGTAATTTCATTTTCATTGGATATTGTTGAAGTTGTCATGCTGTAACCAAATGTGCAGGCGAGTGGGAAGTAACTTGTTTCCCTCCCACTCCACCGACTGAAATTTGAGACACCTGGGACGTTGATAACTTTCATTTGCTTCTTTGCTGTCTGAGACGAAGGTTGTAAAGTTTCCATTGCAGTGTTTGTAAATCTGTACTGTGATATAGTGTAGGATAAACTTGATCCTTACTTATGAAATAGAAGAAAATGGTACGTATATTTAGTAGGGATTCATCAGACGTGGATAGATTTTTGCGTTATTTACTTTCGTTTATGTTTAAATGTAGTTTTATCAAAATTTTCAGTATGTTATTTTAAAAGGAAATGTGTTGGGACCTCTTTGGAGGCGAGCTCATTACAGTGATTAACATTAAAACTCACTGGGTGGACTCCTCTCGAGAGCGGATCTCATTTTTGTCAACACCCGAATAATTGTATCTTGCCGAATTACGATTCTTATTTGTGGCTTGCTGAAAATTTTCCTTTGGCGAACGTTAAGTAAGAATTCATGGCACACACCTGAGGGGAGAAATCCGAGTTTAATGTTTACATTTTTCATTACTGGGTTTTCTCCTCCATGGTGCGTTACCATCAAATATACAAGTTTGCCAAATTGCAAATATTTTTATATGTTTCGTGCTTTATAATTTCGGTTATCCGTTAATACTATATTATGGTGCATGTTGAAACATAAGTTCACGGAATCTCCTTCGAGGTGAGATCATGACGGTGATGTAAATTTTAGCTTCACTGGGTGGTCTCCTCTCGAAGGCGGTTTTCATTCAACAGAAGAAAGAGGATATACAAAAATAATTGTGTTCTAGGATTTCTTTTCCACCAGTTGAAATAATAATGTGCGCACTTGAGAGGCGATTGCCAAGTTAATGTTTTATTTTTCATTACTGGGTTTTCTCCTTCATGGCGCGTGATGCTTATACCCTCGACTGTTAAGAAATAAAATGTTCTTATGTGGGCTTTGGTTCCACTTCTCTTTGGCTTTGCCCTATTTGGAACTGATAAAGCTATTGAGTGGTGGCACCGCGGCCATTTCATCGATAATACAATGTATTAGTCCAGAAGTTAAAATTCGGTAATATTGCAAGTTTTTGAAATCTTGAAGGGAAACACTCCCATTCTTGGTGTTCGTGGTTAAATTTTTCTGGTTTACTATTTTGGATGTAGGGAATTCATGTCAATGCTTTTATGTAAGAAAATTATATTTTTAAAATGATACGTAAGCCGTTTCTTTTAAGGAAAAGAAGTTCCTTTTGTAATTTCATTTTCATTGGATATTGTTGAAGTTGTCATGCTGTAACCAAATGTGCAGGCGAGTGGGAAGTAACTTGTTTCCCTCCCACTCCACCGACTGAAATTTGAGACACCTGGGACGTTGATAACTTTCATTTGCTTGTTTGCTGTCTGAGACGAAGGTTGTAAAGTTTCCGATTGCAGTGTTTGTAAATCTGTACTGTGATATAGTGTAGGATAAACTTGATCCTTACTTATGAAATAGAAGAAAATGGTACGTATATTTAGTAGGGATTCATCAGACGTGGATAGATTTTTGCGTTATTTACTTTCGTTTATGTTTAAATGTAGTTTTATCAAATTTTTCAGTATGTTATTTTAAAAGGAAATGTGTTGGGACCTCTTTGGAGGCGAGCTCATTACAGTGATTAACATTAAAACTCACTGGGTGGTCTCCTCTCGAGAGCGGATCTCATTTTTGTCAATACCCGAGTAATTGTATCTTGCCGAATTACGATTATTATTTGTGGCTTGCTGAAAATTTTCCTTTGGCGAACGTTAAGTAAGAATTCATGGCAAACACCTGAGGGGAGAAATCCGAGTTTAATGTTTACATTTTTCATTACTGGGTTTTCTCCTCCATGGTGCGTTACCATCAAATATACAAGTTTGCCAGATTGCAAATATTTTTATATGTTTCGTGCTTTATAATTTCGGTTATCCGTTAATACTATTTTATGGTGCCAGTTGAAATATAATTTCACGGAATCACCTTCGAGGTGAGATCATGACCGTGATGTAAATTTTAGCTTCACTGGGTGGTCTCCTCTCGGAGGCGGTTTTCATTCAACAGAAGAAAGAGGATACACAAAAATAATTGTGTTCTAGGATTTCTTTTCCACCAGTTGAAATAATAATGTGCGCACTTGAGAGGCGATTGCCAAGTTAATGTTTTATTTTTCATTACTGGGTTTTCTCCTTCATGGCGCGTGATGCTTATACCCTCGACTGTTAAGAAATAAAATTTTCTTATGTGGGCTTTGGTTCCACTTCTCTTTGGCTTTGCCCTATTTGGAACTGATAAAGCTATTGAGTGGTGGCACCGCGGCCATTTCATCGATAATACAATGAAATAGTCCAGAAGTTAAAATTCGTTAATATTGCAAGTTTTTGAAATCATGAAGGGAAACACTCCAATTCTTGGTGTTTGTGGTTAAGTTTTTCTGTTTTACTATTTTGGATGTAGGGAATTCATGTCAATGCTTTTATGTAAGAAAATTATATTTTTAAAATGATACGTAAGCCGTTTCTTTTAAGGAAAAGAAGTTCCTTTTGTAATTTCATTTTCATTGGATATTGTTGAAGTTGTCATGGTGTAACCAAATTTGCGGGCGAGTGGGAAGTAACTTGTTTCCCTCCCACTCCACCGACTGAAATTTGAGACACCTGGGACGTTGATAACTTTCATTTGCTTCTTTGCTGTCTGAGACGAAGGTTGTAAAGTTTCCGATTGCAGTGTTTGTAAATCTGTACTGTGATATAGTGTAGGATAAACTTGGTCCTTACTTATGAAATAGAAGAAAATGGTATGTATATTTAGTAGGGATTCATCAGACGTGGATAGATTTTTGCGTTATTTACTTTCGTTTATGTTTAAATGTAGTTTTATCAAATTTTTCAGTATGTTATTTTAAAAGGAAATGTGTTGGGACCTCTTTGGAGGCGAGCTCATTACAGTGATTAACATTAAAACTCACTGGGTGGTCTCCTCTCGAGAGCGGATCTCATTTTTGTCAATACCCGAGTAATTGTATCTTGCCGAATTACGATTATTATTTGTGGCTTGCTGAAAATTTTCCTTTGGCGAACGTTAAGTAAGAATTCATGGCAAACACCTGAGGGGAGAAATCCGAGTTTAATGTTTACATTTTTCATTACTGGGTTTTCTCCTCCATGGTGCGTTACCATCAAATATACAAGTTTGCCAGATTGCAAATATTTTTATATGTTTCGTGCTTTATAATTTCGGTTATCCGTTAATACTATTTTATGGTGCCAGTTGAAATATAAGTTCACGGAATCACCTTCGAGGTGAGATCATGACCGTGATGTAAATTTTAGCTTCACTGGGTGGTCTCCTCTCGGAGGCGGTTTTCATTCAACAGAAGAAAGAGGATACACAAAAATAATTGTGTTCTAGGATTTCTTTTCCACCAGTTGAAATAATAATGTGCGCACTTGAGAGGCGATTGCCAAGTTAATGTTTTATTTTTCATTACTGGGTTTTCTCCTTCATGGCGCGTGATGCTTATACCCTCGACTGTTAAGAAATAAAATTTTCTTATGTGGGCTTTGGTTCCACTTCTCTTTGGCTTTGCCCTATTTGGAACTGATAAAGCTATTGAGTGGTGGCACCGCGGCCATTTCATCGATAATACAATGTATTAGTCCAGAAGTTAAAATTCGTTAATATTGCAAGTTTTTGAAATCATGAAGGGAAACACTCCAATTCTTGGTGTTTGTGGTTAAGTTTTTCTGTTTTACTATTTTGGATGTAGGGAATTCATGTCAATGCTTTTTTAAAATGATACGTAAGAAGTTTCTTTTAAGGAAAATAAGTTCCTTTTGTAATTTCATTTTCATTGGATATTGTTGAAGTTGTCATGCTGTAACCAAATGTGCGGGCGAGTGGAAAGTAACTTGTTTCCCTCCCACTCCACCGACTGAAATTTGAGACACCTGGGACGTTGATAACTTTCATTTGCTTGTTTGCTGTCTGAGACGAAGGTTCTAAAGTTTCCGATTGCAGTGTTTGTAAATCTGTACTGTGATATAGTTTAGGATAAAGTTGATCCTTACTTATGAAATAGAAGAAAATGGTACGTATATTTAGTAGGGATTCATCAGATGTGGATAGATTTTTGCGTTATTTACTTTCGTTTATGTTTAAATGTAGTTTTATCAAAATTTTCAGTATGTTATTTTAAAAGGAAATGTGTTGGGACCTCTTTGGAGGCGAGCTCATTACAGTGATTAACATTAAAACTCACTGGGTGGACTCCTCTCGAGAGGGGATCTCATTTTTCTCAACACCCGAATAATTGTATCTTGCCGAATTACGATTATTATTTGTGGCTTGCTGAAAATTTTCCTTTGGCGAACGTTAAGTAAGAATTCATGGCAAACACCTGAGGGGAGAAATCCGAGTTTAATGTTTACATTTTTCATTACTGGGTTTTCTCCTCCATGGTGCGTTACCATCAAATATACAAGTTTGCCAGATTGCAAATATTTTTATATGTTTCGTGCTTTATAATTTCGGTTATCCGTTAATACTATTTTATGGTGCCAGTTGAAATATAAGTTCACGGAATCACCTTCGAGGTGAGATCATGACCGTGATGTAAATTTTAGCTTCACTGGGTGGTCTCCTCTCGGAGGCGGTTTTCATTCAACAGAAGAAAGAGGATACACAAAAATAATTGTGTTCTAGGATTTCTTTTCCACCAGTTGAAATAATAATGTGCGCACTTGAGAGGCGATTGCCAAGTTAATGTTTTATTTTTCATTACTGGGTTTTCTCCTTCATGGCGCGTGATGCTTATACCCTCGACTGTTAAGAAATAAAATTTTCTTATGTGGGCTTTGGTTCCACTTCTCTTTGGCTTTGCCCTATTTGGAACTGATAAAGCTATTGAGTGGTGGCACCGCGGCCATTTCATCGATAATACAATGTATTAGTCCAGAAGTTAAAATTCGTTAATATTGCAAATTTTTAAAATCTTGAAGGGAAACACTCCCATTCTTGGTGTTCGTGGTTAAATTTTTCTGTTTTACTATTTTGGATGTAGGGAATTCATGTCAATGCTTTTATGTAAGAAAATTATATTTTTAAAATGATACGTAAGCCGTTTCTTTTAAGGAAAAGAAGTTCCTTTTGTAATTTCATTTTCATTGGATATTGTTGAAGTTGTCATGCTGTAACCAAATTTGCGGGCGAGTGGGAAGTAACTTGTTTCCCTCCCACTCCACCGACTGAAATTTGAGACACCTGGGACGTTGATAACTTTCATTTGCTTCTTTGCTGTCTGAGACGAAGGTTGTAAAGTTTCCGATTGCAGTGTTTGTAAATCTGTACTGTGATATAGTGTAGGATAAACTTGGTCCTTACTTATGAAATAGAAGAAAATGGTATGTATATTTAGTAGGGATTCATCAGACGTGGATAGATTTTTGCGTTATTTACTTTCGTTTATGTTTAAATGTAGTTTTATCAAATTTTTCAGTATGTTATTTTAAAAGGAAATGTGTTGGGACCTCTTTGGAGGCGAGCTCATTACAGTGATTAACATTAAAACTCACTGGGTGGTCTCCTCTCGAGAGCGGATCTCATTTTTGTCAATACCCGAGTAATTGTATCTTGCCGAATTACGATTATTATTTGTGGCTTGCTGAAAATTTTCCTTTGGCGAACGTTAAGTAAGAATTCATGGCAAACACCTGAGGGGAGAAATCCGAGTTTAATGTTTACATTTTTCATTACTGGGTTTTCTCCTCCATGGTGCGTTACCATCAAATATACAAGTTTGCCAGATTGCAAATATTTTTATATGTTTCGTGCTTTATAATTTCGGTTATCCGTTAATACTATTTTATGGTGCCAGTTGAAATATAAGTTCACGGAATCACCTTCGAGGTGAGATCATGACGGTGATGTAAATTTTAGCTTCACTGGGTGGTCTCCTCTCGGAGGCGGTTTTCATTCAACAGAAGAAAGAGGATACACAAAAATAATTGTGTTCTAGGATTTCTTTTCCACCAGTTGAAATAATAATGTGCGCACTTGAGAGGCGATTTCCAAGATAATGTTTTATTTTTCATTACTGGGTTTTCTCCTTCATGGCGCGTGATGCTTATACCCTCGACTGTTAAGAAATAAAATTTTCTTATGTGGGCTTTGGTTCCACTTCTCTTTGGCTTTGCCCTATTTGGAACTGATAAAGCTATTGAGTGGTGGCACCGCGGCCATTTCATCGATAATACAATGTATTAGTCCTGAAGTTAAAATTCGTTAATATTGCAAATTTTTAAAATCTTGAAGGGAAACACTCCCATTCTTGGTGTTCGTGGTTAAATTTTTCTGGTTTACTATTTTGGATGTAGGGAATTCATGTCAATGCTTTTATGTAAGAAAATTATATTTTTAAAATGATACGTAAGCCGTTTCTTTTAAGGAAAAGAAGTTCCTTTTGTAATTTCATTTTCTTTGGATATTGTTGAAGTTGTCATGTTGTAACCAAATGTGCGGGCGAGTGGAAAGTAACTTGTTTCCCTCCCACTCCACCGACTGAAATTTGAGACACCTGGGACGTTGATAACTTTCATTTGCTTGTTTGCTGTCTGAGACGAAGGTTCTAAAGTTTCCGATTGCAGTGTTTGTAAATCTGTACTGTGATATAGTGTAGGATAAAGTTGATCCTTACTTATGAAATAGAAGAAAATGGTACGTATATTCAGTAGGGATTCATCAGAGGTGGATAGATTTTTGCGTTATTTACTTTCGTTTATGTTTAAATGTAGTTTTATCAAAATTTTCAGTATGTTATTTTAAAAGGAAATGTGTTGGGACCTCTTTGGAGGCGAGCTCATTACAGTGATTAACATTAAAACTCACTGGGTGGACTCCTCTCGAGAGGGGATCTCATTTTTCTCAACACCCGAATAATTGTATCTTGCCGAATTACGATTATTATTTGTGGCTTGCTGAAAATTTTCCTTTGGCGAACGTTAAGTAAGAATTCATGGCAAACACCTGAGGGGAGAAATCCGAGTTTAATGTTTACATTTTTCATTACTGGGTTTTCTCCTCCATGGTGCGTTACCATCAAATATACAAGTTTGCCAGATTGCAAATATTTTTATATGTTTCGTGCTTTATAATTTCGGTTATCCGTTAATACTATTTTATGGTGCCAGTTGAAATATAAGTTCACGGAATCACCTTCGAGGTGAGATCATGACCGTGATGTTAATTTTAGCTTCACTGGGTGGTCTCCTCTCGGAGGCGGTTTTCCTTCAACAGAAGAAAGAGGATACACAAAAATAATTGTGTTCTAGGATTTCTTTTCCACCAGTTGAAATAATAATGTGCGCACTTGAGAGGCGATTGCCAAGTTAATGTTTTATTTTTCATTACTGGGTTTTCTCCTTCATGGCGCGTGATGCTTATACCCTCGACTGTTAAGAAATAAAATTTTCTTATGTGGGCTTTGGTTCCACTTCTCTTTGGCTTTGCCCTATTTGGAACTGATAAAGCTATTGAGTGGTGGCACCGCGGCCATTTCATCGATAATACAATGTATTAGTCCAGAAGTTAAAATTCGTTAATATTGCAAATTTTTAAAATCTTGAAGGGAAACACTCCCATTCTTGGTGTTCGTGGTTAAATTTTTCTGTTTTACTATTTTGGATGTAGGGAATTCATGTCAATGCTTTTATGTAAGAAAATTATATTTTTAAAATGATACGTAAGCCGTTTCTTTTAAGGAAAAGAAGTTCCTTTTGTAATTTCATTTTCATTGGATATTGTTGAAGTTGTCATGCTGTAACCAAATTTGCGGGCGAGTGGGAAGTAACTTGTTTCCCTCCCACTCCACCGACTGAAATTTGAGACACCTGGGACGTTGATAACTTTCATTTGCTTCTTTGCTGTCTGAGACGAAGGTTGTAAAGTTTCCGATTGCAGTGTTTGTAAATCTGTACTGTGATATAGTGTAGGATAAACTTGGTCCTTACTTATGAAATAGAAGAAAATGGTATGTATATTTAGTAGGGATTCATCAGACGTGGATAGATTTTTGCGTTATTTACTTTCGTTTATGTTTAAATGTAGTTTTATCAAATTTTTCAGTATGTTATTTTAAAAGGAAATGTGTTGGGACCTCTTTGGAGGCGAGCTCATTACAGTGATTAACATTAAAACTCACTGGGTGGTCTCCTCTCGAGAGCGGATCTCATTTTTGTCAATACCCGAGTAATTGTATCTTGCCGAATTACGATTATTATTTGTGGCTTGCTGAAAATTTTCCTTTGGCGAACGTTAAGTAAGAATTCATGGCAAACACCTGAGGGGAGAAATCCGAGTTTAATGTTTACATTTTTCATTACTGGGTTTTCTCCTCCATGGTGCGTTACCATCAAATATACAAGTTTGCCAGATTGCAAATATTTTTATATGTTTCGTGCTTTATAATGTCGGTTATCCGTTAATACTATTTTATGGTGCCAGTTGAAATATAAGTTCACGGAATCACCTTCGAGGTGAGATCATGACGGTGATGTAAATTTTAGCTTCACTGGGTGGTCTCCTCTCGGAGGCGGTTTTCATTCAACAGAAGAAAGAGGATACACAAAAATAATTGTGTTCTAGGATTTCTTTTCCACCAGTTGAAATAATAATGTGCGCACTTGAGAGGCGATTTCCAAGATAATGTTTTATTTTTCATTACTGGGTTTTCTCCTTCATGGCGCGTGATGCTTATACCCTCGACTGTTAAGAAATAAAATTTTCTTATGTGGGCTTTGGTTCCACTTCTCTTTGGCTTTGCCCTATTTGGAACTGATAAAGCTATTGAGTGGTGGCACCGCGGCCATTTCATCGATAATACAATGTATTAGTCCTGAAGTTAAAATTCGTTAATATTGCAAATTTTTAAAATCTTGAAGGGAAACACTCCCATTCTTGGTGTTCGTGGTTAAATTTTTCTGGTTTACTATTTTGGATGTAGGGAATTCATGTCAATGCTTTTATGTAAGAAAATTATATTTTTAAAATGATACGTAAGCCGTTTCTTTTAAGGAAAAGAAGTTCCTTTTGTAATTTCATTTTCTTTGGATATTGTTGAAGTTGTCATGTTGTAACCAAATGTGCGGGCGAGTGGAAAGTAACTTGTTTCCCTCCCACTCCACCGACTGAAATTTGAGACACCTGGGACGTTGATAACTTTCATTTGCTTGTTTGCTGTCTGAGACGAAGGTTCTAAAGTTTCCGATTGCAGTGTTTGTAAATCTGTACTGTGATATAGTGTAGGATAAAGTTGATCCTTACTTATGAAATAGAAGAAAATGGTACGTATATTCAGTAGGGATTCATCAGATGTGGATAGATTTTTGCGTTATTTACTTTCGTTTATGTTTAAATGTAGTTTTATCAAAATTTTCAGTATGTTATTTTAAAAGGAAATGTGTTGGGACCTCTTTGGAGGCGAGCTCATTACAGTGATTAACATTAAAACTCACTGGGTGGACTCCTCTCGAGAGGGGATCTCATTTTTCTCAACACCCGAATAATTGTATCTTGCCGAATTACGTTTATTATTTGTGGCTTGCTGAAAATTTTCCTTTGGCGAACGTTAAGTAAGAATTCATGGCAAACACCTGAGGGGAGAAATCCGAGTTTAATGTTTACATTTTTCATTACTGGGTTTTCTCCTCCATGGTGCGTTACCATCAAATATACAAGTTTGCCAGATTGCAAATATTTTTATATGTTTCGTGCTTTATAATTTCGGTTATCCGTTAATACTATTTTATGGTGCCAGTTGAAATATAAGTTCACGGAATCACCTTCGAGGTGAGATCATGACCGTGATGTTAATTTTAGCTTCACTGGGTGGTCTCCTCTCGGAGGCGGTTTTCCTTCAACAGAAGAAAGAGGATACACAAAAATAATTGTGTTCTAGGATTTCTTTTCCACCAGTTGAAATAATAATGTGCGCACTTGAGAGGCGATTGCCAAGTTAATGTTTTATTTTTCATTACTGGGTTTTCTCCTTCATGGCGCGTGATGCTTATACCCTCGACTGTTAAGAAATAAAATTTTCTTATGTGGGCTTTGGTTCCACTTCTCTTTGGCTTTGCCCTATTTGGAACTGATAAAGCTATTGAGTGGTGGCACCGCGGCCATTTCATCGATAATACAATGAAATAGTCCAGAAGTTAAAATTCGTTAATATTGCAAGTTTTTGAAATCATGAAGGGAAACACTCCAATTCTTGGTGTTTGTGGTTAAGTTTTTCTGTTTTACTATTTTGGATGTAGGGAATTCATGTCAATGCTTTTATGTAAGAAAATTATATTTTTAAAATGATACGTAAGCCGTTTCTTTTAAGGAAAAGAAGTTCCTTTTGTAATTTCATTTTCATTGGATATTGTTGAAGTTGTCATGCTGTAACCAAATTTGCGGGCGAGTGGGAAGTAGCTTGTTTCCCTCCCACTCCACCGACTGAAATTTGAGACACCTGGGACGTTGATAATTTTCATTTGCTTGTTTGCTGTCTGAGACGAAGGTTGTAAAGTTTCCGATTGCAGTGTTTGTAAATCTGTACTGTGATATAGTGTAGGATAAACTTGATCCTTACTTATGAAATAGAAGAAAATGGTACGTATATTTAGTAGGGATTCATCAGACGTGGATAGATTTTTGCGTTATTTACTTTCGTTTATGTTTAAATGTAGTTTTATCAAAATTTTCAGTATGTTATTTTAAAAGGAAATGTGTTGGGACCTCTTTGGAGGCGAGCTCATTACAGTGATTAACATTAAAACTCACTGGGTGGTCTCCTCTCGAGAGCGGATCTCATTTTTGTCAATACCCGAGTAATTGTATCTTGCCGAATTACGATTATTATTTGTGGCGTGCTGAAAATTTTTCTTTGGCGAACGTTAAGCAAGAATTCATGGCACACACCTGAGGGGAGAAATCCGAGTTTAATGTTTACATTTTTCATTACTGGGTTTTCTCCTCCATGGTGCGTTACCATCAAATATACAAGTTTGCCAGATTGCAAATATTTTTATATGTTTCGTGCTTTATAATTTCGGTTATCCGTTAATACTATTTTATGGTGCCAGTTGAAATATAAGTTCACGGAATCACCTTCGAGGTGAGATCATGACGGTGATGTAAATTTTAGCTTCACTGGGTGGTCTCCTCTCGGAGGCGGTTTTCATTCAACAGAAGAAAGAGGATACACAAAAATAATTGTGTTCTATGATTTCTTTTCCACCAGTTGAAATAATAATGTGCGCACTTGAGAGGCGATTGCCAAGTTAAGGTTTTTTTTTCATTACTGGGTTTTCTCCTTCATGGCGCGTGATGCTTATACCCTCGACTGTTAAGAAAAAAAATTTTCTTGTGTGGGCTTTGGTTCCACTTCTGTTTGGATTTGTCCTATTTGGAACTGATAAAGCTATTGAGTGGTGGCACCGCGGCCATTTCATCGATAATACAATGTATTAGTCCAGAAGTTAAAATTCGTTAATATTGCAAATTTTTAAAATCTTGAAGGGAAACACTCCCATTCTTGGTGTTCGTGGTTAAATTTTTCTGGTTTACTATTTTGGATGTAGGGAATTCATGTCAATGCTTTTATGTAAGAAAATTATATTTTTAAAATGATACGTAAGCCGTTTCTTCTAAGGAAAAGAAGTTCCTTTTGTAATTTCATTTTCATTGGATATTGTTGAAGTTGTCATGCTGTAACCAAATGTGCAGGCGAGTGGGAAGTAACTTGTTTCCCTCCCACTCCACCGACTGAAATTTGAGACACCTGGGACGTTGATAACTTGCATTTGCTTGTTTGCTGTCTGAGACGAAGGTTGTAAAGTTTCCGATTGCAGTGTTTGTAAATCTGTACTGTGATATAGTTTAGGATAAAGTTGATCCTTACTTATGAAATAGAAGAAAATGGTACGTATATTTAGTAGGGATTCATCAGACGTGGATAGATTTTTGCGTTATTTACTTTCGTTTATGTTTAAATATAGATTTATCAAAATTTTCAGTATGTTATTTTAAAAGGAAATGTGTTGGGACCTCTTTGGAGGCGAGCTCAATACAGTGATTAACATTAAAACTCACTGGGTGGACTCCTCTCGAGAGCGGATCTCATTTTTGTCAACACTCGAATAATTGTATCTTGCCGAATTACGATTCTTATTTGTGGCTTGCTGAAAATTTTCCTTTGGCGAACGTTAAGTAAGAATTCATGGCACACACCTGAGGGGAGAAATCCGAGTTTAATGTTTACATTTTTCATTACTGGGTTTTCTCCTCCATGGTGCGTTACCATCAAATATACAAGTTTGCCAAATTGCAAATATTTTTATATGTTTCGTGCTTTATAATTTCGGTTATCCGTTAATACTATATTATGGTGCATGTTGAAACATAAGTTCACGGAATCTCCTTCGAGGTGAGATCATGACGGTGATGTAAATTTTAGCTTCACTGGGTGGTCTCCTCTCGAAGGCGGTTTTCATTCAACAGAAGAAAGAGGATACACAAAAATAATTGTCTTCTAGGATTTCTTTTCCACCAGTTGAAATAATAATGTGCGCACTTGAGAGGCGATTGCCAAGTTAAGGTTTTTTTTTTCATTACTGGGTTTTCTCCATCATGGCGCGTGATGCTTATACCCTCGACTGTTAAGAAATAAAATTTTCTTATGTGGGCTTTGGTTCCTCTTCTCTTTGGATTTGTTCTATTTGGAACTGATAAAGCTATTGAGTGGTGGCACCGCGGCCATTTCATCGATAATACAATGTATTAGTCCAGAAGTTAAAATTCGTTAATATTGCAAATTTTTAAAATCTTGAAGAGAAAACTCCCATTCTTGGTGTTCGTGGTTAAATTTTTCTGGTTTACTATTTTGGATGTAGGGAATTCATGTCAATGCTTTTATGTAAGAAAATTATATTTTTAAAATGATACGTAAGCCGTTTCTTTTAAGGAAAAGAAGTTCCTTTTGTAATTTCATTTTCATTGGATATTGTTGAAGTTGTCATGCTGTAACCAAATGTGCAGGCGAGTGGGAAGTAACTTGTTTCCCTCCCACTCCACCGACTGAAATTTGAGACACCTGGGACGTTGATAACTTTCATTTGCTTCTTTGCTGTCTGAGACGAAGGTTGTAAAGTTTCCATTGCAGTGTTTGTAAATCTGTACTGTGATATAGTGTAGGATAAACTTGATCCTTACTTATGAAATAGAAGAAAATGGTACGTATATTTAGTAGGGATTCATCAGACGTGGATAGATTTTTGCGTTATTTACTTTCGTTTATGTTTAAATGTAGTTTTATCAAAATTTTCAGTATGTTATTTTAAAAGGAAATGTGTTGGGACCTCTTTGGAGGCGAGCTCATTACAGTGATTAACATTAAAACTCACTGGGTGGACTCCTCTCGAGAGCGGATCTCATTTTTGTCAACACCCGAATAATTGTATCTTGCCGAATTACGATTCTTATTTGTGGCTTGCTGAAAATTTTCCTTTGGCGAACGTTAAGTAAGAATTCATGGCACACACCTGAGGGGAGAAATCCGAGTTTAATGTTTACATTTTTCATTACTGGGTTTTCTCCTCCATGGTGCGTTACCATCAAATATACAAGTTTGCCAAATTGCAAATATTTTTATATGTTTCGTGCTTTATAATTTCGGTTATCCGTTAATACTATATTATGGTGCATGTTGAAACATAAGTTCACGGAATCTCCTTCGAGGTGAGATCATGACGGTGATGTAAATTTTAGCTTCACTGGGTGGTCTCCTCTCGAAGGCGGTTTTCATTCAACAGAAGAAAGAGGATACACAAAAATAATTGTGTTCTAGGATTTCTTTTCCACCAGTTGAAATAATAATGTGCGCACTTGAGAGGCGATTGCCAAGTTAATGTTTTATTTTTCATTACTGGGTTTTCTCCTTCATGGCGCGTGATGCTTATACCCTCGACTGTTAAGGAATAAAATGTTCTTATGTGGGCTTTGGTTCCACTTCTCTTTGGCTTTGCCCTATTTGGAACTGATAAAGCTATTGAGTGGTGGCACCGCGGCCATTTCATCGATAATACAATGTATTAGTCCAGAAGTTAAAATTCGGTAATATTGCAAGTTTTTGAAATCTTGAAGGGAAACACTCCCATTCTTGGTGTTCGTGGTTAAATTTTTCTGGTTTACTATTTTGGATGTAGGGAATTCATGTCAATGCTTTTATGTAAGAAAATTATATTTTTAAAATGATACGTAAGCCGTTTCTTTTAAGGAAAAGAAGTTCCTTTTGTAATTTCATTTTCATTGGATATTGTTGAAGTTGTCATGCTGTAACCAAATGTGCAGGCGAGTGGGAAGTAACTTGTTTCCCTCCCACTCCACCGACTGAAATTTGAGACACCTGGGACGTTGATAACTTTCATTTGCTTGTTTGCTGTCTGAGACGAAGGTTGTAAAGTTTCCGATTGCAGTGTTTGTAAATCTGTACTGTGATATAGTGTAGGATAAACTTGATCCTTACTTATGAAATAGAAGAAAATGGTACGTATATTTAGTAGGGATTCATCAGACGTGGATAGATTTTTGCGTTATTTACTTTCGTTTATGTTTAAATGTAGTTTTATCAAAATTTTCAGTATGTTATTTTAAAAGGAAATGTGTTGGGACCTCTTTGGAGGCGAGCTCACTACAGTGATTAACATTAAAACTCACTGGGTGGTCTCCTCTCGAGAGCGGATCTCATTTTTGTCAACACCCGAGTAATTGCATCTTGCCGAATTACGATTATTATTTGTGGCGTGCTGAAAATTTTTCTTTGGCGAACGTTTAGCAAGAATTCATAGCACACACCTGAGGGGAGAAATCCGAGTTTAATGTTCACATTTTTCATTACTGGGTTCTCTCCTCCATGGTGCGTTACCTTCAAATATACAAGTTTGCCAGATTGCAAATATTTTTATATGTTTCGTGCTTTATAATTTCGGTTATCCGTTAATACTATTTTATGGTGCCAGTTGAAATATAAGTTCACGGAATCACCTTCGAGGTGAGATCATGACGGTGATGTAAATTTTAGCTTCACTGGGTGGTCTCCTCAAGGAGGCGGTTTTCATTCAACCGAAGAAAGAGGATACACAAAAATAATTGTGTTCTAGGATTTCTTTTCCACCAGTTGAAATAATAATGTGCGCACTTGAGAGGCGATTGCCAAGTTAAGGTTTTTTTTTCATTATTGGGTTTTCTCCTTCATGGCGCGTGATTCTTATACCCTCGACTGTTAAGAAATAAAATTTTCTTATGTGGGCTTTGGTTCCACTTCTCTTTGGCTTTGTCCTATTTTTAACTGATAAAGCTATTGAGTATTGGCACCGCGGCCATTTCATCGATAATACAATGTATTAGTCCAGAAGTTAAAATTCGTTAATATTGCAAGTTTTTGAAATCTTGAAGGGAAACACTCCAATTCTTGGTGTTCGTGGTTAAGTTTTTCTGGTTTACTATTTTGGATGTAGGGAATTCATGTCAATGCTTTTATGTAAGAAAATTATATTTTTAAAATGATACGTAAGCCGTTTCTTTTAAGGAAAAGAAGTTCCTTTTGTAATTTCATTTTCATTGGATATTGTTGAAGTTGTCATGCTGTAACCAAATGTGCAGGCGAGTGGGAAGTAACTTGTTTCCCTCCCACTCCACCGACTGAAATTTGAGACACCTGGGACGTTGATAACTTTCATTTGCTTGTTTGCTGTCTGAGACGAAGGTTGTAAAGTTTCCGATTGCAGTGTTTGTAAATCTGTACTGTGATATAGTGTAGGATAAACTTGATCCTTACTTATGAAATAGAAGAAAATGGTACGTATATTTAGTAGGGATTCATCAGACGTGGATAGATTTTTGCGTTATTTACTTTCGTTTATGTTTAAATGTAGTTTTATCAAATTTTTCAGTATGTTATTTTAAAAGGAAATGTGTAGGGACCTCTTTGGAGGCGAGCTCATTACAGTGATTAACATTAAAACTCACTGGGTGGTCTCCTCTCGAGAGCGGATCTCATTTTTGTCAATACCCGAGTAATTGTATCTTGCCGAATTACGATTATTATTTGTGGCGTGCTGAAAATTTTTCTTTGGCGAACGTTAAGCAAGAATTCATGGCACACACCTGAGGGGAGAAATCCGAGTTTAATGTTTACATTTTTCATTACTGGGTTTTCTCCTCCATGGTGCGTTACCATCAAATATACAAGTTTGCCAGATTGCAAATATTTTTATATGTTTCGTGCTTTATAATTTCGGTTATCCGTTAATACTATTTTATGGTGCCAGTTGAAATATAAGTTCACGGAATCACCTTCGAGGTGAGATCATGACGGTGATGTAAATTTTAGCTTCACTGGGTGGTCTCCTCTCGGAGGCGGTTTTCATTCAACAGAAGAAAGAGGATACACAAAAATAATTGTGTTCTAGGATTTCTTTTCCACCAGTTGAAATAATCATGTGCGCACTTGAGAGGCGATTGCCAAGTTAAGGTTTTTTTTTCATTACTGGGTTTTCTCCTTCATGGCGCGTGATGCTTATACCCTCGACTGTTAAGAAATAAAATTTTCTTATGTGGGCTTTGGTTCCACTTCTCTTTGGCTTTGTCCTATTTGGAACTGATAAAGCTATTGAGTGGTGGCACCGCGGCCATTTCATCGATAATACAATGTATTAGTCCAGAAGTTAAAATTCGTTAATATTGCAAATTTTTAAAATCTTGAAGAGAAACACTCCCATTCTTGGTGTTCGTGGTTAAATTTTTCTGGTTTACTATTTTGGATGTAGGGAATTCATGTCAATGCTTTTATGTAAGAAAATTATATTTTTAAAATGATACGTAAGCCGTTTCTTCTAAGGAAAAGAAGTTCCTTTTGTAATTTCATTTTCATTGGATATTGTTGAAGTTGTCATGCTGTAACCAAATGTGAAGGCGAGTGGAAAGTAACTTGTTTCCCTCCCACTCCACCGACTGAAATTTGAGACACCTGGGACGTTGATAACTTTCATTTGCTTGTTTGCTGTCTGAGACGAAGGTTGTAAAGTTTCCGATTGCAGTGTTTGTAAATCTGTACTGTGATATAGTGTAGGATAAAGTTGATCCTTACTTATGAAATAGAAGAAAATGGTACGTATATTTAGTAGGGATTCATCAGATGTGGATAGGTTTTTGCGTTATTTACTTTCGTTTATGTTTAAATGTAGTTTTATCAAAATTTTCAGTACGTTATTTTAAAAGGAAATGTGTTGGGACCTCTTTGGAGGCGAGCTCATTACAGTGATTAACATTAAAACTCACTGGGTGGTCTCCTCTCGAGAGCGGATCTCATTTTTGTCAACACCCGAGTAATTGCATCTTGCCGAATTACGATTGTTATTTGTGGCGTGCTGAAAATTTTTCTTTGGCGAACGTTAAGTAAGAATTCATAGCACACACCTGAGGGGAGAAATCCGAGTTTAATGTTCACATTTTTCATTACTGGGTTCTCTCCTCCATGGTGCGTTACCTTCAAATATACAAGTTTGCCAGATTGCAAATATTTTTATATGTTTCGTGCTTTATAATTTCGGTTATCCGTTAATACTATATTATGGTGCCAGTTGAAATATAAGTTCACGGAATCTCCTTCGAGGTGAGATCATGACGGTGATGTAAATTTTAGCTTCACTGGGTGGTCTCCTCTCGAAGGCGGTTTTCATTCAACAGAAGAAAGAGGATACACAAAAATAATTGTTTTCTAGGAATTCTTTTCCACCAGTTGAAATAATAATGTGGGCACTTGAGAGGCGATTGCCAAGTTAATGTTTTATTTTTCATTACTGGGTTTTCTCCTTCATGGCGCGTGATGCTTATACCCTCGACTGTTAAGAAATAAAATGTTCTTATGTGGGCTTTGGTTCCACTTCTCTTTGGCTTTGCCCTATTTGGAACTGATAAAGATATTGAGTGGTGGCACCGCGGCCATTTCATCGATAATACAATGTATTAGTCCAGAAGTTAAAATTCGTTAATATTGCAAGTTTTTGAAATCTTGAAGGGAAACACTCCCATTCTTGGTGTTCGTGGTTAAATTTTTCTGGTTTACTATTTTGGATGTAGGGAATTCATGTCAATTCTTTTATGTAAGAAAATTATATTTTTAAAATGATACGTAAGCCGTTTCTTTTAAGGAAAAGAAGTTCCTTTTGTAATTTCATTTTCATTGGATATTGTTGAAGTTGTCATGCTGTAACCAAATGTGCAGGCGAGTGGGAAGTAACTTGTTTCCCTCCCACTCCACCGACTGAAATTTGAGACACCTGGGACGTTGATAACTTTCATTTGCTTGTTTGCTGTCTGAGACGAAGGTTGTAAAGTTTCCGATTGCAGTGTTTGTAAATCTGTACTGTGATATAGTGTAGGATAAACTTGATCCTTACTTATGAAATAGAAGAAAATGGTACGTATATTTAGTAGGGATTCATCAGACGTGGATAGATTTTTGCGTTATTTACTTTCGTTTATGTTTAAATGTAGTTTTATCAAAATTTTCAGTATGTTATTTTAAAAGGAAATGTGTTGGGACCTCTTTGGAGGCGAGCTCACTACAGTGATTAACATTAAAACTCACTGGGTGGTCTCCTCTCGAGAGCGGATCTCATTTTTGTCAACACCCGAGTAATTGCATCTTGCCGAATTACGATTGTTATTTGTGGCGTGCTGAAAATTTTTCTTTGGCGAACGTTTAGCAAGATTTCATAGCACACACCTGAGGGGAGAAATCCGAGTTTAATGTTCACATTTTTCATTACTGGGTTCTCTCCTCCATGGTGCGTTACCTTCAAATATACAAGTTTGCCAGATTGCAAATATTTTTATATGTTTCGTGCTTTATAATTTCGGTTATCCGTTAATACTATTTTATGGTGCCAGTTGAAATATAAGTTCACGGAATCACCTTCGAGGTGAGATCATGACGGTGATGTAAATTTTAGCTTCACTGGGTGGTCTCCTCAAGGAGGCGGTTTTCATTCAACCGAAGAAAGAGGATACACAAAAATAATTGTGTTCTAGGATTTCTTTTCCACCAGTTGAAATAATAATGTGCGCACTTGAGAGGCGATTGCCAAGTTAAGGTTTTTTTTTCATTACTGGGTTTTCTCCTTCATGGCGCGTGATTCTTATACCCTCGACTGTTAAGAAATAAAATTTTCTTATGTGGGCTTTGGTTCCACTTCTCTTTGGCTTTGTCCTATTTTTAACTGATAAAGCTATTGAGTATTGGCACCGCGGCCATTTCATCGATAATACAATGTATTAGTCCAGAAGTTAAAATTCGTTAATATTGCAAGTTTTTGAAATCTTGAAGGGAAACACTCCAATTCTTGGTGTTCGTGGTTAAGTTTTTCTGGTTTACTATTTTGGATGTAGGGAATTCATGTCAATGCTTTTATGTAAGAAAATTATATTTTTAAAATGATACGTAAGCCGTTTCTTTTAAGGAAAAGAAGTTCCTTTTGTAATTTCATTTTCATTGGATATTGTTGAAGTTGTCATGCTGTAACCAAATGTGCAGGCGAGTGGGAAGTAACTTGTTTCCCTCCCACTCCACCGACTGAAATTTGAGACACCTGGGACGTTGATAACTTTCATTTGCTTGTTTGCTGTCTGAGACGAAGGTTGTAAAGTTTCCGATTGCAGTGTTTGTAAATCTGTACTGTGATATAGTGTAGGATAAACTTGATCCTTACTTATGAAATAGAAGAAAATGGTACATATATTTAGTAGGGATTCATCAGATGTGGATAGATTTTTGCGTTATTTACTTTCGTTTATGTTAAATGTAGTTTTATCAAAATTTTCAGTATGTTATTTTAAAAGGAAATGTGTTGGGACCTCTTTGGAGGCGAGCTCATTACAGTGATTAACATTAAAACTCACTGGGTGGTCTCCTCCCGAGAGCGGATCTCATTTTTGTCAACACCCGAGTAATTGTATCTTGCCGAATTACGATTATTATTTGTGGCGTGCTGAAAATTTTTCTTTGGCGAACGTTAAGCAAGAATTCATGGCACACACCTGAGGGGAGAAATCCGAGTTTAATGTTTACATTCTTCATTACTGGGTTTTCTCCTCCATGGTGCGTTACCATCAAATATACAAGTTTGCCAGATTGCAAATATTTTTATATGTTTCGTGCTTTATAATTTCGGTTATCCGTTAATACTATTTTATGGTGCCAGTTGAAATATAAGTTCACGGAATCACCTTCGAGGTGAGATCATGACGGTGATGTAAATTTTAGCTTCACTGGGTGGTCTCCTCTCGGAGGCGGTTTTCATTCAACAGAAGAAAGAGGATACACAAAAATAATTGTCTTCTAGGATTTCTTTTCCACCAGTTGAAATAATAATGTGCGCACTTGAGAGGCGATTGCCAAGTTAAGTTTTTTTTTTTCATTACTGGGTTTTCTCCATCATGGCGCGTGATGCTTATACCCTCGACTGTTAAGAAATAAAATGTTCTTATGTGGGCTTTGGTTCCACTTCTCTTTGGCTTTGCCCTATTTGGAACTGATAAAGATATTGAGTGGTGGCACCGCGGCCATTTCATCGATAATACAATGTATTAGTCCAGAAGTTAAAATTCGTTAATATTGCAAGTTTTTGAAATCTTGAAGGGAAACACTCCCATTCTTGGTGTTCGTGGTTAAATTTTTCTGGTTTACTATTTTGGATGTAGGGAATTCATGTCAATTCTTTTATGTAAGAAAATTATATTTTTAAAATGATACGTAAGCCGTTTCTTTTAAGGAAAAGAAGTTCCTTTTGTAATTTCATTTTCATTGGATATTGTTGAAGTTGTCATGCTGTAACCAAATGTGCAGGCGAGTGGGAAGTAACTTGTTTCCCTCCCACTCCACCGACTGAAATTTGAGACACCTGGGACGTTGATAACTTTCATTTGCTTGTTTGCTGTCTGAGACGAAGGTTGTAAAGTTTCCGATTGCAGTGTTTGTAAATCTGTACTGTGATATAGTGTAGGATAAACTTGATCCTTACTTATGAAATAGAAGAAAATGGTACGTATATTTAGTAGGGATTCATCAGACGTGGATAGATTTTTGCGTTATTTACTTTCGTTTATGTTTAAATGTAGTTTTATCAAAATTTTCAGTATGTTATTTTAAAAGGAAATGTGTTGGGACCTCTTTGGAGGCGAGCTCACTACAGTGATTAACATTAAAACTCACTGGGTGGTCTCCTCTCGAGAGCGGATCTCATTTTTGTCAACACCCGAGTAATTGCATCTTGCCGAATTACGATTGTTATTTGTGGCGTGCTGAAAATTTTTCTTTGGCGAACGTTTAGCAAGATTTCATAGCACACACCTGAGGGGAGAAATCCGAGTTTAATGTTCACATTTTTCATTACTGGGTTCTCTCCTCCATGGTGCGTTACCTTCAAATATACAAGTTTGCCAGATTGCAAATATTTTTATATGTTTCGTGCTTTATAATTTCGGTTATCCGTTAATACTATTTTATGGTGCCAGTTGAAATATAAGTTCACGGAATCACCTTCGAGGTGAGATCATGACGGTGATGTAAATTTTAGCTTCACTGGGTGGTCTCCTCAAGGAGGCGGTTTTCATTCAACCGAAGAAAGAGGATACACAAAAATAATTGTGTTCTAGGATTTCTTTTCCACCAGTTGAAATAATAATGTGCGCACTTGAGAGGCGATTGCCAAGTTAAGGTTTTTTTTTCATTACTGGGTTTTCTCCTTCATGGCGCGTGATTCTTATACCCTCGACTGTTAAGAAATAAAATTTTCTTATGTGGGCTTTGGTTCCACTTCTCTTTGGCTTTGTCCTATTTTTAACTGATAAAGCTATTGAGTATTGGCACCGCGGCCATTTCATCGATAATACAATGTATTAGTCCAGAAGTTAAAATTCGTTAATATTGCAAGTTTTTGAAATCTTGAAGGGAAACACTCCAATTCTTGGTGTTCGTGGTTAAGTTTTTCTGGTTTACTATTTTGGATGTAGGGAATTCATGTCAATGCTTTTATGTAAGAAAATTATATTTTTAAAATGATACGTAAGCCGTTTCTTTTAAGGAAAAGAAGTTCCTTTTGTAATTTCATTTTCATTGGATATTGTTGAAGTTGTCATGCTGTAACCAAATGTGCAGGCGAGTGGGAAGTAACTTGTTTCCCTCCCACTCCACCGACTGAAATTTGAGACACCTGGGACGTTGATAACTTTCATTTGCTTGTTTGCTGTCTGAGACGAAGGTTGTAAAGTTTCCGATTGCAGTGTTTGTAAATCTGTACTGTGATATAGTGTAGGATAAACTTGATCCTTACTTATGAAATAGAAGAAAATGGTACGTATATTTACTAGGGATTCATCAGACGTGGATAGATTTTTGCGTTATTTACTTTCGTTTATGTTTAAATGTAGTTTTATCAAATTTTTCAGTATGTTATTTTAAAAGGAAATGTGTAGGGACCTCTTTGGAGGCGAGCTCATTACAGTGATTAACATTAAAACTCACTGGGTGGTCTCCTCTCGAGAGCGGATCTCATTTTTGTCAATACCCGAGTAATTGTATCTTGCCGAATTACGATTATTATTTGTGGCGTGCTGAAAATTTTTCTTTGGCGAACGTTAAGCAAGAATTCATGGCACACACCTGAGGGGAGAAATCCGAGTTTAATGTTTACATTTTTCATTACTGGGTTTTCTCCTCCATGGTGCGTTACCATCAAATATACAAGTTTGCCAGATTGCAAATATTTTTATATGTTTCGTGCTTTATAATTTCGGTTATCCGTTAATACTATTTTATGGTGCCAGTTGAAATATAAGTTCACGGAATCACCTTCGAGGTGAGATCATGACGGTGATGTAAATTTTAGCTTCACTGGGTGGTCTCCTCTCGGAGGCGGTTTTCATTCAACAGAAGAAAGAGGATACACAAAAATAATTGTCTTCTAGGATTTCTTTTCCACCAGTTGAAATAATAATGTGCGCACTTGAGAGGCGATTGCCAAGTTAAGTTTTTTTTTTTCATTACTGGGTTTTCTCCATCATGGCGCGTGATGCTTATACCCTCGACTGTTAAGAAATAAAATTTTCTTATGTGGGCTTTGGTTCCTCTTCTCTTTGGATTTGTTCTATTTGGAACTGATAAAGCTATTGAGTGGTGGCACCGCGGCCATTTCATCGATAATACAATGTATTAGTCCAGAAGTTAAAATTCGTTAATATTGCAAATTTTTAAAATCTTGAAGAGAAAACTCCCATTCTTGGTGTTCGTGGTTAAATTTTTCTGGTTTACTATTTTGGATGTAGGGAATTCATGTCAATGCTTTTATGTAAGAAAATTATATTTTTAAAATGATACGTAAGCCGTTTCTTTTAAGGAAAAGAAGTTCCTTTTGTAATTTCATTTTCATTGGATATTGTTGAAGTTGTCATGCTGTAACCAAATGTGCAGGCGAGTGGGAAGTAACTTGTTTCCCTCCCACTCCACCGACTGAAATTTGAGACACCTGGGACGTTGATAACTTTCATTTGCTTGTTTGCTGTCTGAGACGAAGGTTGTAAAGTTTCCGATTGCAGTGTTTGTAAATCTGTACTGTGATATAGTGTAGGATAAACTTGATCCTTACTTATGAAATAGAAGAAAATGGTACGTATATTTAGTAGGGATTCATCAGACGTGGATAGATTTTTGCGTTATTTACTTTCGTTTATGTTTAAATGTAGTTTTATCAAAATTTTCAGTATGTTATTTTAAAAGGAAATGTGTTGGGACCTCTTTGGAGGCGAGCTCACTACAGTGATTAACATTAAAACTCACTGGGTGGTCTCCTCTCGAGAGCGGATCTCATTTTTGTCAACACCCGAGTAATTGCATCTTGCCGAATTACGATTGTTATTTGTGGCGTGCTGAAAATTTTTCTTTGGCGAACGTTTAGCAAGATTTCATAGCACACACCTGAGGGGAGAAATCCGAGTTTAATGTTCACATTTTTCATTACTGGGTTCTCTCCTCCATGGTGCGTTACCTTCAAATATACAAGTTTGCCAGATTGCAAATATTTTTATATGTTTCGTGCTTTATAATTTCGGTTATCCGTTAATACTATTTTATGGTGCCAGTTGAAATATAAGTTCACGGAATCACCTTCGAGGTGAGATCATGACGGTGATGTAAATTTTAGCTTCACTGGGTGGTCTCCTCAAGGAGGCGGTTTTCATTCAACCGAAGAAAGAGGATACACAAAAATAATTGTGTTCTAGGATTTCTTTTCCACCAGTTGAAATAATAATGTGCGCACTTGAGAGGCGATTGCCAAGTTAAGGTTTTTTTTTCATTACTGGGTTTTCTCCTTCATGGCGCGTGATTCTTATACCCTCGACTGTTAAGAAATAAAATTTTCTTATGTGGGCTTTGGTTCCACTTCTCTTTGGCTTTGTCCTATTTTTAACTGATAAAGCTATTGAGTATTGGCACCGCGGCCATTTCATCGATAATACAATGTATTAGTCCAGAAGTTAAAATTCGTTAATATTGCAAGTTTTTGAAATCTTGAAGGGAAACACTCCAATTCTTGGTGTTCGTGGTTAAGTTTTTCTGGTTTACTATTTTGGATGTAGGGAATTCATGTCAATGCTTTTATGTAAGAAAATTATATTTTTAAAATGATACGTAAGCCGTTTCTTTTAAGGAAAAGAAGTTCCTTTTGTAATTTCATTTTCATTGGATATTGTTGAAGTTGTCATGCTGTAACCAAATGTGCAGGCGAGTGGGAAGTAACTTGTTTCCCTCCCACTCCACCGACTGAAATTTGAGACACCTGGGACGTTGATAACTTTCATTTGCTTGTTTGCTGTCTGAGACGAAGGTTGTAAAGTTTCCGATTGCAGTGTTTGTAAATCTGTACTGTGATATAGTGTAGGATAAACTTGATCCTTACTTATGAAATAGAAGAAAATGGTACGTATATTTACTAGGGATTCATCAGACGTGGATAGATTTTTGCGTTATTTACTTTCGTTTATGTTTAAATGTAGTTTTATCAAATTTTTCAGTATGTTATTTTAAAAGGAAATGTGTAGGGACCTCTTTGGAGGCGAGCTCATTACAGTGATTAACATTAAAACTCACTGGGTGGTCTCCTCTCGAGAGCGGATCTCATTTTTGTCAATACCCGAGTAATTGTATCTTGCCGAATTACGATTATTATTTGTGGCGTGCTGAAAATTTTTCTTTGGCGAACGTTAAGCAAGAATTCATGGCACACACCTGAGGGGAGAAATCCGAGTTTAATGTTTACATTTTTCATTACTGGGTTTTCTCCTCCATGGTGCGTTACCATCAAATATACAAGTTTGCCAGATTGCAAATATTTTTATATGTTTCGTGCTTTATAATTTCGGTTATCCGTTAATACTATTTTATGGTGCCAGTTGAAATATAAGTTCACGGAATCACCTTCGAGGTGAGATCATGACGGTGATGTAAATTTTAGCTTCACTGGGTGGTCTCCTCTCGGAGGCGGTTTTCATTCAACAGAAGAAAGAGGATACACAAAAATAATTGTCTTCTAGGATTTCTTTTCCACCAGTTGAAATAATAATGTGCGCACTTGAGAGGCGATTGCCAAGTTAAGTTTTTTTTTTTCATTACTGGGTTTTCTCCATCATGGCGCGTGATGCTTATACCCTCGACTGTTAAGAAATAAAATTTTCTTATGTGGGCTTTGGTTCCTCTTCTCTTTGGATTTGTTCTATTTGGAACTGATAAAGCTATTGAGTGGTGGCACCGCGGCCATTTCATCGATAATACAATGTATTAGTCCAGAAGTTAAAATTCGTTAATATTGCAAATTTTTAAAATCTTGAAGAGAAAACTCCCATTCTTGGTGTTCGTGGTTAAATTTTTCTGGTTTACTATTTTGGATGTAGGGAATTCATGTCAATGCTTTTATGTAAGAAAATTATATTTTTAAAATGATACGTAAGCCGTTTCTTTTAAGGAAAAGAAGTTCCTTTTGTAATTTCATTTTCATTGGATATTGTTGAAGTTGTCATGCTGTAACCAAATGTGCAGGCGAGTGGGAAGTAACTTGTTTCCCTCCCACTCCACCGACTGAAATTTGAGACACCTGGGACGTTGATAACTTTCATTTGCTTGTTTGCTGTCTGAGACGAAGGTTGTAAAGTTTCCATTGCAGTGTTTGTAAATCTGTACTGTGATATAGTGTAGGATAAACTTGATCCTTACTTATGAAATAGAAGAAAATGGTACGTATATTTAGTAGGGATTCATCAGACGTGGATAGATTTTTGCGTTATTTACTTTCGTTTATGTTTAAATGTAGTTTTATCAAAATTTTCAGTATGTTATTTTAAAAGGAAATGTGTTGGGACCTCTTTGGAGGCGAGCTCATTACAGTGATTAACATTAAAACTCACTGGGTGGACTCCTCTCGAGAGCGGATTTCATTTTTGTCAACACCCGAATAATTGTATCTTGCCGAATTACGATTCTTATTTGTGGCTTGCTGAAAATTTTCCTTTGGCGAACGTTAAGTAAGAATTCATGGCACACACCTGAGGGGAGAAATCCGAGTTTAATGTTTACATTTTTCATTACTGGGTTTTCTCCTCCATGGTGCGTTACCATCAAATATACAAGTTTGCCAAGTTGCAAATATTTTTATATGTTTCGTGCTTTATAATTTCGGTTATCCGTTAATACTATATTATGGTGCATGTTGAAACATAAGTTCACGGAATCTCCTTCGAGGTGAGATCATGACGGTGATGTAAATTTTAGCTTCACTGGGTGGTCTCCTCTCGAAGGCGGTTTTCATTCAACAGAAGAAAGAGGATACACAAAAATAATTGTGTTCTAGGATTTCTTTTCCACCAGTTGAAATAATAATGTGCGCACTTGATAGGCGATTGCCAAGTTAATGTTTTATTTTTCATTACTGGGTTTTCTCCTTCATGGCGCGTGATGCTTATACCCTCGACTGTTAAGAAATAAAATTTTCTTATGTGGGCTTTGGTTCCACTTCTCTTTGGCTTTGCCCTATTTGGAACTGATAAAGCTATTGAGTGGTGGCACCGCGGCCATTTCATCGATAATACAATGTATTAGTCCAGAAGTTAAAATTCGGTAATATTGCAAGTTTTTGAAATCTTGAAGGGAAACACTCCCATTCTTGGTGTTCGTGGTTAAATTTTTCTGGTTTACTATTTTGGATGTAGGGAATTCATGTCAATGCTTTTATGTAAGAAAATTATATTTTTAAAATGATACGTAAGCCGTTTCTTTTAAGGAAAAGAAGTTCCTTTTGTAATTTCATTTTCATTGGATATTGTTGAAGTTGTCATGCTGTAACCAAATGTGCAGGCGAGTGGGAAGTAACTTGTTTCCCTCCCACTCCACCGACTGAAATTTGAGACACCTGGGACGTTGATAACTTTCATTTGCTTGTTTGCTGTCTGAGACGAAGGTTGTAAAGTTTCCGATTGCAGTGTTTGTAAATCTGTACTGTGATATAGTGTAGGATAAACTTGATCCTTACTTATGAAATAGAAGAAAATGGTACGTATATTTAGTAGGGATTCATCAGACGTGGATAGATTTTTGCGTTATTTACTTTCGTTTATGTTTAAATGTAGTTTTATCAAAATTTTCAGTATGTTATTTTAAAAGGAAATGTGTTGGGACCTCTTTGGAGGCGAGCTCACTACAGTGATTAACATTAAAACTCACTGGGTGGTCTCCTCTCGAGAGCGGATCTCATTTTTGTCAACACCCGAGTAATTGCATCTTGCCGAATTACGATTGTTATTTGTGGCGTGCTGAAAATTTTTCTTTGGCGAACGTTTAGCAAGATTTCATAGCACACACCTGAGGGGAGAAATCCGAGTTTAATGTTCACATTTTTCATTACTGGGTTCTCTCCTCCATGGTGCGTTACCTTCAAATATACAAGTTTGCCAGATTGCAAATATTTTTATATGTTTCGTGCTTTATAATTTCGGTTATCCGTTAATACTATTTTATGGTGCCAGTTGAAATATAAGTTCACGGAATCACCTTCGAGGTGAGATCATGACGGTGATGTAAATTTTAGCTTCACTGGGTGGTCTCCTCAAGGAGGCGGTTTTCATTCAACCGAAGAAAGAGGATACACAAAAATAATTGTGTTCTAGGATTTCTTTTCCACCAGTTGAAATAATAATGTGCGCACTTGAGAGGCGATTGCCAAGTTAAGGTTTTTTTTTCATTACTGGGTTTTCTCCTTCATGGCGCGTGATTCTTATACCCTCGACTGTTAAGAAATAAAATTTTCTTATGTGGGCTTTGGTTCCACTTCTCTTTGGCTTTGTCCTATTTTTAACTGATAAAGCTATTGAGTATTGGCACCGCGGCCATTTCATCGATAATACAATGTATTAGTCCAGAAGTTAAAATTCGTTAATATTGCAAGTTTTTGAAATCTTGAAGGGAAACACTCCAATTCTTGGTGTTCGTGGTTAAGTTTTTCTGGTTTACTATTTTGGATGTAGGGAATTCATGTCAATGCTTTTATGTAAGAAAATTATATTTTTAAAATGATACGTAAGCCGTTTCTTTTAAGGAAAAGAAGTTCCTTTTGTAATTTCATTTTCATTGGATATTGTTGAAGTTGTCATGCTGTAACCAAATGTGCAGGCGAGTGGGAAGTAACTTGTTTCCCTCCCACTCCACCGACTGAAATTTGAGACACCTGGGACGTTGATAACTTTCATTTGCTTGTTTGCTGTCTGAGACGAAGGTTGTAAAGTTTCCGATTGCAGTGTTTGTAAATCTGTACTGTGATATAGTGTAGGATAAACTTGATCCTTACTTATGAAATAGAAGAAAATGGTACGTATATTTAGTAGGGATTCATCAGACGTGGATAGATTTTTGCGTTATTTACTTTCGTTTATGTTTAAATGTAGTTTTATCAAATTTTTCAGTATGTTATTTTAAAAGGAAATGTGTAGGGACCTCTTTGGAGGCGAGCTCATTACAGTGATTAACATTAAAACTCACTGGGTGGTCTCCTCTCGAGAGCGGATCTCATTTTTGTCAATACCCGAGTAATTGTATCTTGCCGAATTACGATTATTATTTGTGGCGTGCTGAAAATTTTTCTTTGGCGAACGTTAAGCAAGAATTCATGGCACACACCTGAGGGGAGAAATCCGAGTTTAATGTTTACATTTTTCATTACTGGGTTTTCTCCTCCATGGTGCGTTACCATCAAATATACAAGTTTGCCAGATTGCAAATATTTTTATATGTTTCGTGCTTTATAATTTCGGTTATCCGTTAATACTATTTTATGGTGCCAGTTGAAATATAAGTTCACGGAATCACCTTCGAGGTGAGATCATGACGGTGATGTAAATTTTAGCTTCACTGGGTGGTCTCCTCTCGGAGGCGGTTTTCATTCAACAGAAGAAAGAGGATACACAAAAATAATTGTGTTCTAGGATTTCTTTTCCACCAGTTGAAATAATCATGTGCGCACTTGAGAGGCGATTGCCAAGTTAAGGTTTTTTTTTCATTACTGGGTTTTCTCCTTCATGGCGCGTGATGCTTATACCCTCGACTGTTAAGAAATAAAATTTTCTTATGTGGGCTTTGGTTCCACTTCTCTTTGGCTTTGTCCTATTTGGAACTGATAAAGCTATTGAGTGGTGGCACCGCGGCCATTTCATCGATAATACAATGTATTAGTCCAGAAGTTAAAATTCGTTAATATTGCAAATTTTTAAAATCTTGAAGAGAAACACTCCCATTCTTGGTGTTCGTGGTTAAATTTTTCTGGTTTACTATTTTGGATGTAGGGAATTCATGTCAATGCTTTTATGTAAGAAAATTATATTTTTAAAATGATACGTAAGCCGTTTCTTTTAAGGAAAAGAAGTTCCTTTTGTAATTTCATTTTCATTGGATATTGTTGAAGTTGTCATGCTGTAACCAAATGTGAAGGCGAGTGGAAAGTAACTTGTTTCCCTCCCACTCCACCGACTGAAATTTGAGACACCTGGGACGTTGATAACTTTCATTTGCTTGTTTGCTGTCTGAGACGAAGGTTGTAAAGTTTCCGATTGCAGTGTTTGTAAATCTGTACTGTGATATAGTGTAGGATAAACTTGATCCTTACTTATGAAATAGAAGAAAATGGTACGTATATTTAGTAGGGATTCATCAGACGTGGATAGATTTTTGCGTTATTTACTTTCGTTTATGTTTAAATGTAGTTTTATCAAAATTTTCAGTATGTTATTTTAAAAGGAAATGTGTTGGGACCTCTTTGGAGGCGAGCTCACTACAGTGATTAACATTAAAACTCACTGGGTGGTCTCCTCTCGAGAGCGGATCTCATTTTTGTCAACACCCGAGAAATTGCATCTTGCCGAATTACGATTGTTATTTGTGGCGTGCTGAAAATTTTTCTTTGGCGAACGTTTAGCAAGATTTCATAGCACACACCTGAGGGGAGAAATCCGAGTTTAATGTTCACATTTTTCATTACTGGGTTCTCTCCTCCATGGTGCGTTACCTTCAAATATACAAGTTTGCCAGATTGCAAATATTTTTATATGTTTCGTGCTTTATAATTTCGGTTATCCGTTAATACTATTTTATGGTGCCAGTTGAAATATAAGTTCACGGAATCACCTTCGAGGTGAGATCATGACGGTGATGTAAATTTTAGCTTCACTGGGTGGTCTCCTCAAGGAGGCGGTTTTCATTCAACCGAAGAAAGAGGATACACAAAAATAATTGTGTTCTAGGATTTCTTTTCCACCAGTTGAAATAATAATGTGCGCACTTGAGAGGCGATTGCCAAGTTAAGGTTTTTTTTTCATTACTGGGTTTTCTCCTTCATGGCGCGTGATTCTTATACCCTCGACTGTTAAGAAATAAAATTTTCTTATGTGGGCTTTGGTTCCACTTCTCTTTGGCTTTGTCCTATTTTTAACTGATAAAGCTATTGAGTATTGGCACCGCGGCCATTTCATCGATAATACAATGTATTAGTCCAGAAGTTAAAATTCGTTAATATTGCAAGTTTTTGAAATCTTGAAGGGAAACACTCCAATTCTTGGTGTTCGTGGTTAAGTTTTTCTGGTTTACTATTTTGGATGTAGGGAATTCATGTCAATGCTTTTATGTAAGAAAATTATATTTTTAAAATGATACGTAAGCCGTTTCTTTTAAGGAAAAGAAGTTCCTTTTGTAATTTCATTTTCATTGGATATTGTTGAAGTTGTCATGCTGTAACCAAATGTGCAGGCGAGTGGGAAGTAACTTGTTTCCCTCCCACTCCACCGACTGAAATTTGAGACACCTGGGACGTTGATAACTTTCATTTGCTTGTTTGCTGTCTGAGACGAAGGTTGTAAAGTTTCCGATTGCAGTGTTTGTAAATCTGTACTGTGATATAGTGTAGGATAAACTTGATCCTTACTTATGAAATAGAAGAAAATGGTACGTATATTTAGTAGGGATTCATCAGACGTGGATAGATTTTTGCGTTATTTACTTTCGTTTATGTTTAAATGTAGTTTTATCAAATTTTTCAGTATGTTATTTTAAAAGGAAATGTGTAGGGACCTCTTTGGAGGCGAGCTCATTACAGTGATTAACATTAAAACTCACTGGGTGGTCTCCTCTCGAGAGCGGATCTCATTTTTGTCAATACCCGAGTAATTGTATCTTGCCGAATTACGATTATTATTTGTGGCGTGCTGAAAATTTTTCTTTGGCGAACGTTAAGCAAGAATTCATGGCACACACCTGAGGGGAGAAATCCGAGTTTAATGTTTACATTTTTCATTACTGGGTTTTCTCCTCCATGGTGCGTTACCATCAAATATACAAGTTTGCCAGATTGCAAATATTTTTATATGTTTCGTGCTTTATAATTTCGGTTATCCGTTAATACTATTTTATGCTGCCAGTTGAAATATAAGTTCACGGAATCACCTTCGAGGTGAGATCATGACGGTGATGTAAATTTTAGCTTCACTGGGTGGTCTCCTCTCGGAGGCGGTTTTCATTCAACAGAAGAAAGAGGATACACAAAAATAATTGTGTTCTAGGATTTCTTTTCCACCAGTTGAAATAATCATGTGCGCACTTGAGAGGCGATTGCCAAGTTAAGGTTTTTTTTCATTACTGGGTTTTCTCCTTCATGGCGCGTGATGCTTATACCCTCGACTGTTAAGAAATAAAATTTTCTTATGTGGGCTTTGGTTCCACTTCTCTTTGGCTTTGTCCTATTTGGAACTGATAAAGCTATTGAGTGGTGGCACCGCGGCCATTTCATCGATAATACAATGTATTAGTCCAGAAGTTAAAATTCGTTAATATTGCAAATTTTTAAAATCTTGAAGAGAAACACTCCCATTCTTGGTGTTCGTGGTTAAATTTTTCTGGTTTACTATTTTGGATGTAGGGAATTCATGTCAATGCTTTTATGTAAGAAAATTATATTTTTAAAATGATACGTAAGCCGTTTCTTTTAAGGAAAAGAAGTTCCTTTTGTAATTTCATTTTCATTGGATATTGTTGAAGTTGTCATGCTGTAACCAAATGTGAAGGCGAGTGGAAAGTAACTTGTTTCCCTCCCACTCCACCGACTGAAATTTGAGACACCTGGGACGTTGATAACTTTCATTTGCTTGTTTGCTGTCTGAGACGAAGGTTGTAAAGTTTCCGATTGCAGTGTTTGTAAATCTGTACTGTGATATAGTGTAGGATAAAGTTGATCCTTACTTATGAAATAGAAGAAAATGGTACGTATATTTAGTAGGGATTCATCAGATGTGGATAGGTTTTTGCGTTATTTACTTTCGTTTATGTTTAAATGTAGTTTTATCAAAATTTTCAGTACGTTATTTTAAAAGGAAATGTGTTGGGACCTCTTTGGAGGCGAGCTCATTACAGTGATTAACATTAAAACTCACTGGGTGGTCTCCTCTCGAGAGCGGATCTCATTTTTGTCAACACCCGAGTAATTGCATCTTGCCGAATTACGATTGTTATTTGTGGCGTGCTGAAAATTTTTCTTTGGCGAACGTTAAGTAAGAATTCATAGCACACACCTGAGGGGAGAAATCCGAGTTTAATGTTCACATTTTTCATTACTGGGTTCTCTCCTCCATGGTGCGTTACCTTCAAATATACAAGTTTGCCAGATTGCAAATATTTTTATATGTTTCGTGCTTTATAATTTCGGTTATCCGTTAATACTATATTATGGTGCCAGTTGAAATATAAGTTCACGGAATCTCCTTCGAGGTGAGATCATGACGGTGATGTAAATTTTAGCTTCACTGGGTGGTCTCCTCTCGAAGGCGGTTTTCATTCAACAGAAGAAAGAGGATACACAAAAATAATTGTTTTCTAGGAATTCTTTTCCACCAGTTGAAATAATAAGGTGGGCACTTGAGAGGCGATTGCCAAGTTAATGTTTTATTTTTCAATACTGGGTTTTCTCCTTCATGGCGCGTGATGCTTATACCCTCGACTGTTAAGAAATAAAATGTTCTTATGTGGGCTTTGGTTCCACTTCTCTTTGGCTTTGCCCTATTTGGAACTGATAAAGATATTGAGTGGTGGCACCGCGGCCATTTCATCGATAATACAATGTATTAGTCCAGAAGTTAAAATTCGTTAATATTGCAAGTTTTTGAAATCTTGAAGGGAAACACTCCCATTCTTGGTGTTCGTGGTTAAATTTTTCTGGTTTACTATTTTGGATGTAGGGAATTCATGTCAATTCTTTTATGTAAGAAAATTATATTTTTAAAATGATACGTAAGCCGTTTCTTTTAAGGAAAAGAAGTTCCTTTTGTAATTTCATTTTCATTGGATATTGTTGAAGTTGTCATGCTGTAACCAAATGTGCAGGCGAGTGGGAAGTAACTTGTTTCCCTCCCACTCCACCGACTGAAATTTGAGACACCTGGGACGTTGATAACTTTCATTTGCTTGTTTGCTGTCTGAGACGAAGGTTGTAAAGTTTCCGATTGCAGTGTTTGTAAATCTGTACTGTGATATAGTGTAGGATAAACTTGATCCTTACTTATGAAATAGAAGAAAATGGTACGTATATTTAGTAGGGATTCATCAGACGTGGATAGATTTTTGCGTTATTTACTTTCGTTTATGTTTAAATGTAGTTTTATCAAAATTTTCAGTATGTTATTTTAAAAGGAAATGTGTTGGGACCTCTTTGGAGGCGAGCTCACTACAGTGATTAACATTAAAACTCACTGGGTGGTCTCCTCTCGAGAGCGGATCTCATTTTTGTCAACACCCGAGAAATTGCATCTTGCCGAATTACGATTGTTATTTGTGGCGTGCTGAAAATTTTTCTTTGGCGAACGTTTAGCAAGATTTCATAGCACACACCTGAGGGGAGAAATCCGAGTTTAATGTTCACATTTTTCATTACTGGGTTCTCTCCTCCATGGTGCGTTACCTTCAAATATACAAGTTTGCCAGATTGCAAATATTTTTATATGTTTCGTGCTTTATAATTTCGGTTATCCGTTAATACTATTTTATGGTGCCAGTTGAAATATAAGTTCACGGAATCACCTTCGAGGTGAGATCATGACGGTGATGTAAATTTTAGCTTCACTGGGTGGTCTCCTCAAGGAGGCGGTTTTCATTCAACCGAAGAAAGAGGATACACAAAAATAATTGTGTTCTAGGATTTCTTTTCCACCAGTTGAAATAATAATGTGCGCACTTGAGAGGCGATTGCCAAGTTAAGGTTTTTTTTTCATTACTGGGTTTTCTCCTTCATGGCGCGTGATTCTTATACCCTCGACTGTTAAGAAATAAAATTTTCTTATGTGGGCTTTGGTTCCACTTCTCTTTGGCTTTGTCCTATTTTTAACTGATAAAGCTATTGAGTATTGGCACCGCGGCCATTTCATCGATAATACAATGTATTAGTCCAGAAGTTAAAATTCGTTAATATTGCAAGTTTTTGAAATCTTGAAGGGAAACACTCCAATTCTTGGTGTTCGTGGTTAAGTTTTTCTGGTTTACTATTTTGGATGTAGGGAATTCATGTCAATGCTTTTATGTAAGAAAATTATATTTTTAAAATGATACGTAAGCCGTTTCTTTTAAGGAAAAGAAGTTCCTTTTGTAATTTCATTTTCATTGGATATTGTTGAAGTTGTCATGCTGTAACCAAATGTGCAGGCGAGTGGGAAGTAACTTGTTTCCCTCCCACTCCACCGACTGAAATTTGAGACACCTGGGACGTTGATAACTTTCATTTGCTTGTTTGCTGTCTGAGACGAAGGTTGTAAAGTTTCCGATTGCAGTGTTTGTAAATCTGTACTGTGATATAGTGTAGGATAAACTTGATCCTTACTTATGAAATAGAAGAAAATGGTACGTATATTTAGTAGGGATTCATCAGACGTGGATAGATTTTTGCGTTATTTACTTTCGTTTATGTTTAAATGTAGTTTTATCAAATTTTTCAGTATGTTATTTTAAAAGGAAATGTGTAGGGACCTCTTTGGAGGCGAGCTCATTACAGTGATTAACATTAAAACTCACTGGGTGGTCTCCTCTCGAGAGCGGATCTCATTTTTGTCAATACCCGAGTAATTGTATCTTGCCGAATTACGATTATTATTTGTGGCGTGCTGAAAATTTTTCTTTGGCGAACGTTAAGCAAGAATTCATGGCACACACCTGAGGGGAGAAATCCGAGTTTAATGTTTACATTTTTCATTACTGGGTTTTCTCCTCCATGGTGCGTTACCATCAAATATACAAGTTTGCCAGATTGCAAATATTTTTATATGTTTCGTGCTTTATAATTTCGGTTATCCGTTAATACTATTTTATGGTGCCAGTTGAAATATAAGTTCACGGAATCACCTTCGAGGTGAGATCATGACGGTGATGTAAATTTTAGCTTCACTGGGTGGTCTCCTCTCGGAGGCGGTTTTCATTCAACAGAAGAAAGAGGATACACAAAAATAATTGTGTTCTAGGATTTCTTTTCCACCAGTTGAAATAATCATGTGCGCACTTGAGAGGCGATTGCCAAGTTAAGGTTTTTTTTCATTACTGGGTTTTCTCCTTCATGGCGCGTGATGCTTATACCCTCGACTGTTAAGAAATAAAATTTTCTTATGTGGGCTTTGGTTCCACTTCTCTTTGGCTTTGTCCTATTTGGAACTGATAAAGCTATTGAGTGGTGGCACCGCGGCCATTTCATCGATAATACAATGTATTAGTCCAGAAGTTAAAATTCGTTAATATTGCAAATTTTTAAAATCTTGAAGAGAAACACTCCCATTCTTGGTGTTCGTGGTTAAATTTTTCTGGTTTACTATTTTGGATGTAGGGAATTCATGTCAATGCTTTTATGTAAGAAAATTATATTTTTAAAATGATACGTAAGCCGTTTCTTTTAAGGAAAAGAAGTTCCTTTTGTAATTTCATTTTCATTGGATATTGTTGAAGTTGTCATGCTGTAACCAAATGTGAAGGCGAGTGGAAAGTAACTTGTTTCCCTCCCACTCCACCGACTGAAATTTGAGACACCTGGGACGTTGATAACTTTCATTTGCTTGTTTGCTGTCTGAGACGAAGGTTGTAAAGTTTCCGATTGCAGTGTTTGTAAATCTGTACTGTGATATAGTGTAGGATAAAGTTGATCCTTACTTATGAAATAGAAGAAAATGGTACGTATATTTAGTAGGGATTCATCAGATGTGGATAGGTTTTTGCGTTATTTACTTTCGTTTATGTTTAAATGTAGTTTTATCAAAATTTTCAGTACGTTATTTTAAAAGGAAATGTGTTGGGACCTCTTTGGAGGCGAGCTCATTACAGTGATTAACATTAAAACTCACTGGGTGGTCTCCTCTCGAGAGCGGATCTCATTTTTGTCAACACCCGAGTAATTGCATCTTGCCGAATTACGATTGTTATTTGTGGCGTGCTGAAAATTTTTCTTTGGCGAACGTTAAGTAAGAATTCATAGCACACACCTGAGGGGAGAAATCCGAGTTTAATGTTCACATTTTTCATTACTGGGTTCTCTCCTCCATGGTGCGTTACCTTCAAATATACAAGTTTGCCAGATTGCAAATATTTTTATATGTTTCGTGCTTTATAATTTCGGTTATCCGTTAATACTATATTATGGTGCCAGTTGAAATATAAGTTCACGGAATCTCCTTCGAGGTGAGATCATGACGGTGATGTAAATTTTAGCTTCACTGGGTGGTCTCCTCTCGAAGGCGGTTTTCATTCAACAGAAGAAAGAGGATACACAAAAATAATTGTTTTCTAGGAATTCTTTTCCACCAGTTGAAATAATAAGGTGGGCACTTGAGAGGCGATTGCCAAGTTAATGTTTTATTTTTCAATACTGGGTTTTCTCCTTCATGGCGCGTGATGCTTATACCCTCGACTGTTAAGAAATAAAATGTTCTTATGTGGGCTTTGGTTCCACTTCTCTTTGGCTTTGCCCTATTTGGAACTGATAAAGATATTGAGTGGTGGCACCGCGGCCATTTCATCGATAATACAATGTATTAGTCCAGAAGTTAAAATTCGTTAATATTGCAAGTTTTTGAAATCTTGAAGGGAAACACTCCCATTCTTGGTGTTCGTGGTTAAATTTTTCTGGTTTACTATTTTGGATGTAGGGAATTCATGTCAATTCTTTTATGTAAGAAAATTATATTTTTAAAATGATACGTAAGCCGTTTCTTTTAAGGAAAAGAAGTTCCTTTTGTAATTTCATTTTCATTGGATATTGTTGAAGTTGTCATGCTGTAACCAAATGTGCAGGCGAGTGGGAAGTAACTTGTTTCCCTCCCACTCCACCGACTGAAATTTGAGACACCTGGGACGTTGATAACTTTCATTTGCTTGTTTGCTGTCTGAGACGAAGGTTGTAAAGTTTCCGATTGCAGTGTTTGTAAATCTGTACTGTGATATAGTGTAGGATAAACTTGATCCTTACTTATGAAATAGAAGAAAATGGTACGTATATTTAGTAGGGATTCATCAGACGTGGATAGATTTTTGCGTTATTTACTTTCGTTTATGTTTAAATGTAGTTTTATCAAAATTTTCAGTATGTTATTTTAAAAGGAAATGTGTTGGGACCTCTTTGGAGGCGAGCTCACTACAGTGATTAACATTAAAACTCACTGGGTGGTCTCCTCTCGAGAGCGGATCTCATTTTTGTCAACACCCGAGAAATTGCATCTTGCCGAATTACGATTGTTATTTGTGGCGTGCTGAAAATTTTTCTTTGGCGAACGTTTAGCAAGATTTCATAGCACACACCTGAGGGGAGAAATCCGAGTTTAATGTTCACATTTTTCATTACTGGGTTCTCTCCTCCATCGTGCGTTACCTTCAAATATACAAGTTTGCCAGATTGCAAATATTTTTATATGTTTCGTGCTTTATAATTTCGGTTATCCGTTAATACTATTTTATGGTGCCAGTTGAAATATAAGTTCACGGAATCACCTTCGAGGTGAGATCATGACGGTGATGTAAATTTTAGCTTCACTGGGTGGTCTCCTCAAGGAGGCGGTTTTCATTCAACCGAAGAAAGAGGATACACAAAAATAATTGTGTTCTAGGATTTCTTTTCCACCAGTTGAAATAATAATGTGCGCACTTGAGAGGCGATTGCCAAGTTAAGGTTTTTTTTTCATTACTGGGTTTTCTCCTTCATGGCGCGTGATTCTTATACCCTCGACTGTTAAGAAATAAAATTTTCTTATGTGGGCTTTGGTTCCACTTCTCTTTGGCTTTGTCCTATTTTTAACTGATAAAGCTATTGAGTATTGGCACCGCGGCCATTTCATCGATAATACAATGTATTAGTCCAGAAGTTAAAATTCGTTAATATTGCAAGTTTTTGAAATCTTGAAGGGAAACACTCCAATTCTTGGTGTTCGTGGTTAAGTTTTTCTGGTTTACTATTTTGGATGTAGGGAATTCATGTCAATGCTTTTATGTAAGAAAATTATATTTTTAAAATGATACGTAAGCCGTTTCTTTTAAGGAAAAGAAGTTCCTTTTGTAATTTCATTTTCATTGGATATTGTTGAAGTTGTCATGCTGTAACCAAATGTGCAGGCGAGTGGGAAGTAACTTGTTTCCCTCCCACTCCACCGACTGAAATTTGAGACACCTGGGACGTTGATAACTTTCATTTGCTTGTTTGCTGTCTGAGACGAAGGTTGTAAAGTTTCCGATTGCAGTGTTTGTAAATCTGTACTGTGATATAGTGTAGGATAAACTTGATCCTTACTTATGAAATAGAAGAAAATGGTACGTATATTTAGTAGGGATTCATCAGACGTGGATAGATTTTTGCGTTATTTACTTTCGTTTATGTTTAAATGTAGTTTTATCAAATTTTTCAGTATGTTATTTTAAAAGGAAATGTGTAGGGACCTCTTTGGAGGCGAGCTCATTACAGTGATTAACATTAAAACTCACTGGGTGGTCTCCTCTCGAGAGCGGATCTCATTTTTGTCAATACCCGAGTAATTGTATCTTGCCGAATTACGATTATTATTTGTGGCGTGCTGAAAATTTTTCTTTGGCGAACGTTAAGCAAGAATTCATGGCACACACCTGAGGGGAGAAATCCGAGTTTAATGTTTACATTTTTCATTACTGGGTTTTCTCCTCCATGGTGCGTTACCATCAAATATACAAGTTTGCCAGATTGCAAATATTTTTATATGTTTCGTGCTTTATAATTTCGGTTATCCGTTAATACTATTTTATGGTGCCAGTTGAAATATAAGTTCACGGAATCACCTTCGAGGTGAGATCATGACGGTGATGTAAATTTTAGCTTCACTGGGTGGTCTCCTCTCGGAGGCGGTTTTCATTCAACAGAAGAAAGAGGATACACAAAAATAATTGTGTTCTAGGATTTCTTTTCCACCAGTTGAAATAATCATGTGCGCACTTGAGAGGCGATTGCCAAGTTAAGTTTTTTTTTCATTACTGGGTTTTCTCCTTCATGGCGCGTGATGCTTATACCCTCGACTGTTAAGAAATAAAATTTTCTTATGTGGGCTTTGGTTCCACTTCTCTTTGGCTTTGTCCTATTTGGAACTGATAAAGCTATTGAGTGGTGGCACCGCGGCCATTTCATCGATAATACAATGTATTAGTCCAGAAGTTAAAATTCGTTAATATTGCAAATTTTTAAAATCTTGAAGAGAAACACTCCCATTCTTGGTGTTCGTGGTTAAATTTTTCTGGTTTACTATTTTGGATGTAGGGAATTCATGTCAATGCTTTTATGTAAGAAAATTATATTTTTAAAATGATACGTAAGCCGTTTCTTTTAAGGAAAAGAAGTTCCTTTTATAATTTCATTTTCATTGGATATTGTTGAAGTTGTCATGCTGTAACCAAATGTGAAGGCGAGTGGAAAGTAACTTGTTTCCCTCCCACTCCACCGACTGAAATTTGAGACACCTGGGACGTTGATAACTTTCATTTGCTTGTTTGCTGTCTGAGACGAAGGTTGTAAAGTTTCCGATTGCAGTGTTTGTAAATCTGTACTGTGATATAGTGTAGGATAAAGTTGATCCTTACTTATGAAATAGAAGAAAATGGTACGTATATTTAGTAGGGATTCATCAGATGTGGATAGGTTTTTGCGTTATTTACTTTCGTTTATGTTTAAATGTAGTTTTATCAAAATTTTCAGTACGTTATTTTAAAAGGAAATGTGTTGGGACCTCTTTGGAGGCGAGCTCATTACAGTGATTAACATTAAAACTCACTGGGTGGTCTCCTCTCGAGAGCGGATCTCATTTTTGTCAACACCCGAGTAATTGCATCTTGCCGAATTACGATTGTTATTTGTGGCGTGCTGAAAATTTTTCTTTGGCGAACGTTAAGTAAGAATTCATAGCACACACCTGAGGGGAGAAATCCGAGTTTAATGTTCACATTTTTCATTACTGGGTTCTCTCCTCCATGGTGCGTTACCTTCAAATATACAAGTTTGCCAGATTGCAAATATTTTTATATGTTTCGTGCTTTATAATTTCGGTTATCCGTTAATACTATATTATGGTGCCAGTTGAAATATAAGTTCACGGAATCTCCTTCGAGGTGAGATCATGACGGTGATGTAAATTTTAGCTTCACTGGGTGGTCTCCTCTCGAAGGCGGTTTTCATTCAACAGAAGAAAGAGGATACACAAAAATAATTGTTTTCTAGGAATTCTTTTCCACCAGTTGAAATAATAAGGTGGGCACTTGAGAGGCGATTGCCAAGTTAATGTTTTATTTTTCAATACTGGGTTTTCTCCTTCATGGCGCGTGATGCTTATACCCTCGACTGTTAAGAAATAAAATGTTCTTATGTGGGCTTTGGTTCCACTTCTCTTTGGCTTTGCCCTATTTGGAACTGATAAAGATATTGAGTGGTGGCACCGCGGCCATTTCATCGATAATACAATGTATTAGTCCAGAAGTTAAAATTCGTTAATATTGCAAGTTTTTGAAATCTTGAAGGGAAACACTCCCATTCTTGGTGTTCGTGGTTAAATTTTTCTGGTTTACTATTTTGGATGTAGGGAATTCATGTCAATTCTTTTATGTAAGAAAATTATATTTTTAAAATGATACGTAAGCCGTTTCTTTTAAGGAAAAGAAGTTCCTTTTGTAATTTCATTTTCATTGGATATTGTTGAAGTTGTCATGCTGTAACCAAATGTGCAGGCGAGTGGGAAGTAACTTGTTTCCCTCCCACTCCACCGACTGAAATTTGAGACACCTGGGACGTTGATAACTTTCATTTGCTTGTTTGCTGTCTGAGACGAAGGTTGTAAAGTTTCCGATTGCAGTGTTTGTAAATCTGTACTGTGATATAGTGTAGGATAAACTTGATCCTTACTTATGAAATAGAAGAAAATGGTACGTATATTTAGTAGGGATTCATCAGACGTGGATAGATTTTTGCGTTATTTACTTTCGTTTATGTTTAAATGTAGTTTTATCAAAATTTTCAGTATGTTATTTTAAAAGGAAATGTGTTGGGACCTCTTTGGAGGCGAGCTCACTACAGTGATTAACATTAAAACTCACTGGGTGGTCTCCTCTCGAGAGCGGATCTCATTTTTGTCAACACCCGAGTAATTGCATCTTGCCGAATTACGATTGTTATTTGTGGCGTGCTGAAAATTTTTCTTTGGCGAACGTTTAGCAAGATTTCATAGCACACACCTGAGGGGAGAAATCCGAGTTTAATGTTCACATTTTTCATTACTGGGTTCTCTCCTCCATGGTGCGTTACCTTCAAATATACAAGTTTGCCAGATTGCAAATATTTTTATATGTTTCGTGCTTTATAATTTCGGTTATCCGTTAATACTATTTTATGGTGCCAGTTGAAATATAAGTTCACGGAATCACCTTCGAGGTGAGATCATGACGGTGATGTAAATTTTAGCTTCACTGGGTGGTCTCCTCTCGGAGGCGGTTTTCATTCAACCGAAGAAAGAGGATACACAAAAATAATTGTGTTCTAGGATTTCTTTTCCACCAGTTGAAATAATAATGTGCGCACTTGAGAGGCGATTGCCAAGTTAAGGTTTTTTTTTCATTACTGGGTTTTCTCCTTCATGGCGCGTGATGCTTATACCCTCGACTGTTAAGAAATAAAATTTTCTTATGTGGGCTTTGGTTCCACTTCTCTTTGGCTTTGTCCTATTTGGAACTGATAAAGCTATTGAGTGGTGGCACCGCGGCCATTTCATCGATAATACAATGTATTAGTCCAGAAGTTAAAATTCGTTAATATTGCAAATTTTTAAAATCTTGAAGAGAAACACACCCATTCTTGGTGTTCGTGGTTAAATTTTTCTGGTTTACTATTTTGGATGTAGGGAATTCATGTCAATGCTTTTATATAAGAAAATTATATTTTTAAAATGATACGTAAGCCGTTTCTTTTAAGGACAAGAAGTTCCTTTTGTAATTTCATTTTCATTGGATATTGTTGAAGTTGTCATGCTGTAACCAAATGTGAAGGCGAGTGGAAAGTAACTTGTTTCCCTCCCACTCCACCGACTGAAATTTGAGACACCTGGGACGTTGATAACTTTCATTTGCTTGTTTGCTGTCTGAGACGAAGGTTGTAAAGTTTCCGATTGCAGTGTTTGTAAATCTGTACTGTGATATAGTGTAGGATAAAGTTGATCCTTACTTATGAAATAGAAGAAAATGGTACATATATTTAGTAGGGATTCATCAGATGTGGATAGATTTTTGCGTTATTTACTTTCGTTTATGTTAAATGTAGTTTTATCAAAATTTTCAGTATGTTATTTTAAAAGGAAATGTGTTGGGACCTCTTTGGAGGCGAGCTCATTACAGTGATTAACATTAAAACTCACTGGGTGGTCTCCTCCCGAGAGCGGATCTCATTTTTGTCAACACCCGAGTAATTGTATCTTGCCGAATTACGATTATTATTTGTGGCGTGCTGAAAATTTTTCTTTGGCGAACGTTAAGCAAGAATTCATGGCACACACCTGAGGGGAGAAATCCGAGTTTAATGTTTACATTCTTCATTACTGGGTTTTCTCCTCCATGGTGCGTTACCATCAAATATACAAGTTTGCCAGATTGCAAATATTTTTATATGTTTCGTGCTTTATAATTTCGGTTATCCGTTAATACTATTTTATGGTGCCAGTTGAAATATAAGTTCACGGAATCACCTTCGAGGTGAGATCATGACGGTGATGTAAATTTTAGCTTCACTGGGTGGTCTCCTCTCGGAGGCGGTTTTCTTTCAACAGAAGAAAGAGGATACACAAAAATAATTGTCTTCTAGGATTTCTTTTCCACCAGTTGAAATAATAATGTGCGCACTTGAGAGGCGATTGCCAAGTTAAGGTTTTTTTTTCATTACTGGGTTTTCTCCTTCATGGCGCGTGATTCTTATACCCTCGACTGTTAAGAAATAAAATTTTCTTATGTGGGCTTTGGTTCCACTTCTCTTTGGCTTTGTCCTATTTTTAACTGATAAAGCTATTGAGTATTGGCACCGCGGCCATTTCATCGATAATACAATGTATTAGTCCAGAAGTTAAAATTCGTTAATATTGCAAGTTTTTGAAATCTTGAAGGGAAACACTCCAATTCTTGGTGTTCGTGGTTAAGTTTTTCTGGTTTACTATTTTGGATGTAGGGAATTCATGTCAATGCTTTTATGTAAGAAAATTATATTTTTAAAATGATACGTAAGCCGTTTCTTTTAAGGAAAAGAAGTTCCTTTTGTAATTTCATTTTCATTGGATATTGTTGAAGTTGTCATGCTGTAACCAAATGTGCAGGCGAGTGGGAAGTAACTTGTTTCCCTCCCACTCCACCGACTGAAATTTGAGACACCTGGGACGTTGATAACTTTCATTTGCTTGTTTGCTGTCTGAGACGAAGGTTGTAAAGTTTCCGATTGCAGTGTTTGTAAATCTGTACTGTGATATAGTGTAGGATAAACTTGATCCTTACTTATGAAATAGAAGAAAATGGTACGTATATTTAGTAGGGATTCATCAGACGTGGATAGATTTTTGCGTTATTTACTTTCGTTTATGTTTAAATGTAGTTTTATCAAATTTTTCAGTATGTTATTTTAAAAGGAAATGTGTAGGGACCTCTTTGGAGGCGAGCTCATTACAGTGATTAACATTAAAACTCACTGGGTGGTCTCCTCTCGAGAGCGGATCTCATTTTTGTCAATACCCGAGTAATTGTATCTTGCCGAATTACGATTATTATTTGTGGCGTGCTGAAAATTTTTCTTTGGCGAACGTTAAGCAAGAATTCATGGCACACACCTGAGGGGAGAAATCCGAGTTTAATGTTTACATTTTTCATTACTGGGTTTTCTCCTCCATGGTGCGTTACCATCAAATATACAAGTTTGCCAGATTGCAAATATTTTTATATGTTTCGTGCTTTATAATTTCGGTTATCCGTTAATACTATTTTATGGTGCCAGTTGAAATATAAGTTCACGGAATCACCTTCGAGGTGAGATCATGACGGTGATGTAAATTTTAGCTTCACTGGGTGGTCTCCTCTCGGAGGCGGTTTTCATTCAACAGAAGAAAGAGGATACACAAAAATAATTGTGTTCTAGGATTTCTTTTCCACCAGTTGAAATAATCATGTGCGCACTTGAGAGGCGATTGCCAAGTTAAGGTTTTTTTTTCATTACTGGGTTTTCTCCTTCATGGCGCGTGATGCTTATACCCTCGACTGTTAAGAAATAAAATTTTCTTATGTGGGCTTTGGTTCCACTTCTCTTTGGCTTTGTCCTATTTGGAACTGATAAAGCTATTGAGTGGTGGCACCGCGGCGATTTCATCGATAATACAATGTATTAGTCCAGAAGTTAAAATTCGTTAATATTGCAAATTTTTAAAATCTTGAAGAGAAACACTCCCATTCTTGGTGTTCGTGGTTAAATTTTTCTGGTTTACTATTTTGGATGTAGGGAATTCATGTCAATGCTTTTATGTAAGAAAATTATATTTTTAAAATGATACGTAAGCCGTTTCTTTTAAGGAAAAGAAGTTCCTTTTGTAATTTCATTTTCATTGGATATTGTTGAAGTTGTCATGCTGTAACCAAATGTGAAGGCGAGTGGAAAGTAACTTGTTTCCCTCCCACTCCACCGACTGAAATTTGAGACACCTGGGACGTTGATAACTTTCATTTGCTTGTTTGCTGTCTGAGACGAAGGTTGTAAAGTTTCCGATTGCAGTGTTTGTAAATCTGTACTGTGATATAGTGTAGGATAAAGTTGATCCTTACTTATGAAATAGAAGAAAATGGTACGTATATTTAGTAGGGATTCATCAGATGTGGATAGGTTTTTGCGTTATTTACTTTCGTTTATGTTTAAATGTAGTTTTATCAAAATTTTCAGTACGTTATTTTAAAAGGAAATGTGTTGGGACCTCTTTGGAGGCGAGCTCATTACAGTGATTAACATTAAAACTCACTGGGTGGTCTCCTCTCGAGAGCGGATCTCATTTTTGTCAACACCCGAGTAATTGCATCTTGCCGAATTACGATTGTTATTTGTGGCGTGCTGAAAATTTTTCTTTGGCGAACGTTAAGTAAGAATTCATAGCACACACCTGAGGGGAGAAATCCGAGTTTAATGTTCACATTTTTCATTACTGGGTTCTCTCCTCCATGGTGCGTTACCTTCAAATATACAAGTTTGCCAGATTGCAAATATTTTTATATGTTTCGTGCTTTATAATTTCGGTTATCCGTTAATACTATATTATGGTGCCAGTTGAAATATAAGTTCACGGAATCTCCTTCGAGGTGAGATCATGACGGTGATGTAAATTTTAGCTTCACTGGGTGGTCTCCTCTCGGAGGCGGTTTTCATTCAACAGAAGAAAGAGGATACACAAAAATAATTGTCTTCTAGGATTTCTTTTCCACCAGTTGAAATAATAATGTGCGCACTTGAGAGGCGATTGCCAAGTTAAGTTTTTTTTTTTCATTTCTGGGTTTTCTCCATCATGGCGCGTGATGCTTATACCCTCGACTGTTAAGAAATAAAATTTTCTTATGTGGGCTTTGGTTCCTCTTCTCTTTGGATTTGTTCTATTTGGAACTGATAAAGCTATTGAGTGGTGGCACCGCGGCCATTTCATCGATAATACAATGTATTAGTCCAGAAGTTAAAATTCGTTAATATTGCAAATTTTTAAAATCTTGAAGAGAAAACTCCCATTCTTGGTGTTCGTGGTTAAATTTTTCTGGTTTACTATTTTGGATGTAGGGAATTCATGTCAATGCTTTTATGTAAGAAAATTATATTTTTAAAATGATACGTAAGCCGTTTCTTTTAAGGAAAAGAAGTTCCTTTTGTAATTTCATTTTCATTGGATATTGTTGAAGTTGTCATGCTGTAACCAAATGTGCAGGCGAGTGGGAAGTAACTTGTTTCCCTCCCACTCCACCGACTGAAATTTGAGACACCTGGGACGTTGATAACTTTCATTTGCTTCTTTGCTGTCTGAGACGAAGGTTGTAAAGTTTCCATTGCAGTGTTTGTAAATCTGTACTGTGATATAGTGTAGGATAAACTTGATCCTTACTTATGAAATAGAAGAAAATGGTACGTATATTTAGTAGGGATTCATCAGACGTGGATAGATTTTTGCGTTATTTACTTTCGTTTATGTTTAAATGTAGTTTTATCAAAATTTTCAGTATGTTATTTTAAAAGGAAATGTGTTGGGACCTCTTTGGAGGCGAGCTCATTACAGTGATTAACATTAAAACTCACTGGGTGGACTCCTCTCGAGAGCGGATCTCATTTTTGTCAACACCCGAATAATTGTATCTTGCCGAATTACGATTCTTATTTGTGGCTTGCTGAAAATTTTCCTTTGGCGAACGTTAAGTAAGAATTCATGGCACACACCTGAGGGGAGAAATCCGAGTTTAATGTTTACATTTTTCATTACTGGGTTTTCTCCTCCATGGTGCGTTACCATCAAATATACAAGTATGCCAAATTGCAAATATTTTTATATGTTTCGTGCTTTATAATTTCGGTTATCCGTTAATACTATATTATGGTGCATGTTGAAACATAAGTTCACGGAATCTCCTTCGAGTTGAGATCATGACGGTGATGTAAATTTTAGCTTCACTGGGTGGTCTCCTCTCGAAGGCGGTTTTCATTCAACAGAAGAAAGAGGATACACAAAAATAATTGTGTTCTAGGATTTCTTTTCCACCAGTTGAAATAATAATGTGCGCACTTGAGAGGCGATTGCCAAGTTAATGTTTTATTTTTCATTACTGGGTTTTCATCTTCATGGCGCGTGATGCTTATACCCTCGACTGTTAAGAAATAAAATGTTCTTATGTGGGCTTTGGTTCCACTTCTCTTTGGCTTTGCCCTATTTGGAACTGATAAAGCTATTGAGTGGTGGCACCGCGGCCATTTCATCGATAATACAATGTATTAGTCCAGAAGTTAAAATTCGGTAATATTGCAAGTTTTTGAAATCTTGAAGGGAAACACTCCCATTCTTGGTGTTCGTGGTTAAATTTTTCTGGTTTACTATTTTGGATGTAGGGAATTCATGTCAATGCTTTTATGTAAGAAAATTATATTTTTAAAATGATACGTAAGCCGTTTCTTTTAAGGAAAAGAAGTTCCTTTTGTAATTTCATTTTCATTGGATATTGTTGAAGTTGTCATGCTGTAACCAAATGTGCAGGCGAGTGGGAAGTAACTTGTTTCCCTCCCACTCCACCGACTGAAATTTGAGACACCTGGGACGTTGATAACTTTCATTTGCTTGTTTGCTGTCTGAGACGAAGGTTGTAAAGTTTCCGATTGCAGTGTTTGTAAATCTGTACTGTGATATAGTGTAGGATAAAGTTGATCCTTACTTATGAAATAGAAGAAAATGGTACGTATATTTAGTAGGGATTCATCAGACGTGGATAGATTTTTGCGTTATTTACTTTCGTTTATGTTTAAATGTAGTTTTATCAAAATTTTCAGTATGTTATTTTAAAAGGAAATGTGTTGGGACCTCTTTGGAGGCGAGCTCACTACAGTGATTAACATTAAAACTCACTGGGTGGTCTCCTCTCGAGAGCGGATCTCATTTTTGTCAACACCCGAGTAATTGCATCTTGCCGAATTACGATTGTTATTTGTGGCGTGCTGAAAATTTTTCTTTGGCGAACGTTTAGCAAGATTTCATAGCACACACCTGAGGGGAGAAATCCGAGTTTAATGTTCACATTTTTCATTACTGGGTTCTCTCCTCCATGGTGCGTTACCTTCAAATATACAAGTTTGCCAGATTGCAAATATTTTTATATGTTTCGTGCTTTATAATTTCGGTTATCCGTTAATACTATTTTATGGTGCCAGTTGAAATATAAGTTCACGGAATCACCTTCGAGGTGAGATCATGACGGTGATGTAAATTTTAGCTTCACTGGGTGGTCTCCTCAAGGAGGCGGTTTTCATTCAACCGAAGAAAGAGGATACACAAAAATAATTGTCTTCTAGGATTTCTTTTCCACCAGTTGAAATAATAATGTGCGCACTTGAGAGGCGATTGCCAAGTTAAGGTTTTTTTTTCATTACTGGGTTTTCTCCTTCATGGCGCGTGATTCTTATACCCTCGACTGTTAAGAAATAAAATTTTCTTATGTGGGCTTTGGTTCCACTTCTCTTTGGCTTTGTCCTATTTTTAACTGATAAAGCTATTGAGTATTGGCACCGCGGCCATTTCATCGATAATACAATGTATTAGTCCAGAAGTTAAAATTCGTTAATATTGCAAGTTTTTGAAATCTTGAAGGGAAACACTCCAATTCTTGGTGTTCGTGGTTAAGTTTTTCTGGTTTACTATTTTGGATGTAGGGAATTCATGTCAATGCTTTTATGTAAGAAAATTATATTTTTAAAATGATACGTAAGCCGTTTCTTTTAAGGAAAAGAAGTTCCTTTTGTAATTTCATTTTCATTGGATATTGTTGAAGTTGTCATGCTGTAACCAAATGTGCAGGCGAGTGGGAAGTAACTTGTTTCCCTCCCACTCCACCGACTGAAATTTGAGACACCTGGGACGTTGATAACTTTCATTTGCTTGTTTGCTGTCTGAGACGAAGGTTGTAAAGTTTCCGATTGCAGTGTTTGTAAATCTGTACTGTGATATAGTGTAGGATAAACTTGATCCTTACTTATGAAATAGAAGAAAATGGTACGTATATTTAGTAGGGATTCATCAGACGTGGATAGATTTTTGCGTTATTTACTTTCGTTTATGTTTAAATGTAGTTTTATCAAATTTTTCAGTATGTTATTTTAAAAGGAAATGTGTAGGGACCTCTTTGAAGGCGAGCTCATTACAGTGATTAACATTAAAACTCACTGGGTGGTCTCCTCTCGAGAGCGGATCTCATTTTTGTCAATACCCCAGTAATTGTATCTTGCCGAATTACGATTATTATTTGTGGCGTGCTGAAAATTTTTCTTTGGCGAACGTTAAGCAAGAATTCATGGCACACACCTGAGGGGAGAAATCCGAGTTTAATGTTTACATTTTTCATTACTGGGTTTTCTCCTCCATGGTGCGTTACCATCAAATATACAAGTTTGCCAGATTGCAAATATTTTTATATGTTTCGTGCTTTATAATTTCGGTTATCCGTTAATACTATTTTATGGTGCCAGTTGAAATATAAGTTCACGGAATCACCTTCGAGGTGAGATCATGACGGTGATGTAAATTTTAGCTTCACTGGGTGGTCTCCTCTCGGAGGCGGTTTTCATTCAACAGAAGAAAGAGGATACACAAAAATAATTGTGTTCTAGGATTTCTTTTCCACCAGTTGAAATAATCATGTGCGCACTTGAGAGGCGATTGCCAAGTTAAGGTTTTTTTTTCATTACTGGGTTTTCTCCTTCATGGCGCGTGATGCTTATACCCTCGACTGTTAAGAAATAAAATTTTCTTATGTGGGCTTTGGTTCCACTTCTCTTTGGCTTTGTCCTATTTGGAACTGATAAAGCTATTGAGTGGTGGCACCGCGGCCATTTCATCGATAATACAATGTATTAGTCCAGAAGTTAAAATTCGTTAATATTGCAAATTTTTAAAATCTTGAAGAGAAACACTCCCATTCTTGGTGTTCGTGGTTAAATTTTTCTGGTTTACTATTTTGGATGTAGGGAATTCATGTCAATGCTTTTATGTAAGAAAATTATATTTTTAAAATGATACGTAAGCCGTTTCTTTTAAGGAAAAGAAGTTCCTTTTGTAATTTCATTTTCATTGGATATTGTTGAAGTTGTCATGCTGTAACCAAATGTGAAGGCGAGTGGAAAGTAACTTGTTTCCCTCCCACTCCACCGACTGAAATTTGAGACACCTGGGACGTTGATAACTTTCATTTGCTTGTTTGCTGTCTGAGACGAAGGTTGTAAAGTTTCCGATTGCAGTGTTTGTAAATCTGTACTGTGATATAGTGTAGGATAAAGTTGATCCTTACTTATGAAATAGAAGAAAATGGTACGTATATTTAGTCGGGATTCATCAGACGTGGATAGATTTTTGCGTTATTTACTTTCGTTTATGTTTAAATGTAGTTTTATCAAAATTTTCAGTATGTTATTTTAAAAGGAAATGTGTTGGGACCTCTTTGGAGGCGAGCTCACTACAGTGATTAACATTAAAACTCACTGGGTGGTCTCCTCTCGAGAGCGGATCTCATTTTTGTCAACACCCGAGTAATTGCATCTTGCCGAATTACGATTGTTATTTGTGGCGTGCTGAAAATTTTTCTTTGGCGAACGTTTAGCAAGATTTCATAGCACACACCTGAGGGGAGAAATCCGAGTTTAATGTTCACATTTTTCATTACTGGGTTCTCTCCTCCATGGTGCGTTACCTTCAAATATACAAGTTTGCCAGATTGCAAATATTTTTATATGTTTCGTGCTTTATAATTTCGGTTATCCGTTAATACTATTTTATGGTGCCAGTTGAAATATAAGTTCACGGAATCACCTTCGAGGTGAGATCATGACGGTGATGTAAATTTTAGCTTCACTGGGTGGTCTCCTCAAGGAGGCGGTTTTCATTCAACCGAAGAAAGAGGATACACAAAAATAATTGTCTTCTAGGATTTCTTTTCCACCAGTTGAAATAATAATGTGCGCACTTGAGAGGCGATTGCCAAGTTAAGGTTTTTTTTTCATTACTGGGTTTTCTCCTTCATGGCGCGTGATTCTTATACCCTCGACTGTTAAGAAATAAAATTTTCTTATGTGGGCTTTGGTTCCACTTCTCTTTGGCTTTGTCCTATTTTTAACTGATAAAGCTATTGAGTATTGGCACCGCGGCCATTTCATCGATAATACAATGTATTAGTCCAGAAGTTAAAATTCGTTAATATTGCAAGTTTTTGAAATCTTGAAGGGAAACACTCCAATTCTTGGTGTTCGTGGTTAAGTTTTTCTGGTTTACTATTTTGGATGTAGGGAATTCATGTCAATGCTTTTATGTAAGAAAATTATATTTTTAAAATGATACGTAAGCCGTTTCTTTTAAGGAAAAGAAGTTCCTTTTGTAATTTCATTTTCATTGGATATTGTTGAAGTTGTCATGCTGTAACCAAATGTGCAGGCGAGTGGGAAGTAACTTGTTTCCCTCCCACTCCACCGACTGAAATTTGAGACACCTGGGACGTTGATAACTTTCATTTGCTTGTTTGCTGTCTGAGACGAAGGTTGTAAAGTTTCCGATTGCAGTGTTTGTAAATCTGTACTGTGATATAGTGTAGGATAAACTTGATCCTTACTTATGAAATAGAAGAAAATGGTACGTATATTTAGTAGGGATTCATCAGACGTGGATAGATTTTTGCGTTATTTACTTTCGTTTATGTTTAAATGTAGTTTTATCAAATTTTTCAGTATGTTATTTTAAAAGGAAATGTGTAGGGACCTCTTTGAAGGCGAGCTCATTACAGTGATTAACATTAAAACTCACTGGGTGGTCTCCTCTCGAGAGCGGATCTCATTTTTGTCAATACCCGAGTAATTGTATCTTGCCGAATTACGATTATTATTTGTGGCGTGCTGAAAATTTTTCTTTGGCGAACGTTAAGCAAGAATTCATGGCACACACCTGAGGGGAGAAATCCGAGTTTAATGTTTACATTTTTCATTACTGGGTTTTCTCCTCCATGGTGCGTTACCATCAAATATACAAGTTTGCCAGATTGCAAATATTTTTATATGTTTCGTGCTTTATAATTTCGGTTATCCGTTAATACTATTTTATGGTGCCAGTTGAAATATAAGTTCACGGAATCACCTTCGAGGTGAGATCATGACGGTGATGTAAATTTTAGCTTCACTGGGTGGTCTCCTCTCGGAGGCGGTTTTCATTCAACAGAAGAAAGAGGATACACAAAAATAATTGTGTTCTAGGATTTCTTTTCCACCAGTTGAAATAATCATGTGCGCACTTGAGAGGCGATTGCCAAGTTAAGGTTTTTTTTTCATTACTGGGTTTTCTCCTTCATGGCGCGTGATGCTTATACCCTCGACTGTTAAGAAATAAAATTTTCTTATGTGGGCTTTGGTTCCACTTCTCTTTGGCTTTGTCCTATTTGGAACTGATAAAGCTATTGAGTGGTGGCACCGCGGCCATTTCATCGATAATACAATGTATTAGTCCAGAAGTTAAAATTCGTTAATATTGCAAATTTTTAAAATCTTGAAGAGAAACACTCCCATTCTTGGTGTTCGTGGTTAAATTTTTCTGGTTTACTATTTTGGATGTAGGGAATTCATGTCAATGCTTTTATGTAAGAAAATTATATTTTTAAAATGATACGTAAGCCGTTTCTTTTAAGGAAAAGAAGTTCCTTTTGTAATTTCATTTTCATTGGATATTGTTGAAGTTGTCATGCTGTAACCAAATGTGAAGGCGAGTGGAAAGTAACTTGTTTCCCTCCCACTCCACCGACTGAAATTTGAGACACCTGGGACGTTGATAACTTTCATTTGCTTGTTTGCTGTCTGAGACGAAGGTTGTAAAGTTTCCGATTGCAGTGTTTGTAAATCTGTACTGTGATATAGTGTAGGATAAAGTTGATCCTTACTTATGAAATAGAAGAAAATGGTACGTATATTTAGTAGGGATTCATCAGATGTGGATAGGTTTTTGCGTTATTTACTTTCGTTTATGTTTAAATGTAGTTTTATCAAAATTTTCAGTACGTTATTTTAAAAGGAAATGTGTTGGGACCTCTTTGGAGGCGAGCTCATTACAGTGATTAACATTAAAACTCACTGGGTGGTCTCCTCTCGAGAGCGGATCTCATTTTTGTCAACACCCGAGTAATTGCATCTTGCCGAATTACGATTGTTATTTGTGGCGTGCTGAAAATTTTTCTTTGGCGAACGTTAAGTAAGAATTCATAGCACACACCTGAGGGGAGAAATCCGAGTTTAATGTTCACATTTTTCATTACTGGGTTCTCTCCTCCATGGTGCGTTACCTTCAAATATACAAGTTTGCCAGATTGCAAATATTTTTATATGTTTCGTGCTTTATAATTTCGGTTATCCGTTAATACTATATTATGGTGCCAGTTGAAATATAAGTTCACGGAATCTCCTTCGAGGTGAGATCATGACGGTGATGTAAATTTTAGCTTCACTGGGTGGTCTCCTCTCGAAGGCGGTTTTCATTCAACAGAAGAAAGAGGATACACAAAAATAATTGTTTTCTAGGAATTCTTTTCCACCAGTTGAAATAATAAGGTGGGCACTTGAGAGGCGATTGCCAAGTTAATGTTTTATTTTTCAATACTGGGTTTTCTCCTTCATGGCGCGTGATGCTTATACCCTCGACTGTTAAGAAATAAAATGTTCTTATGTGGGCTTTGGTTCCACTTCTCTTTGGCTTTGCCCTATTTGGAACTGATAAAGATATTGAGTGGTGGCACCGCGGCCATTTCATCGATAATACAATGTATTAGTCCAGAAGTTAAAATTCGTTAATATTGCAAGTTTTTGAAATCTTGAAGGGAAACACTCCCATTCTTGGTGTTCGTGGTTAAATTTTTCTGGTTTACTATTTTGGATGTAGGGAATTCATGTCAATTCTTTTATGTAAGAAAATTATATTTTTAAAATGATACGTAAGCCGTTTCTTTTAAGGAAAAGAAGTTCCTTTTGTAATTTCATTTTCATTGGATATTGTTGAAGTTGTCATGCTGTAACCAAATGTGCAGGCGAGTGGGAAGTAACTTGTTTCCCTCCCACTCCACCGACTGAAATTTGAGACACCTGGGACGTTGATAACTTTCATTTGCTTGTTTGCTGTCTGAGACGAAGGTTGTAAAGTTTCCGATTGCAGTGTTTGTAAATCTGTACTGTGATATAGTGTAGGATAAACTTGATCCTTACTTATGAAATAGAAGAAAATGGTACGTATATTTAGTAGGGATTCATCAGACGTGGATAGATTTTTGCGTTATTTACTTTCGTTTATGTTTAAATGTAGTTTTATCAAAATTTTCAGTATGTTATTTTAAAAGGAAATGTGTTGGGACCTCTTTGGAGGCGAGCTCACTACAGTGATTAACATTAAAACTCACTGGGTGGTCTCCTCTCGAGAGCGGATCTCATTTTTGTCAACACCCGAGTAATTGCATCTTGCCGAATTACGATTGTTATTTGTGGCGTGCTGAAAATTTTTCTTTGGCGAACGTTTAGCAAGATTTCATAGCACACACCTGAGGGGAGAAATCCGAGTTTAATGTTCACATTTTTCATTACTGGGTTCTCTCCTCCATGGTGCGTTACCTTCAAATATACAAGTTTGCCAGATTGCAAATATTTTTATATGTTTCGTGCTTTATAATTTCGGTTATCCGTTAATACTATTTTATGGTGCCAGTTGAAATATAAGTTCACGGAATCACCTTCGAGGTGAGATCATGACGGTGATGTAAATTTTAGCTTCACTGGGTGGTCTCCTCAAGGAGGCGGTTTTCATTCAACCGAAGAAAGAGGATACACAAAAATAATTGTGTTCTAGGATTTCTTTTCCACCACTTGAAATAATAATGTGCGCACTTGAGAGGCGATTGCCAAGTTAAGGTTTTTTTTTCATTACTGGGTTTTCTCCTTCATGGCGCGTGATTCTTATACACTCGACTGTTAAGAAATAAAATTTTCTTATGTGGGCTTTGGTTCCACTTCTCTTTGGCTTTGTCCTATTTTTAACTGATAAAGCTATTGAGTATTGGCACCGCGGCCATTTCATCGATAATACAATGTATTAGTCCAGAAGTTAAAATTCGTTAATATTGCAAGTTTTTGAAATCTTGAAGGGAAACACTCCAATTCTTGGTGTTCGTGGTTAAGTTTTTCTGGTTTACTATTTTGGATGTAGGGAATTCATGTCAATGCTTTTATGTAAGAAAATTATATTTTTAAAATGATACGTAAGCCGTTTCTTTTAAGGAAAAGAAGTTCCTTTTGTAATTTCATTTTCATTGGATATTGTTGAAGTTGTCATGCTGTAACCAAATGTGCAGGCGAGTGGGAAGTAACTTGTTTCCCTCCCACTCCACCGACTGAAATTTGAGACACCTGGGACGTTGATAACTTTCATTTGCTTGTTTGCTGTCTGAGACGAAGGTTGTAAAGTTTCCGATTGCAGTGTTTGTAAATCTGTACTGTGATATAGTGTAGGATAAACTTGATCCTTACTTATGAAATAGAAGAAAATGGTACGTATATTTAGTAGGGATTCATCAGACGTGGATAGATTTTTGCGTTATTTACTTTCGTTTATGTTTAAATGTAGTTTTATCAAATTTTTCAGTATGTTATTTTAAAAGGAAATGTGTAGGGACCTCTTTGGAGGCGAGCTCATTACAGTGATTAACATTAAAACTCACTGGGTGGTCTCCTCTCGAGAGCGGATCTCATTTTTGTCAATACCCGAGTAATTGTATCTTGCCGAATTACGATTATTATTTGTGGCGTGCTGAAAATTTTTCTTTGGCGAACGTTAAGCAAGAATTCATGGCACACACCTGAGGGGAGAAATCCGAGTTTAATGTTTACATTTTTCATTACTGGGTTTTCTCCTCCATGGTGCGTTACCATCAAATATACAAGTTTGCCAGATTGCAAATATTTTTATATGTTTCGTGCTTTATAATTTCGGTTATCCGTTAATACTATTTTATGGTGCCAGTTGAAATATAAGTTCACGGAATCACCTTCGAGGTGAGATCATGACGGTGATGTAAATTTTAGCTTCACTGGGTGGTCTCCTCTCGGAGGCGGTTTTCATTCAACAGAAGAAAGAGGATACACAAAAATAATTGTGTTCTAGGATTTCTTTTCCACCAGTTGAAATAATAATGTGCGCACTTGAGAGGCGATTGCCAAGTTAAGGTTTTTTTTTCATTACTGGGTTTTCTCCTTCATGGCGCGTGATGCTTATACCCTCGACTGTTAAGAAATAAAATTTTCTTATGTGGGCTTTGGTTCCACTTCTCTTTGGCTTTGTCCTATTTGGAACTGATAAAGCTATTGAGTGGTGGCACCGCGGCCATTTCATCGATAATACAATGTATTAGTCCAGAAGTTAAAATTCGTTAATATTGCAAATTTTTAAAATCTTGAAGAGAAACACTCCCATTCTTGGTGTTCGTGGTTAAATTTTTCTGGTTTACTATTTTGGATGTAGGGAATTCATGTCAATGCTTTTATGTAAGAAAATTATATTTTTAAAATGATACGTAAGCCGTTTCTTTTAAGGAAAAGAAGTTCCTTTTGTAATTTCATTTTCATTGGATATTGTTGAAGTTGTCATGCTGTAACCAAATGTGAAGGCGAGTGGAAAGTAACTTGTTTCCCTCCCACTCCACCGACTGAAATTTGAGACACCTGGGACGTTGATAACTTTCATTTGCTTGTTTGCTGTCTGAGACGAAGGTTGTAAAGTTTCCGATTGCAGTGTTTGTAAATCTGTACTGTGATATAGTGTAGGATAAAGTTGATCCTTACTTATGAAATAGAAGAAAATGGTACATATATTTAGTAGGGATTCATCAGATGTGGATAGATTTTTGCGTTATTTACTTTCGTTTATGTTAAATGTAGTTTTATCAAAATTTTCAGTATGTTATTTTAAAAGGAAATGTGTTGGGACCTCTTTGGAGGCGAGCTCATTACAGTGATTAACATTAAAACTCACTGGGTGGTCTCCTCCCGAGAGCGGATCTCATTTTTGTCAACACCCGAGTAATTGTATCTTGCCGAATTACGATTATTATTTGTGGCGTGCTGAAAATTTTTCTTTGGCGAACGTTAAGCAAGAATTCATGGCACACACCTGAGGGGAGAAATCCGAGTTTAATGTTTACATTCTTCATTACTGGGTTTTCTCCTCCATGGTGCGTTACCATCAAATATACAAGTTTGCCAGATTGCAAATATTTTTATATGTTTCGTGCTTTATAATTTCGGTTATCCGTTAATACTATTTTATGGTGCCAGTTGAAATATAAGTTCACGGAATCACCTTCGAGGTGAGATCATGACCGTGATGTAAATTTTAGCTTCACTGGGTGGTCTCCTCTCGGAGGCGGTTTTCATTCAACAGAAGAAAGAGGATACACAAAAATAATTGTGTTCTAGGATTTCTTTTCCACCAGTTGAAATAATAATGTGCGCACTTGAGAGGCGATTGCCAAGTTAATGTTTTATTTTTCATTACTGGGTTTTCTCCTTCATGGCGCGTGATGCTTATACCCTCGACTGTTAAGAAATAAAATTTTCTTATGTGGGCTTTGGTTCCACTTCTCTTTGGCTTTGCCCTATTTGGAACTGATAAAGCTATTGAGTGGTGGCACCGCGGCCATTTCATCGATAATACAATGTATTAGTCCAGAAGTTAAAATTCGTTAATATTGCAAATTTTTAAAATCTTGAAGGGAAACACTCCCATTCTTGGTGTTCGTGGTTAAATTTTTCTGGTTTACTATTTTGGATGTAGGGAATTCATGTCAATGCTTTTATGTAAGAAAATTATATTTTTAAAATGATACGTAAGCCGTTTCTTTTAAGGAAAAGAAGTTCCTTTTGTAATTTCATTTTCATTGGATATTGTTGAAGTTGTCATGTTGTAACCAAATGTGCGGGCGAGTGGAAAGTAACTTGTTTCCCTCCCACTCCACCGACTGAAATTTGAGACACCTGGGACGTTGATAACTTTCATTTGCTTGTTTGCTGTCTGAGACGAAGGTTGTAAAGTTTCCGATTGCAGTGTTTGTAAATCTGTACTGTGATATAGTGTAGGATAAACTTGATCCTTACTTATGAAATAGAAGAAAATGGTACGTATATTTAGTAGGGATTCATCAGACGTGGATAGATTTTTGCGTTATTTACTTTCGTTTATGTTTAAATGTAGTTTTATCAAATTTTTCAGTATGTTATTTTAAAAGGAAATGTGTAGGGACCTCTTTGGAGGCGAGCTCATTACAGTGATTAACATTAAAACTCACTGGGTGGTCTCCTCTCGAGAGCGGATCTCATTTTTGTCAATACCCGAGTAATTGTATCTTGCCGAATTACGATTATTATTTGTGGCGTGCTGAAAATTTTTCTTTGGCGAACGTTAAGCAAGAATTCATGGCACACACCTGAGGGGAGAAATCCGAGTTTAATGTTTACATTTTTCATTACTGGGTTTTCTCCTCCATGGTGCGTTACCATCAAATATACAAGTTTGCCAGATTGCAAATATTTTTATATGTTTCGTGCTTTATAATTTCGGTTATCCGTTAATACTATTTTATGGTGCCAGTTGAAATATAAGTTCACGGAATCACCTTCGAGGTGAGATCATGACGGTGATGTAAATTTTAGCTTCACTGGGTGGTCTCCTCTCGGAGGCGGTTTTCATTCAACAGAAGAAAGAGGATACACAAAAATAATTGTGTTCTAGGATTTCTTTTCCACCAGTTGAAATAATCATGTGCGCACTTGAGAGGCGATTGCCAAGTTAAGGTTTTTTTTTTTCATTACTGGGTTTTCTCCTTCATGGCGCGTGATGCTTATACCCTCGACTGTTAAGAAATAAAATTTTCTTATGTGGGCTTTGGTTCCACTTCTCTTTGGCTTTGTCCTATTTGGAACTGATAAAGCTATTGAGTGGTGGCACCGCGGCCATTTCATCGATAATACAATGTATTAGTCCAGAAGTTAAAATTCGTTAATATTGCAAATTTTTAAAATCTTGAAGAGAAACACTCCCATTCTTGGTGTTCGTGGTTAAATTTTTCTGGTTTACTATTTTGGATGTAGGGAATTCATGTCAATGCTTTTATGTAAGAAAATTATATTTTTAAAATGATACGTAAGCCGTTTCTTTTAAGGAAAAGAAGTTCCTTTTGTAATTTCATTTTCATTGGATATTGTTGAAGTTGTCATGTTGTAACCAAATGTGCGGGCGAGTGGAAAGTAACTTGTTTCCCTCCCACTCCACCGACTGAAATTTGAGACACCTGGGACGTTGATAACTTTCATTTGCTTGTTTGCTGTCTGAGACGAAGGTTCTAAAGTTTCCGATTGCAGTGTTTGTAAATCTGTACTGTGATATAGTTTAGGATAAAGTTGATCCTTACTTATGAAATAGAAGAAAATGGTACGTATATTTAGTAGGGATTCATCAGATGTGGATAGATTTTTGCGTTATTTACTTTCGTTTATGTTTAAATGTAGTTTTATCAAATTTTTCAGTATGTTATTTTAAAAGGAAATGTGTTGGGACCTCTTTGGAGGCGAGCTCATTACAGTGATTAACATTAAAACTCACTGGGTGGACTCCTCTCGAGAGGGGATCTCATTTTTCTCAACACCCGAATAATTGTATCTTGCCGAATTACGATTATTATTTGTGGCTTGCTGAAAATTTTCCTTTGGCGAACGTTAAGTAAGAATTCATGGCAAACACCTGAGGGGAGAAATCCGAGTTTAATGTTTACATTTTTCATTACTGGGTTTTCTCCTCCATGGTGCGTTACCATCAAATATACAAGTTTGCCAGATTGCAAATATTTTTATATGTTTCGTGCTTTATAATTTCGGTTATCCGTTAATACTATTTTATGGTGCCAGTTGAAATATAAGTTCACGGAATCACCTTCGAGGTGAGATCATGACCGTGATGTAAATTTTAGCTTCACTGGGTGGTCTCCTCTCGGAGGCGGTTTTCATTCAACAGAAGAAAGAGGATACACAAAAATAATTGTGTTCTAGGATTTCTTTTCCACCAGTTGAAATAATAATGTGCGCACTTGAGAGGCGATTGCCAAGTTAATGTTTTATTTTTCATTACTGGGTTTTCTCCTTCATGGCGCGTGATGCTTATACCCTCGACTGTTAAGAAATAAAATTTTCTTATGTGGGCTTTGGTTCCACTTCTCTTTGGCTTTGTCCTATTTGGAACTGATAAAGCTATTGAGTGGTGGCACCGCGGCCATTTCATCGATAATACAATGTATTAGTCCAGAAGTTAAAATTCGTTAATATTGCAAATTTTTAAAATCTTGAAGAGAAACACTCCCATTCTTGGTGTTCGTGGTTAAATTTTTCTGGTTTACTATTTTGGATGTAGGGAATTCATGTCAATGCTTTTATGTAAGAAAATTATATTTTTAAAATGATACGTAAGCCGTTTCTTTTAAGGAAAAGAAGTTCCTTTTGTAATTTCATTTTCATTGGATATTGTTGAAGTTGTCATGTTGTAACCAAATGTGCGGGCGAGTGGAAAGTAACTTGTTTCCCTCCCACTCCACCGACTGAAATTTGAGACACCTGGGACGTTGATAACTTTCATTTGCTTGTTTGCTGTCTGAGACGAAGGTTCTAAAGTTTCCGATTGCAGTGTTTGTAAATCTGTACTGTGATATAGTTTAGGATAAAGTTGATCCTTACTTATGAAATAGAAGAAAATGGTACGTATATTTAGTAGGGATTCATCAGATGTGGATAGATTTTTGCGTTATTTACTTTCGTTTATGTTTAAATGTAGTTTTATCAAATTTTTCAGTATGTTGTTTTAAAAGGAAATGTGTTGGGACCTCTTTGGAGGCGAGCTCATTACAGTGATTAACATTAAAACTCACTGGGTGGACTCCTCTCGAGAGGGGATCTCATTTTTCTCAACACCCGAATAATTGTATCTTGCCGAATTACGATTATTATTTGTGGCTTGCTGAAAATTTTCCTTTGGCGAACGTTAAGTAAGAATTCATGGCAAACACCTGAGGGGAGAAATCCGAGTTTAATGTTTACATTTTTCATTACTGGGTTTTCTCCTCCATGGTGCGTTACCATCAAATATACAAGTTTGCCAGATTGCAAATATTTTTATATGTTTCGTGCTTTATAATTTCGGTTATCCGTTAATACTATTTTATGGTGCCAGTTGAAATATAAGTTCACGGAATCACCTTCGAGGTGAGATCATGACCGTGATGTAAATTTTAGCTTCACTGGGTGGTCTCCTCTCGGAGGCGGTTTTCATTCAACAGAAGAAAGAGGATACACAAAAATAATTGTGTTCTAGGATTTCTTTTCCACCAGTTGAAATAATAATGTGCGCACTTGAGAGGCGATTGCCAAGTTAATGTTTTATTTTTCATTACTGGGTTTTCTCCTTCATGGCGCGTGATGCTTATACCCTCGACTGTTAAGAAATAAAATTTTCTTATGTGGGCTTTGGTTCCACTTCTCTTTGGCTTTGCCCTATTTGGAACTGATAAAGCTATTGAGTGGTGGCACCGCGGCCATTTCATCGATAATACAATGTATTAGTCCAGAAGTTAAAATTCGTTAATATTGCAAATTTTTAAAATCTTGAAGGGAAACACTCCCATTCTTGGTGTTCGTGGTTAAATTTTTCTGGTTTACTATTTTGGATGTAGGGAATTCATGTCAATGCTTTTATGTAAGAAAATTATATTTTTAAAATGATACGTAAGCCGTTTCTTTTAAGGAAAAGAAGTTCCTTTTGTAATTTCATTTTCATTGGATATTGTTGAAGTTGTCATGTTGTAACCAAATGTGCGGGCGAGTGGAAAGTAACTTGTTTCCCTCCCACTCCACCGACTGAAATTTGAGACACCTGGGACGTTGATAACTTTCATTTGCTTGTTTGCTGTCTGAGACGAAGGTTGTAAAGTTTCCGATTGCAGTGTTTGTAAATCTGTACTGTGATATAGTGTAGGATAAAGTTGATCCTTACTTATGAAATAGAAGAAAATGGTACGTATATTTAGTAGGGATTCATCAGATGTGGATAGGTTTTTGCGTTATTTACTTTCGTTTATGTTTAAATGTAGTTTTATCAAAATTTTCAGTACGTTATTTTAAAAGGAAATGTGTTGGGACCTCTTTGGAGGCGAGCTCATTACAGTGATTAACATTAAAACTCACTGGGTGGTCTCCTCTCGAGAGCGGATCTCATTTTTGTCAACACCCGAGTAATTGCATCTTGCCGAATTACGATTGTTATTTGTGGCGTGCTGAAAATTTTTCTTTGGCGAACGTTAAGTAAGAATTCATAGCACACACCTGAGGGGAGAAATCCGAGTTTAATGTTCACATTTTTCATTACTGGGTTCTCTCCTCCATGGTGCGTTACCTTCAAATATACAAGTTTGCCAGATTGCAAATATTTTTATATGT